>NW_027192756.1:0-600000 GCF_949987515.2 Delphinus delphis
GTCTCAAATTTAGAAAACCAACTTATGCTTGCTTAAGGGGAAAGGTGAGTTGGGTTGCTGCATTAAGCCAGAGATTGAAATGAGCACAGATAAAGTTCCTTAAGCCAAATATGGAATAGACAAGAGCTACTCCTTGCTCAACGAAATGGACTCAACACCGCATATTAAACGCCTAAGAATGTACCTGACTAGTAAGTATCTTAAAACCTATGGATTGCTATGTCTCCGAAAGAGAATCAAGCATGTGTACAGGGGCATAAACGCAGCAGTGATAGGATTGGAGAGGTTCGGTGAGCAAATGAAGACCCTTTGAAGTCATATTGCATGGTACCCATTCCACGGGTTTCAACTACCCTGGTTTTAGGTATTCTTCCTTCAGCTAAAACATGCATGTGGAACCCAAGTATGATCAACCATGTGATCGGGAGACGTGTTCAAATATGTCTCAGTTTTCCTCCCCTGGTACTCGGGTGCAACATTCCAGACGCTTTACTAACACTCTCCTGACTTGGAGAGTCAGTCCCTTTAACCTCCTGTTTGGCCCAGTTTGCAATTTCTGCGGAAGATGAACAGGAATAGTGAGAACCAATGAGAGACTAGCTGGAGGTGTCTGGACGGGCAAATTTAACTCTCATTTCCCACCAGGAAGAGGCATTAACCAAAGGCTCAGCGTGCCGTGCCGGAACCAGATTAGGGCCTGAAGCCATCCTGCGGTGTTGCGGCCAGGTCACAAGAAAGCGAGTTGAAGAAAGGAGCTCAGGGGCACTGTAATTCACAAACCTGCAGAGTTATAAATGACAGCTATCGTCCAAAAATAGACTGAAGTAAGGCTGCCAAGAGGACTTGAAAGCGGGGCAGAATTGCAGGAAACCGATTTCAGGAGGTAGACTGGAATTGCATTGAAAGCATAGGAAAAGAGGCAGAACGTCCACAATGATGCACTTGGCCAAAAAGGGCGTATGCGTTTTTTCCTGAATATATTCAGGAAAAAACGCATACGCCCTTTTTGGCCAACCAAGCAAGCTTGCAAAGGAAATCTGCACTACAATGAAG
This sequence comes from Delphinus delphis, assembly GCF_949987515.2. NCBI lineage: Eukaryota > Metazoa > Chordata > Mammalia > Artiodactyla > Delphinidae > Delphinus > Delphinus delphis. The sequence goes on from NW_027192756.1 coordinate 1,054, forward strand.
TCTCACTTCCCCCCGGTCAAAAGGGCCATCTGAAAAAAGTGTAAAATCCAGAAAGGCAACAGGCCATTGAGAACTGGGAGCCTTGTTATGCTGATGGGCAGGATGTAAATTGCGAACAGACACTTGGGAGAAGTGTATGGTGTTTCCTGAAACATCTAAAAAACAAAGCAACAGAGCCTAGGGCACTGCCACTTATGGTCCTATAGCTTAGGGAAATTAAAATCAAAAAGACACAGCCACCCCAAAGTTTGGAACGGCTCTGTTTACAAGAACCTCGTTTACAGTACAAGTTCAACATCGCAGAAAGTGAAAAATGGATAAAGAAGTTGTGGTATTCACTTACAAAGCAATATCACTCAGCAATGAAATCTATGTCATCAGGCCCTTAGCAGCACAATGAGTGGATTCAGGTATGATGATTCTAACTGAAATAAGTCACACAGAAAAAGAAACATCATAAGATATCAGTAATACACGGAATGGAAACTTGGCTACACAGGAACTGAATTACAGAACAGAACAGGGTCTCAAATTTAGAAAAACAACTTATGCTTGCTTAAGGGTAAAGGTGAGTTGGGGTGCTGCATAAAACCAGAGATTGAAATGAGCACAGATAAAGTTCCTTAAGCCAAATATGGAATAGACAAGAGCTACTCCTTGCTCAACGAAATGGACTCAACACCGCATATTAAACGCCTAAGAATGTACCTGACTAGTAAGTATCTTAAAACCTATGGATTGCTATGTCTCCGAAAGAGAATCAAGCATGTGTACAGGGGCATAAACGCAGCAGTGATAGGATTGGAGAGGTTCGGTGAGCAAATGAAGACCCTTTGAAGTCATATTGCATGGTACCCATTCCACGGGTTTCAACTACCCAGGTTTTAGGTATTCTTCCTTCAGCTAAAACATGCATGTGGAACCCAGAGTATGATCAACCATGTGATCGGGAGACGTGTTCAAATATGTCTCAGTTTTCCTCCCCTGGTACTCGGGTGCAACATTCCAGACGCTTTACTAACACTCTCCCCACTTGGAGAGTCAGCGCCTTTAACCTCCTGTTTGGCCCAGTTTGCAATTTCTGCGGAAGATGAACAGGAATAGCGAGAACCAATGAGAGGCTAGCTGGAGGTGTCTGGACGGGCAAATTTAACTCTCATTTCCCACCAGGAAGAGGAAATAACCAAAGGCTCAGCGTGCCGTACCGGAACCAGATTAGGGCCTGAAGCCATCCTGCGGTGTTGCGGCCAGCTCAAAAGAAAGCGAGTTGAAGAAAGGAGCTCAGGGGCACTGTAATTCACAAACCTGCAGAGTTATAAATGACAGCTATCGTCCAAAAATAGACTGAAGTAAGGCTGCCAAGAGGACTTGAAAGCGGGGCAGAATTGCAGGAAACCGATTTCAGGAGGTAGACTGGAATTGCATTGAAAGCATAGGAAAAGAGGCAGAACGTCCACAATGATGCACTTGGCCAAAAAGGGCGTATGCGTTTTTTCCTGAATATATTCAGGAAAAAACGCATACGCCCTTTTTGGCCAACCAAGCAAGCTTGCAAAGGAAATCTGCACTACAATGAAGTCTCACTTTCCCCCGGTCAAAAGGGCCATCTGAAAAAAGTGTAAAATCCAGAAAGGCAGGACAGGCCATGGAGAACTGGGAGCCTTGTTATGCTGATGGGCGGGATGTAAATTGCCAACAACCACTCGGGAGAAGTGTATGGTGTTTCCTGAAACATCTAAAAAACAAAGCAACAGAGCCTAGGGCACTTCCACTTATGGTCCTATAGCTTAGGGAAATTAAAATCAAAAAGACACAGCCACCCCAAAGTTTGGAACGGCTCTGTTTACAAGAACCTCGTTTACAGTACAAGTTCTACATCGCAGAAAGTGAAAAATGGATAAAGAAGTTGTGGTATTTACTTACAAAGCAATATCACTCAGCAATGAAATCTGTGTCATCAGGCCCTTAGCAGCACAATGAGTGGATTCAGGTAGGATGTTTCTAACTGAAGTAAGTCACACAGAAAAAGAAACATCATAAGATATCAGTAATACACGGAATGTAAACTTGGCTACACAGGAACTGAATTACAGAACAGAACAGGGTCTCAAATTTAGAAAACCAACTTATGCTTGCTTAAGGGTAAAGGTGAGTTGGGGTGCTGCATAAAACCAGAGATTGAAATGAGCACAGATAAAGTTCCTTAAGCCAAATATGGAATAGACAAGAGCTACTCCTTGCTCAACGAAATGGACTCAACACCGCATATTAAACGCCTAAGAATGTACCTGACTAGTAAGTATCTTAAAACCTATGGATTGCTATGTCTCCGAAAGAGAATCAAGCATGTGTACAGGGGCATAAACGCAGCAGTGATAGGATTGGAGAGGTTCGGTGAGCAAATGAAGACCCTTTGAAGTCATATTGCATGGTACCCATTACACGGGTCTTAACTCTCCAGGTTTAAGGTATTCTTCCTTCAGCTAAAACATGCATGTGGAACCCAAGTATGATCAACCATGTGAACGGGAGACGTGTTCAAATATGTCTCAGTTTTCCTCCCCTAGTACTCGGGTGCAACATTCCAGACGCTTTACTAACACTCTCCCCACTTTGAGAGTCAGTCCCTTTAACCTCCTGTTTGGCCCAGTTTGCAATTTCTGCGGAAGATGAACAGGAATAGCGGGAACCAATGAGAGGCTAGCTGGAGGTGTCTGGACGGGCAAATTTAACTCTCATTTCCCTTCAGGAAGAGGAATTAACCAAAGGCTCAGCATGCCGGGCCGGAACCAGATTAGGGCCTGAAGCCATCCTGCGGTGTTGCGGCCAGGTCACAAGAAAGCGAGTTGAAGAAAGGAGCTCAGGGGCACTGTAATTCACAAACCTGCAGAGTTATAAATGACAGCTATCGTCCAAAAATAGACTGAAGTAAGGCTGCCAAGAGGACTTGAAAGCGGGGCAGAATTGCAGGAAACCGATTTCAGAAGGTAGACTGGAATTGCATTGAAAGCATAGGAAAAGAGGCAGAACGTCCACAATGATGCACTTGGCCAAAAAGGGCGTATGCGTTTTTTCCTGAATATATTCAGGAAAAAACGCATACGCCCTTTTTGGCCAACCAAGCAAGCTTGCAAAGGAAATCTGCACAGCAATGAAGTCTCACTTCCCCCCGGTCAAAAGGGCCATCTGAAAAAAGTGTAAAATCCAGAAAAGCAACAGGCCATTGAGAACTGGGAGCCTTGTTATGCTGATGGGCGGGATGTAAATTGCCAACAGACACTTGGGAGAAGTGTATGGTGTTTCCTGAAACATCTAAAAAACAAAGCAACAGAGCCTAGGGCACTGCCACTTATGGTCCTATAGCTTAGGGAAATTAAAATCAAAAAGACACAGCCACCCCAAAGTTTGGAACGGCTCTGTTTACAAGAACCTCGTTTGCAGTACAAGTTCAACATCGCAGAAAGTGAAAAATGGATAAAGAAGTTGTGGTATTCACTTACAAAGCAATATCACTCAGCAATGAAATCTATGTCATCAGGCCCTTAGCAGCACAATGAGTGGATTCAGGTATGATGATTCTAACTGAAATAAGTCACACAGAAAAAGAAACATCATAAGATATCAGTAATACACGGAATGGAAACTTGGCTACACAGGAACTGAATTACAGAACAGAACAGGGTCTCAAATTTAGAAAAACAACTTATGCTTGCTTAAGGGTAAAGGTGAGTTGGGGTGCTGCATAAAACCAGAGATTGAAATGAGCACAGACAAAGTTCCTTAAGCCAAATATGGAATAGACAAGAGCTACTCCTTGCTCAACGAAATGGACTCAACACCGCATATTAAACGCCTAAGAATGTACCTGACTAGTAAGTATCTTAAAACCTATGGATTGCTATGTCTCCGAAAGAGAATCAAGCATGTGTACAGGGGCATAAACGCAGCAGTGATAGGATTGGAGAGGTTCGGTGAGCAAATGAAGACCCTTTGAAGTCATATTGCATGGTACCCATTCCACGGGTTTCAACTACCCAGGTTTTAGGTATTCTTCCTTCAGCTAAAACATGCATGTGGAACCCAGAGTATGATCAACCATGTGATCGGGAGACGTGTTCAAATATGTCTCAGTTTTCCTCCCCTGGTACTCGGGTGCAACATTCCAGACGCTTTACTAACACTCTCCCCACTTGGAGAGTCAGCGCCTTTAACCTCCTGTTTGGCCCAGTTTGCAATTTCTGCGGAAGATGAACAGGAATAGCGAGAACCAATGAGAGGCTAGCTGGAGGTGTCTGGACGGGCAAATTTAACTCTCATTTCCCACCAGGAAGAGGAAATAACCAAAGGCTCAGCGTGCCGTACCGGAACCAGATTAGGGCCTGAAGCCATCCTGCGGTGTTGCGGCCAGGTCACAAGAAAGCGAGTTGAAGAAAGGAGCTCAGGGGCACTGTAATTCACAAACCTGCAGAGTTATAAATGACAGCTATCGTCCAAAAATAGACTGAAGTAAGGCTGCCAAGAGGACTTGAAAGCGGGGCAGAATTGCAGGAAACCGATTTCAGGAGGTAGACTGGAATTGCATTGAAAGCATAGGAAAAGAGGCAGAACGTCCACAATGATACACTTGGCCAAAAAGGGCGTATGCGTTTTTTCCTGAATATATTCAGGAAAAAACGCATACGCCCTTTTTGGCCAACCAAGCAAGCTTGCAAAGGAAATCTGCACTACAATGAAGTCTCACTTCCCCCCGGTCAAAAGGGCCATCTGAAAAAAGTGTAAAATCCAGAAAGGCAGGACAGGCCATGGAGAACTGGGAGCCTTGTTATGCTGATGGGCGGGATGTAAATTGCCAACAGACACTTGGGAGAAGTGTATGGTGTTTCCTGAAACATCTAAAAAACAAAGCAACAGAGCCTAGGGCACTGCCACTTATGGTCCTATAGCTTAGGGAAATTAAAATCAAAAAGACACAGCCACCCCAAAGTTTGGAACGGCTCTGTTTACAAGAACCTCGTTTAAAGTACAAGGTCTACATCGCAGAAAGTGAAAAATGGATAAAGAAGTTGTGGTATTTACTTACAAAGCAATATCACTCAGCAATGAAATCTGTGTCATCAGGCCCTTAGCAGCACAATGAGTGGATTCAGGTATGATGATTCTAACTGAAGTAAGTCACACAGAAAAAGAAACATCATAAGATATCAGTAATACACGGAATGTAAACTTGGCTACACAGGAACTGAATTACAGAACAGAACAGGGTCTCAAATTTAGAAAACCAACTTATGCTTGCTTAACGGTAAAGGTGAGTTGGGGTGCTGCATAAAACCAGAGATTGAAATGAGCACAGATAAAGTTCCTTAAGCCAAATATGGAATAGACAAGAGCTACTCCTTGCTCAACGAAATGGACTCAACACCGCATATTAAACGCCTAAGAATGTACCTGACTAGTAAGTATCTTAAAACCTATGGATTGCTATGTCTCCGAAAGAGAATCAAGCATGTGTACAGGGGCATAAACGCAGCAGTGATAGGATTGGAGAGGTTCGGTGAGCAAATGAAGACCCTTTGAAGTCATATTGCATGGTACCCATTACACGGGTCTTAACTCTCCAGGTTTAAGGTATTCTTCCTTCAGCTAAAACATGCATGTGGAACCCAAGTATGATCAACCACGTGAACGGGAGACGTGTTCAAATATGTCTCAGTTTTCCTCCCCTAGTACTCGGGTGCAACATTCCAGACGCTTTACTAACACTCTCCCCACTTTGAGAGTCAGTCCCTTTAACCTCCTGTTTGGCCCAGTTTGCAATTTCTGCGGAAGATGAACAGGAATAGCGGGAACCAATGAGAGGCTAGCTGGAGGTGTCTGGACGGGCAAATTTAACTCTCATTTCCCACCAGGAAGAGGAATTAACCAAAAGCTCAGCATGCCGGACCGGAACCAGATTAGGGCCTGAAGCCATCCTGCGGTGTTGCGGCCAGCTCAAAAGAAAGCGAGTTGAATAAAGGAGCTCAGGGGCACTGTAATTCACAAACCTGCAGAGTTATAAATGACAGCTATCGTCCAAAAATAGACTGAAGTAAGGCTGCCAAGAGGACTTGAAAGCGGGGCAGAATTGCAGGAAACCGATTTCAGGAGGTAGACTGGAATTGCATTGAAAGCATAGGAAAAGAGGCAGAACGTCCACAATGATGCACTTGGCCAAAAAGGGTGTATGCGTTTTTTCCTGAATATATTCAGGAAAAAACGCATACGCCCTTTTTGGCCAACCAAGCAAGCTTGCAAAGGAAATCTGCACTACAATGAAGTCTCACTTCCCCCCGGTCAAAAGGGCCATCTGAAAAAAGTGTAAAATCCAGAAAGGCAACAGGCCATTGAGAACTGGGAGCCTTGTTATGCTGATGGGCGGGATGTAAATTGCCAACAGACACTTGGGAGAAGTGTATGGTGTTTCCTGAAACATCTAAAAAACAAAGCAACAGAGCCTAGGGCACTGCCACTTATGGTCCTATAGCTTAGGGAAATTAAAATCAAAAAGACACAGCCACCCCAAAGTTTGGAACGGCTCTGTTTACAAGAACCTCGTTTACAGTACAAGTTCAACATCGCAGAAAGTGAAAAATGGATAAAGAAGTTGTGGTATTCACTTACAACGCAATATCACTCAGCAATGAAATCTATGTCATCAGGCCCTTAGCAGCACAATGAGTGGATTCAGGTATGATGATTCTAACTGAAATAAGTCACACAGAAAAAGAAACCTCATAAGATATCACTAATACACGGAATGTAAACTTGGCTACACAGGAACTGAATTCCAAAACAGAACAGGTTCTCAAATTTAGAAAACCAACTTATTCTTGCTTAAGGGTAAAGGTGAGTTGGGGTGCTGTATAAAACCAGAGATTGAAATGAGCACAGATAAAGTTCCTTAAGCCAAATATGGAATAGACAAGAGCTACTCCTTGCTCAACGAAATGGACTCAACACCCCATATTAAACGCCTAAGAATGTACCTGACTAGTAAGTATCTTAAAACCTATGGATTGCTATGTCTCCGAAAGAGAATCAAGCATGTGTACAGGGGCATAAACGCAGCAGTGATAGGATTGGAGAGGTTCGGTGAGCAAATGAAGAACCTTTGAAGTCATATTGCATGGTACCCATTCCACGGGTTTCAACTACCCAGGTTTAAGGTATTCTTCCTTCAGCTAAAACATGCATGTGGAACCTACAGTATGATCAACCATGTGATCGGGAGACGTGTTCAAATATGTCTCAGTTTTCCTCCCCTGGTACTCGGGTGCAACATTCCAGACGCTTTACTAACACTCTCCCCACTTGGAGAGTCAGTCCCTTTAACCTCCTGTTTGGCCCAGTTTGCAATTTCTGTGGAAGATGAACAGGAATAGCGAGAACCAATGAGAGGCTAGCTGGAGGTGTCTGGACGGGCAAATTTAACTCTCATTTCCCACCAGGAAGAGGAATTAACCAAAGGCTCAGCATGCCGGGCCGGAACCAGATTAGGGCCTGAAGCCATCCTGCGGTGTTGCGGCCAGGTCACAAGAAAGCGAGTTGAAGAAAGGAGCTCAGGGGCACTGTAATTCACAAACCTGCAGAGTTATAAATGACAGCTATCGTTCAAAAATAGACTGAAGTAAGGCTGCCAAGAGGACTTGAAAGCGGGGCAGAATTGCAGGAAACCGATTTCAGGAGGTAGACTGGAATTGCATTGAAAGCATAGGAAAAGAGGCAGAACGTCCACAATGATGCACTTGGCCAAAAAGGGCGTATGCGTTTTTTCCTGAATATATTCAGGAAAAAACGCATACGCCCTTTTTGGCCAACCAAGCAAGCTTGCAAAGGAAATCTGCACTACAATGAAGTCTCACTTCCCCCCGGTCAAAAGGGCCATCTGAAAAAAGTGTAAAATCCAGAAAGGCAGGACAGGCCATGGAGAACTGGGAGCCTTGTTATGCTGATGGGCGGGATGTAAATTGCCAACAACCACTCGGGAGAAGTGTATGGTGTTTCCTGAAACATCTAAAAAACAAAGCAACAGAACCTAGGGCACTTCCACTTATCGTCCTATAGCTTAGGGAAATTAAAATCAAAAAGACACAGCCACCCCACAGTTTGGAACGGCTCTGTTTACAAGAACCTCGTTTACAGTACAAGTTCAACATCGCAGAAAGTGAAAAATGGATAAAGAAGTTGTGGTATTTACTTACAAAGCAATATCACTCAGCAATGAAATCTGTGTCATCACCCCCTTAGCAGCACAATGAGTGGATTCAGGTATGATGATTCTAACTGAAATAAATCACACAGAAAAAGAAACATCATAAGATATCAGTAATACACGGAATGTAAACTTGGCTACACAGGAACTGAATTACACAACAGAACAGGGTCTCAAATTTAGAAAACCATCTTATGCTTGCTTAAGGGTAAAGGTGAGTTGGGGCGCTGCATAAAACCAGAGATTGAAATGAGCACAGATAAAGTTCCTTAAGTCAAATATGGAATAGACAAGAGCTACTCCTTGCTCAACGAAATGGACTCAACACCGCATATTAAACGCCTAAGAATGTACCTGACTAGTAAGTATCTTAAAACCTATGGATTGCTATGTCTCCAAAAGAGAATCAAGCATGTGTACAGGGGCATAAACGCAGCAGTGATAGGATTGGAGAGGTTCGGTGAGCAAATGAAGACCCTTTGAAGTCATATTGCATGGTACCCATTACACGGGTCTTAACTCTCCAGGTTTAAGGTATTCTTCCTTCAGCTAAAACATGCATGTGGAACCCAAGTATGATCAACCATGTGAACGGGAGACGTGTTCAAATATGTCTCAGTTTTCCTCTCCTGGTACTCGGGTGCAACATTCCAGACGCTTTACTAACACTCTCCCCACTTGGAGAGTCAGCGCCTTTAACCTCCTGTTTGGCCCAGTTTGCAATTTCTGCGGAAGATGAACAGGAATAGTGAGAACCAATCAGAGGCTAGCTGGAGGTGTCTGGACGGGCAAATTTAACTCTCATTTCCCACCAGGAAGAGGAATTAACCAAAGGTTCAGCGTGCCGTACCGGAACCAGATTAGGGCCTGAAGCCATCCTGCGGTGTTGCGGCCAGCTCAAAAGAAAGCGAGTTGAAGAAAGGAGCTCAGGGGCACTGTAATTCACAAACCTGCAGAGTTATAAATGACAGCTATCGTCCAAAAATAGACTGAAGTAAGGCTGCCAAGAGGACTTGAAAGCGGGGCAGAATTGCAGGAAACCGATTTCAGGAGGTAGACTGGAATTGCATTGAAAGCATAGGAAAAGAGGCAGAACGTCCACAATGATGCACTTGGCCAAAAAGGGTGTATGCGTTTTTTCCTGAATATATTCAGGAAAAAACGCATACGCCCTTTTTGGCCAACCAAGCAAGCTTGGAAAGGAAATCTGCACTACAATGAAGTCTCACTTATCCCCGGCCAAAAGGGCCATCTGAAAAAAGTGTAAAATCCAGAAAGGCAGGACAGGCCATTGAGAACTGGGAGCCTTGTTATGCTGATGGGCGGGATGTAAATTGCCAACAGACACTTGGGAGAAGTGTATGGTGTTTCCTGAAACATCTAAAAAACAAAGCAACAGAGCCTAGGGCACTTCCACTTATGGTCCTATAGCTTAGGGAAATTAAAATCAAAAAGACACAGCCACCCCAAAGTTTGGAACGCCTCTGTTTACAAGAACCTCGTTTACAGTACAAGTTCAACATCGCAGAAAGTGAAAAATGGATAAAGAAGTTGTGGTATTTACTTACAAAGCAATATCACTCAGCAATGAAATCTGTGTCATCAGGCCCTTAGCAGCACAATGAGTGGATTCAGGTATGATGATTCTAACTGAAATAAGTCACACAGAAAAAGAAACATCATAAGATATCAGTAATACACGGAATGGAAACTTGGCTACACAGGAACTGAATTACAGAACAGAACAGGGTCTCAAATTTAGAAAACCAACTTATTCTTGCTTAAGGGTAAAGGTGAGTTGGGGTGCTGCATAAAACCAGAGATTGAAATGAGCACAGATAAAGTTCCTTAAGCCAAATATGGAATAGACAAGAGCTACTCCTTGCTCAACGAAATAGACTCAACACCCCATATTAAACGCCTAAGAATGTACCTGACTAGTAAGTATCTTAAAACCTATGGATTGCTATGTCTCCGAAAGAGAATCAAGCATGTGTACAGGGGCATAAACGCAGCAGTGATAGGATTGTAGAGGTTCGGTGAGCAAATGAAGACCCTTTGAAGTCATATTGCATGGTACCCATTCCACGGGTTTCAACTACCCAGGTTTAAGGTATTCTTCCTTCAGCTAAAACATGCATGTGGAACCTAGAGTATGATCAACCATGTGATCGGGAGACGTGTTCAAATATGTCTCAGTTTTCCTCCCCTGGTACTCGGGTGCAACATTCCAGACGCTTTACTAACACTCTCCCCACTTGGAGAGTCAGTCCCTTTAACCTCCTGTTTGGCCCAGTTTGCAATTTCTGCGGAAGATGAACAGGAATAGCGAGAACCAATGAGAGGCTAGCTGGAGGTGTCTGGACGGGCAAATTTAACTCTCATTTCCCACCAGGAAGAGGAATTAACCAAAGGTTCAGCGTGCCGTACCGGAACCAGATTAGGGCCTGAAGCCATCCTGCGGTGTTGCGGCCAGCTCAAAAGAAAGCGAGTTGAAGAAAGGAGCTCAGGGGCACTGTAATTCACAAACCTGCAGAGTTATAAATGACAGCTATCGTCCAAAAATAGACTGAAGTAAGGCTGCCAAGAGGACTTGAAAGCGGGGCAGAATTGCAGGAAACCGATTTCAGGAGGTAGACTGGAATTGCATTGAAAGCATAGGAAAAGAGGCAGAACGTCCACAATGATGCACTTGGCCAAAAAGGGCGTATGCGTTTTTTCCTGAATATATTCAGGAAAAAACGCATACGCCCTTTTTGGCCAACCAAGCAAGCTTGCAAAGGAAATCTGCACTACAATGAAGTCTCACTTCCCCCCGGTCAAAAGGGCCATCTGAAAAAAGTGCAAAATCCAGAAAGGCAACAGGCCATTGAGAACAGGGAGCCTTGTTATGCTGATGGGCGGGATGTAAATTGCCAACAGACACTTGGGAGAAATGTATGGTGTTTCCTGAAACATCTAAAAAACAAAGCAACAGAGCCTAGGGCACTTCCACTTATGGTCCTATAGCTTAGGGAAATTAAAATCAAAAAGACACAGCCACCCCAAAGTTTGGAACGGCTCTGTTTACAAGAACCTCGTTTACAGTACAAGTTCAACATCGCAGAAAGTGAAAAATGGATAAAGAAGTTGTGGTATTCACTTACAAAGCAATATCACTCAGCAATGAAATCTATGTCATCAGGCCCTTAGCAGCACAATGAGTGGATTCAGGTATGATGATTCTAACTGAAATAAGTCACACAGAAAAAGAAACATCATAAGATATCAGTAATACACGGAATGCAAACTTGGCTACACAGGAACTGAATTACAGAACAGAACAGGGTCTCAAATTTAGAAAAACAACTTATGCTTGCTTAAGGGTAAAGGTGAGTTGGGGTGCTGCATAAAACCAGAGATTGAAATGAGCACAGATAAAGTTCCTTAAGCCAAATATGGAATAGACAAGAGCTACTCCTTGCTCAACGAAATGGACTCAACACCGCATATTAAACGCCTAAGAATGTACCTGACTTGTAAGTATCTTAAAACCTATGGATTGCTATGTCTCCGAAAGAGAATCAAGCATGTGTACAGGGGCATAAACGCAGCAGTGATAGGATTGGAGAGGTGCGGTGAGCAAATGAAGACCCTTTGAAGTCATATTGCATGGTACCCATTCCACGGGTTTCAACTACCCAGGTTTAAGGTATTCTTCCTTCAGCTAAAACATGCATGTGGAACCTAGAGTATGATCAACCATGTGATCGGGAGACGTGTTCAAATATGTCTCAGTTTTCCTCCCCTGGTACTCGGGTGCAACATTCCAGACGCTTTCCTAACACTCTCCCCACTTGGAGAGTCAGTCCCTTTAACCTCCTGTTTGGCCCAGTTTGCAATTTCTGCGGAAGATGAACAGGAATAGCGAAAACCAATGAGAGGCTAGCTGGAGGTGTCTGGACAGGCAAATTTAACTCTCATTTCCCACCAGGAAGAGGAATTAACCAAAGGCTCAGCATGCCGGGCCGGAACCAGATTAGGGCCTGAAGCCATCCTGCGGTGTTGCGGCCAGCTCAAAAGAAAGCGAGTTGAAGAAAGGAGCTCAGGGGCACTGTAATTCACAAACCTGCAGACTTATAAATGACAGCTATCGTCCAAAAATAGACTGAAGTAAGGCTGCCAAGAGGACTTGAAAGCGGGGCAGAATTGCAGGAAACCGATTTCAGGAGGTAGACTGGAATTGCATTGAAAGCATAGGAAAAGAGGCAGAACGTCCACAATGATGCACTTGGCCAAAAAGGGCGTATGCGTTTTTTCCTGAATATATTCAGGAAAAAACGCATACGCCCTTTTTGGCCAACCAAGCAAGCTTGCAAAGGAAGTCTGCACTACAATGAAGTCTCACTTCCCCCCGGTCAAAAGGGCCATATCAAAAAAGTGTAAAATCCAGAAAGGCAGGACAGGCCATGGAGAACTGGGAGCCTTGTTATGCTGATGGGCGGGATGTAAATTGCCAACAACCACTCGGGAGAAGTGTATGGTGTTTCCTGAAACATCTAAAAAACAAAGCAACAGAGCCTAGGGCACTGCCACTTATGGTCCTATAGCTTAGGGAAATTAAAATCAAAAAGACACAGCCACCCCAAAGTTTGGGACGTCTCTGTTTACAAGAACCTCGTTTACAGTACAAGTTCAACATCGCAGAAAGTGAAAAATGGATAAAGAAGTTGTGGTATTTACTTACAAAGCAATATCACTCAGCAATGAAATCTGTGTCATCAGGCCCTTAGCATCACAATGAGTGGATTCAGGTATGATGATTCTAACTGAAATAAGTCACACAGAAAAAGAAACATCATAAGATATCACTAATACACGGAATGTAAACTTGGCTACACAGGAACTGAATTCCAAAACAGAACAGGGTCTCAAATTTAGAAAACCAACTTATGCTTGCTTAAGGGGAAAGGTGAGTTGGGGTGCTGCATAAAACCAGAGATTGAAATGAGCACAGATAAAGTTCCTTAAGCCAAATATGGAATAGACAAGAGCTACTCCTTGCTCAACGAAATGGACTCAACACCGCATATTAAACGCCTAAGAATGTACCTGACTAGTAAGTATCGTAAAACCTATGGATTGCTATGTCTCCAAAAGAGAATCAAGCATGTGTACAGGGGCATAAACGCAGCAGTGATAGGATTGGAGAGGTTCGGTGAGCAAATGAAGACCCTTTGAAGTCATATTGCATGGTACCCATTCCACGTGTCTCAACTCTCCAGGTTTAAGGTATTCTTCCTTCAGCTAAAACATGCATGTGGAACCCAAGTATGATCAACCATGTGAATGGGAGACGTGTTCAAATATGTCTCAGTTTTCCTCCCCTGGTACTCGGGTGCAACATTCCAGACGCTTTACTAACACTCTCCCCACTTGGAGAGTCAGCGCCTTTAACCTCCTGTTTGGCCCAGTTTGCAATTTCTGCGGAAGATGAACAGGAATAGCGAGAACCAATGAGAGGCTAGCTGGAGGTGTCTGGACGGGCAAATTTAACTCTCATTTCCCACCAGGAAGAGGAAATAACCAAAGGCTCAGCGTGCCGTACCGGAACCAGATTAGGGCCTGAAGCCATCCTGCGGTGTTGCGGCCAGCTCAAAAGAAAGCGAGTTGAAGAAAGCAGCTCAGGGGCACTGTAATTCACAAACCTGCAGAGTTATAAATGACAGCTATCGTCCAAAAATAGACTGAAGTAAGGCTGCCAAGAGGACTTGAAAGCGGGGCAGAATTGCAGGAAACCGATTTCAGGAGGTAGACTGGAATTGCATTGAAAGCATAGGAAAAGAGGCAGAACGTCCACAATGATGCACTTGGCCAAAAAGGGCGTATGCGTTTTTTCCTGAATATATTCAGGAAAAAACGCATACGCCCTTTTTGGCCAACCAAGCAAGCTTGCAAAGGAAATCTGCACTACAATGAAGTCTCACTTCCCCCCGGTCAAAAGGGCCATCTGAAAAAAGTGTAAAATCCAGAAAGGCAGGACAGGTCATGGAGAACTGGGAGCCTTGTTATGCTGATGGGTGGGATGTAAATTGCCAACAACCACTCGGGAGAAGTGTATGGTGTTTCCTGAAACATCTAAAAAACAAAGCAACAGAACCTAGGGCACTTCCACTTATGGTCCTATAGCTTAGGGAAATTAAAATCAAAAAGACACAGCCACCCCAAAGTTTGGGACGCCTCTGTTTACAAGAACCTCGTTTACAGTACAAGTTCAACATCGCAGAAAGTGAAAAATGGATAAAGAAGTTGTGGTATTTACTTACAAAGCAATATCACTCAGCAATGAAATCTGTGTCATCAGGCCCTTAGCAGCACAATGAGTGGATTCAGGTATGATGATTCTAACTGAAGTAAGTCACACAGAAAAAGAAACATCATAAGATATCACTAATACACGGAATGTAAACTTGGCTACACAGGAACTGAATTACAGAACAGAAGAGGGTCTCAAATTTAGAAAACCAACTATGCTTGCTTAAGGGTAAAGGTGAGTTGGGGTGCTGCATAAAACCAGAGATTGAAATGAGCACAGATAAAGTTCCTTAAGCCAAATATGGAATAGACAAGAGCTACTCCTTGCTCAACGAAATGGACTCAACACCGCATATTAAACGCCTAAGAATGTACCTGACTAGTAAGTATCTTAAAACCTATGGATTGCTATGTCTCCGAAAGAGAATCAAGCATGTGTACAGGGGCATAAACGCAGCAGTGATAGGATTGGAGAGGTTCGGTGAGCAAATGAAGACCCTTTGAAGTCATATTGCATGGTACCCATTACACGGGTCTTAACTCTCCAGGTTTAAGGTATTCTTCCTTCAGCTAAAACATGCATGTGGAATCCAAGTATGATCAACCATGTGAACGGGAGACGTGTTCAAATATGTCTCAGTTTTCCTCCCCTGGTACTCGGGTGCAACATTCCAGATGCTTTACTAACACTCTCCCCACTTGGAGAGTCAGCGCCTTTAACCTCCTGTTTGGCCCAGTTTGCAATTTCTGCGGAAGATGAACAGGAATAGCGAGAACCAATGAGAGGCTAGCTGGAGGTGTCTGGACGGGCAAATTTAACTCTCATTTCCCACCAGGAAGAGGAAATAACCAAAGGCTCAGCGTGCCGTACCGGAACCAGATTAGGGCCTGAAGCCATCCTGCGGTGTTGCGGCCAGCTCAAAAGAAAGCGAGTTGAAGAAAGGAGCTCAGGGGCACTGTAATTCACAAACCTGCAGAGTTATAAATGACAGCTATCGTCCAAAAATACACTGAAGTAAGGCTGCCAAGAGGACTTGAAAGCGGGGCAGAATTGCAGGAAACCGATTTCAGGAGGTAGACTGGAATTGCATTGAAAGCATAGGAAAAGAGGCAGAACGTCCACAATGATGCACTTGGCCAAAAAGGGCGTATGCGTTTTTTCCTGAATATATTCAGGAAAAAACGCATACGCCCTTTTTGGCCAACCAAGCAAGCTTGCAAAGGAAATCTGCACTACAATGAAGTCTCACTTCCCCCCGGCCAAAAGGGCCATCTGAAAAAAGTGTAAAATCCAGAAAGGCAACAGGCCATTGAGAACTGGGAGCCTTGTTATGCTGATGGGCGGGATGTAAATTGCCAACAGACACTTGGGAGAAGT
Organism: Delphinus delphis; assembly: GCF_949987515.2. Taxonomy (NCBI): domain Eukaryota; kingdom Metazoa; phylum Chordata; class Mammalia; order Artiodactyla; family Delphinidae; genus Delphinus; species Delphinus delphis. Next base: position 16,974 of record NW_027192756.1, read on the forward strand.
GTATGGTGTTTCCTGAAACATCTAAAAAACAAAGCAACAGAGCCTAGGGCACTTCCACTTATGGTCCTATAGCTTAGGGAAATTAAAATCAAAAAGACACAGCCACCCCAAAGTTTGGGACGCCTCTGTTTACAAGAACCTCGTTTACAGTACAAGTTCAACATCGCAGAAAGTGAAAAATGGATAAAGAAGTTGTGGTATTTACTTACAAAGCAATATCACTCAGCAATGAAATCTGTGTCATCAGGCCCTTAGCAGCACAATGAGTGGATTCAGGTATGATGATTCTAACTGAAGTAAGTCACACAGAAAAAGAAACATCATAAGATATCACTAATACACGGAATGTAAACTTGGCTACACAGGAACTGAATTACAGAACAGAAGAGGGTCTCAAATTTAGAAAACCAACTATGCTTGCTTAAGGGTAAAGGTGAGTTGGGGTGCTGCATAAAACCAGAGATTGAAATGAGCACAGATAAAGTTCCTTAAGCCAAATATGGAATAGACAAGAGCTACTCCTTGCTCAACGAAATGGACTCAACACCGCATATTAAACGCCTAAGAATGTACCTGACTAGTAAGTATCTTAAAACCTATGGATTGCTATGTCTCCGAAAGAGAATCAAGCATGTGTACAGGGGCATAAACGCAGCAGTGATAGGATTGGAGAGGTTCGGTGAGCAAATGAAGACCCTTTGAAGTCATATTGCATGGTACCCATTACACGGGTCTTAACTCTCCAGGTTTAAGGTATTCTTCCTTCAGCTAAAACATGCATGTGGAATCCAAGTATGATCAACCATGTGAACGGGAGACGTGTTCAAATATGTCTCAGTTTTCCTCCCCTGGTACTCGGGTGCAACATTCCAGATGCTTTACTAACACTCTCCCCACTTGGAGAGTCAGCGCCTTTAACCTCCTGTTTGGCCCAGTTTGCAATTTCTGCGGAAGATGAACAGGAATAGCGAGAACCAATGAGAGGCTAGCTGGAGGTGTCTGGACGGGCAAATTTAACTCTCATTTCCCACCAGGAAGAGGAAATAACCAAAGGCTCAGCGTGCCGTACCGGAACCAGATTAGGGCCTGAAGCCATCCTGCGGTGTTGCGGCCAGCTCAAAAGAAAGCGAGTTGAAGAAAGGAGCTCAGGGGCACTGTAATTCACAAACCTGCAGAGTTATAAATGACAGCTATCGTCCAAAAATACACTGAAGTAAGGCTGCCAAGAGGACTTGAAAGCGGGGCAGAATTGCAGGAAACCGATTTCAGGAGGTAGACTGGAATTGCATTGAAAGCATAGGAAAAGAGGCAGAACGTCCACAATGATGCACTTGGCCAAAAAGGGCGTATGCGTTTTTTCCTGAATATATTCAGGAAAAAACGCATACGCCCTTTTTGGCCAACCAAGCAAGCTTGCAAAGGAAATCTGCACTACAATGAAGTCTCACTTCCCCCCGGCCAAAAGGGCCATCTGAAAAAAGTGTAAAATCCAGAAAGGCAACAGGCCATTGAGAACTGGGAGCCTTGTTATGCTGATGGGCGGGATGTAAATTGCCAACAGACACTTGGGAGAAGTGTATGGTGTTTCCTGAAACATCTAAAAAACAAAGCAACAGAGCCTAGGGCACTTCCACTTATGGTCCTATAGCTTAGGGAAATTAAAATCAAAAAGACACAGCCACCCCAAAGTTTGGGACGTCTCTGTTTACAAGAACCTCATTTACAGTACAAGTTCAACATCGCAGAAAGTGAAAAATGGATAAAGAAGTTGTGGTATTTACTTACAAAGCAATATCACTCAGCAATGAAATCTGTGTCATCAGGCCCTTAGCAGCACAATGAGTGGATTCAGGTATGATGATTCTAACTGAAATAAGTCACACAGAAAAAGAAACATCATAAGATATCAGTAATACACGGAATGGAAACTTGGCTACACAGGAACTGAATTACAGAACAGAACAGGGTCTGAAATTTAGAAAAACAACTTATGCTTGCTTAAGGGTAAAGGTGAGTTGGGGTGCTGCATAAAACCAGAGATTGAAATGAGCACAGATAAAGTTCCTTAAGCCAAATATGTAATAGACAAGATCTACTCCTTGCTCAATGAAATGGACTCAACACCGCATATTAAACGCCTAAGAATGTACCTGAATTGTAAGTATCTTAAAACCTATGGATTGCTATGTCTCCGAAAGAGAATCAAGCATGTGTACAGGGGCATAAACGCAGCAGTGATAGGATTGGAGAGGTGCGGTGAGCAAATGAAGACCCTTTGAAGTCATATTGCATGGTACCCATTCCAAGGGTTTCAACTACCCAGGTTTAAGGTATTCTTCCTTCAGCTAAAACATGCATGTGGAACCTAGAGTATGATCAACCATGTGATCGGGAGACGTGTTCAAATATGTCTCAGTTTTCCTCCCCTGGTACTCAGGTGCAACATTCCAGACGCTTTACTAACACTCTCCGCACTTGGAGAGTCAGTCCCTTTAACCTCCTGTTTGGCCCAGTTTGCAATTTCTGCGGAAGATGAACAGGAATAGCGAAAACCAATGAGAGGCTAGCTGGAGGTGTCTGGACGGGCAAATTTAACTCTCATTTCCCACCAGGAAGAGGAATTAACCTAAGGCTCAGCATGCCGGGCCGGAACCTGATTAGGGCCTGAAGCCATCCTGCGGTGCTGCGGCCAGGTCACAAGAAAGCGAGTTGAAGAAAGGAGCTCAGGGGCACTGTAATTCACAAACCTGCAGAGTTATAAATGACAGCTATCGTCCAAAAATAGACTGAAGTAAGGCTGCCAAGAGGACTTGAAAGCGGGGCAGAATTGCAGGAAACCGATTTCAGGAGGTAGACTGGAATTGCATTGAAAGCATAGGAAAAGAGGCAGAACGTCCACAATGATGCACTTGGCCAAAAAGGGCGTATGCGTTTTTTCCTGAATATATTCAGGAAAAAACGCATACGCCCTTTTTGGCCAACCAAGCAAGCTTGCAAAGGAAATCTGCACTACAATGAAGTCTCACTTCCGCCCGGTCAAAAGGGCCATCTGAAAAAAGTGTAAAATCCAGAAAGGCAGGACAGGCCATGGAGAACTGGGAGCCTTGTTATGCTGATGGGCGGGATGTAAATTGCCAACAGACACTCGGGAGACGTGTATGGTGTTTCCTGAAACATCTAAAAAACAAAACAACAGAGCCTAGGGCACTTCCACTTATGGTCCTATAGCTTAGGGAAATTAAAATCAAAAAGACACAGCCACCCCAAAGTTTGGAACGGCTCTGTTTACAAGAACCTCGTTTACAGTACAAGTTCAACATCGCAGAAAGTGAAAAATGGATAAAGAAGTTGTGGTATTTACTTACAAAGCAATATCACTCAGCAATGAAATCTGTGTCATCAGGCCCTTAGCAGCACAATGAGTGGATTCAGGTATGATGATTCTAACTGAAATAAGTCACACAGAAAAAGAAACATCATAAGATATCAGTAATACACGGAATGTAAACTTGGCTACACAGGAACTGAATTACAGAACAGAACAGGGTCTCAAATTTAGAAAACCAACTTATGCTTGCTTAAGGGTAAAGGTGAGTTGGGGTGCTGCATAAAACCAGAGATTGAAATGAGCACAGATAAAGTTCCTTAAGCCAAATATGGAATAGACAAGAGCTACTCCTTGCTCAACGAAATGGACTCAACACCCCATATTAAACGCCTAAGAATGTACCTGACTAGTAAGTATCTTAAAACCTATGGATTGCTATGTCTCCGAAAGAGAATCAAGCATGTGTACAGGGGCATAAACGCAGCAGTGATAGGATTGGAGAGGTTCGGTGAGCAAATGAAGACCCTTTGAAGTCATATTGCATGGTACCCATTCCACGGGTTTCAACTACCCAGGTTTAAGGTATTCTTCCTTCAGCTAAAACATGCATGTGGAACCTAGAGTATGATCAACCATGTGATCGGGAGACGTGTTCAAATATGTCTCAGTTTTCCTCCCCTGGTACTCGGGTGCAACATTCCAGACGCTTTACTAACACTCTCCCCACTTGGAGAGTCAGTCCCTTTAACCTCCTGTTTGGCCCAGTTTGCAATTTCTGCGGAAGATGAACAGGAATAGCGAGAACCAATGAGAGGCTAGCTGGAGGTGTCTGGACGGGCAAATTTAACTCTCATTTCCCACCAGGAAGAGGAAATAACCAAAGGCTCAGCGTGCCGTACCGGAACCAGATTAGGGCCTGAAGCCATCCTGCGGTGTTGCGGCCAGGTCACAAGAAAGCGAGTTGAAGAAAGGAGCTCAGGGGCACTGTAATTCACAAACCTGCAGAGTTATAAATGACAGCTATCGTCCAAAAATAGACTGAAGTAAGGCTGCCAAGAGGACTTGAAAGCGGGGCAGAATTGCAGGAAACCGATTTCAGGAGGTAGACTGGAATTGCATTGAAAGCATAGGAAAAGAGGCAGAACGTCCACAATGATGCACTTGGCCAAAAAGGGCGTATGCGTTTTTTCCTGAATATATTCAGGAAAAAATGCATACGCCCTTTTTGGCCAACCAAGCAAGCTTGCAAAGGAAATCTGCACTACAATGAAGTCTCACTTCCCCCCGGTCAAAAGGGCCATCTGAAAAAAGTGTAAAATCCAGAAAGGCAGGACAGGCCATAGAGAACTGGGAGCCTTGTTATGCTGATGGGCGGGATGTAAATTGCCAACAGACACTTGGGAGAAGTGTATGGTGTTTCCTGAAACATCTAAAAAACAAAGCAACAGAGCCTAGGGCACTTCCACTTATGGTCCTATAGCTTAGGGAAATTAAAATAAAAAAGACACAGCCACCCCAAAGTTTGGAACGGCTCTGTTTACAAGAACCTCGTTTACAGTACAAGTTCAACATCGCAGAAAGTGAAAAATGGATAAAGAAGTTGTGGTATTCACTTACAAAGCAATATCACTCAGCAATGAAATCTATGTCATCAGGCCCTTAGCAGCACAATGAGTGGATTCAGGTATGATGATTCTAACTGAAATAAGTCACACAGAAAAAGAAACATCATAAGATATCAGTAATACACGGAATGGAAACTTGGCTACACAGGAACTGAATTACAGAACAGAACAGGGTCTGAAATTTAGAAAAACAACTTATGCTTGCTTAAGGGTAAAGGTGAGTTGGGGTGCTGCATAAAACCAGAGATTGAAATGAGCACAGATAAAGTTCCTTAAGCCAAATATGGAATAGACAAGATCTACTCCTTGCTCAATGAAATGGACTCAACACCGCATATTAAACGCCTAAGAATGTACCTGAATTGTAAGTATCTTAAAACCTATGGATTGCTATGTCTCCGAAAGAGAATCAAGCATGTGTACAGGGGCATAAACGCAGCAGTGATAGGATTGGAGAGGTGCGGTGAGCAAATGAAGACCCTTTGAAGTCATATTGCATGGTACCCATTACACGGGTCTCAACTCTCCAGGTTTAAGGTATTCTTCCTTCAGCTAAAACATGCATGTGGAACCTAGAGTATGATCAACCATGTGATCGGGAGACGTGTTCAAATATGTCTCAGTTTTCCTCCCCTGGTACTCAGGTGCAACTTTCCAGACGCTATACTAACACTCTCCCCACTTGGAGAGTCAGTCCCTTTAACCTCCTGTTTGGCCGAGTTTGCAATTTCTGCGGAAGATGAACAGGAATAGCGAAAACCAATGAGAGGCTAGCTGGAGGTGTCTGGACGGGCAAATTTAACTCTCATTTCCCACCAGGAAGAGGAATTAACCTAAGGCTCAGCATGCCGGGCCGGAACCTGATTAGGGCCTGAAGCCATCCTGCGGTGCTGCGGCCAGGTCACAAGAAAGCGAGTTGAAGAAAGGAGCTCATGGGCACTGTAATTCACAAACCTGCAGAGTTATAAATGACAGCTATCGTCCAAAAATAGACTGAAGTAAGGCTGCCAAGAGGACTTGAAAGCGGGGCAGAATTGCAGGAAACCGATTTCAGGAGGTAGACTGGAATTGCATTGAAAGCATAGGAAAAGAGGCAGAACGTCCACAATGATGCACTTGGCTAAAAAGGGCGTATGCGTTTTTTCCTGAATATATTCAGGAAAAAACGCATACGCCCTTTTTGGCCAACCAAGCAAGCTTGCAAAGGAAATCTGCACTACAATGAAGTCTCACTTCCCCCCGGTCAAAAGGGCCATCTGAAAAAAGTGTAAAATCCAGAAAGGCAGGACAGGCCATGGAGAACTGGGAGCCTTGTTATGCTGATGGGCGGGATGTAAATTGCCAACAGACACTCGGGAGAAGTGTATGGTGTTTCCTGAAACATCTAAAAAACAAAGCAACAGAGCCTAGGGCACTGCCACTTATGGTCCTATAGCTTAGGGAAATTAAAATCAAAAAGACACAGCCACCCCAAAGTTTGGAACGGCTCTGTTTACAAGAACCTCGTTTACAGTACAAGTTCAACATCGCAGAAAGTGAAAAATGGATAAAGAAGTTGTGGTATTTACTTACAAAGCAATATCACTCAGCAATGAAATCTATGTCATCAGGCCCTTAGCATCACAATGAGTGGATTCAGGTATGATGATTCTAACTGAAATAAGTCACACAGAAAAAGAAACATCATAAGATATCAGTAATACACGGAATGTAAACTTGGCTACACAGGAACTGAATTACAGAACAGAACAGGGTCTCAAATTTAGAAAACCAACTTATGCTTGCTTAAGGGTAAAGATGAGTTGGGGTGCTGCATAAAACCAGAGATTGAAATGAGCACAGATAAAGTTCCTTAAGTCAAATATGGAATAGACAAGAGCTACTCCTTGCTCAACGAAATGGACTCAACACCGCATATTAAACGCCTAAGAATGTACCTGACTAGTAAGTATCTTAAAACCTATGGATTGCTATGTCTCCGAAAGAGAATCAAGCATGTGTACAGGGGCATAAACGCAGCAGTGATAGGATTGGAGAGGTGCGGTGAGCAAATGAAGACCCTTTGAAGTGATATTGCATGGTACCCATTACACGGCTCTCAACTCTCCAGGTTTAAGGTATTCTTCCTTCACCTAAAACATGCATGTGGAACCCAAGTATGATCAACCATGTGAACGGGAGACGTGTTCAAATATGTCTCAGTTTTCCTCCCCTGGTACTCGGGTGCAACATTCCAGACGCTTTACTAACACTCTCCCCACTTGGAGAGTCAGCGCCTTTAACCTCCTGTTTGGCCCAGTTTGCAATTTCTGCGGAAGATGAACAGGAATAGCGAGAACCAATGAGAGGCTAGCTGGAGGTGTCTGGACGGGCAAATTTAACTCTCATTTCCCACCAGGAAGAGGAAATAACCAAAGGCTCAGCGTGCCGTACCGGAACCAGATTAGGGCCTGAAGCCATCCTGCGGTGTTGCGGCCAGCTCAAAAGAAAGCGAGTTGAAGAAAGGAGCTCAGGGGCACTGTAATTCACAAACCTGCAGAGTTATAAATGACAGCTATCGTCCAAAAATAGACGGAAGTAAGGCTGCCAAGAGGACTTGAAAGCGGGGCAGAATTGCAGGAAACCGATTTCAGGAGGTAGACTGGAATTGCATTGAAAGCATAGGAAAAGAGGCAGAACGTCCACAATGATGCACTTGGCCAAAAAGGGCGTATGCGTTTTTTCCTGAATATATTCAGGAAAAAACGCATACGCCCTTTTTGTCCAACCAAGCAAGCTTGCAAAGGAAATCTGCACTACAATGAAGTCTCACTTCCCCCCGGTCAAAAGGGCCATCTGAAAAAAGTGTAAAATCCAGAAAGGCAACAGGCCATGGAGAACTGGGAGCCTTGTTATGCTGATGGGCGGGATGTAAATTGCCAACAGACACTCGGGAGAAGTGTATGGTGTTTCCTGAAACATCTAAAAAACAAAGCAACAGAGCCTAGGGCACTTCCACTTATGGTCCTATAGCTTAGGGAAATTAAAATAAAAAAGACACAGCCACCCCAAAGTTTGGAACGGCTCTGTTTACAAGAACCTCGTTTACAGTACAAGTTCAACATCGCAGAAAGTGAAAAATGGATAAAGAACTTGTGGTACTTACGTACAATGCAGTATCACTCAGCAATGAAATCTATGTCATCAGGCCCGTAGCAGCATAATGAGTAGATTCAGGTACGATGATTCTAACTGAAATAAGTCACACAGAAAAAGAAACATCATAAGATATCAGTAATACACGGAATGTAAACTTCGCTACACAGGAACTGAATTCCAAAACAGAACAGGGTCTCAAATTTAGAAAACCAACTTATGCTTGCTTAAGGGGAAAGGTGAGTAGGGTTGCTGCATAAAACCAGAGATTGAAATGAGCACAGATAAAGTTCCTTAAGCCAAATATGGAATAGACAAGAGCTACTCCTTGCTCAACGAAATGGACTCAACACCGCATATTAAACGCCTAAGAATGTACCTGACTAGTAAGTATCTTAAAACCTATGGATTGCTATGTCTCCGAAAGAGAATCAAGCATGTGTACAGGGGCATAAACGCAGCAGTGATAGGATTGAAGAGGTTCGGTGAGCAAATGAAGACCCTTTGAAGTCATATTGCATGGTACCCATTCCACGGGTTTCAACTACCCAGGTTTTAGGTATTCTTCCTTCAGCTAAAACATGCATGTGGAACCTAGAGTATGATCAACCATGTGATCGGGAGACGTGTTCAAATATGTCTCAGTTTTCCTCCCCTGGTACTCGGGTGCAACATTCCAGACGCTTTACTAACACTCTCCCCACTTGGAGAGTCAGCGCCTTTAACCTCCTGTTTGGCCCAGTTTGCAATTTCTGCGGAAGATGAACAGGAATAGCGAGAACCAATGAGAGGCTAGCTGGAGGTGTCTGGACGGGCAAATTTAACTCTCATTTCCCACCAGGAAGAGGAAATAACCAAAGGCTCAGCGTGCCGTACCGGAACCAGATTAGGGCCTGAAGCCATCCTGCGGTGTTGCTGCCAGCTCAAAAGAAACCGAGTTGAAGAAAGGAGCTCAGGGGCACTGTAATGCACAAACCTGCAGAGCTATAAATGACAGCTATCGTCCAAAAATATACTGAAGTAAGGCTGCCAAGAGGACTTGAAAGCGGGGCAGAATTGCAGGAAACCGATTTCAGGAGGTAGACTGGAATTGCATTGAAAGCATAGGAAAAGAGGCAGAACGTCCACAATGATGCACTTGGCCAAAAAGGGCGTATGCGTTTTTTCCTGAATATATTCAGGAAAAAACGCATACGCCCTTTTTGGCCAACCAAGCAAGCTTGCAAAGGAAATCTGCACTGCAATGAAGTCTCACTTCCCCCCGGTCAAAAGGGCCATCTGAAAAAAGTGTAAAATCCAGAAAGGCAGGACAGGCCATGGAGAACTGGGAGCCTTGTTATGCTGATGGGCGGGATGTAAATTGCCAACAACCACTCGGGAGAAGTGTATGGTGTTTCCTGAAACATCTAAAAAACAAAGCAACAGAACCTAGGGCACTTCCACTTATGGTCCTATAGCTTAGGGAAATTAAAATCAAAAAGACACAGCCACCCCAAAGTTTGGAACGCCTCTGTTTACAAGAACCTCGTTTACAGTACAAGTTCAACATCACAGAAAGTGAAAAATGGATAAAGAACTTGTGGTATTTACTTACAAAGCAATATCACTCAGCAATGAAATCTGTGTCATCAGGCCCTTAGCAGCACAATGAGTGGATTCAGGTATGATGATTCTAACTGAAATAAGTCACACAGAAAAAGAAACATCATAAGATATCAGTAATACACGGAATGTAAACTTGGCTACACAGGAACTGAATTACAGAACAGAACAGGGTCTCAAATTTAGAAAACCAACTTATTCTTGCTTAAGGGTAAAGGTGAGTTGGGGTGCTGCATAAAACCAGAGATTGAAATGAGCACAGATAAAGTTCCTTAAGCCAAATATGGAATAGACAGGAGCTACTCCTTGCTCAACGAAATGGACTCAACGCCCCATATTAAACGCCTAAGAATGTACCTGACTAGTAAGTATCTTAAAACCTATGGATTGCTATGTCTCCGAAAGAGAATCAAGCATGTGTACAGGGGCATAAACGCAGCAGTGATAGGATTGGAGAGGTTCGGTGAGCAAATGAAGACCCTTTGAAGTCATATTGCATGGTACCCATTCCACGGGTTTCAACTACCCAGGTTTAAGGTATTCTTCCTTCAGCTAAAACATGCATGTGGAACCTAGAGTATGATCAACCATGTGATCGGGAGACGTGTTCAAATATGTCTCAGTTTTCCTCCCCTGGTACTCGGGTGCAACATTCCAGACGCTTTACTAACACTCTCCCCACTTGGAGAGTCAGTCCCTTTAACCTCCTGTTTGGCCCAGTTTGCAATTTCTGCGGAAGATGAACAGGAATAGCGAGAACCAATGAGAGGCTAGCTGGAGGTGTCTGGACGGGCAAATTTAACTCTCATTTCCCACCAGGAAGAGGAAATAACCAAAGGCTCAGAGTGCCGTACCGGAACAAGATTAGGGCCTGAAGCCATCCTGCGGTGTCGCGGCCAGCTCAAAAGAAACCGAGTTGAAGAAAAGAGCTCAGGGGCACTGTAATGCACAAATCTGCAGAGTTATAAATGACAGCTATCGTCCAAAAATAGACTGAAGTAAGGCTGCCAAGAGGACTTGAAAGCGGGGCAGAATTGCAGGAAACCAATTTCAGGAGGTAGACTGGAATTGCATTGAAAGCATAGGAAAAGAGGCAGAACGTCCACAATGATGCACTTGGCCGAAAAGGGCGTATGCGTTTTTTCCTGAATATATTCAGGAAAAAACGCATACGCCCTTTTTGGCCAACCAAGCAAGCTTGCAAAGGAAATCTGCACTACAATGAAGTCTCACTTCCCCCCGGTCAAAAGGGCCATCTGAAAAAAGTGTAAAATCCAGAAAGGCAGGACAGGCCATGGAGAACTGGGAGCCTTGTTATGCTGATGGGCGGGATGTAAATTGCCAACAGACACTCGGGAGAAGTGTATGGTGTTTCCTGAAACATCTAAAAAACAAAGCAACAGAGCCTAGGGCACTTCCACTTATGGTCCTATAGCTTAGGGAAATTAAAATCAAAAAGACACAGCCACCCCAAAGTTTGGAACGGCTCTGTTTACAAGAACCTCGTTTACAGTACAAGTTCAACATCGCAGAAAGTGAAAAATGGATAAAGAACTTGTGGTACGTACGTACAATGCAGTATCACTCAGCAATGAAATCTATGTCATCAGGCCCGTAGCAGCATAATGAGTAGATTCAGGTACGATGATTCTAACTGAAATAAGTCACACAGAAAAAGAAACATCATAAGATATCAGTAATACACGGAATGGAAACTTGGCTACACAGGAACTGAATTACAGAACAGAACAGGGTCTCAAATTTAGAAAACCAACTTATGCTTGCTTAAGGGTAAAGGTGAGTTGGGGTGCTGCATAAAACCAGAGATTGAAATGAGCACAGATAAAGTTCCTTAAGTCAAATATGGAATAGACAAGAGCTACTCCTTGCTCAACGAAATGGACTCAACACCGCATATTAAACGCCTAAGAATGTACCTGACTAGTAAGTATCTTAAAACCTATGGATTGCTATGTCTCCGAAAGAGAATCAAGCATGTGTACAGGGGCATACACGCAGCAGTGATAGGATTGGAGAGGTTCGGTGAGCAAATGAAGACCCTTTGAAGTCATATTGCATGGTACCCATTCCACGGTTTTCAACTACCCAGGTTTAAGGTATTCTTCCTTCAGCTAAAACATGCATGTGGAACCTAGAGTATGATCAACCATGTGATCGGGAGACGTGTTCAAATATGTCTCAGTTTTCCTCCCCTGGTACTCGGGTGCAACATTCCAGACGCTTTACTAACACTCTCCCCACTTGGAGAGTCAGTCCCTTTAACCTCCTGTTTGGCCCAGTTTGCAATTTCTGCGGAAGATGAACAGGAATAGCGAGAACCAATGAGAGGCTAGCTGGAGGTGTCTGGACGGGCAAATTTAACTCTCATTTCCCACCAGGAAGAGGAAATAACCAAAGGCTCAGCGTGCCGTACCGGAACCAGATTAGGGCCTGAAGCCATCCTGCGGTGTTGCGGCCAGCTCAAAAGAAAGCGAGTTGAAGAAAGGAGCTCAGGGGCACTGTAATTCACAAACCTGCAGAGTTATAAATGACAGCTATCGTCCAAAAATAGACTGAAGTAAGGCTGCCAAGAGGACTTGAAAGCGGGGCAGAATTGCAGGAAACCGATTTCAGGAGGTAGACTGGAATTGCATTGAAAGCATAGGAAAAGAGGCAGAACGTCCACAATGATGCACTTGGCCAAAAAGGGCGTATGCGTTTTTTCCTGAATATATTCAGGAAAAAACGCATACGCCCTTTTTGGCCAACCAAGCAAGCTTGCAAAGGAAATCTGCACTACAATGAAGTCTCACTTCCCCCCGGTCAAAAGGGCCATCTGAAAAAAGTGTAAAATCCAGAAAGGCAACAGGCCATGGAGAACTGGGAGCCTTGTTATGCTGATGGGCGGGATGTAAATTGCCAACAGACACTCGGGAGAAGTGTATGGTGTTTCCTGAAACATCTAAAAAACAAAGCAACAGAGCCTAGGGCACTTCCACTTATGGTCCTATAGCTTAGGGAAATTAAAATCAAAAAGACACAGCCACCCCAAAGTTTGGGACGCCTCTGTTTACAAGAACCTCGTTTACAGTACAAGTTCAACATCGCAGAAAGTGAAAAATGGATAAAGAACTTGTGGTACTTACGTACAATGCAGTATCACTCAGCAATGAAATCTATGTCATCAGGCCCGTAGCAGCATAATGAGTAGATTCAGGTACGATGATTCTAACTGAAATAAGTCACACAGAAAAAGAAACATCATAAGATATCAGTAATACACGGAATGTAAACTTGGCTACACAGGAACTGAATTCCAAAACAGAACAGGGTCTCAAATTTAGAAAACCAACTTATGCTTGCTTAAGGGGAAAGGTGAGTAGGGTTGCTGCATAAAACCAGAGATTGAAATGAGCACAGATAAAGTTCCTTAAGCCAAATATGGAATAGACAAGAGCTACTCCTTGCTCAACGAAATGGACTCAACACCGCATATTAAACGCCTAAGAATGTACCTGACTAGTAAGTATCTTAAAACCTATGGATTGCTATGTCTCCGAAAGAGAATCAAGCATGTGTACAGGGGCATAAACGCAGCAGTGATAGGATTGAAGAGGTTTGGTGAGCAAATGAAGACCCTTTGAAGTCATATTGCATGGTACCCATTCCACGGGTTTCAACTACCCAGGTTTTAGGTATTCTTCCTTCAGCTAAAACATGCATGTGGAACCTAGAGTATGATCAACCATGTGATCGGGAGACGTGTTCAAATATGTCTCAGTTTTCCTCCCCTGGTACTCGGGTGCAACATTCCAGACGCTTTACTAACACTCTCCCCACTTGGAGAGTCAGCGCCTTTAACCTCCTGTTTGGCCCAGTTTGCAATTTCTGCGGAAGATGAACAGGAATAGTGAGAACCAATGAGAGGCTAGCTGGAGGTGTCTGGACGGGCAAATTTAACTCTCATTTCCCACCAGGAAGAGGAAATAACCAAAGGCTCAGCGTGCCGTACCGGAACCAGATTAGGGCCTGAAGCCATCCTGCGGTGTTGCGGCCAGCTCAAAAGAAACCGAGTTGAAGAAAGGAGCTCAGGGGCACTGTAATGCACAAACCTGCAGAGCTATAAATGACAGCTATCGTCCAAAAATAGACTGAAGTAAGGCTGCCAAGAGGACTTGAAAGCGGGGCAGAATTGCAGGAAACCGATTTCAGGAGGTAGACTGGAATTGCATTGAAAGCATAGGAAAAGAGGCAGAACGTCCACAATGATGCACTTGGCCAAAAAGGGCGTATGCGTTTTTTCCTGAATATATTCAGGAAAAAACGCATACGCCCTTTTTGGCCAACCAAGCAAGCTTGCAAAGGAAATCTGCACTGCAATGAAGTCTCACTTCCCCCCAGTCAAAAGGGCCATCTGAAAAAAGTGTAAAATCCAGAAAGGCAGGACAGGCCATGGAGAACTGGGAGCCTTGTTATGCTGATGGGCGGGATGTAAATTGCCAACAACCACTCGGCAGAAGTGTATGGTGTTTCCTGAAACATCTAAAAAACAAAGCAACAGAACCTAGGGCACTTCCACTTATGGTCCTATAGCTTAGGGAAATTAAAATCAAAAAGACACAGCCACCCCAAAGTTTGGAACGCCTCTGTTTACAAGAACCTCGTTTACAGTACAAGTTCAACATCACAGAAAGTGAAAAATGGATAAAGAACTTGTGGTATTTACTTACAAAGCAATATCACTCAGCAATGAAATCTGTGTCATCAGGCCCTTAGCAGCACAATGAGTGGATTCAGGTATGATGATTCTAACTGAAGTAAGTCACACAGAAAAAGAAACATCATAAGATATCAGTAATACACGGAATGTAAACTTGGCTACACAGGAACTGAATTACAGAACAGAACAGGGTCTCAAATTTAGAAAACCAACTTATTCTTGCTTAAGGGTAAAGGTGAGTTGGGGTGCTGCATAAAACCAGAGATTGAAATGAGCACAGATAAAGTTCCTTAAGCCAAATATGGAATAGACAGGAGCTACTCCTTGCTCAACGAAATGGACTCAACGCCCCATATTAAACGCCTAAGAATGTACCTGACTAGTAAGTATCTTAAAACCTATGGATTGCTATGTCTCTGAAAGAGAATCAAGCATGTGTACAGGGGCATAAACGCAGCAGTGATAGGATTGGAGAGGTTCGGTGAGCAAATGAAGACCCTTTGAAGTCATATTGCATGGCACCCATTCCACGGGTTTCAACTACCCAGGTTTAAGGTATTCTTCCTTCAGCTAAAACATGCATGTGGAACCTAGAGTATGATCAACCATGTGATCGGGAGACGTGTTCAAATATGTCTCAGTTTTCCTCCCCTGGTACTCGGGTGCAACATTCCAGACGCTTTACTAACACTCTCCCCACTTGGAGAGTCAGTCCCTTTAACCTCCTGTTTGGCCCAGTTTGCAATTTCTGCGGAAGATGAACAGGAATAGCGAGAACCAATGAGAGGCTAGCTGGAGGTGTCTGGACGGGCAAATTTAACTCTCATTTCCCACCAGGAAGAGGAAATAACCAAAGGCTCAGCGTGCCGTACCGGAACAAGATTAGGGCCTGAAGCCATCCTGCGGTGTCGCGGCCAGCTCAAAAGAAACCGAGTTGAAAAAAAGAGCTCAGGGGCACTGTAATGCACAAACCTGCAGAGTTATAAATGACAGCTATCGTCCAAAAATAGACTGAAGTAAGGCTGCCAAGAGGACTTGAAAGCGGGGCAGAATTGCAGGAAACCAATTTCAGGAGGTAGACTGGAATTGCATTGAAAGCATAGGAAAAGAGGCAGAACGTCCACAATGATGCACTTGGCCGAAAAGGGCGTATGCGTTTTTTCCTGAATATATTCAGGAAAAAACGCATACGCCCTTTTTGGCCAACCAAGCAAGCTTGCAAAGGAAATCTGCACTACAATGAAGTCTCACTTCCCCCCGGTCAAAAGGGCCATCTGAAAAAAGTGTAAAATCCAGAAAGGCAGGACAGGCCATGGAGAACTGGGAGCCTTGTTATGCTGATGGGCGGGATGTAAATTGCCAACAGACACTCGGGAGAAGTGTATGGTGTTTCCTGAAACATCTAAAAAACAAAGCAACAGAGCCTAGGGCACTTCCACTTATGGTCCTATAGCTTAGGGAAATTAAAATCAAAAAGACACAGCCACCCCAAAGTTTGGAACGGCTCTGTTTACAAGAACCTCGTTTACAGTACAAGTTCAACATCGCAGAAAGTGAAAAATGGATAAAGAACTTGTGGTACTTACGTACAATGCAGTATCACTCAGCAATGAAATCTATGTCATCAGGCCCATAGCAGCATAATGAGTAGATTCAGGTACGATGATTCTAACTGAAATAAGTCACACAGAAAAAGAAACATCATAAGATATCAGTAATACACGGAATGTAAACTTGGCTACACAGGAACTGAATTCCAAAACAGAACACGGTCTCAAATTTAGAAAACCAACTTATGCTTGCTTAAGGGGAAAGGTGAGTAGGGTTGCTGCATAAAACCAGAGATTGAAATGAGCACAGATAAAGTTCCTTAAGCCAAATATGGAATAGACAAGAGCTACTCCTTGCTCAACGAAATGGACTCAACACCGCATATTAAACGCCTAAGAATGTACCTGACTAGTAAGTATCTTAAAACCTATGGATTGCTATGTCTCCGAAAGAGAATCAAGCATGTGTACAGGGGCATAAACGCAGCAGTGATAGGATTGAAGAGGTTCGGTGAGCAAATGAAGACCCTTTGAAGTCATATTGCATGGTACCCATTCCACGGGTTTCAACTACCCAGGTTTTAGGTATTCTTCCTTCAGCTAAAACATGCATGTGGAACCTAGAGTATGATCAACCATATGATCGGGAGACGTGTTCAAATATGTCTCAGTTTTCCTCCCCTGGTACTCGGGTGCAACATTCCAGACGCTTTACTAACACTCTCCCCACTTGGAGAGTCAGCGCCTTTAACCTCCTGTTTGGCCCAGTTTGCAATTTCTGCGGAAGATGAACAGGAATAGCGAGAACCAATGAGAGGCTAGCTGGAGGTGTCTGGACGGGCAAATTTAACTCTCATTTCCCACCAGGAAGAGGAAATAACCAAAGGCTCAGCGTGCCGTGCTGGAACCAGATTAGGGCCTGAAGCCATCCTGCGGTGTTGCGGCCAGGTCACAAGAAAGCGAGTTGAAGAAAGGAGCTCAGGGGCACTGTAATTCACAAACCTGCAGAGTTATAAATGACAGCTATCGTCCAAAAATAGACTGAAGTAAGGCTGCCAAGAGGACTTGAAAGCGGGGCAGAATTGCAGGAAACCGATTTCAGGAGGTAGACTGGAATTGCATTGAAAGCATAGGAAAAGAGGCAGAACGTCCACAATGATGCACTTGGCCAAAAAGGGCGTATGCGTTTTTTCCTGAATATATTCAGGAAAAAACGCATACGCCCTTTTTGGCCAACCAAGCAAGCTTGCAAAGGAAATCTGCACTACAATGAAGTCTCACTTCCCCCCGGTCAAAAGGGCCATCTGAAAAAAGTGTAAAATCCAGAAAGGCAGGACAGGCCATGGAGAACTGGGAGCCTTGTTATGCTGATGGGCGGGATGTAAATTGCCAACAACCACTCGGGAGAAGTGTATGGTGTTTCCTGAAACATCTAAAAAACAAAGCAACAGAGCCTAGGGCACTGCCACTTATGGTCCTATAGCTTAGGGAAATTAAAATCAAAAAGACACAGCCACCCCAAAGTTTGGGACGCCTCTGTTTACAAGAACCTCGTTTACAGTACAAGTTCAACATCGCAGAAAGTGAAAAATTGATAAAGAAGTTGTGGTATTTACGTACAAAGCAATATCACTCAGCAATGAAATCTATGTCATCAGGCCCTTAGCATCACAATGAGTGGATTCAGGTATGATGATTCTAACTGAAATAAGTCACACAGAAAAAGAAACATCATAAGATATCAGTAATACACGGAATGTAAACTTGGCTACACAGGAACTGAATTACAGAACAGAACAGGGTCTCAAATTTACAAAACCAAGTTATGCTTGCTTAAGGGTAAAGGTGAGTTGGGGTGCTGCATAAAACCAGAGATTGAAATGAGCACAGATAAAGTTCCTTAAGTCAAATATGGAATAGACAAGAGCTACTCCTTGCTCAACGAAATGGACTCAACACCGCATATTAAATGCCTAAGAATGTACCTGACTAGTAATTATCGTGAAACCTATGGATTGCTATGTCTCCAAAAGAGAATCAAGCATGTGTACAGGGGCATAAACGCAGCAGTGATAGGATTGGAGAGGTTCGGTGAGCAAATGAAGACCCTTTGAAGTCATATTGCATGGTACCCATTACACGGGTCTCAACTCTCCAGGTTTAAGGTATTCTTCCTTCAGCTAAAACATGCATGTGGAACCTAGAGTATGATCAACCATGTGATCGGGAGACGTGTTCAAATATGTCTCAGTTTTCCTCCCCTGGTACTCGGGTGCAACATTTCAGACGCTTTACTAACACTCTCCCCACTTGGAGAGTCAGCGCCTTTAACCTCCTGTTTGGCCCAGTTTGCAATTTCTGCGGAAGATGAACAGGAATAGCGAGAACCAATGAGAGACTAGCTGGAGGTGTCTGGACGGGCAAATTTAACTCTCATTTCCCACCAGGAAGAGGAAATAACCAAAGGCTCAGCGTGCCCTACCGGAACCAGATTAGGGCCTGAAGCCATCCTGCGGTGTTGCGGCCAGCTCAAAAGAAAGCAAGTTGAAGAAAGGAGCTCAGGGGCACTGTAATTCACAAACCTGCAGAGTTATAAATGACAGCTATCGTCCAAAAATAGACTGAAGTAAGGCTGCCAAGAGGACTTGAAAGCGGGGCAGAATTGCAGGAAACCGATTTCAGGAGGTAGACTGGAATTGCATTGAAAGCATAGGAAAAGAGGCAGAACGTCCACAATGATGCACTTGGCCAAAAAGGGCGTATGCGTTTTTTCCTGAATATATTCAGGAAAAAACGCATACGCCCTTTTTGGCCAACCAAGCAAGCTTGCAAAGGAAATCTGCACTACAATGAAGTCTCACTTCCCCCCGGTCAAAAGGGCCATCTGAAAAAAGTGTAAAATCCAGAAAGGCAGGACAGGCCATGGAGAACTGGGAGCCTTGTTATGCTGATGGGCGGGATGTAAATTGCCAACAACCACTCGGGAGAAGTGTATGGTGTTTCCTGAAACATCTAAAAAACAAAGCAACAGAGCCTAGGGCACTTCCACTTATGGTCCTATAGCTTAGGGAAATTAAAATCAAAAAGACACAGCCACCCCAAAGTTTGGAACGGCTCTGTTTACAAGAACCTCGTTTACAGTACAAGTTCTACATCGCAGAAAGTGAAAAATGGATAAAGAAGTTGTGGTATTTACTTACAAAGCAATATCACTCAGCAATGAAATCTGTGTCATCAGGCCCTTAGCAGCACAATGAGTGGATTCAGGTATGATGATTCTAACTGAAGTAAGTCACACAGAAAAAGAAACATCATAAGATATCACTAATACACGGAATGTAAACTTGGCTACACAGGAACTGAATTACAGAACAGAACAGGGTCTCAAATTTAGAAAACCAACTTATGCTTGCTTAAGGGGAAAGGTGAGTTGGGGTGCTGCATAAAACCAGAGATTGAAATGAGCACAGATAAAGTTCCTTAAGTCAAATATGGAATAGACAAGAGCTACTCCTTGCTCAACGAAATGGACTCAACACCGCATATTAAACGCCTAAGAATGTACCTGACTAGTAAGTATCTTAAAACCTATGGATTGCTATGTCTCCAAAAGAGAATCAAGCATGTGTACAGGGGCATAAACGCAGCAGTGATAGGATTGGAGAGGTTCGGTGAGCAAATGAAGACCCTTTGAAGTCATATTGCATGGTACCCATTACACGGGTCTCAACTCTCCAGGTTTAAGGTATTCTTCCTTCAGCTAAAACATGCATGTGGAACCCAAGTATGATCAACCATACGAACGGGAGATGTGTTCAAATATGTCTCAGTTTTCCTCCCCTGTTACTAGGGTGCAACATTCCAGACCCTTTACTAACACTCTCCCCACTTGGAGAGTCAGCGCCTTTAACCTCCTGTTTGGCCCAGTTTGCAATTTCTTGGAAGATGAACAGGAATAGCGAGAACCAATGAGAGACTAGCTGGAGGTGTCTGGACGGGCAAATTTAACTCTCATTTCCCACCAGGAAGAGGAAATAACCAAAGGCTCAGCGTGCCGTGCCGGAACCAGATTAGGGCCTGAAGCCATCCTGCGGTGTTGCGGCCAGGTCACAAGAAAGCGAGTTGAAGAAAGGAGCTCAGGGGCACTGTAATTCACAAACCTGCAGAGTTATAAATGACAGCTATCGTCCAAAAATAGACTGAAGTAAGGCTGCCAAGAGGACTTGAAAGCAGGGCAGAATTGCAGGAAACCGATTTCAGGAGGTAGACTGGAATTGCATTGAAAGCATAGGAAAAGAGGCAGAACGTCCACAATGATGCACTTGGCCAAAAAGGGCGTATGCGTTTTTTCCTGAATATATTCAGGAAAAAACGCATACGCCCTTTTTGGCCAACCAAGCAAGCTTGCAAAGGAAATCTGCACTACAATGAAGTCTCACTTCCCCCCGGTCAAAAGGGCCATCTGAAAAAAGTGTAAAATCCAGAAAGGCAGGACAGGCCATGGAGAACTGGGAGCCTTGTTATGCTGATGGGCGGGATGTAAATTGCCAACAACCACTCGGGAGAAGTGTATGGTGTTTCCTGAAACATCTAAAAAACAAAGCAACAGAACCTAGGGCACTTCCACTTATGGTCCTATAGCTTAGGGAAATTAAAATCAAAAAGACACAGCCACCCCAAAGTTTGGAACGGCTCTGTTTACAAGAACCTCGTTTACAGTACAAGTTCAACATCGCAGAAAGTGAAAAATGGATAAAGAAGTTGTGGTATTTACTTACAAAGCAATATCACTCACCAATGAAATCTGTGTCATCAGGCCCTTAGCAGCACAATGAGTGGATTCAGGTATGATGATTCTAACTGAAGTAAGTCACACAGAAAAAGAAACATCATAAGATATCAGTAATACACGGAATGTAAACTTGGCTACACAGGAACTGAATTACAGAACAGAACAGGGTCTCAAATTTAGAAAACCAACTTATGCTTGCTTAAGGGTAAAGGTGAGTTGGGGTGCTGCATAAAACCAGAGATTGAAATGAGCACAGATAAAGTTCCTTAAGTCAAATATGGAATAGACAAGAGCTACTCCTTGCTCAACGAAATGGACTCAACACCGCATATTAAACGCCTAAGAATGTACCTGACTAGTAAGTATCTTAAAACCTATGGATTGCTATGTCTCCGAAAGAGAATCAAGCATGTGTACAGGGGCATAAACTCAGCAGTGATAGGATTGGAGAGGTTCGGTGAGCAAATGAAGACCCTTTGAAGTCATATTGCATGGTACCCATTACACGGGTCTTAACTCTCCAGGTTTAAGGTATTCTTCCTTCAACTAAAACATGCATGTGGAACCCAAGTATGATCAACCATGTGAACGGGAGGCGTGTTCAAATATGTCTCAGTTTTCCTCCCCTGGTACTCGGGTGCAACATTTCAGATGCTTTACTAACACTCTCCCCACTTGGAGAGTCAGCGCCTTTAACCTCCTGTTTGGCCCAGTTTGCAATTTCTGCGGAAGATGAACAGGAATAGCGAGAACCAATGAGAGACTAGCTGGAGGTGTCTGGACGGGCAAATTTAACTCTCATTTCCCACCAGGAAGAGGAAATAACCAAAGGCTCAGCGTGCCGTGCCGGAACCAGATTAGGGCCTGAAGCCATCCTGCGGTGTTGCGGCCAGGTCACAAGAAAGCGAGTTGAAGAAAGGAGCTCAGGGGCACTGTAATTCACAAACCTGCAGAGTTATAAATGACAGCTATCGTCCAAAAATAGACTGAAGTAAGGCTGCCAAGAGGACTTGAAAGTGGGGCAGAATTGCAGGAAACCGATTTCAGGAGGTAGACTGGAATTGCATTGAAAGCATAGGAAAAGAGGCAGAACGTCCACAATGATGCACTTGGCCAAAAAGGGCGTATGCGTTTTTTCCTGAATATATTCAGGAAAAACGCATACGCCCTTTTTGGCCAACCAAGCAAGCTTGCAAAGGAAATCTGCACTACAATGAAGTCTCACTTCCCCCCGGTCAAAAGGGCCATCTGAAAAAAGTGTAAAATCCCGAAAGGCAACAGGCCACTGAGAACTGGGAGCCTTGTTATGCTGATGGGCGGGATGTAAATTGCCAACAGACACTTGGGAGAAGTGTATGGTGTTTCCTGAAACATCTAAAAAACAAAGCAACAGAGCCTAGGGCACTTCCACTTATGGTCCTATAGCTTAGGGAAATTAAAATCAAAAAGACACAGCCACCCCAAAGTTTGGAACGGCTCTGTTTACAAGAACCTCGTTTACAGTACAAGTTCAACATCGCAGAAAGTGAAAAATGGATAAAGAAGTTGTGGTATTCACTTACAAAGCAATATCACTCAGCAATGAAATCTATGTCATCCAGCCCTTAGCATCACAATGAGTGGATTCAGGTATGATGATTCTAACTGAAATAAGTCACACAGAAAAAGAAACATCATAAGATATCAGTAATACACGGAATGGAAACTTGGCTACACAGGAACTGAATTACAGAACAGAACAGGGTCTCAAATTTAGAAAAACAACTTATGCTTGCTTAAGGGGAAAGGTGAGTTGGGGTGCTGCATAAAACCAGAGATTGAAATGAGCACAGATAAAGTTCCTTAAGCCAAATATGGAATAGACAAGAGCTACTCCTTGCTCAACGAAATGGACTCAACACCGCATATTAAACGCCTAAGAATGTACCTGACTTGTAAGTATCTTAAAACCTATGGATTGCTATGTCTCCGAAAGAGAATCAAGCATGTGTACAGGGGCATAAACGCAGCAGTGATAGGATTGGAGAGGTTCGGTGAGCAAATGAAGACCCTTTGAAGTCATATTGCATGGTACCCATTCCACGGGTTTCAACTACCCAGGTTTAAGGTATTCTTCCTACAGCTAAAACATGCATATGGAACCTAGAGTATGATCAACCATGTGATCGGGAGACGTGTTCAAATATGTCTCAGTTTTCCTCCCCTGGTACTCGGGTGCAACATTCCAGACGCTTTACTAACACTCTCCCCACTTGGAGAGTCAGTCCCTTTAACCTCCTGTTTGGCCCAGTTTGCAATTTCTGCGGAAGATGAACAGGAATAGCGAGAACCAATGAGAGGCTAGCTGGAGGTGTCTGGACGGGCAAATTTAACTCTCATTTCCCACCAGGAAGAGGAATTAACCAAAGGCTCTGCGTGCCGGGCCGGAACCAGATTAGGGGCTGAAGCCATCCTGCGGTGTTGCGGCCAGGTCACAAGAAAGCGAGTTGAAGAAAGGAGCTCAGGGGCACTGTAATTCACAAACCTGCAGAGTTATAAATGACAGCTATCGTCCAAAAATACACTGAAGTAAGGCTGCCAAGAGGACTTGAAAGCGGGGCAGAATTGCAGGAAACCGATTTCAGGAGGTAGACTGGAATTGCATTGCAAGCATAGGAAAAGAGGCAGAACGTCCACAATGATGCACTTGGCCAAAAAGGGCGTATGCGTTTTTTCCTGAATATATTCAGGAAAAAACGCATACGCCCTTTTTGGCCAACCAAGCAAGCTTGCAAAGGAAATCTGCACTACAATGAAGTCTCACTTCCCCCCGGTCAAAAGGGCCATCTGAAAAAAGTGTAAAATCCAGAAAGGCAGGACAGGCCATGGAGAACTGGGAGCCTTGTTATGCTGATGGGCGGGATGTAAATTGCCAACAACCACTCGGGAGAAGTGTATGGTGTTTCCTGAAACATCTAAAAAACAAAGCAACAGAGCCTAGGGCACTTCCACTTATGGTCCTATTGCTTAGGGAAATTAAAATCAAAAAGACACAGCCACCCCAAAGTTTGGAACGGCTCTGTTTACAAGAACCTCGTTTACAGTACAAGTTCTACATCGCAGAAAGTGAAAAATGGATAAAGAAGTTGTGGTATTTACTTACAAAGCAATATCACTCAGCAATGAAATCTGTGTCATCAGGCCCTTAGCAGCACAATGAGTGGATTCAGGTATGATGATTCTAACTGAAGTAAGTCACACAGAAAAAGAAACATCATAAGATATCAGTAATACACGGAATGTAAACTTGGCTACACAGGAACTGAATTACAGAACAGAACAGGGTCTCAAATTTAGAAAACCAACTTATGCTTGCTTAAGGGTAAAGGTGAGTTGGGGTGCTGCATAAAACCAGAGATTGAAATGAGCACAGATAAAGTTCCTTAAGTCAAATATGGAATAGACAAGAGCTACTCCTTGCTCAACGAAATGGACTCAACACCGCATATTAAACGCCTAAGAATGTACCTGACTAGTAAGTATCTTAAAAACCTATGGATTGCTATGTCTCTGAAAGAGAATCAAGCATCTGTACAGGGGCATAAACGCAGCAGTGATAGGATTGGAGAGGTTCGGTGAGCAAATGAAGACCCTGTGAAGTCATATTGCATGGTACCCATTACACGGGTCTTAACTCTCCAGGTTTAAGGTATTCTTCCTTCAGCTAAAACATGCATGTGGAACCCAAGTATGATCAACCATGTGAACGGGAGACGTGTTCAAATATGTCTCAGTTTTCGTACCCTGGTACTCGGGTGCAACATTCCAGACGCTTTACTAACACTCTCCCCACTTGGAGAGTCAGCGCCTTCAACCTCCTGTTTGGCCCAGTTTGCAATTTCTGCGGAAGATGAACAGGAATAGCGAGAACCAATGAGAGACTAGCTGGAGGTGTCTGGACGGGCAAATTTAACTCTCATTTCCCACCAGGAAGAGGAAATAACCAAAGGCTCAGCGTGCCGTGCTGGAACCAGATTAGGGCCTGAAGCCATCCTGCGGTGTTGCGGCCAGGTCACAAGAAAGCGAGTTGAAGAAAGGAGCTCAGGGGCACTGTAATTCACAAACCTGCAGAGTTATAAATGACAGCTATCGTCCAAAAATAGACTGAAGTAAGGCTGCCAAGAGGACTTGAAAGCGGGGCAGAATTGCAGGAAACCGATTTCAGGAGGTAGACTGGAATTGCATTGAAAGCATAGGAAAAGAGGCAGAACGTCCACAATGATGCACTTGGCCAAAAAGGGCGTATGCGTTTTTTCCTGAATATATTCAGGAAAAAACGCATACGCCCTTTTTGGCCAACCAAGCAAGCTTGCAAAGGAAATCTGCACTACAATGAAGTCTCACTTCCCCCCGGTCAAAAGGGCCATCTGAAAAAAGTGTAAAATCCAGAAAGGCAGGACAGGCCATGGAGAACTGGGAGCCTTGTTATGCTGATGGGCGGGATGTAAATTGCCAACAACCACTCGGGAGAAGTGTATGGTGTTTCCTGAAACATCTAAAAAACAAAGCAACAGAACCTAGGGCACTTCCACTTATGGTCCTATAGCTTAGGGAAATTAAAATCAAAAAGACACAGCCACCCCAAAGTTTGGAACGGCTCTGTTTACAAGAACCTCGTTTACAGTACAAGTTCAACATCGCAGAAAGTGAAAAATGGATAAAGAAGTTGTGGTATTTACTTACAAAGCAATATCACTCAGCAATGAAATCTGTGTCATCAGGCCCTTAGCAGCACAATGAGTGGATTCAGGTATGATGATTCTAACTGAAGTAAGTCACACAGAAATGAAACATCATAAGATATCAGTAATACACGGAATGGAAACTTGGCTACACAGGAACTGAATTACAGAACAGAACAGGGTCTCAAATTTAGAAAACCAACTTATGCTTGCTTAAGGGGAAAGGTGAGTTGGGGTGCTGCATAAAACCAGAGATTGAAATGAGCACAGATAAAGTTCCTTAAGCCAAATATGGAATAGACAAGAGCTACTCCTTGCTCAACGAAATGGACTCAACACCGCATATTAAACGCCTAAGAATGTACCTGACTAGTAAGTATCTTAAAACCTATGGATTGCTATGTCTCCAAAAGAGAATCAAGCGTGTGTACAGGGGCATAAACGCAGCAGTGATAGGATTGGAGAGGTTCGGTGAGCAAATGAAGACCCTTTGAAGTCATATTGCATGGTACCCATTCCACGGGTCTCAACTCTCCAGGTTTAAGGTATTCTTCCTTCAGCTAAAACATGCATGTGGATCCCAAGTATGATCAACCATGTGAACGGGAGACGTGTTCAAATATGTCTCAGTTTTCCTCCCCTGGTACTCGGGTGCAACATTCCAGACGCTTTACTAACACTCTCCCGACTTGGAGAGTCAGTCCCTTTAACCTCCTGTTTGGCCCAGTTTGCAATTTCTGCGGAAGATGAACAGGAATAGCGAGAACCAATGAGAGGCTAGCTGGAGGTGTCTGGACGGGCAAATTTAACTCTCATTTCCCACCAGGAAGAGGAAATAACCAAAGGCTCAGCGTGCCATACCGGAACCAGATTAGGGCCTGAAGCCATCCTGCGGTGTTGCGGCCAGCTCAAAAGAAAGCGAGTTGAAGAAAGGAGCTCAGGGGCACTGTAATTCACAAACCTGCAGAGTTATAAATGACAGCTATCGTCCAAAAATAGACTGAAGTAAGGCTGCCAAGAGGACTTGAAAGCGGGGCAGAATTGCAGGAAACCGATTTCAAGAGGTAGACTGGAATTGCATTGAAAGCATAGGAAAAGAGGCAGAACGTCCACAATGATGCACTTGGCCAAAAAGGGCGTATGCGTTTTTTCCTGAATATATTCAGGAAAAAACGCATACGCCCTTTTTGGCCAACCAAGCAAGCTTGCAAAGGAAATCTGCACTACAATGAAGTCTCACTTCCCCCCGGTCAAAAGGGCCATCTGAAAAAAGTGTAAAATCCAGAAAGGCAGGACAGGCCATGGAGAACTGGGAGCCTTGTTATGCTGATGGGCGGGATGTAAATTGCCAACAACCACTCGGGAGAAGTGTATGGTGTTTCCTGAAACATCTAAAAAACAAAGCAACAGAACCTCGGGCACTTCCACTTATGGTCCTATAGCTTAGGGAAATTAAAATGAAAAAGACACAGCCACCCCAAAGTTTGGAACGGCTCTGTTTACAAGAACCTCGTTTACAGTACAAGTTCAACATCGCAGAAAGTGAAAAATGGATAAAGAAGTTGTGGTATTTACTTACAAAGCAATATCACTCAGCAATGAAATCTGTGTCATCAGGCCCGTAGCAGCACAATGAGTGGATTCAGGTATGATGATTCTAACTGAAGTAAGTCACACAGAAAAAGAAACATCATAAGATATCAGTAATACACGGAATGTAAACTTGGCTACACAGGAACTGAATTACAGAACAGAACAGGGACTCAAATTTAGAAAACCAACTTATGCTTGCTTAAGGGGAAAGGTGAGTTGGGGTGCTGCATAAAACCAGAGATTGAAATGAGCACAGATAAAGTTCCTTAAGCCAAATATGGAATAGACAAGAGCTACTCCTTGCTCAACGAAATGGACTCAACACCCCATATTAAACGCCTAAGAATGTACCTGACTAGTAAGTATCTTAAAACCTATGGATTGCTATGTCTCCAAAAGAGAATCAAGCGTGTGTACAGGGGAATAAACGCAGCAGTGATAGGATTGGAGAGGTTCGGTGAGCAAATGAAGACCCTTTGAAGTCATATTGCATGGTACCCATTCCACAGGTCTCACCTCTCCAGGTTTAAGGTATTCTTCCTTCAGCTAAAACATGCATGTGGAACCCAGAGTATGATCAACCATGTGAACGGGAGACGTGTTCAAATATGTCTTAGTTTTCCTCCCCTGGTCCTCGGGTGCAACATTCCAGACGCTTTACTAACACTCTCCCCACTTGGAGAGTCAGTCCCTTTAACTTCCTGTTTGGCCCAGTTTGCAATTTCTGCGGAAGATGAACAGGAATAGCGAGAACCAATGAGAGACTAGCTGGAGGTGTCTGGACGGGCAAATTTAACTCTCATTTCCCACCAGGAAGAGGAAATAACCAAAGGCTCAGCGTGCCGTACCCGAACCAGATTAGGGCCTGAAGCCATCCTGCGGTGTTGCGGCCAGGTCACAAGAAAGCGAGTTGAAGAAAGGAGCTCAGGGGCACTGTAATTCACAAACCTGCAGAGTTATAAATGACAGCTATCGTCCAAAAATAGACTGAAGTAAGGCTGCCAAGAGGACTTGAAAGCGGGGCAGAATTGCAGGAAACCGATTTCAGGAGGTAGACTGGAATTGCATTGAAAGCATAGGAAAAGAGGCAGAACGTCCACAATGATGCACTTGGCCAAAAAGGGCGTATGCGTTTTTTCCTGAATATATTCAGGAAAAAACGCATACGCCCTTTTTGGCCAACCAAGCAAGCTTGCAAAGGAAATCTGCACTACAATGAAGTCTCACTTCCCCCCGGTCAAAAGGGCCATCTGAAAAAAGTGTAAAATCCAGAAAGGCAGGACAGGCCATGGAGAACTGGGAGCCTTGTTATGCTGATGGGCGGGATGTAAATTGCCAACAACCACTCGGGAGAAGTGTATGGTGTTTCCTGAAACATCTAAAAAACAAAGCAACAGAACCTAGGGCACTTCCACTTATGGTCCTATAGCTTAGGGAAATTAAAATCAAAAAGACACAGCCACCCCAAAGTTTGGAACGGCTCTGTTTACAAGAACCTCGTTTACAGTACAAGTTCAACATCGCAGAAAGTGAAAAATGGATAAAGAAGTTGTGGTATTTACTTACAAAGCAATATCACTCCGCAATGAATTCTATGTCATCAGGCCCTTAGCATCACAATGAGTGGATTCAGGTATGATGATTCTAACTGAAATAAGTCACACAGAAAAAGAAACATCATAAGATATCAGTAATACACGGAATGTAAACTTGGCTACACAGGAACTGAATTACAGAACAGAACAGGGTCTCAAATTTAGAAAACCAACTTATGCTTGCTTAAGGGTAAAGGTGAGTTGGGGTGCTGCATAAAACCAGAGATTGAAATGAGCACAGATAAAGTTCCTTAAGCCAAATATGGAATAGACAAGAGCTACTCCTTGCTCAACGAAATGGACTCAACACCCCATATTAAACGCCTAAGAATGTTCCTGACTAGTAAGTATCTTAAAACCTATGGATTGCTATGTCTCCAAAAGAGAATCAAGCATGTGTACAGGGGCATAAACGCAGCAGTGATAGGATTGGAGAGGTTCGGTGAGCAAATGAAGACCCTTTGAAGTCATATTGCATGGTACCCATTCCACGGGTTTCAACTACCCAGGTTTAAGGTATTCTTCCTTCAGCTAAAACATGCATGTGGAACCTAGAGTATGATCAACCATGTGATCGGGAGACGTGTTCAAATATGTCTCAGTTCTCGTACCCTGGTACTCGGGTGCAACATTCCAGACGCTTTACTAACACTCTCCCGACTTGGAGAGTCAGTCCCTTTAACCTCCTGTTTGGCCCAGTTTGCAATTTCTGCGGAAGATGAACAGGAATAGCGAGAACCAATGAGAGGCTAGCTGGAGGTGTCTGGACGGGCAAATTTAACTCTCATTTCCCACCAGGAAGAGGAATTAACCAAAGGCTCAGCGTGCCGGGCCGGAACCAGATTAGGGCCTGAAGCCATCCTGCGGTGTTGCGGCCAGGTCACAAGAAAGCGAGTTGAAGAAAGGAGCTCAGGGGCACTGTAATTCACAAACCTGCAGAGTTATAAATGACAGCTATCGTCCAAAAATAGACTGAAGTAAGGCTGCCAAGAGGACTTGAAAGCGGGGCAGAATTGCAGGAAACCGATTTCAGGAGGTAGACTGGAATTGCATTGAAAGCATAGGAAAAGAGGCAGAACGTCCACAATGATGCACTTGGCCAAAAAGGGCGTATGCGTTTTTTCCTGAATATATTCAGGAAAAAACGCATACGCCCTTTTTGGCCAACCAAGCAAGCTTGCAAAGGAAATCTGCACTACAATGAAGTCTCACTTCCCCCGGTCAAAAGGGCCATCTGAAAAAAGTGTAAAATCCAGAAAGGCAGGACAGGCCATGGAGAACTGGGAGCCTTGTTATGCTGATGGGCGGGATGTAAATTGCCAACAACCACTCGGGAGAACTGTATGGTGTTTCCTGAAACATCTAAAAAACAAAGCAACAGAACCTAGGGCACTTCCACTTATGGTCCTATAGCTTAGGGAAATTAAAATCAAAGAGACACAGCCACCCCAAAGTTTGGAACGGCTCTGTTTACAAGAACCTCGTTTACAGTACAAGTTCAACATCGCAGAAAGTGAAAAATGGATAAAGAAGTTGTGGTATTTACTTACAAAGCAATATCACTCAGCAATGAAATCTGTGTCATCAGGCCCTTAGCAGCACAATGAGTGGATTCAGGTATGATGATTCTAACTGAAGTAAGTCACACAGAAATGAAACATCATAAGATATCAGTAATACACGGAATGGAAACTTGGCTACACAGGAACTGAATTACAGAACAGAACAGGGTCTCAAATTTAGAAAACCAACTTATGCTTGCTTAAGGGGAAAGGTGAGTTGGGGTGCTGCATAAAACCAGAGATTGAAATGAGCACAGATAAAGTTCCTTAAGCCAAATATGGAATCGACAAGAGCTACTCCTTGCTCAACGAAATGGACTCAACACCGCATATTAAACGCCTAAGAATGTACCTGACTAGTAAGTATCTTAAAACCTATGGATTGCTATGTCTCTGAAAGAGAATCAAGCGTGTGTACAGGGGCATAAACGCAGCAGTGATAGGATTGGAGAGGTTCGGTGAGCAAATGAAGACCCTTTGAAGTCATATTGCATGGTACCCATTCCACGGGTCTCAACTCTCCAGGTTTAAGGTATTCTTCCTTCAGCTAAAACATGCATGTGGATCCCAAGTATGATCAACCATGTGAACGGGAGACGTGTTCAAATATGTCTCAGTTTTCCTCCCCTGGTACTCGGGTGCAACATTCCAGACGCTTTACTAACACTCTCCCCACTTGGAGAGTCAGCGCCTTTAACCTCCTGTTTGGCCCAGTTTGCAATTTCTGCGGAAGATGAACAGGAATAGCGAGAACCAATGAGAGGCTAGCTGGAGGTGTCTGGACGGGCAAATTTAACTCTCATTTCCCACCAGGAAGAGGAAATAACCAAAGGCTCAGCGTGCCGTACCGGAACCAGATTAGGGCCTGAAGCCATCCTGCGGTGTTGCGGCCAGCTCAAAAGAAAGCGAGTTGAAGAAAGGAGCTCAGGGGCACTGTAATTCACAAACCTGCAGAGTTATAAATGACAGCTATCGTCCAAAAATAGACTGAAGTAAGGCTGCCAAGAGGACTTGAAAGCGGGGCAGAATTGCAGGAAACCGATTTCAAGAGGTAGACTGGAATTGCATTGAAAGCATAGGAAAAGAGGCAGAACGTCCACAATGATGCACTTGGCCAAAAAGGGCGTATGCGTTTTTTCCTGAATATATTCAGGAAAAAACGCATACGCCCTTTTTGGCCAACCAAGCAAGCTTGCAAAGGAAATCTGCACTACAATGAAGTCTCACTTCCCCCCGGTCAAAAGGGCCATCTGAAAAAAGTGTAAAATCCAGAAAGGCAGGACAGGCCATGGAGAACTGGGAGCCTTGTTATGCTGATGGGCGGGATGTAAATTGCCAACAACCACTCGGGAGAAGTGTATGGTGTTTCCTGAAACATCTAAAAAACAAAGCAACAGAACCTAGGGCACTTCCACTTATGGTCCTATAGCTTAGGGAAATTAAAAT
This sequence comes from Delphinus delphis, assembly GCF_949987515.2. Classification (NCBI taxonomy): domain Eukaryota; kingdom Metazoa; phylum Chordata; class Mammalia; order Artiodactyla; family Delphinidae; genus Delphinus; species Delphinus delphis. Next base: position 48,643 of record NW_027192756.1, read on the forward strand.
GAAAAAGACACAGCCACCCCAAAGTTTGGAACGGCTCTGTTTACAAGAACCTCGTTTACAGTACAAGTTCAACATCGCAGAAAGTGAAAAATGGATAAAGAAGTTGTGGTATTTACTTACAAAGCAATATCACTCAGCAATGAAATCTGTGTCATCAGGCCCGTAGCAGCACAATGAGTGGATTCAGGTATGATGATTCTAACTGAAGTAAGTCACACAGAAAAAGAAACATCATAAGATATCAGTAATACACGGAATGTAAACTTGGCTACACAGGAACTGAATTACAGAACAGAACAGGGACTCAAATTTAGAAAACCAACTTATGCTTGCTTAAGGGGAAAGGTGAGTTGGGGTGCTGCATAAAACCAGAGATTGAAATGAGCACAGATAAAGTTCCTTAAGCCAAATATGGAATAGACAAGAGCTACTCCTTGCTCAACGAAATGGACTCAACACCCCATATTAAACGCCTAAGAATGTACCTGACTAGTAAGTATCTTAAAACCTATGGATTGCTATGTCTCCAAAAGAGAATCAAGCATGTGTACAGGGGAATAAACGCAGCAGTGATAGGATTGGAGAGGTTCGGTGAGCAAATGAAGACCCTTTGAAGTCATATTGCATGGTACCCATTCCACAGGTCTCAACTCTCCAGGTTTAAGGTATTCTTCCTTCAGCTAAAACATGCATGTGGAACCCAGAGTATGATCAACCATGTGAACGGGAGACGTGTTCAAATATGTCTTAGTTTTCCTCCCCTGGTACTCGGGTGCAACATTCCAGACGCTTTACTAACACTCTCCCCACTTGGAGAGTCAGTCCCTTTAACTTCCTGTTTGGCCCAGTTTGCAATTTCTGCGGAAGATGAACAGGAATAGCGAGAACCAATGAGAGACTAGCTGGAGGTGTCTGGACGGGCAAATTTAACTCTCATTTCCCACCAGGAAGAGGAAATAACCAAAGGCTCAGCGTGCCGTACCCGAACCAGATTAGGGCCTGAAGCCATCCTGCGGTGTTGCGGCCAGGTCACAAGAAAGCGAGTTGAAGAAAGGAGCTCAGGGGCACTGTAATTCACAAACCTGCAGAGTTATAAATGACAGCTATCGTCCAAAAATAGACTGAAGTAAGGCTGCCAAGAGGACTTGAAAGCGGGGCAGAATTGCAGGAAACCGATTTCAGGAGGTAGACTGGAATTGCATTGAAAGCATAGGAAAAGAGGCAGAACGTCCACAATGATGCACTTGGCCAAAAAGGGCGTATGCGTTTTTTCCTGAATATATTCAGGAAAAAACGCATACGCCCTTTTTGGCCAACCAAGCAAGCTTGCAAAGGAAATCTGCACTACAATGAAGTCTCACTTCCCCCCGGTCAAAAGGGCCATCTGAAAAAAGTGTAAAATCCAGAAAGGCAGGACAGGCCATGGAGAACTGGGAGCCTTGTTATGCTGATGGGCGGGATGTAAATTGCCAACAACCACTCGGGAGAAGTGTATGGTGTTTCCTGAAACATCTAAAAAACAAAGCAACAGAACCTAGGGCACTTCCACTTATGGTCCTATAGCTTAGGGAAATTAAAATCAAAAAGACACAGCCACCCCAAAGTTTGGAACGGCTCTGTTTACAAGAACCTCGTTTACAGTACAAGTTCAACATCGCAGAAAGTGAAAAATGGATAAAGAAGTTGTGGTATTTACTTACAAAGCAATATCACTCCGCAATGAATTCTATGTCATCAGGCCCTTAGAATCACAATGAGTGGATTCAGGTATGATGATTCTAACTGAAATAAGTCACACAGAAAAAGAAACATCATAAGATATCAGTAATACACGGAATGTAAACTTGGCTACACAGGAACTGAATTACAGAACAGAACAGGGTCTCAAATTTAGAAAACCAACTTATGCTTGCTTAAGGGTAAAGGTGAGTTGGGGTGCTGCATAAAACCAGAGATTGAAATGAGCACAGATAAAGTTCCTTAAGCCAAATATGGAATAGACAAGAGCTACTCCTTGCTCAACGAAATGGACTCAACACCCCATATTAAACGCCTAAGAATGTTCCTGACTAGTAAGTATCTTAAAACCTATGGATTGCTATGTCTCCAAAAGAGAATCAAGCATGTGTACAGGGGCATAAACGCAGCAGTGATAGGATTGGAGAGGTTCGGTGAGCAAATGAAGACCCTTTGAAGTCATATTGCATGGTACCCATTCCACGGGTTTCAACTACCCAGGTTTAAGGTATTCTTCCTTCAGCTAAAACATGCATGTGGAACCTAGAGTATGATCAACCATGTGATCGGGAGACGTGTTCAAATATGTCTCAGTTCTCGTACCCTGGTACTCGGGTGCAACATTCCAGACGCTTTACTAACACTCTCCCGACTTGGAGAGTCAGTCCCTTTAACCTCCTGTTTGGCCCAGTTTGCAATTTCTGCGGAAGATGAACAGGAATAGCGAGAACCAATGAGAGGCTAGCTGGAGGTGTCTGGACGGGCAAATTTAACTCTCATTTCCCACCAGGAAGAGGAATTAACCAAAGGCTCAGCGTGCCGGGCCGGAACCAGATTAGGGCCTGAAGCCATCCTGCGGTGTTGCGGCCAGGTCACAAGAAAGCGAGTTGAAGAAAGGAGCTCAGGGGCACTGTAATTCACAAACCTGCAGAGTTATAAATGACAGCTATCGTCCAAAAATAGACTGAAGTAAGGCTGCCAAGAGGACTTGAAAGCGGGGCAGAATTGCAGGAAACCGATTTCAGGAGGTAGACTGGAATTGCATTGAAAGCATAGGAAAAGAGGCAGAACGTCCACAATGATGCACTTGGCCAAAAAGGGCGTATGCGTTTTTTCCTGAATATATTCAGGAAAAAACGCATACGCCCTTTTTGGCCAACCAAGCAAGCTTGCAAAGGAAATCTGCACTACAATGAAGTCTCACTTCCGCCCGGTCAAAAGGGCCATCTGAAAAAAGTGTAAAATCCAGAAAGGCAGGACAGGCCATGGAGAACTGGGAGCCTTGTTATGCTGATGGGCGGGATGTAAATTGCCAACAACCACTCGGGAGAAGTGTATGGTGTTTCCTGAAACATCTAAAAAACAAAGCAACAGAGCCTAGGGCACTTCCACTTATGGTCCTATAGCTTAGGGAAATTAAAATCAAAAAGACACAGCCACCCCAAAGTTTGGAACGGCTCTGTTTACAAGAACCTCGTTTACAGTACAAGTTCAACATCGCAGAAAGTGTAAAATGGATAAAGAACTTGTGGTACTTACGTACAATGCAGTATCACTCAGCAATGAAATCTATGTCATCAGGCCCGTAGCAGCATAATGAGTAGATTCAGGTACGATGATTCTAACTGAAATAAGTCACACAGAAAAAGAAACATCATAAGATATCAGTAATACACGGAATGTAAACTTGGCTACACAGGAACTGAATTCCAAAACAGAACAGGGTCTCAAATTTAGAAAACCAACTTATGCTTGCTTAAGGGTAAAGGTGAGTTGGGTTGCTGCATAAAACCAGAGATTGAAATGAGCACAGATAAAGTTCCTTAAGCCAAATATGGAATAGACAAGAGCTACTCCTTGCTCAACGAAATGGACTCAACACCGCATATTAAACGCCTAAGAATGTACCTGACTAGTAAGTATCTTAAAACCTATGGATTGCTATGTCTCCAAAAGAGAATCAAGCATCTGTACAGGGGCATAAACGCAGCAGTGATAGGATTGGAGAGGTTCGGTGAGCAAATGAAGACCCTTTGAAGTCATATTGCATGGTACCCATTCCACGGGTTTCAACTACCCAGGTTTTAGGTATTCTTCCTTCAGCTAAAACATGCATGTGGAACCCAAGTATGATCAACCATGTGAACGGGAGACGTGTTCAAATATGTCTCAGTTTTCCTCCCCTGGTACTCGGGTGCAACATTCCAGACGCTTTACTAACACTCTCCCCACTTGGAGAGTCAGCGCCTTTAACCTCCTGTTTGGCCCAGTTTGCAATTTCTGCGGAAGATGAACAGGAATAGCGAGAACCAATGAGAGGCTAGCTGGAGGTGTCTGGACGGGCAAATTTAACTCTCATTTCCCACCAGGAAGAGGAAATAACCAAAGGTTCAGCGTGCCGTACCGGAACCAGATTAGGGCCTGAAGCCATCCTGCGGTGTTGCGGCCAGCTCAAAAGAAAGCGAGTTGAACAAAGGAGCTTAGGGGCACTGTAATTCACAAACCTGCAGAGTTATAAATGACAGCTATCGTCCAAAAATAGACTGAAGTAAGGCTGCCAAGAGGACTTGAAAGCGGGGCAGAATTGCAGGAAACCGATTTCAGGAGGTAGACTGGAATTGCATTGAAAGCATAGGAAAAGAGGCAGAACGTCCACAATGATGCACTTGGCCAAAAAGGGCGTATGCGTTTTTTCCTGAATATATTCAGGAAAAAACGCATACGCCCTTTTTGGCCAACCAAGCAAGCTTGCAAAGGAAATCTGCACTACAATGAAGTCTCACTTCCCCCCGGTCAAAAGGGCCATCTGAAAAAAGTGTAAAATCCAGAAAGGCAGGACAGGCCATGGAGAACTGGGAGCCTTGTTATGCTGATGGGCGGGATGTAAATTGCCAACAACCACTCGGGAGAAGTGTATGGTGTTTCCTGAAACATCTAAAAAACAAAGCAACAGAACCTAGGGCACTTCCACTTATGGTCCTATAGCTTAGGGAAATTAAAATCAAAAAGACACAGCCACCCCAAAGTTTGGAACGGCTCTGTTTACAAGAACCTCGTTTACAGTACAAGTTCAACATCGCAGAAAGTGAAAAATGGATAAAGAAGTTGTGGTATTTACTTACAAAGCAATATCACTCAGCAATGAAATCTGTGTCATCAGGCCCTTAGCAGCACAATGAGTGGATTCAGGTATGATGATTCTAACTGAAGTAAGTCACACAGAAAAAGAAACATCATAAGATATCAGTAATACACGGAATGTAAACTTGGCTACACAGGAACTGAATTACAGAACAGAACAGGGTCTCAAATTTAGAAAACCAACTTATGCTTGCTTAAGGGTAAAGGTGAGTTGGGGTGCTGCATAAAACCAGAGATTGAAATGAGCACAGATAAAGTTCCTTAAGTCAAATATGGAATAGACAAGAGCTACTCCTTGCTCAACGAAATGGACTCAACACCGCATATTAAACGCCTAAGAATGTAACTGACTAGTAAGTATCTTAAAAACCTATGGATTGCTATGTCTCCGAAAGAGAATCAAGCATCTGTACAGGGGCATAAACGCAGCAGTGATAGGATTGGAGAGGTTCGGTGAGCAAATGAAGACCCTTTGAAGTCATATTGCATGGTACCCATTACACGGGTCTTAACTCTCCAGGTTTAAGGTATTCTTCCTTCAGCTAAAACATGCATGTGGAACCCAAGTATGATCAACCATGTGAACGGGAGACGTGTTCAAATATGTCTCAGTTTTCCTCCCCTGGTACTCGGGTGCAACATTCCAGACGCTTTACTAACACTCTCCCCACTTGGAGAGTCAGCGCCTTTAACCTCCTGTTTGGCCCAGTTTGCAATTTCTGCGGAAGATGAACAGGAATAGCGAGAACCAATGAGAGGCTAGCTGGAGGTGTCTGGACGGGCAAATTTAACTCTCATTTCCCACCAGGAAGAGGAAATAACCAAAGGCTCAGCGTGCCGTGCCGGAACCAGATTAGGGCCTGAAGCCATCCTGCGGTGTTGCGGCCAGGTCACAAGAAAGCGAGTTGAAGAAAGAAGCTCAGGGGCACTGTAATTCACAAACCTGCAGAGTTATAAATGACAGCTATCGTCCAAAAATAGACTGAAGTAAGGCTGCCAAGAGGACTTGAAAGCGGGGCAGCATTGCAGGAAACCGATTTCAGGAGGTAGACTGGAATTGCATTGAAAGCATAGGAAAAGAGGCAGAACGTCCACAATGATGCACTTGGCCAAAAAGGGCGTATGCGTTTTTTCCTGAATATATTCAGGAAAAAACGCATACGCCCTTTTTGGCCAACCAAGCAAGCTTGCAAAGGAAATCTGCACTACAATGAAGTCTCACTTCCCCCCGGTCAAAAGGGCCATCTGAAAAAAGTGTAAAATCCAGAAAGGCAGGACAGGCCATGGACAACTGGGAGCCTTGTTATGCTGATGGGCGGGATGTAAATTGCCAACAACCACTCGGGAGAAGTGTATGGTGTTTCCTGAAACATCTAAAAAACAAAGCAACAGAACCTAGGGCACTTCCACTTATGGTCCTATAGCTTAGGGAAATTAAAATCAAAAAGACACAGCCACCCCAAAGTTTGGAACGGCTCTGTTTACAAGAACCTCGTTTACAGTACAAGTTCAACATCGCAGAAAGTGAAAAATGGATAAAGAAGTTGTGGTATTTACTTACAAAGCAATATCACTCAGCAATGAAATCTGTGTCATCAGGCCCGTAGCAGCACAATGAGTGGATTCAGGTATGATGATTCTAACTGAAGTAAGTCACACAGAAAAAGAAACATCATAAGATATCAGTAATACACGGAATGTAAACTTGGCTACACAGGAACTGAATTACAGAACAGAACATGGACTCAAATTTAGAAAACCAACTTATGCTTGCTTAAGGGGAAAGGTGAGTTGGGGTGCTGGATAAAACCAGAGATTGAAATGAGCACAGATAAAGTTCCTTAAGCCAAATATGGAATAGACAAGAGCTACTCCTTGCTCAACGAAATGGACTCAACACCGCATATTAAACGCCTAAGAATGCTCCTGACTAGTAAGTATCTTAAAACCTATGGATTGCTATGTCTCCAAAAGAGAATCAAGCATGTGTACAGGGGCATAAACGCAGCAGTGATAGGATTGGAGAGGTTCGGTGCGCAAATGAAGACACTTTGAAGTCATATTGCATGGTACCCATTCCACGGGTTTCAACTACCCAGGTTTAAGGTATTCTTCCTTCAGCTAAAACATGCATGTGGAACCTAGAGTATGATCAACCATGTGATCGGGAGACGTGTTCAAATATGTCTCAGTTTTCGTACCCTGGTACTCGGGTGCAACATTCCAGACGCTTTACTAACACTCTCCCGACTTGGAGAGTCAGTCCCTTTAACCTCCTGTTTGGCCCAGTTTGCAATTTCTGCGGAAGATGAACAGGAATAGCGAGAACCAATGAGAGGCTAGCTGGAGGTGTCTGGACGGGCAAATTTAACTCTCATTTCCCACCAGGAAGAGGAAATAACCAAAGGCTCAGCGTGCCGTGCCGGAACCAGATTAGGGCCTGAAGCCATCCTGCGGTGTTGCGGCCAGGTCACAAGAAAGCGAGTTGAAGAAAGGAGCTCAGGGGCACTGTAATTCACAAACCTGCAGAGTTATAAATGACAGCTATCGTCCAAAAATAGACTGAAGTAAGGCTGCCAAGAGGACTTGAAAGCGGGGCAGCATTGCAGGAAACCGATTTCAGGAGGTAGACTGGAATTGCATTGAAAGCATAGGAAAAGAGGCAGAACGTCCACAATGATGCACTTGGCCAAAAAGGGCGTATGCGTTTTTTCCTGAATATATTCAGGAAAAAACGCATACGCACTTTTTGGCCAACCAAGCAAGCTTGCAAAGGAAATCTGCACTACAATGAAGTCTCACTTCCCACCGGTCAAAAGGGCCATCTGAAAAAAGTGTAAAATCCAGAAAGGCAGGACAGGCCATGGACAACTGAGAGCCTTGTTATGCTGATGGGCGGGATGTAAATTGCCAACAACCACTCGGGAGAAGTGTATGGTGTTTCCTGAAACATCTAAAAAACAAAGCAACAGAGCCTAGGGCACTGCCACTTATGGTCCTATAGCTTAGGGAAATTAAAATCAAAAAGACACAGCCACCCCAAAGTTTGGAACGGCTCTGTTTACAAGAACCTCGTTTACAGTACAAGTTCAACATCGCAGAAAGTGAAAAATGGATAAAGAACTTGTGGTACTTACCTACAATGCAGTATCACTCAGCAATGAAATCTGTGTCATCAGGCCCGTAGCAGCATAATGAGTAGATTCAGGTACGATGATTCTAACTGAAATAAGTCACACAGAAAAAGAAACATCATAAGATATCACTAATACACGGAATGTAAACTTGGCTACACAGGAACTGAATTCCAAAACAGAACAGGGTCTCAAATTTAGAAAACCAACTTATGCTTGCTTAAGGGGAAAGGTGAGTTGGGGTGCTGCATAAAACCAGAGATTGAAATGAGCACAGATAAAGTTCCTTAAGCCAAATATGGAATAGACAAGAGCTACTCCTTGCTCAACGAAATGGACTCAACACCGCATATTAAACGCCTAAGAATGTACCTGACTAGTAAGTATCTTAAAACCTATGGATTGCTATGTCTCCGAAAGAGAATCAAGCATGTGTACAGGGGCATAAACGCAGCAGTGATAGGATTGGAGAGGTTCGGTGAGCAAATGAAGACCCTTTGAAGTCATATTGCATGGTACCCATTCCACGGGTTTCAACTACCCAGGTTTTAGGTATTCTTCCTTCAGCTAAAACATGCATGTGGAACCCAAGTATGATCAACCATGTGAACGGGAGACGTGTTCAAATATGTCTCAGTTTTCCTCCCCTGGTACTCGGGTGCAACATTCCAGACGCTTTACTAACACTCTCCCGACTTGGAGAGTCAGTCCCTTTAACCTCCTGTTTGGCCCAGTTTGCAATTTCTGCGGAAGATGAACAGGAATAGCGAGAACCAATGAGAGGCTAGCTGGAGGTGTCTGGACGGGCAAATTTAACTCTCATTTCCCACCAGGAAGAGGAATTAACCAAAGGCTCAGCGTGCCATGCCGGAACCAGATTAGGGCCTGAAGCCATCCTGCGGTGTTGCGGCCAGCTCAAAAGAAAGCGAGTTGAAGAAAGGAGCTCAGGGGCACTGTAATTCACAAACCTGCAGAGTTATAAATGACAGCTATCGTCCAAAAATAGACTGAAGTAAGGCTGCCAAGAGGACTTGAAAGCGGGGCAGAATTGCAGGAAACCGATTTCAGGAGGTAGACTGGAATTGCATTGAAAGCATAGGAAAAGAGGCAGAACGTCCACAATGATGCACTTGGCCAAAAAGGGCGTATGCGTTTTTTCCTGAATATATAAAACGCATACGCCCTTTTTGGCCAACCAAGCAAGCTTGCAAAGGAAATCTGCACTACAATGAAGTCTCACTTCCCCCCGGTCAAAAGGGCCATCTGAAAAAAGTGTAAAATCCAGAAAGGCAGGACAGGCCATGGAGAACTGGGAGCCTTGTTATGCTGATGGGCGGGATGTAAATTGCCAACAGACACTCGGGAGAAGTGTATGGTGTTTCCTGAAACATCTAAAAAACAAAGCAACAGAGCCTAGGGCACTTCCACTTATGGTCCTATAGCTTAGGGAAATTAAAATGAAAAAGACACAGCCACCCCAAAGTTTGGAACGGCTCTGTTTACAAGAACCTCGTTTACAGTACAAGTTCAACATCGCAGAAAGTGAAAAATGGATAAAGAAGTTGTGGTATTCACTTACAAAGCAATATCATTCAGCAATGAAATCTATGTCATCAGGCCCTTAGCAGCACAATGAGTGGATTCAGGTATGATGATTCTAACTGAAATAAGTCACACAGAAAAAGAAACATCATAAGATATCAGTAATACACGGAATGGAAACTTGGCTACACAGGAACTGAATTACAGAACAGAACAGGGTCTCAAATTTAGAAAAACAACTTATGCTTGCTTAAGGGTAAAGGTGAGTTGGGGTGCTGCATAAAACCAGAGATTGAAATGAGCACAGATAAAGTTCCTTAAGTCAAATATGGAATAGACAAGAGCTACTCCTTGCTCAACGAAATGGACTCAACACCGCATATTAAACGCCTAAGAATGTACCTGACTAGTAAGTATCGTAAAACCTATGGATTGCTATGTCTCCAAAAGAGAATCAAGCATGTGTACAGGGGCATAAACGCAGCAGTGATAGGAATGGAGAGGTTCGGTGAGCAAATGAAGACCCTTTGAAGTCATATTGCATGGTACCCATTCCACGGGTTTCAACTACCCAGGTTTTAGGTATTCTTCCTTCAGCTAAAACATGCATGTGGACCCAAGTATGATCAACCATGTGAACGGGAGACGTGTTCAAATATGTCTCAGTTTTCCTCCCCTGGTACTCGGGTGCAACATTCCAGACGCTTTACTAACACTCTCCCCACTTGGAGAGTCAGCGCCTTTAACCTCCTGTTTGGCCCAGTTTGCAATTTCTGCGGAAGATGAACAGGAATAGCGAGAACCAATGAGAGGCTAGCTGGAGGTGTCTGGACGGGCAAATTTAACTCTCATTTCCCACCAGGAAGAGGAAATAACCAAAGGCTCAGCGTGCCGTACCGGAACCAGATTAGGGCCTGAAGCCATCCTGCGGTGTTGCGGCCAGCTTAAAAGAAAGCGAGTTGAACAAAGGAGCTTAGGGGCACTGTAATTCACAAACCTGCAGAGTTATAAATGACAGCTATCGTCCAAAAATAGACTGAAGTAAGGCTGCCAAGAGGACTTGAAAGCGGGGCAGAATTGCAGGAAACCGATTTCAGGAGGTAGACTGGAATTGCATTGAAAGCATAGGAAAAGAGGCAGAACGTCCACAATGATGCACTTGGCCAAAAAGGGCGTATGCGTTTTTTCCTGAATATATTCAGGAAAAAACGCATACGCCCTTTTTGGCCAACCAAGCAAGCTTGCAAAGGAAATCTGCACTACAATGAAGTCTCAATTCCCCCCGGTCAAAAGGGCCATCTGAAAAAAGTGTAAAATCCAGAAAGGCAGGACAGGCCATGGAGAACTGGGAGCCTTGTTATGCTGATGGGCGGGATGTAAATTGCCAACAACCACTCGGGAGAAGTGTATGGTGTTTCCTGAAACATCTAAAAAACAAAGCAACAGAACCTAGGGCACTTCCACTTATGGTCCTATAGCTTAGGGAAATTAAAATCAAAAAGACACAGCCACCCCAAAGTTTGGAACGGCTCTGTTTGCAAGAACCTCGTTTACAGAACAAGTACAACATCGCAGAAAGTGAAAAATGGATAAAGAAGTTGTGGTATTTACTTACAAAGCAATATCACTCAGCAATGAAATCTGTGTCATCAGGCCCTTAGCAGCACAATGAGTGGATTCAGGTATGATGATTCTAACTGAAGTAAGTCACACAGAAAAAGAAACATCATAAGATATCAGTAATACACGGAATGTAAACTTGGCTACACAGGAACTGAATTACAGAACAGAACAGGGTCTCAAATTTAGAAAACCAACTTATGCTTGCTTAAGGGTAAAGGTGAGTTGGGGTGCTGCATAAAACCAGAGATTGAAATGAGCACAGATAAAGTTCCTTAAGTCAAATATGGAATAGACAAGAGCTACTCCTTGCTCAACGAAATGGACTCAACACCGCATATTAAACGCCTAAGAATGTACCTGACTAGTAAGTATCTTAAAAACCTATGGATTGCTATGTCTCCGAAAGAGAATCAAGCATGTGTACAGGGGCATAAACGCAGCAGTGATAGGATTGGAGAGGTTCGGTGAGCAAATGAAGACCCTTTGAAGTCATATTGCATGGTACCCATTCCACGGGTTTCAACTACCCAGGTTTTAGGTATTCTTCCTTCAGCTAAAACATGCATGTGGAACCCAAGTATGATCAACCATGTGAACGGGAGACGTGTTCAAATATGTCTCAGTTTTCCTCCCCTGGTACTCGGGTGCAACATTCCAGACGCTTTACTAACACTCTCCCCACTTGGAGAGTCAGCGCCTTTAACCTCCTGTTTGGCCCAGTTTGCAATTTCTGCGGAAGATGAACAGGAATAGCGAGAACCAATGAGAGGCTAGCTGGAGGTGTCTGGACGGGCAGATTTAACTCTCATTTCCCACCAGGAAGAGGAAATAACCAAAGGCTCAGCGTGCCGTGCCGGAACCAGATTAGGGCCTGAAGCCATCCTGCGGTGTTGCGGCCAGGTCACAAGAAAGCGAGTTGAAGAAAGGAGCTCAGGGGCACTGTAATTCACAAACCTGCAGAGTTATAAATGACAGCTATCGTCCAAAAATAGACTGAAGTAAGGCTGCCAAGAGGACTTGAAAGCGGGGCAGCATTGCAGGAAACCGATTTCAGGAGGTAGACTGGAATTGCATTGAAAGCATAGGAAAAGAGGCAGAACGTCCACAATGATGCACTTGGCCAAAAAGGGCGTATGCGTTTTTTCCTGAATATATTCAGGAAAAAACGCATACGCCCTTTTTGGCCAACCAAGCAAGCTTGCAAAGGAAATCTGCACTACAATGAAGTCTCACTTCCCCCCGGTCACAAGGGCCATCTGAAAAAAGTGTAAAATCCAGAAAGGCAGGACAGGCCATGGACAACTGGGAGCCTTGTTATGCTGATGGGCGGGATGTAAATTGCCAACAGACACTCGGGAGAAGTGTATGGTGTTTCCTGAAACATCTAAAAAACAAAGCAACAGAGCCTAGGGCACTTCCACTTATGGTCCTATAGCTTAGGGAAATTAAAATCAAAAAGACACAGCCACCCCAAAGTTTGGAACGGCTCTGTTTACAAGAACCTCGTTTACAGTACAAGTTCAACATCGCAGAAAGTGAAAAATGGATAAAGAAGTTGTGGTATTTACTTACAAAGCAATATCACTCAGCAATGAAATCTGTGTCATCAGGCCCGTAGCAGCACAATGAGTGGATTCAGGTATGATGATTCTAACTGAAGTAAGTCACACAGAAAAAGAAACATCATAAGATATCACTAATACACGGAATGGAAACTTGGCTACAGAGGAACTGAATTACAGAACAGAACAGGGTCTCAAATTTAGAAAACCAACTTATGCTTGCTTAAGGGGAAAGGTGAGTTGGGGTGCTGCATAAAAGCAGAGATTGAAATGAGCACAGATAAAGTTCCTTAAGCCAAATATGGAATAAACAAGAGCTACTCCTTGCTCAACGAAATGGACTCAACACCCCATATTAAACGCCTAAGAATGTTCCTGACTAGTAAGTATCTTAAAACCTATGGATTGCTATGTCTCCAAAAGAGAATCAAGCATGTGTACAGGGGCATAAACGCAGCAGTGATAGGATTGGAGAGGTTCGGTGCGCAAATGAAGACACTTTGAAGTCATATTGCATGGTACCCATTCCACGGGTTTCAACTACCCAGGTTTAAGGTATTCTTCCTTCAGCTAAAACATGCATGTGGAACCTAGAGTATGATCAACCATGTGATCGGGAGACGTGTTCAAATATGTCTCAGTTTTCGTACCCTGGTACTCGGGTGCAACATTCCAGACGCTTTACTAACACTCTCCCGACTTGGAGAGTCAGTCCCTTTAACCTCCTGTTTGGCCCAGTTTGCAATTTCTGCGGAAGATGAACAGGAATAGCGAGAACCAATGAGAGGCTAGCTGGAGGTGTCTGGACGGGCAAATTTAACTCTCATTTCCCACCAGGAAGAGGAAATAACCAAAGGCTCAGCGTGCCGTGCCGGAACCAGATTAGGGCCTGAAGCCATCCTGCGGTGTTGCGGCCAGGTCACAAGAAAGCGAGTTGAAGAAAGGAGCTCAGGGGCACTGTAATGCACAAACCTGCAGAGTTATAAATGACAGCTATCGTCCAAAAATAGACTGAAGTAAGGCTGCCAAGAGGACTTGAAAGCGGGGCAGCATTGCAGGAAACCGATTTCAGGAGGTAGACTGGAATTGCATTGAAAGCATAGGAAAAGAGGCAGAACGTCCACAATGATGCACTTGGCCAAAAAGGGCGTATGCGTTTTTTCCTGAATATATTCAGGAAAAAACGCATACGCCCTTTTTGGCCAACCAAGCAAGCTTGCAAAGGAAATCTGCACTACAATGAAGTCTCACTTCCGCCCGGTCAAAAGGGCCATCTGAAAAAAGTGTAAAATCCAGAAAGGCAGGACAGGCCATGGAGAACTGGGAGCCTTGTTATGCTGATGGGCGGGATGTAAATTGCCAACAACCACTCGGGAGAAGTGTATGGTGTTTCCTGAAACATCTAAAAAACAAAGCAACAGAACCTAGGGCACTTCCACTTATGGTCCTATAGCTTAGGGAAATTAAAATCAAAAAGACACAGCCACCCCAAAGTTTGGAACGGCTCTGTTTACAAGAACCTCGTTTACAGTACAAGTTCAACATCGCAGAAAGTGAAAAATGGATAAAGAAGTTGTGGTATTTACTTACAAAGCAATATCACTCAGCAATGAAATCTGTGTCATCAGGCCCGTAGCAGCACAATGAGTGGATTCAGGTATGATGATTCTAACTGAAGTAAGTCACACAGAAAAAGAAACAGCATAAGATATCAGTAATACACGGAATGGACACTTGGCTACACAGGAACTGAATTACAGAACAGAACAGGGTCTCAAATTTAGAAAACCAACTTATGCTTCCTTAAGGGGAAAGGTGAGTTGGGGTGCTGCATAAAACCAGAGATTGAAATGAGCACAGATAAAGTTCCTTAAGCCAAATATGGAATAGACAAGAGCTACTCCTTGCTCAACGAAATGGACTCAACACCCCATATTAAACGCCTAAGAATGTTCCTGACTAGTAAGTATCTTAAAACCTATGGATTGCTATGTCTCCAAAAGAGAATCAAGCATGTGTACAGGGGCATAAACGCAGCAGTGATAGGATTGGGGAGGTTCGGTGCGCAAATGAAGACACTTTGAAGTCATATTGCATGGTACCCATTCCACGGGTTTCAACTACCCAGGTTTAAGGTATTCTTCCTTCAGCTAAAACATGCATGTGGAACCTAGAGTATGATCAACCATGTGATCGGGAGACGTGTTCAAATATGTCTTAGTTTTCCTCCCCTGGTACTCGGGTGCAACATTCCAGACGCTTTACTAACACTCTCCCGACTTGGAGAGTCAGTCCCTTTAACCTCCTGTTTGGCCCAGTTTGCAATTTCTGCGGAAGATGGAGAGGAATAGCGAGATCCAATGAGAGGCTAGCTGGAGGTGTCTGGACGGGCAAATTTAACTCTCATTTCCCACCAGGAAGAGGAAATAACCAAAGGCTCAGCGTGCCGTGCCGGAACCAGATTAGGGCCTGAAGCCATCCTGCGGTGTTGCGGCCAGGTCACAAGAAAGCGAGTTGAAGAAAGGAGCTCAGGGGCACTGTAATTCACAAACCTGCAGAGTTATAAATGACAGCTATCGTCCAAAAATAGACTGAAGTAAGGCTGCCAAGAGGACTTGAAAGCGGGGCAGCATTGCAGGAAACCGATTTCAGGAGGTAGACTGGAATTGCATTGAAAGCATAGGAAAAGAGGCAGAACGTCCACAATGATGCACTTGGCCAAAAAGGGCGTATGCGTTTTTTCCTGAATATATTCAGGAAAAAACGCATACGCCCTTTTTGGCCAACCAAGCAAGCTTGCAAAGGAAATCTGCACTACAATGAAGTCTCACTTCCCCCCGGTCAAAAGGGCCATCTGAAAAAAGTGTAAAATCCAGAAAGGCAGGACAGGCGATGGAGAACTGGGAGCCTTGTTATGCTGATGGGCGGGATGTAAATTGCCAACAGACACTCGGGAGAAGTGTATGGTGTTTCCTGAAACATCTAAAAAACAAAGCAACAGAACCTAGGGCACTTCCACTTATGGTCCTATAGCTTAGGGAAATTAAAATCAAAAAGACACAGCCACCCCAAAGTTTGGAACGGCTCTGTTTACAAGAACCTCGTTTACAGTACAAGTTCAACATCGCAGAAAGTGAAAAATGGATAAAGAAGTTGTGGTATTTACTTACAAAGCAATATCACTCAGCAATGAAATCTGTGTCATCAGGCCCGTAGCAGCACAATGAGTGGATTCAGGTATGATGCTTCTAACTGAAGTAAGTCACACAGAAAAACAAACATCATAAGATATCAGTAATACACGGAATGGAAACTTGGCTACACAGGAACTGAATTCCAAAACAGAACAGGGTCTCAAATTTAGAAAACCAACTTATGCTTGCTTAAGGGGAAAGGTGAGTTGGGTTGCTGCATAAAACCAGAGATTGAAATGAGCACAGATAAAGTTCCTTAAGCCAAATATGGAATAGACAAGAGCTACTCCTTGCTCAACGAAATGGACTCAACACCGCATATTAAACGCCTAAGAATGTACCTGACTAGTAAGTATCTTAAAACCTATGGATTGCTATGTCTCCGAAAGAGAATCAAGCATGTGTACAGGGGCATAAACGCAGCAGTGATAGGATTGGAGAGGTTTGGTGAGCAAATGAAGACCCTTTGAAGTCATATTGCATGGTACCCATTCCACGGGTTTCAACTACCCAGGTTTTAGGTATTCTTCCTTCAGCTAAAACATGCATGTGGAACCCAAGTATGATCAACCATGTGAACGGGAGACGTGTTCAAATATGTCTCAGTTTTCCTCCCCTGGTACCCGGGTGCAACATTCCAGACGCTTTACTAACACTCTCCCCACTTGGAGAGTCAGTCCCTTTAACCTCCTGTTTGGCCCAGTTTGCAATTTCTTGGAAGATGAACAGGAATAGCGAGAACCAATGAGAGACTAGCTGGAGGTGTCTGGACGGGCAAATTTAACTCTCATTTCCCACCAGGAAAAGGAAATAACCAAAGGCTCAGCGTGCAGTGCCGGAACAAGATTAGGGCCTGAAGCCATCCTGCGGTGTTGCGGCCAGGTCACAAGAAAGCTAGTTGAAGAAAGGAGCTCAGGGGCACTGTAATGCACAAACCTGCAGAGTTATAAATGACAGCTATCGTCCAAAAATAGACTGAAGTAAGGCTGCCAAGAGGACTTGAAAGCGGGGCAGAATTGCAGGAAACCGATTTCAGGAGGTAGACTGGAATTGCATTGAAAGCATAGGAAAAGAGGCAGAACGTCCACAATGATGCACTTGGCCAAAAAGGGCGTATGCGTTTTTTCCTGAATATATTCAGGAAAAAACGCATACGCCCTTTTTGGCCAACCAAGCAAGCTTGCAAAGGAAATCTGCACTACAATGAAGTCTCACTTCCCCCCGGTCAAAAGGGCCATCTGAAAAAAGTGTAAAATCCAGAAAGGCAGGACAGGCCATGGAGAACTGGGAGCCTTGTTATGCTGATGGGTGGGATGTAAATTGCCAACAGACACTCGGGAGAAGTGTATGGTGTTTCCTGAAACATCTAAAAAACAAAGCAACAGAGCCTAAGGCACTGCCACTTATGGTCCTATAGCTTAGGGAAATTAAAATCAAAAAGACACAGCCACCCCAAAGTTTGGAATGGCTCTATTTACAAGAACCTCGTTTACAGTACAAGTTCAACATCGCAGAAAGTGAAAAATGGATAAAGAAGTTGTGGTATTTACTTACAAAGCAATATCACTCAGCAATGAAATCTATGTCATCAGGCCCTTAGCATCACAATGAGTGGATTCAGGTATGATGATTCTCCCTGAAATAAGTCACACAGAAAAAGAAACATCATAAGATATCAGTAATACACGGAATGTAAACTTGGCTACACAGGAACTGAATTACAGAACAGAACAGGGTCTCAAATTTAGAAAACCAACTTATGCTTGCTTAAGGGGAAAGGTGAGTTGGGGTGCTGCATAAATCCAGAGATTGAAATGAGCACAGATAAAGTTCCTTAAGTCAAATATGGAATAGACAAGAGCTACTCCTTGCTCAACGAAATGGACTCAACACCGCATATTAAACGCCTAAGAATGTACCTGACTAGTAAGTATCGTAAAACCTATGGATTGCTATGTCTCCAAAAGAGAATCAAGCATGTGTACAGGGGCATAAACGCAGCAGTGATAGTATTGGAGAGGTTCGGTGAGCAAATGAAGACCCTTTGAAGTCATATTGCATGGTACCCATTACACGGGTCTCAACTCTCCAGGTTTAAGGTATTCTTCCTTCAGCGAAAACATGCATGTGGAACCCAAGTATGATCAACCATGTGAACGGGAGACGTGTTCAAATATGTCTCAGTTTTCCTCCCCTGGTACTCGGGTGCAACATTCCAGACGCTTTACTAACACCCTCCCGACTTGGAGAGTCAGTCCCTTTAACCTCCTGTTTGGCCCAGTTTGCAATTTCTGCGGAAGATGAACAGGAATAGCGAGAACCAATGAGAGACTAGCTGGAGGTGTCTGGACGGGCAAATTTAACTCTCATTTCCCACCAGGAAGAGGAATTAACCAAAGGCTCAGCGTGCCGTGCCAGAACCAGATTAGGTCCTGAAGCCATCCTGCGGTGTTGCGGCCAGGTCACAAGAAAGCGAGTTGAAGAAAGGAGCTCAGGGGCACTGTAATTCACAAACCTGCAGAGTTATAAATGACAGCTATCGTCCAAAAATAGACTGAAGTAAGGCTGCCACAGGACTTGAAAGCCGGGCAGAATTGCAGGAAACTGATTTCAGGAGGTAGACTGGAATTGCATTGAAAGCATAGGAAAAGAGGCAGAACGTCCACAGTGATGCACTTGGCCAAAAAGGGCGTATGCGTTTTTTCCTGAATATATTCAGGAAAAAACGCATACGCCCTTTTTGGCCAACCAAGCAAGCTTGCAAAGGAAATCTGCACTACAATGAAGTCTCACTTCCCCCCGGTCAAAAGGGCCATCTGAAAAAAGTGTAAAATCCAGAAAGGCAGGACAGGCCATGGAGAACTGGGAGCCTTGTTATGCTGATGGGCGGGATGTAAATTGCCAACAACCACTCGGGAGAAGTGTATGGTGTTTCCTGAAACATCTAAAAAACAAAGCAACAGAGCCTAGGGCACTTCCACTTATGGTCCTATAGCTTAGGGAAATTAAAATCAAAAAGACACAGCCACCCCAAAGTTTGGAATGGCTCTGCTTACAAGAACCTCGTTTACAGTACAAGTTCAACATCGCAGAAAGTGAAAAATGGATAAAGAACTTGTGGTACTTACGTACAATGCAATATCACTCAGCAATGAAATCTATGTCATCAGGCCCGTAGCAGCATAATGAGTAGATTCAGGTACGATGATTCTAACTGAAATAAGTCACACAGAAAAAGAAACATCATAAGATATCACTAATACACGGAATGTAAACTTGGCTACACAGGAACTGAATTCCAAAACAGAACAGGGTCTCAAATTTAGAAAACCAACTTATGCTTGCTTAAGGGGAAAGGTGAGTTGGGTTGCTGCATAAAACCAGAGATTGAAATGAGCACAGATAAAGTTCCTTAAGCCAAATATGGAATAGACAAGAGCTACTCCTTGCTCAACGAAATGGACTCAACAACGCATATTAAACGCCTAAGAATGTACCTGACTAGTAAGTATCTTAAAACCTATGGATTGCTATGTCTCCGAAAGAGAATCAAGCATGTGTACAGGGGCATAAACGCAGCAGTGATAGGATTGGAGAGGTTCGGTGAGCAAATGAAGACCCTTTGAAGTCATATTGCATGGTACCCATTCCACGGGTTTCAACTACCCAGGTTTTAGGTATTCTTCCTTCAGCTAAAACATGCATGTGGAACCCAAGTATGATCAACCATGTGAACGGGAGACGTGTTCAAATATGTCTCAGTTTTCCTCCCCTGGTACTCGGGTGCAACATTCCAGACGCTTTACTAACACTCTCCCCACTTGGAGAGTCAGCGCCTTTAACCTCCTGTTTGGCCCAGTTTGCAATTTCTGCGGAAGATGAACAGGAATAGCGAGAACCAATGAGAGGCTAGCTGGAGGTGTCTGGACGGGCAAATTTAACTCTCATTTCCCACCAGGAAGAGGAATTAACCAAAGGCTCAGCATGCCGGGCCGGAACCAGATTAGAGCCTGAAGCCATCCTGCGGTGTTGCGGCCAGCTCAAAAGAAAGCGAGTTGAAGAAAGGAGCTCAGGGGCACTGTAATTCACAAACCTGCAGAGTTATAAATGACAGCTATCGTCCAAAAATATACTGAAGTAAGGCTGCCAAGAGGACTTGAAAGCGGGGCAGAATTGCAGGAAACCGATTTCAGGAGGTAGACTGGAATTGCATTGAAAGCATAGGAAAAGAGGCAGAACGTCCACAATGATGCACTTGGCCAAAAAGGGCGTATGCGTTTTTTCCTGAATATATTCAGGAAAAAACGCATACGCCCTTTTTGGCCAACCAAGCAAGCTTGCAAAGGAAATCTGCAGTACAATGAAGTCTCACTTCCCCCCGGTCAAAAGGGCCATCTGAAAAAAGTGTAAAATCCAGAAAGGCAGGACAGGCCATGGACAACTGGGAGCCTTGTTATGCTGATGGGCGGGATGTAAATTGCCAACAGACACTTGGGAGAAGTGTATGGTGTTTCCTGAAACATCTAAAAAACAAAGCAACAGAGCCTAGGGCACTTCCACTTATGGTCCTATAGCTTAGGGAAATTAAAATCAAAAAGACACAGCCACCCCAAAGTTTGGAACGGCTCTGTTTACAAGAACCTCGTTTACAGTACAAGTTCAACATCGCAGAAAGTGAAAAATGGATAAAGAAGTTGTGGTATTCACTTACAAAGCAATATCACTCAGCAATGAAATCTATGTCATCAGGCCCTTAGCATCACAATGAGTGGATTCAGGTATGATGATTCTAACTGAAATAAGTCACACAGAAAAAGAAACATCATAAGATATCACTAATACATGGAATGTAAACTTGGCTACACAGGAACTGAATTCCAAAACAGAACAGGGTCTCAAATTTAGAAAACCAACTTATGCTTGCTTAAGGGGAAAGGTGAGTTGGGTTGCTGCATAAAACCAGAGATTGAAATGAGCATAGATAAAGTTCCTTAAGCCAAATATGGAATAGACAAGAGCTACTCCTTGATCAACGAAATGGACTCAACACCGCATATTAAACGCCTAAGAATGTACCTGACTATTAAGTATCTTAAAACCTATGGATTGCTATGTCTCCGAAAGAGAATCAACCATGTGTACAGGGGCATAAACGCAGCAGTGATAGGATTGGAGAGGTTCGGTGAGCAAATGAAGACCCTTTGAAGTCATATTGCATGGTACCCATTCCACGGGTTTCAACTACCCAGGTTTTAGGTATTCTTCCTTCAGCTAAAACATGCATGTGGAACCCAAGTATGATCAACCATGTGAACGGGAGACGTGTTCAAATATGTCTCAGTTTTCCTCCCCTGGTACTCGGGTGCAACATTCCAGACGCTTTACTAACACTCTCCCCACTTGGAGAGTCAGCGCCTTTAACCTCCTATTTGGCACAGTTTGCAATTTCTGCGGAAGATGAACAGGAATAGTGAGAACCAATGAGAGGCTAGCTGGAGGTGTCTGGACGGGCAAATTTAACTCTCATTTCCCACCAGGAAGAGGAAATAACCAAAGGCTCAGCGTGCCGTACCGGAACCAGATTAGGGCCTGAAGCCATCCTGCGGTGTTGCGGCCAGCTCAAAAGAAAGCGAGTTGAACAAAGGAGCTCAGGGGCACTGTAATTCACAAACCTGCAGAGTTATAAATGACAGCTATCGTCCAAAAATATACTGAAGTAAGGCTGCCAAGAGGACTTGAAAGTGGGGCAGAATTGCAGGAAACCGATTTCAGGAGGTAGACTGGAATTGCATTGAAAGCATAGGAAAAGAGGCAGAACGTCCACAATGATGCACTTGGCCAAAAAGGGCGTATGCGTTTTTTCCTGAATATATTCAGGAAAAAACGCATACGCCCTTTTTGGCCAACCAAGCAAGCTTGCAAAGGAAATCTGCACTACAATGAAGTCTCACTTCCCCCCGGTCAAAAGGGCCATCTGAAAAAAGTGTAAAATCCAGAAAGGCAGGACAGGCCATGGAGAACTGGGAGCCTTGTTATGCTGATGGGCGGGATGTAAATTGCCAACAACCACTCGGGAGAAGTGTATGGTGTTTCCTGAAACATCTAAAAAACAAAGCAACAGAACCTAGGGCACTTCCTCTTATGGTCCTATAGCTTAGGGAAATTAAAATCAAAAAGACACAGCCACCCCAAAGTTTGGAACGGCTCTGTTTACAAGAACCTCGTTTACAGTACAAGTTCAACATCGCAGAAAGTGAAAAATGGATAAAGAAGTTGTGGTATTTACTTACAAAGCAATATCACTCAGCAATGAAATCTGTGTCATCAGGCCCTTAGCATCACAATGAGTGGATTCAGGTATGATGATTCTAACTGAAATAAGTCACACAGAAAAAGAAACATCATAAGATATCAGTAATACACGGAATGTAAACTTGGCTACACAGGAACTGAATTACAGAACAGAACAGGGTCTCAAATTTAGAAAACCAACTTATGCTTGCTTAAGGGGAAAGGTGAGTTGGGTTGCTGCATAAAACCAGAGATTGAAATGAGCACAGATAAAGTTCCTTAAGCCAAATATGGAATAGACAAGAGCTACTCCTTGCTCAACGAAATGGACTCAACACCCCATATTAAACCCCTAAGAATGTACCTGACTAGTAAGTATCTTAAAACCTATGGATTGCTATGTCTCCAAAAGATAATCAAGCGTGTGTACAGGGGAATAAACGCAGCAGTGATAGGATTGGAGAGGTTCGGTGAGCAAATGAAGACCCTTTGAAGTCATATTGCATGGTACCCATTACACGGGTCTCAACTCTCCAGGTTTAAGGTATTCTTCCTTCAGCTAAAACATGCATGTGGAACCTAGAGTATGATCAACCATGTGAACGGGAGACGTGTTCAAATATGTCTCAGTTTTCCTCCCCTGGTACTCGGGTGCAACATTCCAGACGCTTTACTAACACTCTCCCCACTTGGAGAGTCAGTCCCTTTAACCTCCTGTTTGGCCCAGTTTGCAATTTCTGCGGAAGATGAACAGGAATAGCGAGAACCAATGAGAGGCTAGCTGGAGGTGTCTGGACGGGCAAATTTAACTCTCATTTCCCACCAGGAAGAGGAATTAACCAAAGGCTCAGCGTGCCATGCCGGAACCAGATTAGGGCCTGAAGCCATCCTGCGGTGTTGCGGCCAGCTCAAAAGAAAGCGAGTTGAAGAAAGGAGCTCAGGGGCACTGTAATTCACAAACCTGCAGAGTTATAAATGACAGCTATCGTCCAAAAATAGACTGAAGTAAGCCTGCCAAGAGGACTTGAAAGCGGGGCAGAATTGCAGGAAACCGATTTCAGGAGGTAGACTGGAATTGCATTGAAAACATAGGAAAAGAGGCAGAACGTCCACAATGATGCACTTGGCCAAAAAGGGCGTATGCGTTTTTTCCTGAATATATAAAACGCATACGCCCTTTTTGGCCAACCAAGCAAGCTTGCAAAGGAAATCTGCACTACAATGAAGTCTCACTTCCCCCCGGTCAAAAGGGCCATCTGAAAAAAGTGTAAAATCCAGAAAGGCAGGACAGGCCATGGAGAACTGGGAGCCTTGTTATGCTGATGGGCGGGATGTAAATTGCCAACAGACACTCGGGAGAAGTGTATGGTGTTTCCTGAAACATCTAAAAAACAAAGCAACAGAGCCTAGGGCACTGCCACTTATGGTCCTATAGCTTAGGGAAATTAAAATAAAAAAGACACAGCCACCCCAAAGTTTGGAACGGCTCTGTTTACAAGAACCTCGTTTACAGTACAAGTTCAACATCGCAGAAAGTGAAAAATGGATAAAGAAGTTGTGGTATTTACTTACAAAGCAATATCACTCAGCAATGAAATCTATGTCATCAGGCCCTTAGCATCACAATGAGTGGATTCAGGTATGATGATTCTAACTGAAATAAGTCACACAGAAAAAGAAACATCATAAGATATCAGTAATACACGGAATGTAAACTTGGCTACACAGGAACTGAATTACAGAACAGAACAGGGTCTCAAATTGAGAAAACCAACTTATGCTTGCTTAAGGGTAAAGGTGAGGTGGGGTGCTGCATAAAACCAGAGATTGAAATGAGCACAGATAAAGTTCCTTAAGTCAAATATGGAATAGACAAGAGCTACTCCTTGCTCAACGAAATGGACTCAACACCGCATATTGAATGCCTAAGAATGTACCTGACTAGTAAGTATCTTAAAACCTATGGATTTCTATGTCTCCGAAAGAGAATCAAGCATGTGTACAGGGGCATAAACGCAGCAGTGATAGGATTGGAGAGGTTCGGTGAGCAAATGAAGACCCTTTGAAGTCATATTGCATGGTACCCATTACACGGGTCTTAACTCTCCAGGTTTAAGGTATTCTTCCTTCAGCTAAAACATGCATGTGGAACCCAAGTATGATCAACCATGTGAACGGGAGACGTGTTCAAATATGTCTCAGTTTTCCTCCCCTGGTACTCGGGTGCAACATTCCAGACGCTTTACTAACACTCTCCCCACTTGGAGAGTCAGTCCCTTTAACCTCCTGTTTGGCCCAGTTTGCAATTTCTGCGGAAGATGAACAGGAATAGCGAGAACCAATGAGAGGCTAGCTGGAGGTGTCTGGACGGGCAAATTTAACTCTCATTTCCCACCAGGAAGAGGAATTAACCAAAGGCTCAGTGTGCCGTGCCGGAACCAGATTAGGGCCTGAAGCCATCCTGCGGTGTTGCGGCCAGCTCAAAAGAAAGCGAGTTGAAGAAAGGAGCTCAGGGGCACTGTAATTCACAAACCTGCAGAGTTATAAATGACAGCTATCGTCCAAAAATAGACTGAAGTAAGGCTGCCAAGAGGACTTGAAAGCGGGGCAGAATTGCAGGAAACCGATTTCAGGAGGTAGACTGGAATTGCATTGAAAGCATAGGAAAAGAGGCAGAACATCCACAATGATGCACTTGGCCAAAAAGGGCGTATGCGTTTTTTCCTGAATATATTCAGGAAAAAACGCATACGCCCTTTTTGGCCAACCAAGCAAGCTTGGAAAGGAAATCTGCACTACAATGAAGTCTCACTTCCCCCCGGTCAAAAGGGCCATCTGAAAAAAGTGTAAAATCCAGAAAGGCAGGACAGGCCATGGAGAACTGGGAGCCTTGTTATGCTGATGGGCGGGATGTAAATTCCCAACAGACACTCAGGAGAAGTGTATGGTGTTTCCTGAAACATCTAAAAAACAAAGCAACAGAGCCTAGGGCACTTCCACTTATGGTCCTATAGCTTAGGGAAATTAAAATCAAAAAGACACAGCCACCCCAAAGTTTGGGACGCCTCTGTTTACAAGAACCTCGTTTACAGTACAAGTTCAACATCGCAGAATGTGAGAAATGGATAAAGAACTTGTGGTACTTACGTACAATGCAGTATCACTCAGCAATGAAATCTATGTCATCGGGCCCGTAGCAGCATAATGAGTGGATTCAGGTACGATGATTCTAACTGAAATAAGTCACACAGAAAAAGAAACATCATAAGATATCAGTAATACACGGAATGTAAACTTGGCTACACAGGAACTGAATTACAGAACAGAACAGGGTCTCAAATTTAGAAAACCAACTTATGCTTGCTTAAGGGTAAAGGTGAGGTGGGGTGCTGCATAAAACCAGAGATTGAAATGAGCACAGATAAAGTTCCTTAAGTCAAATATGGAATAGACTAGAGCTACTCCTTGCTCAACGAAATGGACTCAACACCGCATATTAAACGCCTAAGAATGTACCTGACTAGTAAGTATCTTAAAACCTATGGATTGCTATGTCTCCGAAAGAGAATCAAGCATGTGTACAGGGGCATAAACGCAGCAGTGATAGGATTGGAGAGGTTCGGTGAGCAAATGAAGACCCTTTGAAGTCATATTGCATGGTACCCATTACACGGGTCTTAACTCTCCACGTTTAAGGTATTCTTCCTTCAGCTAAAACATGCATGTGGAACCCAAGTATGATCAACCATGTGAACGGGAGACGTGTTCAAATATGTCTCAGTTTTCCTCCCCTGGTACTCGGGTGCAACATTCCAGACGCTTTACTAACACTCTCCCCACTTGGAGAGTCAGCGCCTTTAACCTCCTGTTTGGCCCAGTTTGCAATTTCTGCGGAAGATGAACAGGAATAGCGAGAACCAATGAGAGACTAGCTGGAGGTGTCTGGACGGGCAAATTTAACTCTCATTTCCCACCAGGAAGAGGAAATAACCAAAGGCTCAGCGTGCCGTACCGGAACCAGATTAGGGCCTGAAGCCATCCTGCGGTGTTGCGGCCAGGTCACAAGAAAGCGAGTTGAAGAAAGGAGCTCAGGGGCACTGTAATTCACAAACCTGCAGAGTTATAAATGACAGCTATCGTCCAAAAATAGACTGAAGTAAGGCTGCCAAGAGGACTTGAAAGCGGGGCAGAATTGCAGGAAACCGATTTCAGGAGGTAGACTGGAATTGCATTGAAAGCATAGGAAAAGAGGCAGAACGTCCACAATGATGCACTTGGCCAAAAAGGGCGTATGCGTTTTTTCCTGAATATATTCAGGAAAAAACGCATACGCCCTTTTTGGCCAACCAAGCAAGCTTGCAAAGGAAATCTGCACTACAATGAAGTCTCACTTCCCCCCGGTCAAAAGGGCCATCTGAAAAAAGTGTAAAATCCAGAAAGGCAGGACAGGCCATGGAGAACTGGGAGCCTTGTTATGCTGATGGGCGGGATGTAAATTGCCAACAGACACTCGGGAGAAGTGTATGGTGTTTCCTGAAACATCTAAAAAACAAAGCAACAGAGCCTAGGGCACTGCCACTTATGGTCCTATAGCTTAGGGAAATTAAAATCAAAAAGACACAGCCACCCCAAAGTTTGGAACGGCTCTGTTTACAAGAACCTCGTTTACAGTACAAGTTCAACATCGCAGAAAGTGAAAAATGGATAAAGAAGTTGTGGTATTTACTTACAAAGCAATATCACTCAGCAATGAAATCTATGTCATCAGGCCCTTAGCATCACAATGAGTGGATTCAGGTATGATGATTCTAACTGAAATAAGTCACACAGAAAAAGAAACATTATAAGATATCAGTAATACACGGAATGTAAACTTGGCTACACAGGAACTGAATTACAGAACAGAACAGGGTCTCAAATTTAGAAAACCAACTTATGCTTGCTTAAGGGTAAAGGTCAGGTGGGGTGCTGCATAAAACCAGAGATTGAAATGAGCACAGATAAAGTTCCTTAAGCCAAATATGGAATAGACAAGAGCTACTCCTTGCTCAACGAAATGGACTCAAAACCCCATATTAAACCCCTAAGAATGTACCTGACTACTAAGTATCTTAAAACCTATGGATTGCTATGTCTCCAAAAGAAAATCAAGCGTGTGTACAGGGGAATAAACGCAGCAGTGATAGGATTGGAGAGTTTCGGTGAGCAAATGAAGACCCTTTGAAGTCATATTGCATGGTACCCATTACACGGGTCTCAACTCTCCAGGTTTAAGGTATTCTTCCTTCAGCTAAAACATGCATGTGGAACCTAGAGTATGATCAACCATGTGAACGGGAGACGTGTTCAAATATGTCTCAGTTTTCCTCCCCTGGTACTCGGGTGCAACATTCCAGACGCTTTACTAACACTCTCCCCACTTGGAGAGTCAGTCCCTTTAACCTCCTGTTTGGCCCAGTTTGCAATTTCTGCGGAAGATGAACAGGAATAGCGAGAACCAATGAGAGGCTAGCTGGAGGTGTCTGGACGGGCAAATTTAACTCTCATTTCCCACCAGGAAGAGGAATTAACCAAAGGCTCAGCGTGCCGTGCCGGAACCAGATTAGGGCCTGAAGCCATCCTGCGGTGTTGCGGCCAGCTCAAAAGAAAGCGAGTTGAAGAAAGGAGCTCAGGGGCACTGTAATTCACAAACCTGCAGAGTTATAAATGACAGCTATCGTCCAAAAATAGACTGAAGTAAGGCTGCCAAGAGGACTTGAAAGCGGGGCAGAATTGCAGGAAACCGATTTCAGGAGGTAGACTGGAATTGCATTGAAAGCATAGGAAAAGAGGCAGAACGTCCACAATGATGCACTTGGCCAAAAAGGGCGTATGCGTTTTTTCCTGAATATATTCAGGAAAAAACGCATACGCCCTTTTTGGCCAACCAAGCAAGCTTGCAAAGGAAATCTGCAGTACAATGAAGTCTCACTTCCCCCTGGTCAAAAGGGCCATCTGAAAAAAGTGTAAAATCCAGAAAGGCAGGACAGGCCATGGACAACTGGGAGCCTTGTTATGCTGATGGGCGGGATGTAAATTGCCAACAGACACTCGGGATAAGTGTATGGTGTTTCCTGAAACATCTAAAAAACAAAGCAACAGAGCCTAGGGCACTTCCACTTATGGTCCTATAGCTTAGGGAAATTAAAATCAAAAAGACACAGCCACCCCAAAGTTTGGAACGGCTCTGTTTACAAGAACCTCGTTTACAGTACAAGTTCAACATCGCAGAAAGTGAAAAATGGATAAAGAAGTTGTGGTATTTACTTACAAAGCAATATCACTCAGCAATGAAATCTATGTCAGCAGGCCCTTAGCATCACAATGAGTGGATTCAGGTATGATGATTCTAACTGAAATAAGTCACACAGAAAAAGAAACATCATAAGATATCAGTAATACACGGAATGTAAACTTGGCTACACAGGAACTGAATTACAGAACAGAACAGGGTCTCAAATTTAGAAAACCAACTTATGCTTGCTTAAGGGTAAAGGTGAGGTGGGGTGCTGCATAAAACCAGAGATTGAAATGAGCACAGATAAAGTTCCTTAAGTCAAATATGGAATAGACAAGAGCTACTCCTTGCTCAACGAAATGGACTCAACACCGCATATTAAACGCCTAAGAATGTACCTGACTAGTAAGTATCTTAAAACCTATGGATTGCTATGTCTCTGAAAGAGAATCAAGCATGTGTACAGGGGCATAAACGCAGCAGTGATAGGATTGGAGAGGTTCGGTGAGCAAATGAAGACCCTTTGAAGTCATATTGCATGGTACCCATTCCACGGGTTTCAACTACCCAGGTTTAAGGTATTCTTCCTTCAGCTAAAACATGCATGTGGAACCTAGAGTATGATCAACCATGTGATCGGGAGACGTGTTCAAATATGTCAGTTTTCGTACCCTGGTACTCGGGTGCAACATTCCAGACGCTTTACTAACACTCTCCCGACTTGGAGAGTCAGTCCCTTTAACCTCCTGTTTGGCCCAGTTTGCAATTTCTGCGGAAGATGAACAAGAATAGCAAGAACCAATGAGAGGCTAGCTGGAGGTGTCTGGACGGGCAAATTTAACTCTCATTTCCCACCAGGAAGAGGAAATAACCAAAGGCTCAGCGTGCCGTACCGGAACCAGATTAGGGCCTGAAGCCATCCTGCAGTGTTGCGGCCAGCTCAAAAGAAAGCGAGTTGAAGAAAGGAGCTCAGGGGCACTGTAATTCACAAACCTGCAGAGTTATAAATGACAGCTATCGTCCAAAAATAGACTGAAGTAAGGCTGCCAAGAGGACTTGAAAGCGGGGCAGAATTGCAGGAAACCGATTTCAGGAGGTAGACTGGAATTGCATTGAAAGCATAGGAAAAGAGGCAGAACGTCCACAATGATGCACTTGGCCAAAAAGGGCGTATGCGTTTTTTCCTGAATATATTCAGGAAAAAACGCATACGCCCTTTTTGGCCAACCAAGCAAGCTTGCAAAGGAAATCTGCACTACAATGAAGTCTCACTTCCCCCCGGTCAAAAGGGCCATCTGAAAAAAGTGTAAAATCCAGAAAGGCAGGACAGGCCATGGAGAACTGGGAGCCTTGTTATGCTGATGGGCGGGATGTAAATTGCCAACAGACACTCGGGAGAAGTGTATGGCGTTTCCTGAAACATCTAAAAAACAAAGCAACAGAGCCTAGGGCACTTCCACTTATGGTCCTATAGCTTAGGGAAATTAAAATCAAAAAGACACAGCCACCCCAAAGTTTGGGACGCCTCTGTTTACAAGAACCTCGTTTACAGTACAAGTTCAACATCGCAGAATGTGAAAAATGGATAAAGAACTTGTGGTACTTACGTACAATGCAGTATCACTCAGCAATGAAATCTATGTCATCGGGCCCGTAGCAGCATAATGAGTGGATTCAGGTACGATGATTCTAACTGAAATAAGTCACACAGAAAAAGAAACATCATAAGATAGCAGTAATACACGGAATGTAAACTTGGCTACACAGGAACTGAATTACAGAACAGAACAGGGTCTCAAATTTAGAAAACCAACTTATGCTTGCTTAAGGGGAAAGGTGAGTTGGGGTGCTGCATAAAACCAGAGATTGAAATGAGCACAGATAAAGTTCCTTAAGCCAAATATGGAATAGACAAGAGCTACTCCTTGCTCAACGAAATGGACTCAAAACCCCATATTAAACCCATAAGAATGTACCTGACTAGTAAGTATCTTAAAACCTATGGATTGCTATGTCTCCAAAAGAGAATCAAGCGTGTGTACAGGGGAATAAACGCAGCAGTGATAGGATTGGAGAGGTTCGGTGAGCAAATGAAGACCCTTTGAAGTCATATTGCATGGTACCCATTCCACGGGTCTCAACTCTCCAGGTTTAAGGTATTCTTCCTTCAACTAAAACATGCATGTGGAACCCAAGTATGATCAACCATGTGAACGGGAGACGTGTTCAAATATGTCTCAGTTTTCCTCCCCTGGTACTCGGGTGCAACATTCCAGACGCTTTACTAACACTCTCCCGACTTGGAGAGTCAGCGCCTTTAACCTCCTGTTTGGCCCAGTTTGCAATTTCTGCGGAAGATGAACAGGAATAGCGAGAACCAATGAGAGACTAGCTGGAGGTGTCTGGACGGGCAAATTTAACTCTCATTTCCCACCAGGAAGAGGAAATAACCAAAGGCTCAGCGTGCCGTACCGGAACCAGATTAGGGCCTGAAGCCATCCTGCGGTGTTGCGGCCAGGTCACAAGAAAGCGAGTTGAAGAAAGGAGCTCAGGGGCACTGTAATTCACAAACCTGCAGAGTTATAAATGACAGCTATCGTCCAAAAATAGACTGAAGTAAGGCTGCCAAGAGGACTTGAAAGCGGGGCAGAATTGCAGGAAACCGATTTCAGGAGGTAGACTGGAATTGCATTGAAAGCATAGGAAAAGAGGCAGAACGTCCACAATGATGCACTTGGCCAAAAAGGGCGTATGCGTTTTTTCCTGAATATATTCAGGAAAAAACACATACGCCCTTTTTGGCCAACCAAGCAAGCTTGCAAAGGAAATCTGCACTACAATGAAGTCTCACTTCCCCCCGGTCAAAAGGGCCATCTGAAAAAAGTGTAAAATCCAGAAAGGCAGGACAGGCCATGGAGAACTGGGAGCCTTGTTATGCTGATGGGCGGGATGTAAATTGCCAACAGACACTCGGGAGAAGTGTATGGTGTTTCCTGAAACATCTAAAAAACAAAGCAACAGAGCCTAGGGCACTGCCACTTATGGTCCTATAGCTTAGGGAAATTAAAATCAAAAAGACACAGCCACCCCAAAGTTTGGGACGCCTCTGTTTACAAGAACCTCGTTTACATTACAAGTTCAACATCGCAGAATGTGAAAAATGGATAAAGAACTTGTGGTACTTACGTACAATGCAGTATCACTCAGCAATGAAATCTATGTCATCAGGCCCGTAGCAGCATAATGAGTGGATTCAGGTACGATGATCTAACTGAAATAAGTCACACAGAAAAAGAAACATCATAAGATATCAGTAATACACGGAATGTAAACTTGGCTACACAGGAACTGAATTACAGAACAGAACAGGGTCTCAAATTTAGAAAACCAACTTATGCTTGCTTAAGAGTAAAGGTGAGGTGGGGTGCTGCATAAAACCAGAGATTGAAATGAGCACAGATAAAGTTCCTTAAGTCAAATATGGAATAGACAAGAGCTACTCCTTGCTCAACGAAATGGACTCAACACCGCATATTAAATGCCTAAGAATGTACCTGACTAGTAAGTATCTTAAAACCTATGGATTGCTATGTCTCCGAAAGAGAATCAAGCATGTGTACAGGGGCATAAACGCAGCAGTGATAGGATTGGAGAGGTTCGGTGAGCAAATGAAGACCCTTTGAAGTCATATTGCATGGTACCCATTCCACGGGTTTCAACTACCCAGGTTTAAGGTATTCTTCCTTCAGCTAAAACATGCATGTGGAACCTAGAGTATGATCAACCATGTGATCGGGAGACGTGTTCAAATATGTCTAAGTTTTCCTCCCCTGGTACTCGGGTGCAATATTCCAGACGCTTTACTAACACTCTCCCCACTTGGAGAGTCAGCGCCTTTAACCTCCTGTTTGGCCCAGTTTGCAATTTCTGCGGAAGATGAACAGGAATAGCGAGAACCAATGAGAGAATAGCTGGAGGTGTCTGGACGGGCAAATTTAACTCTCATTTCCCACCAGGAAGAGGAAATAACGAAAGGCTCAGTGTGCCGTGCCGGAACCAGATTAGGGCCTGAAGCCATCCTGCGGTGTTGCGGCCAGGTCACAAGAAAGCGAGTTGAAGAAAGGAGCTCAGGGGCACTGTAATTCACAAACCTGCAGAGTTATAAATGACAGCTATCGTCCAAAAATAGACTGAAGTAAGGCTGCCAAGAGGACTTGAAAGCGGGGCAGAATTGCAGGAAACCGATTTCAGGAGGTAGACTGGAATTGCATTGAAAGCATAGGAAAAGAGGCAGAACGTCCACAATGATGCACTTGGCCAAAAAGGGCGTATGCGTTTTTTCCTGAATATATTCAGGAAAAAACGCATACGCCCTTTTTGGCCAACCAAGTAAGCTTGCAAAGGAAATCTGCACTACAATGAAGTCTCACTTCCCCCCGGTCAAAAGGGCCATCTGAAAAAAGTGTAAAATCCAGAAAGGCAGGACAGGCCATGGAGAACTGGGAGCCTTGTTATGCTGATGGGCGGGATGTAAATTGCCAACAGACAATCGGGAGAAGTGTATGGTGTTTCCTGAAACATCTAAAAAACAAAGCAACAGAGCCTAGGGCACTGCCACTTATGGTCCTACAGCTTAGGGAAATTAAAATCAAAAAGACACAGCCACCCCAAAGTTTGGGACGCCTCTGTTTACAAGAACCTCGTTTACAGTACAAGTTCAACATCGCAGAAAGTGAAAAATGGATAAAGAAGTTGTGGTATTTACTTACAAAGCAATATCACTCAGCAATGAAATCTGTGTCATCAGGCCCTTAGTAGCACAATGAGTGGATTCAGGTATGATGATTCTAACTGAAATAAGTCACACAGAAAAAGAAACATCATAAGATATCAGTAATACACAGAATGTAAACTTGGCTACACAGGAACTGAATTACAGAACAGAACAGGGTCTCAAATTTAGAAAACCAACTTATGCTTGCTTAAGGGTAAAGGTGAGTTGGGGTGCTGCATAAAACCAGAGATTGAAATGAGTACAGATAAAGTTCCTTAAGTCAAATATGGAATAGACAAGAGCTACTCCTTGCTCAACGAAATGGACTCAACATCGCATATTAAACGCCTAAGAATGTACCTGACTAGTAAGTATCTTAAAACCTATGGATTGCTATGTCTCCGAAAGAGAATCAAGCATGTGTACAGGGGCATAAACGCAGCAGTGATAGGATTGGAGAGGTTCGGTGAGCAAATGAAGACCCTTTGAAGTCATATTGCATGGTACCCATTACACGGATCTTAACTCTCCAGGTTTAAGGTATTCTTCCTTCAGCTAAAACATGCATGTGGAACCCAGAGTATGATCAACCATGTGAACGGGAGACGTGTTCAAATATGTCTCAGTTTTCCTCCCCTGGTACTTGGGTGCAACATTCCAGACGCTTTACTAACACTCTCCCGACTTGGAGAGTCAGCGCCTTTAACCTCCTGTTTGGCCCAGTTTGCAATTTCTGCGGAAGATGAACAGGAATAGCGAGAACCAATGAGAGACTAGCTGGAGGTGTCTGGACGGGCAAATTTAACTCTCATTTCCCACCAGGAAGAGGAAATAACCAAAGGCTCAGCGTGCCGTGCCGGAACCAGATTAGGGCCTGAAGCCATCCTGCGGTGTTGCGGCCAGCTCAAAAGAAAGCGAGTTGAAGAAAGGAGCTCAGGGGCACTGTAATTCACAAACCTGCAGAGTTATAAATGACAGCTATCGTCCAAAAATAGACTGAAGTAAGGCTGCCAAGAGGACTTGAAAGCGGGGCAGAATTGCAGGAAACCGATTTCAGGAGGTAGACTGGAATTGCATTGAAAGCATAGGAAAAGAGGCAGAACGTCCACAATGATGCACTTGGCCAAAAAGGGCGTATGCGTTTTTTCCTGAATATATTCAGGAAAAAACGCATACGCCCTTTTTGGCCAACCAAGCAAGCTTGCAAAGGAAATCTGCACTACAATGAAGTCTCACTTCCCCCCGGTCAAAAGGGCCATCTGAAAAAAGTGTAAAATCCAGAAAGACAAGACAGGCCATGGAGAACTGGGAGCCTTGTTATGCTGATGGGCGGGATGTAAATTGCCAACAACCACTCAGGAGAAGTGTATGGTGTTTCCTGAAACATCTAAAAAACAAAGCAACAGAGCCTAGGGCACTTCCACTTATGGTCCTATAGCTTAGGGAAATTAAAATCAAAAAGACACAGCCACCCCAAAGTTTGGAACGGCTCTGTTTACAAGAACCTCGCTTACAGTACAAGTTCAACATCGCAGAAAGTGAAAAATGGATAAAGAACTTGTGGTACTTACGTACAATGCAGTATCACTCAGCAATGAAATCTATGTCATCAGGCCCGTAGCAGCATAATGAGTGGATTCAGGTACGATGATTCTAACTGAAATAAGTCACACAGAAAAAGAAACATCATAAGATATCACTAATACACGGAATGTAAACTTGGCTACACAGGAACTGCACTCCAAAACAGAACAGGGTCTCAAATTTAGAAAACCAACTTATGCTTGCTTAAGGGGAAAGGTGAGTTGGGGTGCTGCATAAAACCAGAGATTGAAATGAGCACAGATAAAGTTCCTTAAGCGAAAAATGGAATAGACAAGAGCTACTCCTTGCTCAACTAAATGGACTCAACACCCCATATTAAAC
Source organism: Delphinus delphis (assembly GCF_949987515.2). Taxonomy (NCBI): domain Eukaryota; kingdom Metazoa; phylum Chordata; class Mammalia; order Artiodactyla; family Delphinidae; genus Delphinus; species Delphinus delphis. The sequence goes on from NW_027192756.1 coordinate 83,844, forward strand.
GCCTAAGAATGTACCTGACTAGTAAGTATCTTAAAACCTATGGATTGCTATGTCTCCAAAATTGAATCAAGCGTGTGTACAGGGGCATAAACGCAGCAGTGATAGGATTGGAGAGGTTCGGTGAGCAAATGAAGACCCTTTGAAATCATATTGCATGGTACCCATTCCACGGGTCTCAACTCTCCAGGTTTAAGGTATTCTTCCTTCAGCTAAAATATGCATGTGGAACCCAGAGTATGATCAACCATGTGAACGGTAGCCGTGTTCAAATATGTCTCAGTTTTCCTCCCCTGGTACTCGGGTGCAACATTCCAGACGCTTTACTAACACTCTCCCGACTTGGAGAGTCAGTCCCTTTAACCTCCTGTTTGGCCCAGTTTGCAATTTCTGCGGAAGATGAACAGGAATAGCGAGAACCAATGAGAGACTAGCTGGAGGTGTCTGAACGGGCAAATTTAACTCTCATTTCCCACCAGGAAGAGGAATTAACCAAAGGCTCAGCATGCCAGGCCGGAACCAGATTAGGGCCTGAAGCCATCCTGCGGTGTTACGGCCAGGTCACAAGAAAGCGAGTTGAAGAAAGGAGCTCAGGGGCACTGTAATTCACAAACCTGCAGAGTTATAAATGACAGCTATCGTCCAAAAATAGACTGAAGTAAGGCTTCCAAGAGGACTTGAAAGCGGGGCAGAATTGCAGGAAACCGATTTCAGGAGGTAGACTGGAATTGCATTGAAAGCATAGGAAAAGAGGCAGAACGTCCACAATGATGCACTTGGCCAAAAAGGGCGTATGCGTTTTTTCCTGAATATATTCAGGAAAAAACGCATACGCCCTTTTTGGCCAACCAAGCAAGCTTGCAAAGGAAATCTGCACTACAATGAAGTCTCACTTCCCCCCGGTCAAAAGGGCCATCTGAAAAAAGTGTAAAATCCAGAAAGGCAGGACAGGCCATGGAGAACTGGGAGCCTTGTTATGCTGATGGGCGGGATGTAAATTGCCAACAGACACTCGGGAGAAGTGTATGGTGTTTCCTGAAACATCTAAAAAACAAAGCAACAGAGCCTAGGGCACTTCCACTTATGGTCCTATAGCTTAGGGAAATTAAAATAAAAAAGACACAGCCACCCCAAAGTTTGGAACGGCTCTGTTTACAAGAACCTCCTTTACAGTACAAGTTCAACATCGCAGAAAGTGAAAAATGGATAAAGAACTTGTGGTACTTACGTACAATGCAGTATCACTCAGCAATGAAATCTATGTCATCAGGCCCGTAGCAGCATAATGAGTGGATTCAGGTACGATGATTCTAACTGAAATAAGTCACACAGAAAAAGAAACATCATAAGATATCAGTAATACACGGAATGTAAACTTGGCTACACAGGAACTGAATTACAGAACAGAACAGGGTCTCAAATTTAGAAAACCAACTTATGCTTGCTTAAGAGTAAAGGTGAGGTGGGGTGCTGCATAAAACCAGAGATTGAAATGAGCACAGATAAAGTTCCTTAAGTCAAATATGGAATAGACAAGAGCTACTCCTTGCTCAACGAAATGGACTCAACACCGCATATTAAATGCCTAAGAATGTACCTGACTAGTAAGTATCTTAAAACCTATGGATTGCTATGTCTCCGAAAGAGAATCAAGCATGTGTACAGGGGCATAAACGCAGCAGTGATAGGATTGGAGAGGTTCGGTGAGCAAATGAAGACCCTTTGAAGTCATATTGCATGGTACCCATTCCACGGGTTTCAACTACCCAGGTTTAAGGTATTCTTCCTTCAGCTAAAACATGCATGTGGAACCTAGAGTATGATCAACCATGTGATCGGGAGACGTGTTCAAATATGTCTCAGTTTTCCTCCCCTGGTACTCGGGTGCAACATTCCAGACGCTTTACTAACACTCTCCCCACTTGGAGAGTCAGTCCCTTTAACCTCCTGTTTGGCCCAGTTTGCAATTTCTGCGGAAGATGAACAGGAATAGCGAGAACCAATGAGAGGCTAGCTGGAGGTGTCTGGACGGGCAAATTTAACTCTCATTTCCCACCAGGAAGAGGAATTAACCAAAGGCTCAGCATGCCGGGCCGGAACCAGATTAGGGCCTGAAGCCATCCTGCGGTGTTGCGGCCAGGTCACAAGAAAGCGAGTTGAAGAAAGGAGCTCAGGGGCACTGTAATTCACAAACCTGCAGAGTTATAAATGACAGCTATCGTCCAAAAATAGACTGAAGTAAGGCTGCCAAGAGGACTTGAAAGCGGGGCAGAATTGCAGGAAACCGATTTCAGGAGGTAGACTGGAATTGCATTGAAAGCATAGGAAAAGAGGCAGAACGTCCACAATGATGCACTTGGCCAAAAAGGGCGTATGCGTTTTTTCCTGAATATATTCAGGAAAAAACGCATACGCCCTTTTTGGCCAACCAAGCAAGCTTGCAAAGGAAATCTGCACTACAATGAAGTCTCACTTCCCCCCGGTCAAAAGGGCCATCTGAAAAAAGTGTAAAATCCAGAAAGGCAGGACAGGCCATGGAGAACTGGGAGCCTTGTTATGCTTATGGGCGGGATGTAAATTGCCAACAACCACTCGGGAGAAGTGTATGGTGTTTCCTGAAACATCTAAAAAACAAAGCAACAGAGCCTAGGGCACTGCCACTTATGGTCCTATAGCTTAGGGAAATTAAAATCAAAAAGACACAGCCACCCCAAAGTTTGGGACGCCTCTGTTTACAAGAACCTCGTTTACAGTACAAGTTCAACATCGCAGAAAGTGAAAAATGGATAAAGAAGTTGTGGTATTTACTTACAAAGCAATATCACTCAGCAATGAAATCTATGTCATCAGGCCCTTAGCATCACAATGAGTGGATTCAGGTATGATGATTCTAACTGAAATAAGTCACACAGAAAAAGAAACATTATAAGATATCAGTAATACACGGAATGTAAACTTCGCTACACAGGAACTGAATTACAGAACAGAACAGGGTCTCAAATTTAGAAAACCAACTTATGCTTGCTTAAGGGTAAAGGTGAGTTGGGGTGCTGCATAAAACCAGAGATTTAAATGAGCACAGATAAAGTTCCTTAAGTTAAATATGGAATAGACAAGAGCTACTCCTTGCTCAACGAAATGGACTCAACACCGCATATTAAACGCCTAAGAATGTACCTGACTAGTAAGTATCGTAAAACCTATGGATTGCTATGTCTCCAAAAGAGAATCAAGTATGTGTACAGGGGCATAAACGCAGCAGTGATAGGATTGGAGTGGTTCGGTCAGCAAATGAAGACCCTTTGAAGTCATATTGCATGGTACCCATTACACGGGTCTCAACTCTCCAGGTTTAAGGTATTCTTCCTTCAGCTAAAACATGCATGTGGAACCCAAGTATGATCAACCATGTGAACGGGAGACGTGTTCAAATATGTCTCAGTTTTCCTCCACTGGTACTCGGGTGCAATATTCCAGACGCTTTACTAACACTCTCCCCACTTGGAGAGTCAGCGCCTTTAACCTCCTGTTTGGCCCAGTTTGCAATTTCTGCGGAAGATGAACAGGAATAGCGAGAACCAATGAGAGAATAGCTGGAGGTGTCTGGACGGGCAAATTTAACTCTCATTTCCCACCAGGAAGAGGAAATAACGAAAGGCTCAGTGTGCCGTGCCGGAACCAGATTAGGGCCTGAAGCCATCCTGCGGTGTTGCGGCCAGGTCACAAGAAAGCGAGTTGAAGAAAGGAGCTCAGGGGCACTGTAATTCACAAACCTGCAGAGTTATAAATGACAGCTATCGTCCAAAAATAGACTGAAGTAAGGCTGCCAAGAGGACTTGAAAGCGGGGCAGAATTGCAGGAAACCGATTTCAGGAGGTAGACTGGAATTGCATTGAAAGCATAGGAAAAGAGGCAGAACGTCCACAATGATGCACTTGGCCAAAAAGGGCGTATGCGTTTTTTCCTGAATATATTCAGGAAAAAACGCATACGCCCTTTTTGGCCAACCAAGTAAGCTTGCAAAGGAAATCTGCACTACAATGAAGTCTCACTTCCCCCCGGTCAAAAGGGCCATCTGAAAAAAGTGTAAAATCCAGAAAGGCAGGACAGGCCATGGAGAACTGGGAGCCTTGTTATGCTGATGGGCGGGATGTAAATTGCCAACAACCACTCGGGAGAAGTGTATGGTGTTTCCTGAAACATCTAAAAAACAAAGCAACAGAGCCTAGGGCACTGCCACTTATGGTCCTACAGCTTAGGGAAATTAAAATCAAAAAGACACAGCCACCCCAAAGTTTGGGACGCCTCTGTTTACAAGAACCTCGTTTACAGTACAAGTTCAACATCGCAGAAAGTGAAAAATGGATAAAGAAGTTGTGGTATTTACTTACAAAGCAATATCACTCAGCAATGAAATCTGTGTCATCAGGCCCTTAGTAGCACAATGAGTGGATTCAGGTATGATGATTCTAACTGAAATAAGTCACACAGAAAAAGAAACATCATAAGATATCAGTAATACACGGAATGGAAACTTGGCTACACAGGAACTGAATTACAGAACAGAACAGGGTCTCAAATTTAGAAAACCAACTTATGCTTGCTTAAGGGTAAAGGTGAGTTGGGGTGCTGAATAAAACCAGAGATTGAAATGAGTACAGATACAGTTCCTTAAGTCAAATATGGAATAGACAAGAGCTACTCCTTGCTCAACGAAATGGACTCAACATCGCATATTAAACGCCTAAGAATGTACCTGACTAGTAAGTATCTTAAAACCTATGGATTGCTATGTCTCCGAAAGAGAATCAAGCATGTGTACAGGGGCATAAACGCAGCAGTGATAGGATTGGAGAGGTTCGGTGAGCAAATGAAGACCCTTTGAAGTCATATTGCATGGTACCCATTCCACGGGTTTCAACTACCCAGGTTTAAGGTATTCTTCCTTCAGCTAAAACATGCATGTGGAACCTAGAGTATGATCAACCATGTGATCGGGAGACGTGTTCAAATATGTCTCAGTTTTCCTCCCCTGGTACTCGGGTGCAACATTCCAGACGCTTTACTAACACTCTCCCCACTTGGAGAGTCAATCCCTTTAACCTCCTGTTTGGCCCAGTTTGCAATTTCTGCGGAAGATGAACAGGAATAGCGAGAACCAATGAGAGGCTAGCTGGAGGTGTCTGGACGGGCAAATTTAACTCTCATTTCCCACCAGGAAGAGGAAATAACGAAAGGCTCAGCATGCCGGGCCGGAACCAGATTAGGGCCTGAAGCCATCCTGCGGTGTTGCGGCCAGGTCACAAGAAAGCCAGTTGAAGAAAGGAGCTCAGGGGCACTGTATTTCACAAACCTGCAGAGTTATAAATGACAGCTATCGTCCAAAAATAGACTGAAGTAAGGCTGCCAAGAGGACTTGAAAGCGGGGCAGAATTGCAGGAAACCGATTTCAGGAGGTAGACTGGAATTGCATTGAAAGCATAGGAAAAGAGGCAGAACGTCCACAATGATGCACTTGGCCAAAAAGGGCGTATGCGTTTTTTCCTGAATATATTCAGGAAAAAACGCATACGCCCTTTTTGGCCAACCAAGCAAGCTTGCAAAGGAAATCTGCACTACAATGAAGTCTCACTTCCCCCCGGTCAAAAGGGCCATCTGAAAAAAGTGTAAAATCCAGAAAGGAAACAGGCCATTGAGAACTGGGAGCCTTGTTATGCTGATGGGCGGGATGTAAATTGCCAACAACCACTCGGGAGAAGTGTATGGTGTTTCCTGAAACATCTAAAAAACAAAGCAACAGAACCTAGGGCACTTCCACTTATGGTCCCATAGCTTAGGGAAATTAAAATCAAAAAGACACAGCCACCCCAAAGTTTGGAATGGCTCTGTTTACAAGAACCTCATTTACAGTACAAGTTCAACATCGCAGAAAGTGAAAAATGGATAAAGAAGTTGTGGTATTTACTTACAAAGCAATATCACTCAGCAATGAAATCTGTGTCATCAGGCCCTTAGCAGCAGAATGAGTGGATTCAGGTATGATGATTCTAACTGAAGTAAGTCACACAGAAAAAGAAACATCATAAGATATCAGTAATACACGGAATGTAAACTTGGCTACACAGGAACTGAATTACAGAACAGAACAGGGTCTCAAATTTAGAAAACCAACTTATTCTTGCTTAAGGGTAAAGGTGAGTTGGGGTGCTGCATAAAACCAGAGATTGAAATGAGCACAGATAAAGTTCCTTAAGCCAAATATGGAATAGACAAGAGCTACTCCTTGCTCAACGAAATGGACTCAACACCCCATATTAAACGCCTAAGAATGTACCTGACTAGTAAGTATCTTAAAACCTATGGATTGCTATGTCTCCGAAAGAGAATCAAGCATGTGTACAGGGGCATAAACGCAGCAGTGATAGGATTGGAGAGGTTTGGTGAGCAAATGAAGACCCGTTGAAGTCATATTGCATGGTACGCATTCCACGGGTTTCAACTACCCAGGTTTAAGGTATTCTTCCTTCAGCTAAAACATGCATGTGGAACCTAGAGTATGATCAACCATGTGATCGGGAGACGTGTTCAAATATGTCTCAGTTTTCCTCCCCTGGTACTCGGGTGCAACATTCCAGACGCTTTACTAACACTCTCCCCACTTGGAGAGTCAGTCCCTTTAACCTCCTGTTTGGCCCAGTTTGCAATTTCTGCGGAAGATGAACAGGAATAGCGAGAACCAATGAGAGGCTAGCTGGAGGTGTCTGGACGGGCAAATTTAACTCTCATTTCCCACCAGGAAGAGGAATTAACCAAAGGCTCAGCGTGCCGTACCGGAACCAGATTAGGGCCTGAAGCCATCCTGCGGTGTTGCGGCCAGGTCACAAGAAAGCGAGTTGAAGAAAGGAGCTCAGGGGCACTGTAATTCACAAACCTGCAGAGTTATAAATGACAGCTATCGTCCAAAAATAGACTGAAGTAAGGCTGCCAAGAGGACTTGAAAGCGGGGCAGAATTGCAGGAAACCGATTTCAGGAGGTAGACTGGAATTGCATTGAAAGCATAGGAAAAGAGGCAGAACGTCCACAATGATGCACTTGGCCAAAAAGGGCATATGCGTTTTTTCCTGAATATATTCAGGAAAAAACGCATACGCCCTTTTTGGCCAACCAAGCAAGCTTGCAAAGGAAATCTGCACTACAATGAAGTCTCACTTCCCCCCGGTCAAAAGGGCCATCTGAAAAAAGTGTAAAATCCAGAAAGGAAACAGGCCATTGAGAACTGGGAGCCTTGTTATGCTGATGGGCGGGATGTAAATTGCCAACAACCACTCGGGAGAAGTGTATGGTGTTTCCTGAAACATCTAAAAAACAAAGCAACAGAACCTAGGGCACTTCCACTTATGGTCCCATAGCTTAGGGAAATTAAAATCAAAAAGACACAGCCACCCCAAAGTTTGGAATGGCTCTGTTTACAAGAACCTCGTTTACAGTACAAGTTCAACATCGCAGAAAGTGAAAAATGGATAAAGAAGTTGTGGTATTTACTTACAAAGCAATATCACTCAGCAATGAAATCTGTGTCATCAGGCCCTTAGCAGCACAATGAGTGGATTCAGGTATGATGATTCTAACTGAAGTAAGTCACACAGAAAAAGAAACATCATAAGATATCAGTAATACACGGAATGTAAACTTGGCTACACAGGAACTGAATTACAGAACAGAACAGGGTCTCAAATTTAGAAAACCAACTTATTCTTGCTTAAGGGTAAAGGTGAGTTGGGGTGCTGCATAAAACCAGAGATTGAAATGAGCACAGATAAAGTTCCTTAAGCCAAATATGGAATAGACAAGAGCTACTCCTTGCTCAACGAAATGGACTCAACACCCCATATTAAACGCCTAAGAATGTACCTGACTAGTAAGTATCTTAAAACCTATGGATTGCTATGTCTCCGAAAGAGAATCAAGCATGTGTACAGGGGCATAAACGCAGCAGTGATAGGATTGGAGAGGTTTGGTGAGCAAATGAAGACCCGTTGAAGTCATATTGCATGGTACGCATTCCACGGGTTTCAACTACCCAGGTTTAAGGTATTCTTCCTTCAGCTAAAACATGCATGTGGAACCTAGAGTATGATCAACCATGTGATCGGGAGACGTGTTCAAATATGTCTCAGTTTTCCTCCCCTGGTACTCGGGTGCAACATTCCAGACGCTTTACTAACACTCTCCCGACTTGGAGAGTCAGTCCCTTTAACCTCCTGTTTGGCCCAGTTTGCAATTTCTGCGGAAGATGAACAGGAATAGCGAGAACCAATGAGAGGCTAGCTGGAGGTGTCTGGACGGGCAAATTTAACTCTCATTTCCCACCAGGAAGAGGAATTAACCAAAGGCTCAGCGTGCCGTACCGGAACCAGATTAGGGCCTGAAGCCATCATGCGGTGTTGCGGCCAGGTCACAAGAAAGCGAGTTGAAGAAAGGAGCTCAGGGGCACTGTAATTCACAAACCTGCAGAGTTATAAATGACAGCTATCGTCCAAAAATAGACTGAAGTAAGGCTGCCAAGAGGACTTGAAAGCGGGGCAGAATTGCAGGAAACCGATTTCAGGAGGTAGACTGGAATTGCATTGAAAGCATAGGAAAAGAGGCAGAACGTCCACAATGATGCACTTGGCCAAAAAGGGCATATGCGTTTTTTCCTGAATATATTCAGGAAAAAACGCATACGCCCTTTTTGGCCAACCAAGCAAGCTTGCAAAGGAAATCTGCACTACAATGAAGTCTCACTTCCCCCCGGTCAAAAGGGCCATCTGAAAAAAGTGTAAAATCCAGAAAGGCAGGACAGGCCATGGAGAACTGGGAACCTTGTTATGCTGATGGGCGGGATGTAAATTGCCAACAACCACTCGGGAGAAGTGTATGGTGTTTCCTGAAACATCTAAAAAACAAAGCAACAGAGCCTAGGGCACTGCCACTTATGGTCCTACAGCTTAGGGAAATTAAAATCAGAAAGACACAGCCACCCCAAAGTTTGGGACGCCTCTGTTTACAAGAACCTCGTTTACAGTACAAGTTCAACATCGCAGAAAGTGAAAAATGGATAAAGAAGTTGTGGTATTTACTTACAAAGCAATATCACTCAGCAATGAAATCTGTGTCATCAGGCCCTTAGCAGCACAATGAGTGGATTCAGGTATGATGATTCTAACTGAAATAAGTCACACAGAAAAAGAAACATCATAAGGTATCAGTAATACACGGAATGTAAACTTGGCTACACAGGAACTGAATTACAGAACAGAACAGGGTCTCAAATTTAGAAAACCAACTTATTCTTGCTTAAGGGTAAAGGTGAGTTGGGGTGCTGCATAAAACCAGAGATTGAAATGAGCACAGATAAAGTTCCTTAAGCCAAATATGGAATAGACAAGAGCTACTCCTTGCTCAACGAAATGGACTCAACACCGCATATTAAACGCCTAAGAATGTACCTGACTAGTAAGTATCTTAAAACCTATGGATTGCTATGTCTCCGAAAGAGAATCAAGCATGTGTACAGGGGCATAAACGCAGCAGTGATAGGATTGGAGAGGTTCGGTGAGCAAATGAAGACCCTTTGAAGTCATATTGCATGGTACCCATTCCACGGGTTTCAACTACCCAGGTTTAAGGTATTCTTCCTTCAGCTAAAACATGCATGTGGAACCTAGAGTATGATCAACCATGTGATCGGGAGACGTGTTCAAATATGTCTCAGTTTTCCTCCCCTGGTACTCGGGTGCAACATTCCAGACGCTTTACTAACACTCTCCCCACTTGGAGAGTCAGTCCATTTAACCTCCTGTTTGGCCCAGTTTGCAATTTCTGCGGAAGATGAACAGGAATAGCGAGAACCAATGAGAGACTAGCTGGAGGTGTCTGGACGGGCAAATTTAACTCTCATTTCCCACCAGGAAGAGGAAATAACCAAAGGCTCAGCGTGCCGTGCCGGAACCAGATTAGGGCCTGAAGCCATCCTGCCGTGTTGCGGCCAGGTCACAAGAAAGCGAGTTGAAGAAAGGAGCTCAGGGGCACTGTAATTCACAAACCTGCAGAGTTATAAATGACAGCTATCGTCCAAAAATAGACTGAAGTAAGGCTGCCAAGAGGACTTGAAAGCGGGGCAGAATTGCAGGAAACCGATTTCAGGAGGTAGACTGGAATTGCATTGAAAGCATAGGAAAAGAGGCAGAACGTCCACAATGATGCACTTGGCCAAAAAGGGCGTATGCGTTTTTTCCTGAATATATTCAGGAAAAAACGCATACGCACTTTTTGGCCAACCAAGCAAGCTTGCAAAGGAAATCTGCACTACAATGAAGTCTCACTTCCCCCCGGTCAAAAGGGCCATCTGAAAAAAGTGTAAAATCCAGAAAGGCAGGACAGGCCATTGAGAACTGGGAGCCTTGTTATGCTGATGGGCGGGATGTAAATTGCCAACAGACACTTGGGAGAAGTGTATGGTGTTTCCTGAAACATCTAAAAAACAAAGCAACAGAGCCTAGGGCACTTCCACTTATGGTCCTATAGCTTAGGGAAATTAAAATCAAAAAGACACAGCCACCCCAAAGTTTGGGACGCCTCTGTTTACAAGAACCTCGTTTACAGTACAAGTTCAACATCGCAGAAAGTGAAAAATGGATAAAGAAGTTGTGGTATTTACTTACAAAGCAATATCACTCAGCAATGAAATCTGTGTCATCAGGCCCTTAGCAGCAGAATGAGTGGATTCAGGTATGATGATTCTAACTGAAGTAAGTCACACAGAAAAAGAAACATCATAAGATATCAGTAATACACGGAATGTAAACTTGGCTACAAAGGAACTGAATTACAGAACAGAACAGGGTCTCAAATTTAGAAAACCAACTTATGCTTGCTAAAGGGTAAAGGTGAGTTGGGGTGCTGCATAAAACCAGAGATTGAAATGAGCACAGATAAAGTTCCTTAAGTCAAATATAGAATAGACAAGAGCTACTCCTTGCTCAACGAAATGGACTCAACACCGCATATTAAACGCCTAAGAATGTACCTGACTAGTAAGTATCTTAAAACCTATGGATTGCTATGTCTCCGAAAGAGAATCAAGCATGTGTACAGGGGCATAAACGCAGCAGTGATAGGATTGGAGAGGTTCGGTGAGCAAATGAAGACCCTTTGAAGTCATATTGCATGGTACCCATTCCACGGGTCTCAAATCTCCAGGTTTAAGGTATTCTTCCTTCAGCTAAAACATGCATGTGGAACCCAGAGTATGATCAACCATGTGAACGGGAGACGTGTTCAAATATGTCTCAGTTTTCCTCCCCTGGTACTCGGGTGCAATATTCCAGACGCTTTACTAACACTCTCCCGACTTGGAGAGTCAGTCCCTTTAACCTCCTGTTTGGCCCAGTTTGCAATTTCTGCGGAAGATGAACAGGAATAGTGAGAACCAATGAGAGGTTAGCTGGAGGTGTCTGGACGGGCAAATTTAACTCTCATTTCCCACCAGGAAGAGGAATTAACCAAAGGCTCAGCATGCCGGGCCGGAACCAGATTAGGGCCTGAAGCCATCCTGCCGTGTTGCGGCCAGGTCACAAGAAAGCGAGTTGAAGAAAGGAGCTCAGGGGCACTGTAATTCACCTACCTGCAGAGTTATAAATGACAGCTATCGTCCAAAAATAGACTGAAGTAAGGCTGCCAAGAGGACTTGAAAGCGGGGCAGAATTGCAGGAAACCGATTTCAGGAGGTAGACTGGAATTGCATTGAAAGCATAGGAAAAGAGGCAGAACGTCCACAATGATGCACTTGGCCAAAAAGGGCGTATGCGTTTTTTCCTGAATATATTCAGGAAAAAACGCATACGCCCTTTTTGGCCAACCAAGCAAGCTTGCAAAGGAAATCTGCACTACAATGAAGTCTCACTTCCCCCCGGTCAAAAGGGCCATCTGAAAAAAGTGTAAAATCCAGAAAGGCAGGACAGGCCATGGAGAACTGGGAGCCTTGTTATGCTGATGGGCGGGATGTAAATTGCCAACAGACACTCGGGAGAAGTGTATGGTGTTTCCTGAAACATCTAAAAAACAAAGCAACAGAACCTAGGGCACTGCCACTTATGGTCCTATAGCTTAGGGAAATTAAAATCAAAAAGACACAGCCACCCCAATGTTTGGGACGCCTCTGTTTACAAGAACCTCGTTTACAGTACAAGTTCAACATCGCAGAAAGTGAAAAATGGATAAAGAAGTTGTGGTATTTACTTACAAAGCAATATCACTCAGCAATGAAATCTATGTCATCAGGCCCTTAGCATCACAATGAGTGGATTCAGGTATGATGATTCTAACTGAAATAAGTCACACAGAAAAAGAAACATCATAAGATATCAGTAATACACGGAATGTAAGCTTGGCTACACAGGAACTGAATTACAGAACAGAACAGGGTCTCAAATTTAGAAAACCAACTTATGCTTGCTTAAGGGTAAAGGTGAGTTGGGGTGCTGCATAAAACCAGAGATTGAAATGAGCACAGATAAAGTTCCTTAAGTCAAATATGGAATAGACAAGAGCTACTCCTTGCTCAACGAAATGGACTCAACACCGCATATTAAACGCCTAAGAATGTACCTGACTAGTAAGTATCTTAAAACCTATGGATTGCTATGTCTCCAAAACAGAATCAAGCATGTGTACAGGGGCATAAACGCAGCAGTGATAGGATTGGAGAGGTTCGGTGAGCAAATGAAGACCCTTTGAAGTCATATTGCATGGTACCCATTACACGGGTCTTAACTCTCCAGGTTTAAGGTATTCTTCCTTCAGCTAAAACATGCATGTGGAATCCAAGTATGATCAACCATGTGAACGGGAGACGTGTTCAAATATGTCTCAGTTTTCCTCCCCTGGTACTCGGGTGCAACATTCCAGACGCTTTACTAACACTCTCCCGACTTGGAGAGTCAGCGCCTGTAACCTCCTGTTTGGCCCAGTTTGCAATTTCTGCGGAAGATGAACAGGAATAGCGAGAACCAATGAGAGACTAGCTGGAGGTGTCTGGATGGGCAAATTTAACTCTCATTTCCCACCAGGAAGAGGAAATAACCAAAGGCTCAGTGTGCCGTGCCGGAACCAGATTAGGGCCTGAAGCCATCCTGCGGTGTTGCGGCCAGGTCACAAGAAAGCGAGTTGAAGAAAGGAGCTCAGGGGCACTGTAATTCACAAACCTGCAGAGTTATAAATGACAGCTATCGTCCAAAAATAGACTGAAGTAAGGCTGCCAAGAGGACTTGAAAGCGGGGCAGAATTGCAGGAAACCGATTTCAGGAGGTAGACTGGAATTGCATTGAAAGCATAGGAAAAGAGGCAGAACGTCCACAATGATGCACTTGGCCAAAAAGGGCGTATGCGTTTTTTCCTGAATATATTCAGGAAAAAATGCATACGCCCTTTTGGCCAACCAAGCAAGCTTGCAAAGGAAATCTGCACTACAATGAAGTCTCACTTCCCCCCGGTCAAAAGGGCCATCTGAAAAAAGTGTAAAATCCAGAAAGGCAGGACAGGCCATGGAGAACTGGGAGCCTTGTTATGCTGATGGGCGGGATGTAAATTGCCAACAGACACTCGGGAGAAGTGTATGGTGTTTCCTGAAACATCTAAAAAACAAAGCAACAGAACCTAGGGCACTTCCACTTATGGTCCTATAGCTTAGGGAAATTAAAATCAAAAAGACACAGCCACCCCAAAGTTTGGAACGGCTCTGTTTACAAGAACCTCGTTTACAGTACAAGTTCAACATCGCAGAAAGTGAAAAATGGATAAAGAACTTGTGGTACTTACGTACAATGCAGTATCACTCAGCAATGACATCTATGTCATCAGGCCCGCAGCAGCATAATGAGTAGATTCAGGTACGATGATTCTAACTGAAATAAGTCACACAGAAAAAGAAACATCATAAGATATCAGTAATACACGGAATGTAAACTTGGCTACAAAGGAACTGAATTACAGAACAGAACAGGTTCTCAAATTTAGAAAACCAACTTATGCTTGCTTAAGGGGAAAGGTGAGTTGGGTTGCTGCATAAAACCAGAGATTGAAATGAGCACAGATAAAGTTCCTTAAGCCAAATATGGAATAGACAAGAGCTACTCCTTGCTCAACGAAATGGACTCAACACCGCATATTAAACGCCTAAGAATGTACCTGACTAGTAAGTATCTTAAAACCTATGGATTGCTATGTCTCCGAAAGAGAATCAAGCATGTGTACAGGGGCATAAACGCAGCAGTGATAGGATTGGAGAGGTTCGGTGAGCAAATGAAGACCCCTTGAAGTCATATTGCATGGTACCCATTCCACGGGTTTCAACTACCCAGGATTTAGGTATTCTTCCTTCAGCTAAAACATGCATGTGGAACCCAGAGTATGATCAACCATGTGATCGGGAGACGTGTTCAAATATGTCTCAGTTTTCCTCCCCTGGTACTCGGGTGCAACATTCCAGACGCTTTACTAACACTCTCCCCACTTGGAGAGTCAGCGCCCTTAACCTCCTGTTTGGCACAGTTTGCAATTTCTGCGGAAGATGAACAGGAATAGCGAGAACCAATGAGAGGCTAGCTGGAGGTGTCTGGACGGGCAAATTTAACTCTCATTTCCCAACAGGAAGAGGAAATAACCAAAGGCTCAGTGTGCCGTACCGGAACCAGATTAGGGCCTGAAGCCATCCTGCGGTGTTGCGGCCAGCTCAAAAGAAAGCGAGTTGAAGAAAGGAGCTCAGGGGCACTGTAATTCACAAACCTGCAGAGTTATAAATGACAGCTATTGTCCAAAAATAAACTGAAGTAAGGCTGCTAAGAGGACTTGAAAGCGGGGCAGAATTGCAGGAAACCGATTTCAGGAGGTAGACGGGAATTGCATTGAAAGCATAGGAAAAGAGGCAGAACGTCCAAATGATGCACTTGGCCAAAAAGGGCGTATGCGTTTTTTCCTGAATATATTCAGGAAAAAACGCATACGCCCTTTTTGGCCAACCAAGCAAGCTTGCAAAGGAAATCTGCACTAAAAAGAAGTCTCACTTCCCCCCAGTCAAAAGGGCGATCTGAAAAAAGTGTAAAATCCAGAAAGGCAGGACAGGCCATGGAGAACTGGGAGCCTTGTTATGCTGATGGGCAGGATGTAAATTGCCAACAACCACTCGGGAGAAGTGTATGGTGTTTCCTGAAACATCTAAAAAACAAAGCAACAGAACCTAGGGCACTTCCACTTATGGTCCTATAGCTTAGGGAAATTAAAATCAAAAAGACACAGCCACCCCAAAGTTTGGAACGGCTCTGTTTACAAGAACCTCGTTTACAGTACAAGTTCAACATCACAGAAAGTGAAAAATGGATAAAGAAGTTGTGGTATTTACTTACAAAGCAATATCACTCAGCAATGAAATCTGTGTCATCAGGCCCTTAGCAGCACAATGAGTGGATTCAGGTATGATAATTCTAACTGAAATAAGTCACACAGAAAAAGAAACATCATAAGATATCAGTAATACATGGAATGTAAACTTGGCTACACAGGAACTGAATTACAGAACAGAACAGGGTCTCAAATTTAGAAAACCAACTTATTCTTGCTTAAGGGTAAAGGTGAGTTGGGGTGCTGCATAAAACCAGAGATTGAAATGAGCACAGATAAAGTTCCTTAAGCCAAATATGGAATAGACAAGAGCTACTCCTTGCTCAACGAAATGGACTCAACACCCCATATTAAACGCCTAAGAATGTTCCTGACTAGTAAGTATCTTAAAACCTATGGATTGCTATGTCTCCGAAAGAGAATCAAGCATGTGTACAGGGGCATAAACGCAGCAGTGATAAGATTGGAGAGGTTCGGTGAGCAAATGAAGACCCTTTGAAGTCATATTGCATGGTACCCATTCCACGGGTTTCAACTACCCAGGTTTAAGGTATTCTTCCTTCAGCTAAAACATGCATGTGGAACCTACAGTATGATCAACCATGTGATCGGGAGACGTTTTCAAATATGTCTCAGTTTTCCTCCCCTGGTACTCGGGTGCAACATTCCAGACGCTTTACTAACACTCTCGCCACTTGGAGAGGCAGTCCCTTTAACCTCCTGTTTGGCCCAGTTTGCAATTTCTGCGGAAGATGAACAGGAATAGCGAGAACCAATGAGAGACTAGCTGTAGGTGTCTGGACGGGCAAATTTAACTCTCATTTCCCACCAGGTAGAGGAATTAACCAAAGGCTCAGCGTGCCGTGCCGGAACCAGATTAGGGCCTGAAGCCATCCTGCGGTGTTGCGGCCAGGTCACAAGAAAGCGAGTTGAAGAAAGGAGCTCAGGGGCACTGTAATTCACAAACCTGCAGAGTTATAAATGACAGCTATCGTCCAAAAATAGACTGAAGTAAGCCTGCCAAGAGGACTTGGAAGCGGGGCAGAATTGCAGGAAACCGATTTCAGGAGGTAGACTGGAATTGCATTGAAAGCATAGGAAAAGAGGCAGAACGTCCACAATGATGCACTTGGCCAAAAAGGGCGTATGCGTTTTTTCCTGAATATATTCAGGAAAAAACGCATACGCCCTTTTTGGCCAACCAAGCAAGCTTGCAAAGGAAATCTGCACTACAATGAAGTCTCACTTCCCCCCGGTCAAAAGGGCCATCTGAAAAAAGTGTAAAATCCAGAAAGGCAACAGGCCGTTGAGAACTGGGAGCCTTGTTATGCTGATGGGCGGGATGTAAGTTGCCAACAGACACTTGGGAGAAGTGTATGGTGTTTCCTGAAACATCTAAAAAACAAAGCAACAGAGCCTAGGGCACTTCCACTTATGGTCCTATAGCTTAGGGAAATTAAAATAAAAAAGACACAGCCACCCCAAAGTTTGGGACGCCTTCGTTTACAAGAACCTCGTTTACAGTACAAGTTCAATATCACAGAAAGTGAAAAATGGATAAAGAACTTGTGGTACTTACATACAACGCAGTATCACTCAGCAATGAAATCTATGTCATCAGGCCCGTAGCAGCATAATGAGTGGATTCAGGTACGATGATTCTAACTGAAAGAAGTCACACAGAAAAAGAAACATCATAAGATATCAGTAATACACGGAATGTAAACTTGGCTACACAGGAACTGCATTCCAAAACTGAACAGGGTCTCAAATTTAGAAAACCAACTTATTCTTGCTTAAGGGTAAAGGTGAGTGGGGGTGCGGCATAAAACCAGAGATTGAAATGAGCACAGATAAAGTTCCTTAAGCCAAATATGGAATAGACAAGAGCTTCTCCTTGCTCAACGAAATGGACTCAACACCCCATATTAAACGCCTAAGAATGTACCTGACTAGTAAGTATCTTAAAACCTATGGATTGCTATGTCTCCGAAAGAGAATCAAGCATGTGTACAGGGGCATAAACGCAGCAGTGATAGGATTGGAGAGGTTCGGTGAGCAAATGAAGACCCTTTGAAGTCATATTGCATGGTACCCATTCCACGGGTTTCAACTACCCAGGTTTAAGGTATTCTTCCTTCAGCTAAAACATGCATGTGGAACCTAGAGTATGATCAACCATGTGATCGGGAGACGTGTTCAAATATGTCTCAGTTTTCCTCCCCTGGTACTCGGGTGCAACATTCCAGACGCTTTACTAACACTCTCCCCACTTGGAGAGTCAGTCCCTTTAACCTCCTGTTTGGCCCAGTTTGCAATTTCTGCGGAAGATGAACAGGAATAGCGAGAACCAATGAGAGGCTAGCTGGAGGTGTCTGGACGGGCAAATTTAACTCTCATTTCCCACCAGGAAGAGGAATTAACCAAAGGCTCAGCATGCCATGCCAGAACCAGATTAGGGCCTGAAGCCATCCTGCGGTGTTGCGGCCAGCTCAAAAGAAAGCGAGTTGAAGAAAGGAGCTCAAGGGCACTGTAATTCACAAACCTGCAGAGTTATAAATGTCAGCTATCGTCCAAAAATAGACTGAAGTAAGGCTGCCAAGAGGACTTGAAAGCGGGGCAGAATTGCAGGAAACCGATTTCAGGAGGTAGACTGGAATTGCATTGAAAGCATAGGAAAAGAGGCAGAACGTCCACAATGATGCACTTGGCCAAAAAGGGCGTATGCGTTTTTTCCTGAATATATTCAGGAAAAAACGCATACGCCCTTTTTGGCCAACCAAGCAAGCTTGCAAAGGAAATCTGCACTACAATGAAGTCTCACTTCCCCCCGGTCAAAAGGGCCATCTGAAAAAAGTGTAAAATCCAGAAAGGCAGGACAGGCCATGGAGAACTGGGAGCCTTGTTATGCTGATGGGCGGGATGTAAATTGCCAACAGACACTTGGGAGAAGTGTATGGTGTTTCCTGAAACATCTAAAAAACAAAGGAACAGAGCCTAGGGCACTGCCACTTATGGTCCTATAGCTTAGGGAAATTAAAATCAAAAAGACACAGCCACCCCAAAGTTTGGGACGCCTCTGTTTACAAGAACCTTGTTTAAAGTACAAGTTCAACATCGCAGAAAGTGAAAAATGGATAAAGAAGTTGTGGTATTTACTTACAAAGCAATATCACTCAGCAATGAAATCTATGTCATCAGGCCCTTAGCATCACAATGAGTGGATTCAGGTATGATGATTCTAACTGAAATAAGTCACACAGAAAAAGAAACATCATAAGATATCAGTAATACACGGAATGTAAACTTGGCTACACAGGAACTGAATTACAGAACAGAACAGGGTCTCAAATTTAGAAAACCAACTTATGCTTGCTTAAGGGTAAAGGTGAGTTGGGGTGCTGCACAAAACCAGAGATTGAAATGAGCACAGATAAAGTTCCTTAAGTCAAATATGGAATAGACAAGAGCTACTCCTTGCTCAACGAAATGGACTCAACACCGCATATTATACGCCAAAGAATGAACCTGACTAGTAAGTATCTTAAAACCTATGGATTGCTATGTCTCCGAAAGAGAATCAAGCGTGTGTACAGGGGCATAAACGCAGCAGTGATAGGATTGGAGAGGTTCGGTGAGCAAATGAAGACCCTTTGAAGTCATATTGCATGGTACCCATTCCACGGATCTCAACTCTCCAGGTTTAAGGTATTCTTCCTTCAGCTAAAACATGCATGTGGAACCCAGAGTATGATCAACCATGTGAACGGGAGACGTGTTCAAATATGTCTCAGTTTTCCTCCCCTGGTACTCGGGTGCAACATTCCAGACGCTTTACTAACACTCTCCCGACTTGGAGAGTCAGTCCCTTTAACCTCCTGTTTGGCCCAGTTTGCAATTTCTGCGGAAGATGAACAGGAATAGTGAGAACCAATGAGAGGCTAGCTGGAGGTGTCTGGACGGGCAAATTTAACTCTCATTTCCCACCAGGAAGAGGAATTAACCAAAGGCTCAGCATGCCGGGCCGGAACAAGATTAGGGCCTGAAGCCATCCTGCGGTGTTGCGGCCAGGTCACAAGAAAGCGAGTTGAAGAAAGGAGCTCAGGGGCACTGTAATTCACAAACCTGCAGAGTTATAAATGACAGCTATCGTCCAAAAATAGACTGAAGTAAGGCTGCCAAGAGGACTTGAAAGCGGGGCAGAATTGCAGGAAACCGATTTCAGGAGGTAGACTGGAATTGCATTGAAAGCATAGGAAAAGAGGCAGAACGTCCACAATGATGCACTTGGCCAAAAAGGGCGTATGCGTTTTTTCCTGAATATATTCAGGAAAAAACGCATACGCCCTTTTTGGCCAACCAAGCAAGCTTGCAAAGGAAATCTGCACTACAATGAAGTCTCACTTCCCCCCGGTCAAAAGGGCCATCTGAAAAAAGTGTAAAATCCAGAAAGGCAACAGGCCATGGAGAACTGGGAGCCTTGTTATGCTGATGGGCGGGATGTAAATTGCCAACAGACACTCGGGAGAAGTGTATGGTGTTTCCTGAAACATCTAAAAAACAAAGCAACAGAGCCTAGGGCACTTCCACTTATGGTCCTATGGCTTAGGGAAATTAAAATCAAAAAGACACAGCCACCCCAAAGTTTGGAACGGCTCTGTTTACAAGAACCTCGTTTACAGTACAAGTTCAACATCGCAGAAAGTGAAAAATGGATAAAGAACATGTGGTACTTACGTACAATGCAGTATCACTCAGCAATGAAATCTATGTCATCAGGCCCGTAGCAGCATAATGAGTGGATTCAGGTACGATGATTCTAACTGAAATAAGTCACACAGAAAAAGAAACATCAGAAGACATCACTAATACACGGAATGTAAACTTGGCTAAACAGGAACTGAATTCCAAAACAGAACAGGTTCTCAAATTTAGAAAACCAACTTATGCTTGCTTAAGGGGAAAGGTGAGTTGGGTTGCTGCATAAAACCAGAGATTGAAATGAGCACAGATAAAGTTCCTTAAGCCAAATATGGAATAGACAAGAGCTACTCCTTGCTCAACGAAATGGACTCAACACCGCATATTAAACGCCTAAGAATGTACCTGACTAGTAAGTATCTTAAAACCTATGGATTGCTATGTCTCCGAAAGAGAATCAAGCATGTGTACAGGGGCATAAATGCAGCAGTGATAGGATTGGAGAGGTTCGGTGAGCAAATGAAGACCCTTTGAAGTCATATTGCATGGTACCCATTACACGGGTTTCAACTACCCAGGTTTTAGGTATTCTTCCTTCAGCTAAAACATGCATGTGGAACCCAAGTATGATCAACCATGTGAACGGGAGACGTGTTCAAATATGTCTCAGTTTTCCTCCCCTGGTACTCGGGTGGAACATTCCAGACGCTTTACTAACACTCTCCCCACTTGGAGAGTCATCGCCTTTAACCTCCTGTTTGGCCCAGTTTGCAATTTCTGCGGAAGATGAACAGGAATAGCGAGAACCAATGAGAGGCTAGCTGGAGGTGTCTGGACGGGCAAATTTAACTCTCATTTCCCACCAGGAAGAGGAAATAACCAAAGGCTCAGCGTGCCGTACCAGAACAAGATTAGAGCCTGAAGCCATCCTGCGGTGTTGCGGCCAGCTCACAGGAAAGCGAGCTGAAGAAAGGAGCTCAGGGGCACTGTAATTCACAAACCTGCAGAGTTATAAATGACAGCTATCGTCCAAAAATAGACTGAAGTAAGGCTGCCAAGAGGACTTGAAAGCAGGGCAGAATTGCAGGAAACCGATTTCAGGAGGTAGACTGGAATTGCATTGAAAGCATAGGAAAAGAGGCAGAACGTCCACAATGATGCACTTGGCCAAAAAGGGCGTATGCGTTTTTTCCTGAATATATTCAGGAAAAAACGCATACGCCCTTTTTGGCCAACCAAGCAAGCTTGCAAAGGAAATCTGCACTACAATGAAGTCGCACTTCCCCCCGGTCAAAAGGGCCATCTGAAAAAAGTGTAAAATCCAGAAAGGCAGGACAGGCCATGGAGAACTGGGAGCCTTGTTATGCTGATGGGCGGGATGTAAATTGCCAACAGACACTCGGGAGAAGTGTATGGTGTTTCCTGAAACATCTAAAAAACAAAGCAACAGAGCCTAGGGCACTTCCACTTATGGTCCTATGGCTTAGGGAAATTAAAATCAAAAAGACACAGCCACCCCAAAGTTTGGAACGGCTCTGTTTACAAGAACCTCGTTTACAGTACAAGTTCAACATCGCAGAAAGTGAAAAATGGATAAAGAACATGTGGTACTTACGTACAATGCAGTATCACTCAGCAATGAAATCTATGTCATCAGGCCCGTAGCAGCATAATGAGTGGATTCAGGTACGATGATTCTAACTGAAATAAGTCACACAGAAAAAGAAACATCAGAAGACATCACTAATACACGGAATGTAAACTTGGCTACACAGGAACTGAATTCCAAAACAGAACAGGTTCTCAAATTTAGAAAACCAACTTATGCTTGCTTAAGGGGAAAGGTGAGTTGGGTTGCTGCATAAAACCAGAGATTGAAATGAGCACAGATAAAGTTCCTTAAGCCAAATATGGAATAGACAAGAGCTACTCCTTGCTCAACGAAATGGACTCAACACCGCATATTAAACGCCTAAGAATGTACCTGACTAGTAAGTATCTTAAAACCTATGGATTGCTATGTCTCCGAAAGAGAATCAAGCATGTGTACAGGGGCATAAATGCAGCAGTGATAGGATTGGAGAGGTTCGGTGAGCAAATGAAGACCCTTTGAAGTCATATTGCATGGTACCCATTACACGGGTTTCAACTACCCAGGTTTTAGGTATTCTTCCTTCAGCTAAAACATGCATGTGGAACCCAAGTATGATCAACCATGTGAACGGGAGACGTGTTCAAATATGTCTCAGTTTTCCTCCCCTGGTACTCGGGTGGAACATTCCAGACGCTTTACTAACACTCTCCCCACTTGGAGAGTCAGCGCCTTTAACCTCCTGTTTGGCCCAGTTTGCAATTTCTGCGGAAGATGAACAGGAATAGCGAGAACCAATGAGAGGCTAGCTGGAGGTGTCTGGACGGGCAAATTTAACTCTCATTTCCCACCAGGAAGAGGAAATAACCAAAGGCTCAGCGTGCCGTACCAGAACAAGATTAGAGCCTGAAGCCATCCTGCGGTGTTGCGGCCAGCTCACAGGAAAGCGAGCTGAAGAAAGGAGCTCAGGGGCACTGTAATTCACAAACCTGCAGAGTTATAAATGACAGCTATCGTCCAAAAATAGACTGAAGTAAGGCTGCCAAGAGGACTTGAAAGCGGGGCAGAATTGCAGGAAACCGATTTCAGGAGGTAGACTGGAATTGCATTGAAAGCATAGGAAAAGAGGCAGAACGTCCACAATGATGCACTTGGCCAAAAAGGGCGTATGCGTTTTTTCCTGAATATATTCAGGAAAAAACGCATACGACCTTTTTGGCCAACCAAGCAAGCTTGCAAAGGAAATCTGCACTACAATGAAGTCGCACTTCCCCCCGGTCAAAAGGGCCATCTGAAAAAAGTGTAAAATCCAGAAAGGCAGGACAGGCCATGGAGAACTGGGAGCCTTGTTATGCTGATGGGCGGGATGTAAATTGCCAACAGACACTCTGGAGAAGTGTATGGTGTTTCCTGAAACATCTAAAAAACAAAGCAACAGAGCCTAGGGCACTGCCACTTATGGTCCTATAGCTTAGGGAAATTAAAATCAAAAAGAAACAGCCACCCCAAAGTTTAGGACGCCTCTGTTTACAAGAACCTCGTTTAAAGTACAAGTTCAACATCACAGAAAGTGAAAAATGGATAAAGAAGTTGTGGTATTTACTTACAAAGCAATATCACTCAGCAATGAAATCTATGTCATCAGGCCCTTAGCATCACAATGAGTGGATTTAGGTATGATGATTCTAACTGAAGTAAGTCACACAGAAAAAGAAACATCATAAGATATCAGTAATACACGGAATGTAAACTTGGCTACACAGGAACTGAATTACAGAACAGAACAGGGTCTCAAATTTAGAAAACCAACTTATGCTTGCTTAAGGGTAAAGGTGAGTTGGGGTGCTGCATAAAACCAGAGATTGAAATGAGCACAGATAAAGTTCCTTAAGCCAAATATGGAATAGACAAGAGCTACTCCTTGCTCAACGAAATGGACTCAACACCGCATATTATACGCCAAAGAATGTACCTGACTAGTAAGTATCTTAAAACCTATGGATTGCTATGTCTCCGAAAGAGAATCAAGCGTGTGTACAGGGGCATAAACGCAGCAGTGATAGGATTGGAGAGGTTCGGTGAGCAAATGAAGACCCTTTGAAGTCATATTGCATGGTACCCATTACACGGGTCTCAACTCTCCAGGGTTAAGGTATTCTTCCTTCAGCTAAAACATGCATGTGGAACCCAGAGTATGATCAACCATGTGAACGGGAGACGTGTTCAAATATGTCTCAGTTTTCCTCCCCTGGTACTCGGGTGCAACATTCCAGACGCTTTACTAACACTCTCCCCACTTGGAGAGTCAGTCCCTTTAACCTCCTGTTTGGCCCAGTTTGCAATTTCTGCGGAAGATGAACAGGAATAGCGAGAACCAATGAGAGGCTAGCTGGAGGTGTCTGGACGGGCAAATTTAACTCTCATTTCCCACCAGGAAGAGGAATTAACCAAAGGCTCAGCATGCCGGGGCGGAACAAGATTAGGGCCTGAAGCCATCCTGGAGTGTTGCGGCCAGGTCACAAGAAAGCGAGTTGAAGAAAGGAGCTCAGGGGCACTGTAATTCACAAACCTGCAGAGTTATAAATGACAGCTATCGTCCAAAAATAGACTGAAGTAAGGCTGCCAAGAGGACTTGAAAGCGGGGCAGAATTGCAGGAAACCGATTTCAGGAGGTAGACTGGAATTGCATTGAAAGCATAGGAAAAGAGGCAGAACGTCCACAATGATGCACTTGGCCAAAAAGGGCGTATGCGTTTTTTCCTGAATATATTCAGGAAAAAACGCATACGCCCTTTTTGGCCAACCAAGCAAGCTTGCAAAGGAAATCTGCACTACAATGAAGTCTCACTTCCCCCCGGTCAAAAGGGCCATCTGAAAAAAGTGTAAAATCCAGAAAGGCAACAGGCCATGGAGAACTGGGAGCATTGTTATGCTGATGGGCGGGATGTAAATTGCCAACAGACACTCGGGAGAAGTGTATGGTGTTTCCTGAAACATCTAAAAAACAAAGCAACAGAGCCTAGGGCACTGCCACTTATGGTCCTATAGCTTAGGGAAATTAAAATCAAAAAGACACAGCCACCCCAAAGTTTGGAACGGCTCTGTTTACAAGAACCTCGTTTACAGTACAAGTTCAACATCGCAGAAAGTGAAAAATGGATAAAGAACATGTGGTACTTACGTACAATGCAGTATCACTCAGCAATGAAATCTATGTCATCAGGCCCTTAGCAGCACAATGAGTGGATTCAGGTATGATGATTCTAACTGAAATAAGTCACACAGAAAAAGAAACATCATAAGATATCAGTAATACACGGAATGTAAACTTGGCTACACAGGAACTGAATTACAGAACAGAACAGGGTCTCAAATTTAGAAAACCAACTTATGCTTGCTTAAGGGTAAAGGTGAGTTGGGGTGCTGCATAAAACCAGAGATTGAAATGAGCACAGATAAAGTTCCTTAAGTCAAATATGGAATAGACAAGAGCTACTCCTTGCTCAACGAAATGGACTCAACACCACATATTAAACGCCTAAGAATGTACCTGACTAGTAAGTATCGTAAAACCTATGGATTGCTATGTCTCCTAAAGAGAATCAAGCATGTGGACAGGGGCATAAACGCAGCAGTGATAGGATTGGAGAGGTTCGGTGAGCAAATGAAGACCCTTTGAAGTCATATTGCATGGTACCCATTACACGAGTCTCAACTCTCCAGGTTTAAGGTATTCTTCCTTCAGCTAAAACATGCATGTGGAACCTAAGTATGATCAACCATGTGAACGGGAGACGTGTTCAAATATGTCTCAGTTTTCCTCCCCTGGTACTCGGGTGCAACATTCCAGACGCTTTACTAACACTCTCCCCACTTGGAGAGTCCGTCCCTTTAACCTCCTGTTTGGCCCAGTTTGCAATTTCTGCGGAAGATGAACAGAAACAGCGAGAATCAATGAGAGACTAGCTGGAGGTGTCTGGATGGGCAAATTTAACTCTCATTTCCCACCAGGAAGAGGAATTAACCAAAGGCTCAGCCTGCCGTGCCAGAACCAGATTAGGGCCTGAAGACATCCTGCGGTGTTGCGGCCAGGTCACAAGAAAGCGAGTTGAAGAAAGGAGCTCAGGGGCACTGTAATTCACAAACCTGCAGAGTTATAAATGACAGCTATCGTCCAAAAATATACTGAAGTAAGGCTGCCAAGAGGACTTGAAAGCGGGGCAGAATTGCAGGAAACCGATTTCAGGAGGTAGACTGGAATTGCATTGAAAGAATAGAAAAAGAGGCAGAACGTCCACAATGATGCACTTGGCCAAAAAGGGCGTATGCGTTTTTTCCTGAATATATTCAGGAAAAAACGCATATGCACTTTTTGGCCAACCAAGCAAGCTTGCAAAGGAAATCTGCACTACAATGAAGTCTCACTTCCCCCCGGTCAAAAGGGCCATCTGAAAAATGTGTAAAATCCAGAAAGGCAGGACAGGCCATGGAGAACTGGGAACCTTGTTATGCTGATGGGCGGGATGTAAATTGCCAACAGACACTCGGGAGAAGTGTATGGTGTTTCCTGAAACATCTAAAAAACAAAGCAACAGAGCCTAGGGCACTTCCACTTATGGTCCTATAGCTTAGGGAATTTAAAATCAAAAAGACACAGCCACCCCAAAGTTTGGAACGGCTCTGTTTACAAGAACCTCGTTTACAGTACAAGTTCAACATCGCAGAAAGTGAAAAATGGATAAAGAACTTGTGGTACTTACGTACAATGCAGTATCACTCAGCAATGAAATCTATGTCATCAGGCCCGTAGCAGCATAATGAATAGATTCAGGTACGATGATTCTAACTGAAATAATTCACACAGAAAAAGAAACATCATAAGATATCACTAATACACGGAATGTAAACTTGGCTACACAGGAACTGAATTCCAAAACAGAACAGGTTCTCAAATTTAGAAAACCAACTTATGCTTGCTTAAGGGGAAAGGTGAGTTGGGTTGCTGCATAAAACCAGAGATTGAAATGAGCACAGATAAAGTTCCTTAAGCCAAATATGGAATAGACAAGAGCTACTCCTTGCTCCACGAAATGGACTCAACACCGCATATTAAACGCCTAAGAATGTACCTGACTAGTAAGTATCTTAAAACCTATGGATTGCTATGTCTCCGAAAGAGAATCAAGCATGTGTACAGGGGCATAAACGCAGCAGTGATAGGATTGGAGAGGTTCGGTGAGCAAATGAAGACCCTTTGAAGTCATATTGCATGGTACCCATTCCACGGGTTTCAACTACCCAGGTTTTAGGTATTCTTCCTTCAGCTAAAACATGCATGTGGAACCCAGAGTATGATCAACCATGTGATCGGGAGACGTGTTCAAATATGTCTCAGTTTTCCTCCCCTGGTACTCGGGTGCAACATTCCAGACGCTTTACTAACACTCTCCCCACTTGGAGAGTCAGTCCCTTTAACCTCCTGTTTGGCCCAGTTTGCAATTTCTGCGGAAGATGAACAGGAATAGCGAGAACCAATGAGAGGCTAGCTGGAGGTGTCTGGACGGGCAAATTTAACTCTCATTTCCCACCAGGAAGAGGAATTAACCAAAGGCTCAGCATGCCGGGCCGGAACCAGATTAGGGCCTGAAGCCATCCTGCGGTGTTGCGGCCAGCTCACAAGAAAGCGAGTTGAAGAAAGGAGCTCAGGGGCACTGTAATTCACAAACCTGCAGAGTTATAAATGACAGCTATCGTCCAAAAATAGACTGAAGTAAGGCTGCCAAGAGGACTTGAAAGCGGGGCAGAATTGCAGGAAACCGATTTCAGGAGGTAGACTGGAATTGCATTGAAAGCATAGGAAAAGAGGCAGAACGTCCACAATGATGCACTTGGCCAAAAAGGGCGTATGCGTTTTTTCCTGAATATAATCAGGAAAAAACGCATACGCCCTTTTTGGCCAACCAAGCAAGCTTGCAAAGGAAATCTGCACTACAATGAAGTCTCACTTCCCCCCGGTCAAAAGGGCCATCTGAAAAAAGTGTAAAATCCAGAAAGGCAACAGGCCATTGAGAACTGGGAGCCTTGTTATGCTGATGGGCGGGATGTAAATTGCCAAAATACACTTGGGAGAAGTGTATGGTGTTTCCTGAAACATCTAAAAAACAAAATACGTGTTCAAATATGTCTCAGTTTTCCTCCCCTGGTACTCGGGTGCAACATTCCAGACGCTTTACTAACACTCTCCCCAGTTGGAGAGTCAGCGCCTTTAACCTCCTGTTTGGCCCAGTTTGCAATTTCTGCGGAAGATGAACAGGAATAGCGAGAACCAATGAGAGGCTAGCTGGTGGTGTCTGGACGGGCAAATTTAACTCTCATTTCCCACCAGGAAGAGGAAATAACCAAAGGCTCAGCGTGCCATACCGGAACCAGATTAGGGCCTGAAGCCATCCTGCGGTGTTGCGGCCAGCTCAAAAGAAAGCGAGTTGAAGAAAGGAGCTCAGGGGCACTGTAATTCACAAACCTGCAGAGTTATAAATGACAGCTATCGTCCAAAAATAGACTGAAGTAAGGCTGCCAAGAGGACTTGAAAGCGGGGCAGAATTGCAGGAAACCGATTTCAGGAGGTAGACTGGAATTGCATTGAAAGCATAGGAAAAGAGGCAGAACGTCCACAATGATGCACTTGGCCAAAAAGGGCGTATGCGTTTTTTCCTGAATATATTCAGGAAAAAACGCATACGCCCTTTTTGGCCAACCAAGCAAGCTTGCAAAGGAAATCTGCACTACAATGAAGTCTCACTTCCCCCCGGTCAAAAGGGCCATCTGAAAAAAGTGTAAAATCCAGAAAGACAGGACAGGCCATGGAGAACTAGGAGCCTTGTTATGCTGATGGGCGGGATGTAAATTGCCAACAGACACTCGGGAGAAGTGTATGGTGTTTCCTGAAACATCTAAAAAACAAAGCAACAGAGCCTAGGGCACTTCCACTTATGGTCCTATAGCTTAGGGAAATTAAAATCAAAAAGACACAGCCACCCCAAAGTTTGGGACGCCTCCGTTTACAAGAACCTCGTTTACCGTACAAGTTCAATATCACAGAAAGTGAAAAATGGATAAAGAACTTGTGGTACTTACGTACAATGCAGTATCACTCAGCAATGAAATCTATGTCATCAGGCCCGTAGCAGCATAATGAGTGGATTCAGGTACGATGATTCTAACTGAAATAAGTCACACAGAAAAAGAAACATCATAAGATATCACTAATACACGGAATGTAAACTTGGCTACACAGGAACTGCATTCCAAAACAGAACAGGGTCTCAAATTTAGAAAACCAACTTATGCTTGCTTAAGGGGAAAGGTGAGTTGGGGTGCTGCATAAAACCAGAGATTGAAATGAGCACAGATAAAGTTCCTTAAGCCAAATATGGAATAGACAAGAGCTACTCCTTGCTCAACGAAATGGACTCAAAACCCCATATTAAACGCCTAAGAATGTACCTGACTAGTAAGTATCTTAAAACCTATGGATTGCTATGTCTCTAAAAGAGAATCAAGCGTGTGTACAGGGGCATAAACGCAGCAGTGATAGGATTGGAGAGGTTCGGTGAGCAAATGAAGACCCTTTGAAGTCATATTGCATGGTACCCATTCCACGGGTCTCAACTCTCCAGGTTTAAGGTATTCTTCCTTCAGCTAAAACATGCATGTGGAACCCAGAGTATGATCAACCATGTGAACGGGAGACGTGTTCAAATATGTCTCAGTTTTCCTCCCCTGGTACTCGGGTGCAACATTCCAGATGGTTTACTAACACTCTCCCGACTTGGAGAGTCAGTCCCTTTAACCTCCTGTTTGGCCCAGTTTGCAATTTCTGCGGAAGATGAACAGGAATAGCGAGAACCAATGAGAGACTAGCTGGAGGTGTCTGGACGGGCAAATTTAACTCTCATTTCCCACCAGGAAGAGGAATTAACCAAAGGCTCAGCATGCCGGGCCGGAACCAGATTAGGGCCTGAAGCCATCCTGCGGTGTTGCGGCCAGCTCACAAGAAAGCGAGTTGAAGAAAGGAGCTCAGGGGCACAGTAATTCACAAACCTGCAGAGTTATAAATGACAGCTATCATCCAAAAATAGACTGAAGTAAGGCTGCCAAGAGGACTTGAAAGCGGGGCAGAATTGCAGGAAACCGATTTCAGGAGGTAGACTGGAATTGCATTGAAAGCATAGGAAAAGAGGCAGAAAGTCCACAATGATGCACTTGGCCAAAAAGGGCGTATTTGTTTTTTCCTGAATATATTCAGGAAAAAACGCATACGCCCTTTTTGGCCAACCAAGCAAGCTTGCAAAGGAAATCTGCACTACAATGAAGTCTCACTTCCCCCCGGTCAAAAGGGCCATCTGAAAAAAGTGTAAAATCCAGAAAGACAGGACAGGCCATGGAGAACTGGGAGCCTTGTTATGCTGATGGGCGGGATGTAAATTGCCAACAGACACTCGGGAGAAGTGTATGGTGTTTCCTGAAACATCTAAAAAACAAAGCAACAGAGCCTAGGGCACTTCCACTTATGGTCCTATAGCTTAGGGAAATTAAAATCAAAAAGACACAGCCACCCCAAAGTTTGGGACGCCTCCGTTTACAAGAACCGCGTTTACCGTACAAGTTCAATATCACAGAAAGTGAAAAATGGATAAAGAACTTGTGGTACTTACGTACAATGCAGTATCACTCAGCAATGAAATCTATGTCATCAGGCCCGTAGCAGCATAATGAGTGGATTCAGGTACGATGATTCTAACTGAAATAAGTCACACAGAAAAAGAAACATCATAAGATATCACTAATACACGGAATGTAAACTTGGCTACACAGGAACTGCATTCCAAAACAGAACAGGGTCTCAAATTTAGAAAACCAACTTATGCTTGCTTAAGGGGAAAGGTGAGTTGGGGTGCTGCATAAAACCAGAGATTGAAATGAGCACAGATAAAGTTCCTTAAGCCAAATATGGAATAGACAAGAGCTACTCCTTACTCAACGAAATGGACTCAACACCACATATTAAACGCCTAAGAATGTACCTGACTAGTAAGTATCTTAAAACCTATGGATTGCTATGTCTCCGAAGGGGAATCAAGCGTGTGTACAGGGGAATAAACGCAGCAGTGATAGGATTGGAGAGGTTCGGTGAGCAAATGAAGACCCTTTGAAGTCATATTGCATGGTACCCATTACACGGGTCTCAACTCTCCAGGTTTAAGGTATTCTTCCTTCAGCTAAAATATGCATGTGGAACCCAGAGTATGATCAACCATGTGAACGGGAGACGTGTTCAAATATGTCTCAGTTTTCGTACCCTGGTACTCGGGTGCAACATTCCAGACGCTTTACTAACACTCTCCCGACTTGGAGAGTCAGCACCTTTAACCTCCTGTTTGGCCCAGTTTGCAATTTCTGCGGAAGATGAACAGGAATAGCGAGAACCAATGAGAGACTAGCTGGAGGTGTCTGGACGGGCAAATTTAACTCTCATTTCCCACCAGGAAGAGGAATTAACCAAAGGCTCAGCGTGCCGTGCCGGAACCAGATTAGGGCCTGAAGCCATCCTGCGGTGTTGCGGCCAGCTCACAAGAAAGCGAGTTGAAGAAAGGAGCTCAGGGGCACTGTAATTCACAAACCTGCAGAGTTATAAATGACAGCTATCGTCCAAAAATAGACTGAAGTAAGGCTGCCAAGAGGACTTGAAAGCGGGGCAGAATTGCAGGAAACCGATTTCAGGAGGTAGACTGGAATTGCATTGAAAGCATAGGAAAAGAGGCAGAACGTCCACAATGATGCACTTGGCCAAAAAGGGCGTATGCGTTTTTTCCTGAATATAATCAGGAAAAAACGCATACGCCCTTTTTGGCCAACCAAGCAAGCTTGCAAAGGAAATCTGCACTACAATGAAGTCTCACTTCCCCCCGGTCAAAAGGGCCATCTGAAAAAAGTGTAAAATCCAGAAAGGCAACAGGCCATGGAGAACTGGGAGCCTTGTTATGCTGATGGGCGGGATGTAAATTGCCAAAATACACTTGGGAGAAGTGTATGGTGTTTCCTGAAACATCTAAAAAACAAAATACGTGTTCAAATATGTCTCAGTTTTCCTCCCCTGGTACTCGGGTGCAACATTCCAGACGCTTTACTAACACTCTCCCCAGTTGGAGAGTCAGCGCCTTTAACCTCCTGTTTGGCCCAGTTTGCAATTTCTGCGGAAGATGAACAGGAATAGCGAGAACCAATGAGAGGCTAGCTGGTGGTGTCTGGACGGGCAAATTTAACTCTCATTTCCCACCAGGAAGAGGAAATAACCAAAGGCTCAGCGTGCCATACCGGAACCAGATTAGGGCCTGAAGCCATCCTGCGGTGTTGCGGCCAGCTCAAAAGAAAGCGAGTTGAAGAAAGGAGCTCAGGGGCACTGTAATTCACAAACCTGCAGAGTTATAAATGACAGCTATCGTCCAAAAATAGACTGAAGTAAGGCTGCCAAGAGGACTTGAAAGCGGGGCAGAATTGCAGGAAACCGATTTCAGGAGGTAGACTGGAATTGCATTGAAAGCATAGGAAAAGAGGCAGAACGTCCACAATGATGCACTTGGCCAAAAAGGGCGTATGCGTTTTTTCCTGAATATATTCAGGAAAAAACGCATACGCCCTTTTTGGCCAACCAAGCAAGCTTGCAAAGGAAATCTGCACTACAATGAAGTCTCACTTCCCCCCGGTCAAAAGGGCCATCTGAAAAAAGTGTAAAATCCAGAAAGGCAGGACAGGCCATGGAGAACTAGGAGCCTTGTTATGCTGATGGGCGGGATGTAAATTGCCAACAGACACTCGGGAGAAATGTATGGTGTTTCCTGAAACATCTAAAAAACAAAGCAACAGAGCCTAGGGCACTTCCACTTATGGTCCTATAGCTTAGGGAAATTAAAATCAAAAAGACACAGCCACCCCAAAGTTTGGGACGCCTCCGTTTACAAGAACCTCGTTTACCGTACAAGTTCAATATCACAGAAAGTGAAAAATGGATAAAGAACTTGTGGTACTTACGTACAATGCAGTATCACTCAGCAATGAAATCTATGTCATCAGGCCCGTAGCAGCATAATGAGTGGATTCAGGTACGATGATTCTAACTGAAATAAGTCACACAGAAAAAGAAACATCATAAGATATCACTAATACACGGAATGTAAACTTGGCTACACAGGAACTGCATTCCAAAACAGAACAGGGTCTCAAATTTAGAAAACCAACTTATGCTTGCTTAAGGGGAAAGGTGAGTTGGGGTGCTGCATAAAACCAGAGATTGAAATGAGCACAGATAAAGTTCCTTAAGCCAAATATGGAATAGACAAGAGCTACTCCTTGCTCAACGAAATGGACTCAAAACCCCATATTAAACGCCTAAGAATGTACCTGACTAGTAAGTATCTTAAAACCTATGGATTGCTATGTCTCTAAAAGAGAATCAAGCGTGTGTACAGGGGCATAAACGCAGCAGTGATAGGATTGGAGAGGTTCGGTGAGCAAATGAAGACCCTTTGAAGTCATATTGCATGGTACCCATTCCACGGGTCTCAACTCTCCAGGTTTAAGGTATTCTTCCTTCAGCTAAAACATGCATGTGGAACCCAGAGTATGATCAACCATGTGAACGGGAGACGTGTTCAAATATGTCTCAGTTTTCCTCCCCTGGTACTCGGGTGCAACATTCCAGATGGTTTACTAACACTCTCCCGACTTGGAGAGTCAGTCCCTTTAACCTCCTGTTTGGCCCAGTTTGCAATTTCTGCGGAAGATGAACAGGAATAGCGAGAACCAATGAGAGACTAGCTGGAGGTGTCTGGACGGGCAAATTTAACTCTCATTTCCCACCAGGAAGAGGAATTAACCAAAGGCTCAGCATGCCGGGCCGGAACCAGATTAGGGCCTGAAGCCATCCTGCGGTGTTGCGGCCAGCTCACAAGAAAGCGAGTTGAAGAAAGGAGCTCAGGGGCACAGTAATTCACAAACCTGCAGAGTTATAAATGACAGCTATCGTCCAAAAATAGACTGAAGTAAGGCTGCCAAGAGGACTTGAAAGCGGGGCAGAATTGCAGGAAACCGATTTCAGGAGGTAGACTGGAATTGCATTGAAAGCATAGGAAAAGAGGCAGAAAGTCCACAATGATGCACTTGGCCAAAAAGGGTGTATTTGTTTTTTCCTGAATATATTCAGGAAAAAACGCATACGCCCTTTTTGGCCAACCAAGCAAGCTTGCAAAGGAAATCTGCACTACAATGAAGTCTCACTTCCCCCCGGTCAAAAGGGCCATCTGAAAAAAGTGTAAAATCCAGAAAGACAGGACAGGCCATGGAGAACTGGGAGCCTTGTTATGCTGATGGGCGGGATGTAAATTGCCAACAGACACTCGGGAGAAGTGTATGGTGTTTCCTGAAACATCTAAAAAACAAAGCAACAGAGCCTAGGGCACTTCCACTTATGGTCCTATAGCTTAGGGAAATTAAAATCAAAAAGACACAGCCACCCCAAAGTTTGGGACGCCTCCGTTTACAAGAACCGCGTTTACCGTACAAGTTCAATATCACAGAAAGTGAAAAATGGATAAAGAACTTGTGGTACTTACGTACAATGCAGTATCACTCAGCAATGAAATCTATGTCATCAGGCCCGTAGCAGCATAATGAGTGGATTCAGGTACGATGATTCTAACTGAAATAAGTCACACAGAAAAAGAAACATCATAAGATATCACTAATACACGGAATGTAAACTTGGCTACACAGGAACTGCATTCCAAAACAGAACAGGGTCTCAAATTTAGAAAACCAACTTATGCTTGCTTAAGGGGAAAGGTGAGTTGGGGTGCTGCATAAAACCAGAGATTGAAATGAGCACAGATAAAGTTCCTTAAGCCAAATATGGAATAGACAAGAGCTACTCCTTACTCAACGAAATGGACTCAACACCACATATTAAACGCCTAAGAATGTACCTGACTAGTAAGTATCTTAAAACCTATGGATTGCTATGTCTCCGAAGGGGAATCAAGCGTGTGTACAGGGGAATAAACGCAGCAGTGATAGGATTGGAGAGGTTCGGTGAGCAAATGAAGACCCTTTGAAGTCATATTGCATGGTACCCATTACACGGGTCTCAACTCTCCAGGTTTAAGGTATTCTTCCTTCAGCTAAAATATGCATGTGGAACCCAGAGTATGATCAACCATGTGAACGGGAGACGTGTTCAAATATGTCTCAGTTTTCGTACCCTGGTACTCGGGTGCAACATTCCAGACGCTTTACTAACACTCTCCCGACTTGGAGAGTCAGCACCTTTAACCTCCTGTTTGGCCCAGTTTGCAATTTCTGCGGAAGATGAACAGGAATAGCGAGAACCAATGAGAGACTAGCTGGAGGTGTCTGGACGGGCAAATTTAACTCTCATTTCCCACCAGGAAGAGGAATTAACCAAAGGCTCAGCGTGCCGTGCCGGAACCAGATTAGGGCCTGAAGCCATCCTGCGGTGTTGCGGCCAGCTCACAAGAAAGCGAGTTGAAGAAAGGAGCTCAGGGGCACTGTAATTCACAAACCTGCAGAGTTATAAATGACAGCTATCGTCCAAAAATAGACTGAAGTAAGGCTGCCAAGAGGACTTGAAAGCGGGGCAGAATTGCAGGAAACCGATTTCAGGAGGTAGACTGGAATTGCATTGAAAGCATAGGAAAAGAGGCAGAACGTCCACAATGATGCACTTGGCCAAAAAGGGCGTATGCGTTTTTTCCTGAATATATTCAGGAAAAAACGCATACGCCCTTTTTGGCCAACCAAGCAAGCTTGCAAAGGAAATCTGCACTACAATGAAGTCTCACTTCCCCCCGGTCAAAAGGGCCATCTGAAAAAAGTGTAAAATCCAGAAAGGGAGGACAGGCCATGGAGAACTGGGAGCCTTGTTATGCTGATGGGCGGGATGTAAATTGCCAACAGACACTCGGGAGAAGTGTATGGTGTTTCCTGAAACATCTAAAAAACAAAGCAACAGAGCCTAGGGCACTTCCACTTATGGTCCTATAGCTTAGGGAAATTAAAATCAAAAAGACACAGCCACCCCAAAGTTTGGGACGCCTCCGTTTACAAGAACCCCGTTTACCGTACAAGTTCAATATCACAGAAAGTGAAAAATGGATAAAGAACTTGTGGTACTTACGTACAATGCAGTATCACTCAGCAATGAAATCTATGTCATCAGGCCCGTAGCAGCATAATGAGTGGATTCAGGTACGATGATTCTAACTGAAATAAGTCACACAGAAAAACAAACATCATAAGATATCACTAATACACGGAATGTAAACTTGGCTACACAGGAACTGCATTCCAAAACAGAACAGGGTCTCAAATTTAGAAAACCAACTTATGCTTGCTTAAGGGGAAAGGTGAGTTGGGGTGCTGCATAAAACCAGAGATTGAAATGAGCACAGATAAAGTTCCTTAAGCCAAATATGGAATAGACAAGAGCTACTCCTTGCTCAACGAAATGGACTCAACACCCCATATTAAACGCCTAAGAATGTACCTGACTAGTAAGTATCTTAAAACCTATGGATTGCTATGTCTCCGAAGGGGAATCAAGCATGTGTACAGGGGCATAAACGCAGCAGTGATAGGATTGGAGAGGTTCGGTGAGCAAATGAAGACCCTTTGAAGTCATATTGCATGGTACCCATTCCACGGGTTTCAACTACCCAGGTTTTAGGTATTCTTCCTTCAGCTAAAACATGCATGTGGAACCCAGAGTATGATCAACCATGTGATCAGGAGACGTGTTCAAATATGTCTCAGTTTTCGTACCCTGGTCCTCGGGTGCAACATTCCAGACGCTTTACTAACACTCTCCCCACTTGGAGAGTCAGCACCTTTAACCTCCTGTTTGGCCCAGTTTGCAATTTCTGCGGAAGATGAACAGGAATAGCGAGAACCAATGAGAGGCTAGCTGGAGGTGTCTGGACGGGCAAATTTAACTCTCATTTCCCACCAGGAAGAGGAAATAACCAAAGGCTCACCATGCCGGGCCGGAACCAGATTAGGGCCTGAAGCCATTCTGCGGTGTTGCGGCCAGGTCACAAGAAAGCGAGTTGAAGAAAGGAGCTCAGGGGCAGTGTAATTCACAAACCTGCAGAGTTATAAATGACAGCTATCGTCCAAAAATAGACTGAAGTAAGGCTTCCAAGAGGACTTGAAAGCGGGGCAGAATTGCAGGAAACCGATTTCAGGAGGTAGACTGGAATTGCATTGAAAGCATAGGAAAAGAGGCAGAACGTCCACAATGATGCACTTGGCCAAAAAGGGCGTATGCGTTTTTTCCTGAATATATTCAGGAAAAAACGCATACGCCCTTTTTGGCCAACCAAGCAAGCTTGCAAAGGAAATCTGCACTACAATGAAGTCTCACTTCCCCCCGGTCAAAAGGGCCATCTGAAAAAAGTGTAAAATCCAGAAAGGCAGGACAGGCCATGGAGAACTGGGAGCCTTGTTATGCTGATGGGCGGGATGTAAATTGCCAACAACCACTCGGGAGAAGTGTATGGTGTTTCCTGAAACATCTAAAAAACAAAGCAACAGAACCTCGGGCACTTCCACTTATGGTCCTATAGCTTAGGGAAATTAAAATCAAAAAGACACAGCCACCCCAAAGTTTGAAACGGCTCTGTTTACAAGAACATCGTTTACAGTACAAGTTCAACATCGCAGAAAGTGAAAAATGGATAAAGAAGTTGTGGTATTTACTTACAAA
Organism: Delphinus delphis; assembly: GCF_949987515.2. Classification (NCBI taxonomy): domain Eukaryota; kingdom Metazoa; phylum Chordata; class Mammalia; order Artiodactyla; family Delphinidae; genus Delphinus; species Delphinus delphis. Next base: position 121,407 of record NW_027192756.1, read on the forward strand.
GCAATATCACTCAGCAATGAAATCTGTGTCATCAGGCCCTTAGCAGCACAATGAGTGGATTCAGGTATGATGATTCTAACTGAAATAAGTCACACAGAAAAAGTAACATCATAAGATATCCCTAATACACGGAATGTAAACATGGCTACACAGGAACTGCATTCCAAAACAGAACAGGGTCTCAAATTTAGAAAACCAACTTATGCTTGCTTAAGGGGAAAGGTGAGTTGGGGTGCTGCATAAAACCAGAGATTGAAATGAGCACAGATAAAGTTCCTTAAGCCAAATATGGAATAGACAAGAGCTACTCCTTGCTCAACGAAATGGACTCAAAACCCCATATTAAACGCCTAAGAATGTACCTGACTAGTAAGTATCTTAAAACCTATGGATTGCTATGTCTCTAAAAGAGAATCAAGCGTGTGTACAGGGGCATAAACGCAGCAGTGATAGGATTGGAGAGGTTCGGTGAGCAAATGAAGACCCTTTGAAGTCATATTGCATGGTACCCATTCCACGGGTCTCAACTCTCCAGGTTTAAGGTATTCTTCCTTCAGCTAAAACATGCATGTGGAACCCAGAGTATGATCAACCATGTGAACGGGAGACGTGTTCAAATATGTCTCAGTTTTCCTCCCCTGGTACTCGGGTGCAACATTCCAGATGGTTTACTAACACTCTCCCGACTTGGAGAGTCAGTCCCTTTAACCTCCTGTTTGGCCCAGTTTGCAATTTCTGCGGAAGATGAACAGGAATAGCGAGAACCAATGAGAGACTAGCTGGAGGTGTCTGGACGGGCAAATTTAACTCTCATTTCCCACCAGGAAGAGGAATTAACCAAAGGCTCAGCATGCCGGGCCGGAACCAGATTAGGGCCTGAAGCCATCCTGCGGTGTTGCGGCCAGCTCACAAGAAAGCGAGTTGAAGAAAGGAGCTCAGGGGCACAGTAATTCACAAACCTGCAGAGTTATAAATGACAGCTATCGTCCAAAAATAGACTGAAGTAAGGCTGCCAAGAGGACTTGAAAGCGGGGCAGAATTGCAGGAAACCGATTTCAGGAGGTAGACTGGAATTGCATTGAAAGCATAGGAAAAGAGGCAGAAAGTCCACAATGATGCACTTGGCCAAAAAGGGCGTATTTGTTTTTTCCTGAATATATTCAGGAAAAAACGCATACGCCCTTTTTGGCCAACCAAGCAAGCTTGCAAAGGAAATCTGCACTACAATGAAGTCTCACTTCCCCCCGGTCAAAAGGGCCATCTGAAAAAAGTGTAAAATCCAGAAAGACAGGACAGGCCATGGAGAACTGGGAGCCTTGTTATGCTGATGGGCGGGATGTAAATTGCCAACAGACACTCGGGAGAAGTGTATGGTGTTTCCTGAAACATCAAAAAAACAAAGCAACAGAGCCTAGGGCACTTCCACTTATGGTCCTATAGCTTAGGGAAATTAAAATCAAAAAGACACAGCCACCCCAAAGTTTGGGACGCCTCCGTTTACAAGAACCGCGTTTACCGTACAAGTTCAATATCACAGAAAGTGAAAAATGGATAAAGAACTTGTGGTACTTACGTACAATGCAGTATCACTCAGCAATGAAATCTATGTCATCAGGCCCGTAGCAGCATAATGAGTGGATTCAGGTACGATGATTCTAACTGAAATAAGTCACACAGAAAAAGAAACATCATAAGATATCACTAATACACGGAATGTAAACTTGGCTACACAGGAACTGCATTCCAAAACAGAACAGGGTCTCAAATTTAGAAAACCAACTTATGCTTGCTTAAGGGGAAAGGTGAGTTGGGGTGCTGCATAAAACCAGAGATTGAAATGAGCACAGATAAAGTTCCTTAAGCCAAATATGGAATAGACAAGAGCTACTCCTTGCTCAACGAAATGGACTCAACACCCCATATTAAACGCCTAAGAATGTACCTGACTAGTAAGTATCTTAAAACCTATGGATTGCTATGTCTCCGAAGGGGAATCAAGCATGTGTACAGGGGCATAAACGCAGCAGTGATAGGATTGGAGAGGTTCGGTGAGCAAATGAAGACCCTTTGAAGTCATATTGCATGGTACCCATTCCACGGGTTTCAACTACCCAGGTTTTAGGTATTCTTCCTTCAGCTAAAACATGCATGTGGAACCCAGAGTATGATCAACCATGTGATCAGGAGACGTGTTCAAATATGTCTCAGTTTTCGTACCCTGGTCCTCGGGTGCAACATTCCAGACGCTTTACTAACACTCTCCCCACTTGGAGAGTCAGCACCTTTAACCTCCTGTTTGGCCCAGTTTGCAATTTCTGCGGAAGATGAACAGGAATAGCGAGAACCAATGAGAGGCTAGCTGGAGGTGTCTGGACGGGCAAATTTAACTCTCATTTCCCACCAGGAAGAGGAAATAACCAAAGGCTCACCATGCCGGGCCGGAACCAGATTAGGGCCTGAAGCCATTCTGCGGTGTTGCGGCCAGGTCACAAGAAAGCGAGTTGAAGAAAGGAGCTCAGGGGCAGTGTAATTCACAAACCTGCAGAGTTATAAATGACAGCTATCGTCCAAAAATAGACTGAAGTAAGGCTTCCAAGAGGACTTGAAAGCGGGGCAGAATTGCAGGAAACCGATTTCAGGAGGTAGACTGGAATTGCATTGAAAGCATAGGAAAAGAGGCAGAACGTCCACAATGATGCACTTGGCCAAAAAGGGCGTATGCGTTTTTTCCTGAATATATTCAGGAAAAAACGCATACGCCCTTTTTGGCCAACCAAGCAAGCTTGCAAAGGAAATCTGCACTACAATGAAGTCTCACTTCCCCCCGGTCAAAAGGGCCATCTGAAAAAAGTGTAAAATCCAGAAAGGCAGGACAGGCCATGGAGAACTGGGAGCCTTGTTATGCTGATGGGCGGGATGTAAATTGCCAACAACCACTCGGGAGAAGTGTATGGTGTTTCCTGAAACATCTAAAAAACAAAGCAACAGAACCTCGGGCACTTCCACTTATGGTCCTATAGCTTAGGGAAATTAAAATCAAAAAGACACAGCCACCCCAAAGTTTGAAACGGCTCTGTTTACAAGAACATCGTTTACAGTACAAGTTCAACATCGCAGAAAGTGAAAAATGGATAAAGAAGTTGTGGTATTTACTTACAAAGCAATATCACTCAGCAATGAAATCTGTGTCATCAGGCCCTTAGCAGCACAATGAGTGGATTCAGGTATGATGATTCTAACTGAAATAAGTCACACAGAAAAAGTAACATCATAAGATATCCCTAATACACGGAATGTAAACATGGCTACACAGGAACTGCATTCCAAAACAGAACAGGGTCTCAAATTTAGAAAACCAACTTATGCTTGCTTAAGGGGAAAGGTGAGTTGGGGTGCTGCATAAAACCAGAGATTGAAATGAGCACAGATAAAGTTCCTTAAGCCAAATATGGAATAGACAAGAGCTACTCCTTGCTCAACGAAATGGACTCAAAACCCCATATTAAACGCCTAAGAATGTACCTGACTAGTAAGTATCTTAAAACCTATGGATTGCTATGTCTCTAAAAGAGAATCAAGCGTGTGTACAGGGGCATAAACGCAGCAGTGATAGGATTGGAGAGGTTCGGTGAGCAAATGAAGACCCTTTGAAGTCATATTGCATGGTACCCATTCCACGGGTCTCAACTCTCCAGGTTTAAGGTATTCTTCCTTCAGCTAAAACATGCATGTGGAACCCAGAGTATGATCAACCATGTGAACGGGAGACGTGTTCAAATATGTCTCAGTTTTCCTCCCCTGGTACTCGGGTGCAACATTCCAGATGGTTTACTAACACTCTCCCGACTTGGAGAGTCAGTCCCTTTAACCTCCTGTTTGGCCCAGTTTGCAATTTCTGCGGAAGATGAACAGGAATAGCGAGAACCAATGAGAGACTAGCTGGAGGTGTCTGGACGGGCAAATTTAACTCTCATTTCCCACCAGGAAGAGGAATTAACCAAAGGCTCAGCATGCCGGGCCGGAACCAGATTAGGGCCTGAAGCCATCCTGCGGTGTTGCGGCCAGCTCACAAGAAAGCGAGTTGAAGAAAGGAGCTCAGGGGCACAGTAATTCACAAACCTGCAGAGTTATAAATGACAGCTATCGTCCAAAAATAGACTGAAGTAAGGCTGCCAAGAGGACTTGAAAGCGGGGCAGAATTGCAGGAAACCGATTTCAGGAGGTAGACTGGAATTGCATTGAAAGCATAGGAAAAGAGGCAGAAAGTCCACAATGATGCACTTGGCCAAAAAGGGCGTATTTGTTTTTTCCTGAATATATTCAGGAAAAAACGCATACGCCCTTTTTGGCCAACCAAGCAAGCTTGCAAAGGAAATCTGCACTACAATGAAGTCTCACTTCCCCCCGGTCAAAAGGGCCATCTGAAAAAAATGTAAAATCCAGAAAGACAGGACAGGCCATGGAGAACTGGGAGCCTTGTTATGCTGATGGGCGGGATGTAAATTGCCAACAGACACTCGGGAGAAGTGTATGGTGTTTCCTGAAACATCAAAAAAACAAAGCAACAGAGCCTAGGGCACTTCCACTTATGGTCCTATAGCTTAGGGAAATTAAAATCAAAAAGACACAGCCACCCCAAAGTTTGGGACGCCTCCGTTTACAAGAACCGCGTTTACCGTACAAGTTCAATATCACAGAAAGTGAAAAATGGATAAAGAACTTGTGGTACTTACGTACAATGCAGTATCACTCAGCAATGAAATCTATGTCATCAGGCCCGTAGCAGCATAATGAGTGGATTCAGGTACGATGATTCTAACTGAAATAAGTCACACAGAAAAAGAAACATCATAAGATATCACTAATACACGGAATGTAAACTTGGCTACACAGGAACTGCATTCCAAAACAGAACAGGGTCTCAAATTTAGAAAACCAACTTATGCTTGCTTAAGGGGAAAGGTGAGTTGGGGTGCTGCATAAAACCAGAGATTGAAATGAGCACAGATAAAGTTCCTTAAGCCAAATATGGAATAGACAAGAGCTACTCCTTACTCAACGAAATGGACTCAACACCACATATTAAACGCCTAAGAATGTACCTGACTAGTAAGTATCTTAAAACCTATGGATTGCTATGTCTCCGAAGGGGAATCAAGCGTGTGTACAGGGGAATAAACGCAGCAGTGATAGGATTGGAGAGGTTCGGTGAGCAAATGAAGACCCTTTGAAGTCATATTGCATGGTACCCATTACACGGGTCTCAACTCTCCAGGTTTAAGGTATTCTTCCTTCAGCTAAAATATGCATGTGGAACCCAGAGTATGATCAACCATGTGAACGGGAGACGTGTTCAAATATGTCTCAGTTTTCGTACCCTGGTACTCGGGTACAACATTCCAGACGCTTTACTAACACTCTCCCGACTTGGAGAGTCAGTCCCTTTAACCTCCTGTTTGGCCCAGTTTGCAATTTCTGCGGAAGATGAACAGGAATAGCGAGAACCAATGAGAGACTAGCTGGAGGTGTCTGGACGGGCAAATTTAACTCTCATTTCCCACCAGGAAGAGGAATTAACCAAAGGCTCAGCGTGCCGTGCCGGAACCAGATTAGGGCCTGAAGCCATCCTGCGGTGTTGCGGCCAGCTCACAAGAAAGCGAGTTGAAGAAAGGAGCTCAGGGGCACTGTAATTCACAAACCTGCAGAGTTATAAATGACAGCTATCGTCCAAAAATAGACTGAAGTAAGGCTGCCAAGAGGACTTGAAAGCGGGGCAGAATTGCAGGAAACCGATTTCAGGAGGTAGACTGGAATTGCATTGAAAGCATAGGAAAAGAGGCAGAACGTCCACAATGATGCACTTGGCCAAAAAGGGCGTATGCGTTTTTTCCTGAATATAATCAGGAAAAAACGCATACGCCCTTTTTGGCCAACCAAGCAAGCTTGCAAAGGAAATCTGCACTACAATGAAGTCTCACTTCCCCCCGGTCAAAAGGGCCATCTGAAAAAAGTGTAAAATCCAGAAAGGCAACAGGCCATGGAGAACTGGGAGCCTTGTTATGCTGATGGGCGGGATGTAAATTGCCAACAGACACTCGGGAGAAGTGTATGGTGTTTCCTGAAACATCTAAAAAACAAAGCAACAGAGCCTAGGGCACTTCCACTTATGGTCCTATAGCTTAGGGAAATTAAAATCAAAAAGACACAGCCACCCCAAAGTTTGGAACGGCTCTGTTTACAAGAACCTCGTTTACAGTACAAGTTCAACATCGCAGAAAGTGAAAAATGGATAAAGAACTTGTGGTACTTACGTACAATGCAGTATCACTCAGCAATGAAATCTATGTCATCAGGCCCGTAGCAGCATAATGAATAGATTCAGGTACGATGATTCTAACTGAAATAATTCACACAGAAAAAGAAACATCATAAGATATCACTAATACACGGAATGTAAACTTGGCTACACAGGAACTGAATTCCAAAACAGAACAGGTTCTCAAATTTAGAAAACCAACTTATGCTTGCTTAAGGGGAAAGGTGAGTTGGGTTGCTGCATAAAACCAGAGATTGAAATGAGCACAGATAAAGTTCCTTAAGCCAAATATGGAATAGACAAGAGCTACTCCTTGCTCCACGAAATGGACTCAACACCGCATATTAAACGCCTAAGAATGTACCTGACTAGTAAGTATCTTAAAACCTATGGATTGCTATGTCTCCGAAAGAGAATCAAGCATGTGTACAGGGGCATAAACGCAGCAGTGATAGGATTGGAGAGGTTCGGTGAGCAAATGAAGACCCTTTGAAGTCATATTGCATGGTACCCATTCCACGGGTTTCAACTACCCAGGTTTTAGGTATTCTTCCTTCAGCTAAAACATGCATGTGGAACCCAGAGTATGATCAACCATGTGATCGGGAGACGTGTTCAAATATGTCTCAGTTTTCCTCCCCTGGTACTCGGGTGCAACATTCCAGACGCTTTACTAACACTCTCCCCACTTGGAGAGTCAGTCCCTTTAACCTCCTGTTTGGCCCAGTTTGCAATTTCTGCGGAAGATGAACAGGAATAGCGAGAACCAATGAGAGGCTAGCTGGAGGTGTCTGGACGGGCAAATTTAACTCTCATTTCCCACCAGGAAGAGGAATTAACCAAAGGCTCAGCATGCCGGGCCGGAACCAGATTAGGGCCTGAAGCCATCCTGCGGTGTTGCGGCCAGGTCACAAGAAAGCGAGTTGAAGAAAGGAGCTCAGGGGCACTGTAATTCACAAACCTGCAGAGTTATAAATGACAGCTATCGTCCAAAAATAGACTGAAGTAAGGCTGCCAAGAGGACTTGAAAGCGGGGCAGAATTGCAGGAAACCGATTTCAGGAGGTAGACTGGAATTGCATTGAAAGCATAGGAAAAGAGGCAGAACGTCCACAATGATGCACTTGGCCAAAAAGGGCGTATGCGTTTTTTCCTGAATATAATCAGGAAAAAACGCATACGCCCTTTTTGGCCAACCAAGCAAGCTTGCAAAGGAAATCTGCACTACAATGAAGTCTCACTTCCCCCCGGTCAAAAGGGCCATCTGAAAAAAGTGTAAAATCCAGAAAGGCAACAGGCCATTGAGAACTGGGAGCCTTGTTATGCTGATGGGCGGGATGTAAATTGCCAAAATACACTTGGGAGAAGTGTATGGTGTTTCCTGAAACATCTAAAAAACAAAATACGTGTTCAAATATGTCTCAGTTTTCGTACCCTGGTACTCGGGTGCAACATTCCAGACGCTTTACTAACACTCTCCCCAGTTGGAGAGTCAGCGCCTTTAACCTCCTGTTTGGCCCAGTTTGCAATTTCTGCGGAAGATGAACAGGAATAGCGAGAACCAATGAGAGGCTAGCTGGTGGTGTCTGGACGGGCAAATTTAACTCTCATTTTCCACCAGGAAGAGGAAATAACCAAAGGCTCAGCGTGCCATACCGGAACCAGATTAGGGCCTGAAGCCATCCTGCGGTGTTGCGGCCAGCTCAAAAGAAAGCGAGTTGAAGAAAGGAGCTCAGGGGCACTGTAATTCACAAACCTGCAGAGTTATAAATGACAGCTATCGTCCAAAAATAGACTGAAGTAAGGCTGCCAAGAGGACTTGAAAGCGGGGCAGAATTGCAGGAAACCGATTTCAGGAGGTAGACTGGAATTGCATTGAAAGCATAGGAAAAGAGGCAGAACGTCCACAATGATGCACTTGGCCAAAAAGGGCGTATGCGTTTTTTCCTGAATATATTCAGGAAAAAACGCATACGCCCTTTTTGGCCAACCAAGCAAGCTTGCAAAGGAAATCTGCACTACAATGAAGTCTCACTTCCCCCCGGTCAAAAGGGCCATCTGAAAAAAGTGTAAAATCCAGAAAGGCAGGACAGGCCATGGAGAACTAGGAGCCTTGTTATGCTGATGGGCGGGATGTAAATTGCCAACAGACACTCGGGAGAAGTGTATGGTGTTTCCTGAAACATCTAAAAAACAAAGCAACAGAGCCTAGGGCACTTCCACTTATGGTCCTATAGCTTAGGGAAATTAAAATCAAAAAGACACAGCCACCCCAAAGTTTGGGACGCCTCCGTTTACAAGAACCTCGTTTACCGTACAAGTTCAATATCACAGAAAGTGAAAAATGGATAAAGAACTTGTGGTACTTACGTACAATGCAGTATCACTCAGCAATGAAATCTATGTCATCAGGCCCGTAGCAGCATAATGAGTGGATTCAGGTACGATGATTCTAACTGAAATAAGTCACACAGAAAAAGAAACATCATAAGATATCACTAATACACGGAATGTAAACTTGGCTACACAGGAACTGCATTCCAAAACAGAACAGGGTCTCAAATTTAGAAAACCAACTTATGCTTGCTTAAGGGGAAAGGTGAGTTGGGGTGCTGCATAAAACCAGAGATTGAAATGAGCACAGATAAAGTTCCTTAAGCCAAATATGGAATAGACAAGAGCTACTCCTTGCTCAACGAAATGGACTCAAAACCCCATATTAAACGCCTAAGAATGTACCTGACTAGTAAGTATCTTAAAACCTATGGATTGCTATGTCTCTAAAAGAGAATCAAGCGTGTGTACAGGGGCATAAACGCAGCAGTGATAGGATTGGAGAGGTTCGGTGAGCAAATGAAGACCCTTTGAAGTCATATTGCATGGTACCCATTCCACGGGTCTCAACTCTCCAGGTTTAAGGTATTCTTCCTTCAGCTAAAACATGCATGTGGAACCCAGAGTATGATCAACCATGTGAACGGGAGACGTGTTCAAATATGTCTCAGTTTTCCTCCCCTGGTACTCGGGTGCAACATTCCAGATGCTTTACTAACACTCTCCCGACTTGGAGAGTCAGTCCCTTTAACCTCCTGTTTGGCCCAGTTTGCAATTTCTGCGGAAGATGAACAGGAATAGCGAGAACCAATGAGAGACTAGCTGGAGGTGTCTGGACGGGCAAATTTAACTCTCATTTCCCACCAGGAAGAGGAATTAACCAAAGGCTCAGCATGCCGGGCCGGAACCAGATTAGGGCCTGAAGCCATCCTGCGGTGTTGCGGCCAGCTCACAAGAAAGCGAGTTGAAGAAAGGAGCTCAGGGGCACAGTAATTCACAAACCTGCAGAGTTATAAATGACAGCTATCGTCCAAAAATAGACTGAAGTAAGGCTGCCAAGAGGACTTGAAAGCGGGGCAGAATTGCAGGAAACCGATTTCAGGAGGTAGACTGGAATTGCATTGAAAGCATAGGAAAAGAGGCAGAAAGTCCACAATGATGCACTTGGCCAAAAAGGGCGTATTTGTTTTTTCCTGAATATATTCAGGAAAAAACGCATACGCCCTTTTTGGCCAACCAAGCAAGCTTGCAAAGGAAATCTGCACTACAATGAAGTCTCACTTCCCCCCGGTCAAAAGGGCCATCTGAAAAAAGTGTAAAATCCAGAAAGACAGGACAGGCCATGGAGAACTGGGAGCCTTGTTATGCTGATGGGCGGGATGTAAATTGCCAACAGACACTCGGGAGAAGTGTATGGTGTTTCCTGAAACATCTAAAAAACAAAGCAACAGAGCCTAGGGCACTTCCACTTATGGTCCTATAGCTTAGGGAAATTAAAATCAAAAAGACACAGCCACCCCAAAGTTTGGGACGCCTCCGTTTACAAGAACCGCGTTTACCGTACAAGTTCAATATCACAGAAAGTGAAAAATGGATAAAGAACTTGTGGTACTTACGTACAATGCAGTATCACTCAGCAATGAAATCTATGTCATCAGGCCCGTAGCAGCATAATGAGTGGATTCAGGTACGATGATTCTAACTGAAATAAGTCACACAGAAAAAGAAACATCATAAGATATCACTAATACACGGAATGTAAACTTGGCTACACAGGAACTGCATTCCAAAACAGAACAGGGTCTCAAATTTAGAAAACCAACTTATGCTTGCTTAAGGGGAAAGGTGAGTTGGGGTGCTGCATAAAACCAGAGATTGAAATGAGCACAGATAAAGTTCCTTAAGCCAAATATGGAATAGACAAGAGCTACTCCTTGCTCAACGAAATGGACTCAAAACCCCATATTAAACGCCTAAGAATGTACCTGACTAGTAAGTATCTTAAAACCTATGGATTGCTATGTCTCCAAAAGAGAATCAAGCGTGTGTACAGGGGCATAAACGCAGCAGTGATAGGATTGGAGAGGTTCGGTGAGCAAATGAAGACCCTTTGAAGTCATATTGCATGGTACCCATTACACGGGTCTCAACTCTCCAGGTTTAAGGTATTCTTCCTTCAGCTAAAATATGCATGTGGAACCCAGAGTATGATCAACCATGTGAACGGGAGACGTGTTCAAATATGTCTCAGTTTTCCTCCCCTGGTACTCGGGAGCAACATTCCAGACGCTTTACTAACACTCTCCCGACTTGGAGAGTCAGCACCTTTAACCTCCTGTTTGGCCCAGTTTGCAATTTCTGCGGAAGATGAACAGGAATAGCGAGAACCAATGAGAGACTAGCTGGAGGTGTCTGGACGGGCAAATTTAACTCTCATTTCCCACCAGGAAGAGGAATTAACCAAAGGCTCAGCGTGCCGTGCCGGAACCAGATTAGGGCCTGAAGCCATCCTGCGGTGTTGCGGCCAGCTCACAAGAAAGCGAGTTGAAGAAAGGAGCTCAGGGGCACTGTAATTCACAAACCTGCAGAGTTATAAATGACAGCTATCGTCCAAAAATAGACTGAAGTAAGGCTGCCAAGAGGACTTGAAAGCGGGGCAGAATTGCAGGAAACCGATTTCAGGAGGTAGACTGGAATTGCATTGAAAGCATAGGAAAAGAGGCAGAACGTCCACAATGATGCACTTGGCCAAAAAGGGCGTATGCGTTTTTTCCTGAATATATTCAGGAAAAAACGCATACGCCCTTTTTGGCCAACCAAGCAAGCTTGCAAAGGAAATCTGCACTACAATGAAGTCTCACTTCCCCCCGGTCAAAAGGGCCATCTGAAAAAAGTGTAAAATCCAGAAAGGGAGGACAGGCCATGGAGAACTGGGAGCCTTGTTATGCTGATGGGCGGGATGTAAATTGCCAACAGACACTCGGGAGAAGTGTATGGTGTTTCCTGAAACATCTAAAAAACAAAGCAACAGAGCCTAGGGCACTTCCACTTATGGTCCTATAGCTTAGGGAAATTAAAATCAAAAAGACACAGCCACCCCAAAGTTTGGGACGCCTCCGTTTACAAGAACCCCGTTTACCGTACAAGTTCAATATCACAGAAAGTGAAAAATGGATAAAGAACTTGTGGTACTTACGTACAATGCAGTATCACTCAGCAATGAAATCTATGTCATCAGGCCCGTAGCAGCATAATGAGTGGATTCAGGTACGATGATTCTAACTGAAATAAGTCACACAGAAAAAGAAACATCATCAGATATCACTAATACACGGAATGTAAACTTGGCTACACAGGAATTGCATTCCAAAACAGAACAGGGTCTCAAATTTAGAAAACCAACTTATGCTTGCTTAAGGGGAAAGGTGAGTTGGGGTGCTGCATAAAACCAGAGATTGAAATGAGCACAGATAAAGTTCCTTAAGCCAAATATGGTATAGACAAGAGCTACTCCTTGCTCAACGAAATGGACTCAAAACCCCATATTAAACGCCTAAGAATGTACCTGACTAGTAAGTATCTTAAAACCTATGGATTGCTATGTCTCTAAAAGAGAATCAAGCGTGTGTACAGGGGCATAAACGCAGCAGTGATAGGATTGGAGAGGTTCGGTGAGCAAATGAAGACCCTTTGAAGTCATATTGCATGGTACCCATTCCACGGGTCTCAACTCTCCAGGTTTAAGGTATTCTTCCTTCAGCTAAAACATGCATGTGGAACCCAGAGTATGATCAACCATGTGAACGGGAGACGTGTTCAAATATGTCTCAGTTTTCCTCCCCTGGTACTCGGGTGCAACATTCCAGATGCTTTACTAACACTCTCCCGACTTGGAGAGTCAGTCCCTTTAACCTCCTGTTTGGCCCAGTTTGCAATTTCTGCGGAAGATGAACAGGAATAGCGAGAACCAATGAGAGACTAGCTGGAGGTGTCTGGACGGGCAAATTTAACTCTCATTTCCCACCAGGAAGAGGAATTAACCAAAGGCTCAGCATGCCGGGCCGGAACCAGATTAGGGCCTGAAGCCATCCTGCGGTGTTGCGGCCAGCTCACAAGAAAGCGAGTTGAAGAAAGGAGCTCAGGGGCACAGTAATTCACAAACCTGCAGAGTTATAAATGACAGCTATCGTCCAAAAATAGACTGAAGTAAGGCTGCCAAGAGGACTTGAAAGCGGGGCAGAATTGCAGGAAACCGATTTCAGGAGGTAGACTGGAATTGCATTGAAAGCATAGGAAAAGAGGCAGAAAGTCCACAATGATGCACTTGGCCAAAAAGGGCGTATTTGTTTTTTCCTGAATATATTCAGGAAAAAACGCATACGCCCTTTTTGGCCAACCAAGCAAGCTTGCAAAGGAAATCTGCACTACAATGAAGTCTCACTTCCCCCCGGTCAAAAGGGCCATCTGAAAAAAGTGTAAAATCCAGAAAGACAGGACAGGCCATGGAGAACTGGGAGCCTTGTTATGCTGATGGGCGGGATGTAAATTGCCAACAGACACTCGGGAGAAGTGTATGGTGTTTCCTGAAACATCTAAAAAACAAAGCAACAGAGCCTAGGGCACTTCCACTTATGGTCCTATAGCTTAGGGAAATTAAAATCAAAAAGACACAGCCACCCCAAAGTTTGGGACGCCTCCGTTTACAAGAACCGCGTTTACCGTACAAGTTCAATATCACAGAAAGTGAAAAATGGATAAAGAACTTGTGGTACTTACGTACAATGCAGTATCACTCAGCAATGAAATCTATGTCATCAGGCCCGTAGCAGCATAATGAGTGGATTCAGGTACGATGATTCTAACTGAAATAAGTCACACAGAAAAAGAAACATCATAAGATATCACTAATACACGGAATGTAAACTTGGCTACACAGGAACTGCATTCCAAAACAGAACAGGGTCTCAAATTTAGAAAACCAACTTATGCTTGCTTAAGGGGAAAGGTGAGTTGGGGTGCTGCATAAAACCAGAGATTGAAATGAGCACAGATAAAGTTCCTTAAGCCAAATATGGAATAGACAAGAGCTACTCCTTGCTCAACGAAATGGACTCAAAACCCCATATTAAACGCCTAAGAATGTACCTGACTAGTAAGTATCTTAAAACCTATGGATTGCTATGTCTCCAAAAGAGAATCAAGCGTGTGTACAGGGGCATAAACGCAGCAGTGATAGGATTGGAGAGGTTCGGTGAGCAAATGAAGACCCTTTGAAGTCATATTGCATGGTACCCATTACACGGGTCTCAACTCTCCAGGTTTAAGGTATTCTTCCTTCAGCTAAAATATGCATGTGGAACCCAGAGTATGATCAACCATGTGAACGGGAGACGTGTTCAAATATGTCTCAGTTTTCCTCCCCTGGTACTCGGGAGCAACATTCCAGACGCTTTACTAACACTCTCCCGACTTGGAGAGTCAGCACCTTTAACCTCCTGTTTGGCCCAGTTTGCAATTTCTGCGGAAGATGAACAGGAATAGCGAGAACCAATGAGAGACTAGCTGGAGGTGTCTGGACGGGCAAATTTAACTCTCATTTCCCACCAGGAAGAGGAATTAACCAAAGGCTCAGCGTGCCGTGCCGGAACCAGATTAGGGCCTGAAGCCATCCTGCGGTGTTGCGGCCAGCTCACAAGAAAGCGAGTTGAAGAAAGGAGCTCAGGGGCACTGTAATTCACAAACCTGCAGAGTTATAAATGACAGCTATCGTCCAAAAATAGACTGAAGTAAGGCTGCCAAGAGGACTTGAAAGCGGGGCAGAATTGCAGGAAACCGATTTCAGGAGGTAGACTGGAATTGCATTGAAAGCATAGGAAAAGAGGCAGAACGTCCACAATGATGCACTTGGCCAAAAAGGGCGTATGCGTTTTTTCCTGAATATATTCAGGAAAAAACGCATACGCCCTTTTTGGCCAACCAAGCAAGCTTGCAAAGGAAATCTGCACTACAATGAAGTCTCACTTCCCCCCGGTCAAAAGGGCCATCTGAAAAAAGTGTAAAATCCAGAAAGGGAGGACAGGCCATGGAGAACTGGGAGCCTTGTTATGCTGATGGGCGGGATGTAAATTGCCAACAGACACTCGGGAGAAGTGTATGGTGTTTCCTGAAACATCTAAAAAACAAAGCAACAGAGCCTAGGGCACTTCCACTTATGGTCCTATAGCTTAGGGAAATTAAAATCAAAAAGACACAGCCACCCCAAAGTTTGGGACGCCTCCGTTTACAAGAACCCCGTTTACCGTACAAGTTCAATATCACAGAAAGTGAAAAATGGATAAAGAACTTGTGGTACTTACGTACAATGCAGTATCACTCAGCAATGAAATCTATGTCATCAGGCCCGTAGCAGCATAATGAGTGGATTCAGGTACGATGATTCTAACTGAAATAAGTCACACAGAAAAAGAAACATCATCAGATATCACTAATACACGGAATGTAAACTTGGCTACACAGGAACTGCATTCCAAAACAGAACAGGGTCTCAAATTTAGAAAACCAACTTATGCTTGCTTAAGGGGAAAGGTGAGTTGGGGTGCTGCATAAAACCAGAGATTGAAATGAGCACAGATAAAGTTCCTTAAGCCAAATATGGTATAGACAAGAGCTACTCCTTGCTCAACGAAATGGACTCAAAACCCCATATTAAACGCCTAAGAATGTACCTGACTAGTAAGTATCTTAAAACCTATGGATTGCTATGTCTCTAAAAGAGAATCAAGCGTGTGTACAGGGGCATAAACGCAGCAGTGATAGGATTGGAGAGGTTCGGTGAGCAAATGAAGACCCTTTGAAGTCATATTGCATGGTACCCATTCCACGGGTCTCAACTCTCCAGGTTTAAGGTATTCTTCCTTCAGCTAAAACATGCATGTGGAACCCAGAGTATGATCAACCATGTGAACGGGAGACGTGTTCAAATATGTCTCAGTTTTCCTCCCCTGGTACTCGGGTGCAACATTCCAGATGCTTTACTAACACTCTCCCGACTTGGAGAGTCAGTCCCTTTAACCTCCTGTTTGGCCCAGTTTGCAATTTCTGCGGAAGATGAACAGGAATAGCGAGAACCAATGAGAGACTAGCTGGAGGTGTCTGGACGGGCAAATTTAACTCTCATTTCCCACCAGGAAGAGGAATTAACCAAAGGCTCAGCATGCCGGGCCGGAACCAGATTAGGGCCTGAAGCCATCCTGCGGTGTTGCGGCCAGCTCACAAGAAAGCGAGTTGAAGAAAGGAGCTCAGGGGCACAGTAATTCACAAACCTGCAGAGTTATAAATGACAGCTATCGTCCAAAAATAGACTGAAGTAAGGCTGCCAAGAGGACTTGAAAGCGGGGCAGAATTGCAGGAAACCGATTTCAGGAGGTAGACTGGAATTGCATTGAAAGCATAGGAAAAGAGGCAGAAAGTCCACAATGATGCACTTGGCCAAAAAGGGCGTATTTGTTTTTTCCTGAATATATTCAGGAAAAAACGCATACGCCCTTTTTGGCCAACCAAGCAAGCTTGCAAAGGAAATCTGCACTACAATGAAGTCTCACTTCCCCCCGGTCAAAAGGGCCATCTGAAAAAAGTGTAAAATCCAGAAAGACAGGACAGGCCATGGAGAACTGGGAGCCTTGTTATGCTGATGGGCGGGATGTAAATTGCCAACAGACACTCGGGAGAAGTGTATGGTGTTTCCTGAAACATCTAAAAAACAAAGCAACAGAGCCTAGGGCACTTCCACTTATGGTCCTATAGCTTAGGGAAATTAAAATCAAAAAGACACAGCCACCCCAAAGTTTGGGACGCCTCCGTTTACAAGAACCGCGTTTACCGTACAAGTTCAATATCACAGAAAGTGAAAAATGGATAAAGAACTTGTGGTACTTACGTACAATGCAGTATCACTCAGCAATGAAATCTATGTCATCAGGCCCGTAGCAGCATAATGAGTGGATTCAGGTACGATGATTCTAACTGAAATAAGTCACACAGAAAAAGAAACATCATAAGATATCACTAATACACGGAATGTAAACTTGGCTACACAGGAACTGCATTCCAAAACAGAACAGGGTCTCAAATTTAGAAAACCAACTTATGCTTGCTTAAGGGGAAAGGTGAGTTGGGGTGCTGCATAAAACCAGAGATTGAAATGAGCACAGATAAAGTTCCTTAAGCCAAATATGGAATAGACAAGAGCTACTCCTTGCTCAACGAAATGGACTCAAAACCCCATATTAAACGCCTAAGAATGTACCTGACTAGTAAGTATCTTAAAACCTATGGATTGCTATGTCTCCAAAAGAGAATCAAGCGTGTGTACAGGGGCATAAACGCAGCAGTGATAGGATTGGAGAGGTTCGGTGAGCAAATGAAGACCCTTTGAAGTCATATTGCATGGTACCCATTACACGGGTCTCAACTCTCCAGGTTTAAGGTATTCTTCCTTCAGCTAAAATATGCATGTGGAACCCAGAGTATGATCAACCATGTGAACGGGAGACGTGTTCAAATATGTCTCAGTTTTCCTCCCCTGGTACTCGGGAGCAACATTCCAGACGCTTTACTAACACTCTCCCGACTTGGAGAGTCAGCACCTTTAACCTCCTGTTTGGCCCAGTTTGCAATTTCTGCGGAAGATGAACAGGAATAGCGAGAACCAATGAGAGACTAGCTGGAGGTGTCTGGACGGGCAAATTTAACTCTCATTTCCCACCAGGAAGAGGAATTAACCAAAGGCTCAGCGTGCCGTGCCGGAACCAGATTAGGGCCTGAAGCCATCCTGCGGTGTTGCGGCCAGCTCACAAGAAAGCGAGTTGAAGAAAGGAGCTCAGGGGCACTGTAATTCACAAACCTGCAGAGTTATAAATGACAGCTATCGTCCAAAAATAGACTGAAGTAAGGCTGCCAAGAGGACTTGAAAGCGGGGCAGAATTGCAGGAAACCGATTTCAGGAGGTAGACTGGAATTGCATTGAAAGCATAGGAAAAGAGGCAAAACGTCCACAATGATGCACTTGGCCAAAAAGGGCGTATGCGTTTTTTCCTGAATATATTCAGGAAAAAACGCATACGCCCTTTTTGGCCAACCAAGCAAGCTTGCAAAGGAAATCTGCACTACAATGAAGTCTCACTTCCCCCCGGTCAAAAGGGCCATCTGAAAAAAGTGTAAAATCCAGAAAGGCAGGACAGGCCATGGAGAACTGGGAGCCTTGTTATGCTGATGGGCGGGATGTAAATTGCCAACAACCACTCGGGAGAAGTGTATGGTGTTTCCTGAAACATCTAAAAAACAAAGCAACAGAGCCTAGGGCACTTCCACTTATGGTCCTATAGCTTAGGGAAATTAAAATCAAAAAGACACAGCCACCCCAAAGTTTGGGACGCCTCCGTTTACAAGAACCCCGTTTACCGTACAAGTTCAATATCACAGAAAGTGAAAAATGGATAAAGAACTTGTGGTACTTACGTACAATGCAGTATCACTCAGCAATGAAATCTATGTCATCAGGCCCGTAGCAGCATAATGAGTGGATTCAGGTACGATGATTCTAACTGAAATAAGTCACACAGAAAAACAAACATCATAAGATATCACTAATACACGGAATGTAAACTTGGCTACACAGGAACTGCATTCCAAAACAGAACAGGGTCTCAAATTTAGAAAACCAACTTATGCTTGCTTAAGGGGAAAGGTGAGTTGGGGTGCTGCATAAAACCAGAGATTGAAATGAGCACAGATAAAGTTCCTTAAGCCAAATATGGAATAGACAAGAGCTACTCCTTGCTCAACGAAATGGACTCAACACCCCATATTAAACGCCTAAGAATGTACCTGACTAGTAAGTATCTTAAAACCTATGGATTGCTATGTCTCTAAAAGAGAATCAAGCATGTGTACAGGGGCATAAACGCAGCAGTGATAGGATTGGAGAGGTTCGGTGAGCAAATGAAGACCCTTTGAAGTCATATTGCATGGTACCCATTCCACGGGTTTCAACTACCCAGGTTTTAGGTATTCTTCCTTCAGCTAAAACATGCATGTGGAACCCAGAGTATGATCAACCATGTGATCAGGAGACGTGTTCAAATATGTCTCAGTTTTCGTACCCTGGTCCTCGGGTGCAACATTCCAGACGCTTTACTAACACTCTCCCCACTTGGAGAGTCAGCACCTTTAACCTCCTGTTTGGCCCAGTTTGCAATTTCTGCGGAAGATGAACAGGAATAGCGAGAACCAATGAGAGGCTAGCTGGAGGTGTCTGGACGGGCAAATTTAACTCTCATTTCCCACCAGGAAGAGGAAATAACCAAAGGCTCACCATGCCGGGCCGGAACCAGATTAGGGCCTGAAGCCATTCTGCGGTGTTGCGGCCAGGTCACAAGAAAGCGAGTTGAAGAAAGGAGCTCAGGGGCAGTGTAATTCACAAACCTGCAGAGTTATAAATGACAGCTATCGTCCAAAAATAGACTGAAGTAAGGCTTCCAAGAGGACTTGAAAGCGGGGCAGAATTGCAGGAAACCGATTTCAGGAGGTAGACTGGAATTGCATTGAAAGCATAGGAAAAGAGGCAGAACGTCCACAATGATGCACTTGGCCAAAAAGGGCGTATGCGTTTTTTCCTGAATATATTCAGGAAAAAACGCATACGCCCTTTTTGGCCAACCAAGCAAGCTTGCAAAGGAAATCTGCACTACAATGAAGTCTCACTTCCCCCCGGTCAAAAGGGCCATCTGAAAAAAGTGTAAAATCCAGAAAGGCAGGACAGGCCATGGAGAACTGGGAGCCTTGTTATGCTGATGGGCGGGATGTAAATTGCCAACAACCACTCGGGAGAAGTGTATGGTGTTTCCTGAAACATCTAAAAAACAAAGCAACAGAACCTCGGGCACTTCCACTTATGGTCCTATAGCTTAGGGAAATTAAAATCAAAAAGACACAGCCACCCCAAAGTTTGAAACGGCTCTGTTTACAAGAACCTCGTTTACAGTACAAGTTCAACATCGCAGAAAGTGAAAAATGGATAAAGAAGTTGTGGTATTTACTTACAAAGCAATATCACTCAGCAATGAAATCTGTGTCATCAGGCCCTTAGCAGCACAATGAGTGGATTCAGGTATGATGATTCTAACTGAAATAAGTCACACAGAAAAAGTAACATCATAAGATATCAGTAATACACGGAATGTAAACTTGGCTACACAGGAACTAAATTACAGAACAGAACAGGGTCTCAAATTTAGAAAACCAACTTATGCTTGCTTAAGGGGAAAGGTGAGTTGGGGTGCTGCATAAAACCAGAGATTGAAATGAGCACAGATAAAGTTCCTTAAGTCAAATATGGAATAGACTAGAGCTACTCCTTGCTCAACGAAATGGACTCAACACCGCATATTAAACGCCTAAGAATGTACCTGACTAGTAAGTATCTTAAAACCTATGGATTGCTATGTCTCCGAAAGAGAATCAAGCATGTGTACAGGGGCATAAACGCAGCAGTGATAGGATTGGAGAGGTTCGGTGAGCAAATGAAGACCCTTTGAAGTCATATTGCATGGTACCCATTCCACGGGTTTCAACTACCCAGGTTTAAGGTATTCTTCCTTCAGCTAAAACATGCATGTGGAACCTAGAGTATGATCAACCATGTGAACGGGAGACGTGTTCAAATATGTCTCAGTTTTCCTCCCCTGGTACTCGGGTGCAACATTCCAGACGCTTTACTAACACTCTCCCCACTTGGAGAGTCAGTCCCTTTAACCTCCTGTTTGGCCCAGTTTGCAATTTCTGCGGAAGATGAACAGGAATAGCGAGAACCAATGAGAGACTAGCTGGAGGTGTCTGGACGGGCAAATTTAACTCTCATTTCCCACCAGGAAGAGGAAATAACCAAAGGCTCAGCGTGCCGTGCCGGAACCAGATTAGGGCCTGAAGCCATCCTGCGGTGTTGCGGCCAGCTCACAAGAAAGCGAGTTGAAGAAAGGAGCTCAGGGGCACTGTAATTCACAAACCTGCAGAGTTATAAATGACAGCTATCATCCAAAAATAGACTGAAGTAAGGCTGCCAAGAGGACTTGAAAGCGGGGCAGAATTGCAGGAAACCGATTTCAGGAGGTAGACTGGAATTGCATTGAAAGCATAGGAAAAGAGGCAGGACGTCCACAATGATGCACTTGGCCAAAAAGGGCGTATGCGTTTTTTCCTGAATATATTCAGGAAAAAACGCATACGCCCTTTTTGGCCAACCAAGCAAGCTTGCAAAGGAAATCTGCACTACAATGAAGTCCCACTTCCCCCCGGTCAAAAGGGCCATCTGAAAAAAGTGTAAAATCCAGAAAGGCAGGACAGGCCATGGAGAACTGGGAGCCTTGTTATGCTGATGGGCGGGATGTAAATTGCCAACAGACACTCCGGAGAAGTGTATGGTGTTTC
Organism: Delphinus delphis; assembly: GCF_949987515.2. Classification (NCBI taxonomy): domain Eukaryota; kingdom Metazoa; phylum Chordata; class Mammalia; order Artiodactyla; family Delphinidae; genus Delphinus; species Delphinus delphis. The sequence continues at coordinate 142,539 of NW_027192756.1, forward strand.
CTGAAACATCTAAAAAACAAACCAACAGAGCCTAGGGCACTGCCACTTATGGTCCTATAGCTTAGGGAAATTAAAATCAAAAAGACACAGCCACCCCAAAGTTTGGGACGCCTCTATTTACAAGAACCTCGTTTACAGTACAAGTTCAACATCGCAGAAAGTGAAAAATGGATAAAGAATTTGTGGTATTTACTTACAAAGCAATATCACTCAGCAATGAAATCTGTGTCATCAGGCCCTTAGCAGCACAATGAGTGGATTCAGGTATGATGATTCTAACTGAAATAAGTCACACAGAAAAAGAAACATCATAAGATATCAGTAATACACGGAATGTAAACTTGGCTACACAGGAACTGAATTACAGAACAGAACAGGGTCTCAAATTTAGAAAACCAACTTATGCTTGCTTAAGGGGAAAGGTGAGTTGGGGTGCTGCATAAAACCAGAGATTGAAATGAGCACAGATAAAGTTCCTTAAGCCAAATATGGAATAGACAAGAGCTACTCCTTGCTCAACGAAATGGACTCAACACCGCATATTAAACGCCTAAGAATGTACCTGACTAGTAAGTATCTTAAAACCTATGGATTGCTATGTCTCCGAAAGAGAATCAAGCATGTGTACAGGGGCATAAACGCAGCAGTGATAGGATTGGAGAGGTTTGGTGAGCAAATGAAGACCCTTTGAAGTCATATTGCATGGTACCCATTACACGGGTCTTAACTCTCCAGGTTTAAGGTATTCTTCCTTCAGCTAAAACATGCATGTGGAACCCAAGTATGATGAACCATGTGAACGGGAGACGTGTTCAAATATGTCTCAGTTTTCCTCCCCTGGTACTCGGGTGCAACATTCCAGACGCTTTACTAACACTCTCCCCACTTGGAGAGTCAGCGCCTTTAACCTCCTGTTTGGCCCAGTTTGCAATTTCTGCGGAAGATGAACAGGAATAGCGAGAACCAATGAGAGACTACCTGGAGGTGTCTGGACGGGCAAATTTAACTCTCATTTCCCACCAGGAAGAGGAAATAACCAAAGGCTCAGCGTGCCATGCCGGAACCAGATTAGGGCCTGAAGCCATCCTGCGGTGTTGCGGCCAGGTCACAAGAAAGTGAGTTGAAGAAAGGAGCTCAGGGGCACTGTAATTCACAAACCTGCAGAGTTATAAATGACAGCTATCGTCCAAAAATACACTGAAGTAAGGCTGCCAAAAGGACTTGAAAGCGGGGCAGAATTGCAGGAAACCGATTTCAGGAGGTAGACTGGAATTGCATTGAAAGCATAGGAAAAGAGGCAGAACGTCCACAATGATGCACTTGGCCAAAAAGGGCGTATGCGTTTTTTCCTGAATATATTCAGGAAAAAACGCATACGCCCTTTTTGGCCAACCAAGCAAGCTTGCAAAGGAAATCTGCACTACAATGAAGTCTCACTTCCCCCCGGTCAAAAGGGCCATCTGAAAAAAGTGTAAAATCCAGAAAGGCAGGACAGGCCACGGAGAACTGGGAGCCTTGTTATGCTGATGGGCGGGATGTAAATTGCCAACAGACACTCCGGAGAAGTGTATGGTGTTTCCTGAAACATCTAAAAAACAAAGCAACAGAGCCTAGGGCACTGCCACTTATGGTCCTATAGCTTAGGGAAATTAAAATCAAAAAGACACAGCCACCCCAATGTTTGGGACGCCTCTGTTTACAAGAACCTCGTTTACAGTACAAGTTCAATATCACAGAAAGTGAAAAATGGATAAAGAACTTGTGGTATTTACTTACAAAGCAATATCACTCAGCAATGAAATCTATGTCATCAGGCCCTTAGCAGAACAATGAGTGGATTCAGGTATGATGATTCTAACTGAAATAAGTCACACAGAAAAAGAAACATCATAAGATATCAGTAATACACGGAATGTAAACTTGGCTACACAGGAACTGAATTACAGAACAGAACAGGGTCTCAAATTTAGAAAACCAACTTATGCTTGCTTAAGGGGAAAGGTGAGTTGGGGTGCTGCATAAAACCAGAGATTGAAATGAGCACAGATAAAGTTACTTAAGCCAAATATGGAATAGACAAGAGCTACTCCTTGCTCAACGAAATGGACTCAACACCGCATATTAAACGGCTAAGAATGTACCTGACTAGTAAGTATCTTAAAACCTATGGATTGCTATGTCTCCGAAAGAGAATCAAGCATGTGTACAGGGGCATGAACGCAGCAGTGATAGGATTGGAGAGGTTCGGTGAGCAAATGAAGACCCTTTGAAGTCATATTGCATGGTACCCATTACACGGGTCTCAACTCTCCAGGGTTAAGGTATTCTTCCTTCAGCTGAAACATGCATGTGGAACCCCGCGTATGATCAACCGTGTGAACGGGAGACGTGTTCAAATATGTCTCAGTTTTCCTCCCCTGGTACTCGGGTGCAACATTCCAGACCCTTTACTAACACTCTCCCAACTTGGAGAGTCAGCGCCTTTAACCTCCTGTTTGGCCCAGTTTGCAATTTCTGCGGAAGATGAACAGGAATAGGGAGAACCAATGAGAGACTAGCTGGAGGTGTCTGGACGGTCAAATTTAACTCTCATTTCCCACCAGGAAGAGGAAATAACCAAAGGCTCAGCGTGCCGTGCCGGAACCATATTAGGGCCTGAAGCCATCCTGCGGTGTTGCGGCCAATTCAAAAGAAAGCGAGTTGAAGAAAGGAGCTCAGGGTCTCTGTAATTCACAAACCTGCAGAGTTATAAATGACAGCTATCATCCAAAAATAGACTGAAGTAAGGCTGCCAAGAGGACTTGAAAGCGGGGCAGAATTGCAGGATACCGATTTCAGGAGGTAGACTGGAATTGCATTGAAAGCATAGGAAAAGAGGCAGAACGTCCACAATGATGCACTTGGCCAAAAAGGGCGTATGTGTTTTTTCCTGAATATATTCAGGAAAAAACGCATACGCCCTTTTTGGCCAACCAAGCAAGCTTGCAAAGGAAATCTGCACTACAATGAAGTCTCACTTCCCCCCGGTCAAAAGGGCCATCTGAAAAAAGTGTAAAACCCAGAAAGGCAGGAGAGGCCATGGAGAACTGGGAGCCTTGTTATGCTGATGGGCGGGATGTAAATTGCCAACAGACACTCGGGAGAAGTGTATGGTGTTTCCTGAAACATCTAAAAAACAAAGCAACAGAGCCTAGGGCACTTCCACTTATGGTCCTATAGCTTAGGGAAATTAATATCAAAAAGACACAGCAACCCCAAAATTTGGGATGGCTCTTTTTACAGAAATCTCTTCTACGGCACAAGTTAAATATCCCAGAGAGCAAATAATGGGTAAAGAAGTTGCGGTACTTATGTACAACAGAATACCACTCAGCAATGAAATCTATGTCACCAGGCCCGTACCAGCATAATGAGTGCATTGAGGCACGATGATTCTAAGTGAAATAAGTCACACAGAAAAAGAAACATCATAAGGTATCACTAATACACGGAATGTGAACTTGGCTACACATGAACTGAATTACAAAACAGAACAGGGTCTCAAGTTTAGAAAACCAACTTATGCCTGCTTAAGGGGGAAGGTGAGTTGGGGTGCTGCATAAAAGCAGAGTTTGAAATTAGCACAGATACCGTTCCATAAGCCAAATATGTAATAGACAAGAGCTACCCCTTGCTCAACGAAATGGATTCAACAATGAGGTATCACCTCACACCTGGTAGAATAGGCATCATTGAAAATCTACAAACAAAAAATGCTGGAAAGGGTGTGGAGAAAAGGAACCCTCTTCCACTATTGTTGGGAATATAAATTGATACAGTCATTATGGAGAACAATATGGAATTTCTTAAGAAACTAACAATAGAATTACCATATGATACAGCAATCCCAGTACTGGACATATACCCAGACAAAACCATAAATCAAAAAGAGTCATTCACCGCAATGTTCATTGCATCACTATTTACAATATCGAGGTAATGGAAGCAACCTAAATGCCCACAGACAGACGAATGCATAAAGCTGTGGTACATATATAAAATGGAATATTACTAAGCCATGAAAAGGAATGAAATTGGGTCATTTGTAGAGACGTCGATGAATCTAGAGACTGTCATACAGAGTGAAGTAAGTCAGAAAGAGAAAAACAAATCTTGTATATTCATGCATATATGTGGAACCTAGAAAAACTGTACAGATTAACCATTTTGCAAGGCATAAATAGAGCAACAGATGTAGACAACAAACGTATGGACAACAAGGGGGGAAAGCTGTTGGGGGGGTGGTGGTGGGAGGAGTTGAGAGACTGGGATTGGCATGTATACATTTATATGTATAAAATAGATAACCAATAAGAACCTGCTGTATAAAAATATAAAATAAAATTCAAAATTAAAAAGAAGTAAAATTTAAAAAATAAAACAGAAAAAACAATTATTCCCTGCACATACATGTATTTATATGAATAAATTATTTCCATGCTTATATCTGTAAATACAAAAAAGAGGAATAAAATCTACCTTGAACCAAAAACGAAAAAGAGAAAAAAAACACAGAACCCACCAGTTACACAGAGGAAAACCATATCAGGGCACTTGCTCCAGTTGTAAACAATTCTGAAGTTGGTCAGTGGTGGGGAATCGTCTCCCATTCAGCCAGCAGCCCCCACGCAACAAGCGTCCTCATTGCAAAGCTGGGGCACCGTGCCGAGGCATCTGTGAGTAAACGTGAGCTGAGCCCCAGGCCAGTTGCTGCTGAACTATTCCCACCCATCCCAGGTAAAACACCTGAATATATACAAGGACTTGAAAGCCTAGAGGAAGGGCCATAGAGCCACACGAGTGACAGCATGCCGGCCGACTTGGTGCCTGCAGGCCAGCCAGGATGGTCCTGGCCCTGGGTGCTCTTCTGGAAGATTTCCATTTCCCTGCCTGAGATACCCGTCCTGTCCCTGCCCCCACTGCTTTTTTCCTTCCTCACCTCTGCCCAGGGAGAAATTTCAGCAGCAGGTATGGGTGACACATCCTCTTCTTTAGCAGGTGGCAGCCTGGCAACTGCTGCAGAAAGTCCAGCAGAACCCCACTCACACTGGGCCACCCACAAAGCCGTGGCCTCTCACTCCCTCCCACCAGCCCAGCCCCGAGACTGCTGACAGGGCAGAGAAAATGGCGTCAGGCACGGCTGCAGGGGCTCTTGCTGCCTGGAGTGGTATTTATATTGATCTCAACCCAGGCACACCTGGGGAGGGCTGGCCGGCACGGTAAGGCTGCCCAGGTCAGCCAATCATCACCCCTCAGGGGCTCACAGTTGCAGAAAATGGAACTTGCTGAACCGGCCAGGTCCAAGGAACAGGTGTGGGCTCCTGAGAGTCAGGATAGACAAGGGGCTGCAGCTTTGGCTTGTTTTCTAATCATTTTATCTGGCCCATGAGTGGGAGACAACTTCAAGAAAACCCTCTCCTAATGAGAGGAACCCAGGAGTCAGGGAGAGGAGGGGTGGGTGGTGGTTGGAGACAGAGGCCTGGTGCCCCGGGTGCAGTGGAAGTCTCTGGAAGACCAGGTGGAGGGAGGCCTCACAGAGTGATGCCCAGGGTCACAGACCTGTCGCAGCTGCTGTTTGTTAGTTCAAGTCCTGCTCTGAGGTGCTCTGTGTCAGCTCTGAGCGACAGGTGAGCTGGGGGTGCTCTGCAATGAGGGCTATGTGCACGGTTCCTGTGTGCCCAGCCCTGCCACGGTACCTGCAAGGGTAGCTCTGTATCCTGGGAGGGGCCTGACCACGAGAGCCCCGTGGGCTGGGGTGGGGGTGGGGTACCTGCCCAGGTGAGCTCCATATTCTGGGATTGGTCTGACCACGAGAGCCCCATGGGCTGCTGGGGACCTGGTAAAGGATGTCAGGACAGTCAGTGAAGCCACCGAGGATATACCTCCAGTTGCTCCTAATTCCTACACCCTGCTGGTCATTCTACCAACCACCAGGACATGGTATTCTGTATTAGTCTTCAATGATGCCTTCTTTTGTATTCCATTAGTCCCAGAGTCACAAGAAATTTTGGCTTGTGAGTGGCAGGACTCAACATACAACTAAAACAATACTTCCGGGCCGTCTGGCCCCAAGGGTGCAAAAATTCCCACACCATCTTTGGGGAAAGCTTAGCTAAAGACCTAAAAGTTCTACCTCTGGAAAAGGAAACCCTCCTTCAATATGCAGACGACATTCTGATCACCAGCCCTACTAAGGAGGCCTCTGAACTACCAAGCCAATAAAGGATAGAAGTTGTCCAAGAAAAAGCTCAAATATCACAGACTGCGGTGACCTGCCTGGGCTTCATTCTCACAGAAGGTCAGAGAAGCCCATCCCAGGAAAGGGAAGAAACCATTTTCAGCCTTACCCCTTTCTAAAACTAGAAGACAGCTTAGGGGTTCCTGGGGAGGCCAGGGTTTGCTGCTTCTGGATCCCTAGCTACAGTCTACTAGCTGGGCCTCTATATGAAACACTGAAAGGAAAAGATGATGATCCTTTTGAATAGAATCCAGAAGTGGCCTTTCAAGAATGGAAAGAGCAGTCAATTCAGACCCTTGCCCTGGAACTCCCTAATTTAGCTAAACCCTTTGACCTTTACATTCCTGGTGAAAGGTGAATCGCCATTGGAGAATTAGTGCAAAAACTGGGACCACTTGAAATGGAACAATGCAAGAATGCCATCCAGGTAGGATAAACTACGGTCACTAAGGGGCTTGGCCCACTGCCACATCTGGCCAAGATACTGGCGGTATCTAAAAACCTGGAAATCAGCAGCCCAAAAGGCCACCTCCCTCCTAAGGGAAAAGGACCCCACGTGGTGATCCTAACCACCAACCATGCCCTGAAGTTGCAGGGTTCGCTCCGTGGGCACACCGACCTTGAGTGAGGAGGCCCTCCAACTCCAACATCCAGAGAGATAACCGGGGGCAACAGGGCACCATGACGACTCGTGTGAACATCACTTGACCTGGAGTTTCTCTCATAAAACAACAAGAGTGTGTCCCAAAAGAGTAGACTACTGCTTGCAGGACTTACTGCACCCAGAGGGGAGCTAATAATCTTGGCGGGGGAACAGTATACCACACTGTCACCATAGAAAAGCCTACAGACACCGTGATGATGGTGGCCAATAAGACCGGCTGGACTCCTGTTTACTTCAAAAGGCTGTTGACTCAGTAGCCATCATGGTCCTTGATCACCACTGACCCTGGACTGTCTGGGAGTTGAGCGGGCAGGGCTCTGACACCTGGTGCTGTTTGTACGTTAATTCAGGGGCCTAACTGAAGAAAGCGCAGACTACTGGTCAGAGCATCTAGGCTGGCAGAGACGGTCAGCCTAAGGTGGCCGAACAAATGTGGGGCGGGGTGAAACCGGCCCCCACAGCGTCTCTGCACATCTCTTTCCTGGACCCTTAAAGGTCATTAGAATCTATAACACTTCCAATGCTGGTGCTCAGGTGGACGAGCAGGGAGGCAGGGGTCCTGGGGACAATCAACGTCACCGGGAGGCTGCTGGGGAGAAGCTCTGACCCTCGCCCCAGGGTATGAGGGCTCCCAACTCAGCACTCAGCAGTTACAGAAGAAGGGTCTGCACCCTCAGCACTCCAAGAATGAGGAACGGGACAAAAGGCAGAGGAGGGGTTTGTCCCCAGCAAAGCCCATTAAAAATCCCTGGGAGATAAAAATAGAATCTGGGCAATAAAGTCAAGTCTAACCTTTTTTATCCTTTGTGCTTTGTCTAATTTCACGTGCTCCTAGGGTCCCGCATGCAGAGGTTCCACACCCGGCACTTCAGACCAGATTTCCTAGTGCAGAATGGCTGGGTCGACACCTCAGCTCCTGGGGCCCAGTGCAGACTCCACGATATAGAGCCTGAGCTACAGCCAACCCAGCCCTCGAGAGCTCCGCCGCCTCCCTCTCTCCCACTGACTCTGACAGGATCTCTACACAGCAGCCCAGCCCACAGCCCACGGGGTAGTGCATGCTCTCACCTCTCCATTCTCTGATCAAAATATAAAGTTTCCTTTGCTTGTGAACCAAACTCAGTCTCGATCTGTTGGCCCCAATGACACTGGGCAGGGGGACACTTGTTGGGGTCCACTCTGGAGGATCAATAACAGAAATTGAGACTATTGTAACCTCAATGAACAGATGTGTGAGCCAAACTGTAGTTAACATAGAACAGTGTATAAGGCTCGGGTAAAATAAGATGTTTTTAACACTTCCATTTGATATTTCCATCACTTTTTATAAGCAAGTTCAGTGAAAAGGTTTGTCTTATTTGTCAGGTCAATATTAGAGAAACGAAGTGATTTCTTTCCAAGGATGTACAGCTAATAATCTTGGTTAAACCTTCAATCTTGTTTTAAATGCTTTTCCATTGAAAATGATACCTCTCTTTCAGCTCCCCCATTTCTGAGAAGTATAAAATCTTATAATTTATTATTACCAAAGGGGAAAGGTGGGAGGAGGGATAAATTAACAGTTTGGAATGAACACATACACACTGCTATGTATAAAATAGATCATCAACAAGGAACTACTGTATAGCACAGGGAACTACACTCAACATTTTGCAATAACCTATAAGGGGAAATAATCTGAAAAAGAATAGATATTTTTATTGACATCATCTATCAATGACAGTTAAAGTGTAGCCTAAGGGAAGCTGGTGGTGAGTGCTTCTGACCCTGAAGACTTCAATCATCTAAAGTTTGGACTCTGCCTACTCCCCAAGGCCCTTAATGAACATATGTGTAGCCGTAGCTTAAAAACTTCCCCAGTTTGGGTTTCGGGGAGACACTGATTTTGAAAAAGCCCTGGTGTTCTCCTTACATGAATGGGACTCTTCCTACTGCTAAAACATGTCTGTCACACCCAGAGGATGGTATACCGTCTGATCGGGAAGAGTTTGGAAAAGGCATCTCATCTCCTCATCTCCTGGTGCTCGGGTTCACCCCTCCAGCGTCTTTACTAACAGTCTCCCCACTTGGAGGTGTCAGCACTGTCAACATCCTGTTGCGTACAGTTTGGAATTTGTCCAGAGGATGAAGCGGAAGGATGAGGAACAATGAGAGACAAGTCCTAGGTGTTCAGACAGGCACATGTCACTCTAATTTCCAATCAGGAAGACGAATTGACCAAAGGCTAGGGTTGCCCATGGAAACAGTATAGGGCTTGAGGAAATCCCGCTGCTTTGTGGCCAGTTCCCATAAACACGAGTTGAACAATGGAACTCAGGGGCAGTAAAATTCACAAAACTGCAGAGTTGAAAATATCCATCACTGAAAAATGTCTTGAGGAAAGTCAGAGAAAAGGACTTGTAAGCAAGGGAGAATGGCAGGAAAGGGATTTGAGGAGGTAGAAAGGACTCGCCATTAAGCACAAGAAAAGGAGCTGAACATTGCCAACATTGCAGTTGGCCAAAAAGGGTGTATGCGTTCTTTTCTGTATATATTCAAGAAAAGGGCATACACTTTTTTAGCCAACCAAACAGGTGGGCACTGGAAGTCAATACTACAAAAGATATCACTTCGCATCAGTCAGAAGAGCCATCCTCATAAAGCGTAAACAACAGAAATGCAGGACAGGGCAACGAGAAGAGGGAGCCCTGTGAGACTTATAGTGGAAATGTATATTGCCAACGGCCATTCTGGAGAAGTGTATTGTGTTTACTAAAGCATCTAAAAAATGAGCTACAGAGCATAGGGCACTTGCACTCATGGGCGTATATCTTGGGAAAAACAAAAATCGAGAGGACACAGGCACCCCAATGTTTACCCCCTCTCTGTTTAAAAGATCCTCGACTAGGATATAACTTAAATGTCTCTGGAGGGAAAAAATGGATAGAGATGTGGTACTTAGGTAGAGTGGAATATTATTCAGCCTGGAAATCAATGAAATATGGCCAGTTGTAACGACTCCGGAGGAGTTACGTATGATCATTCTAAGTGACAGAATTCAAAAAGAAAAAGACACATATCATAAGATATCACTTAAAGGTGGAATCCAAAATGGCTACACATGAAATAAATTACAAAACAAAAACATAGTCAAATATGTAGAAAACACGCATAAGGCTGCTAAACGGGAAAGGTGGGGAGGGGTGAGGCATCATCCAGGAGGTTGAAATTAGCAAAGATACCATTCCAAATACCAAACTGATAATCAACAAGGCCTACACGGTAGCTAAAAGAACTGCACTCAGCACACTCAAGTCACCGGAAAAGAATATATACGACTGGTAAGAATCTGAAAAAGAATTTATTGATGTCTCTCTGTACGCGAATCAAGTGGATGTACAGCAGCAAGAAACAGAGCTTTGAAAATCAGCTGTAACCAATATAGTAATAAATTGAAAAAAATAAACGACAGAGAGACAGAGAAAACCTCTTACAACTTTTCCTCAGGGACGGTGATGCAACATGGATTGAACACATCTAGACCCACAGCAGGATGAGACATAAGGCTGGAAACTGTTTGCGCTAAGAGAAATGTGAGGTTGGGTGAGGAAATGCACACCCTTTAAAGTAATACTACCTGGTACCCATTCAATGGGTCCCAAATCTGCAGGTTCAAGGGATCTTCCTACAGCTAAAACATGCATGGAGAACCCAGAGGACTGTACACCATGTGATCGGGAGATGTGTCTAAAATGCACCTCATTTATCCTCTCCTGGTGCTCCTGTTCACCATTCCAGCCACGCTACTTAGAATCTCCCCACTTGGAGAATCAGCACATTTAAACTTCTGTTTCACACATTTTGCAAATTGTGAGGAGGATGAACGGGAAGAGGGGGAACCAATGAGAGAAGAGTTGTAGGGGTTTGGACGGGCACATATCACTCTAATTTCCCATTAAGAATAAGAATTAAAGAAAGGCTCAGCCTGCCTCGCCGGAGCCAAAATAGGGCCTGAAGCAATCCTGCGGGTTTGAGGCCAGCTCACAAAAGAGCAACTTAAAAAATGGAGCTCAGGGTCACTGCAATTCACAAACCTGCAGAGTTATAGATGAAAACTAACGTCCAAAAATATGTTGAGGTAAGGCAAAGAAGAGGATCTGAATGCAAGACAGAATTGCAAGAAACAGATTTCAAGAGATAGATTGGACTCGTCTTTAACGCACATGAAAAGTGGCAGAATTTTGACAATGATGCAGTTGGCCAAAAGGGCGTATGCGTTTTTTCCTGATTATATCCAGGAAAAAACGCATACGCACTTTATGGGCAATGAAGCAAGCAAACAATGCAAATGTGCACAACAAAGAAGTCTCACTTCCCACCGGTCAAAAGGGCCATCCTAAAAAATTGTAAAAACCAGAAATGCAGGACAGGCCATGGAGAACAGGGAGCCTTTATACGCTGATGGGCAGTGTGTGAACTGCCGAGAGCCACTCTGGAGAAGTGTATGGTGGTTCCTAAATCATCTAAAAAACAGAGCTACAGAGCATAGGACACTTCCAATCATGGGAGTATATCTAGGGAAGTCTAAAAATCAACAAGACACAAGCACACCACAGTTTAGGGCTACTCTGTTTACAAGAACCTCAACTTCAGTACACCTTAAATATCCCAGGAAAGAGAACAATGGATAAAGAAGATGTGGTACTTATGTACAATGGAATATCTCTTCACCATGAAATCAATGTAATAAGGCTAGTAGAAGGATAAAGAGTGGATTTAGGTCCGATAATACTACTTGAAATAAGTCAAACAGAAAAAGAAACATATCATAAGATATCACTTATAGAGGGAGGGTAAATATGGCTGCACAAGAAATGAATTACAGAACAGAACAGTGTCTCACATTTAGAAAACACACTTATGTCAGCTTAAGGGGAAAGGAGAGGTGGGGTGATGCATAAAACCAGAGTTTGAAATTAGCACAGATACCGTTCAATAAACCAAATAGGTATTAGACAAGATCTACACCTTGCTCAATGAACAGGCCTCAACACACCCTATACACCGCAGAGAAATATATCTGAGGAATAAGAATCTTAAAACCCATGTATTGATATATCTCCATAAGGGAATCAAGTGTGTGCAGAGCGGCACAAACACAACAGTGAAAAGGAGCTAAACCCCATTATAGAAATAAATTTTAAAAACAAAACGCTGAAACAATGAAAGAGAGAAAAATTCTTACAAAATTCGCTCAGGGGCTGTGATGCAACCTGGATTGACCACATATAAACCCACAGCTGGATAAGACATAAGGCTGGACACTTGGGGCTGACAGGATTGGTGAGCTTTGGTGAGCAACTGCCGAAAGTTTAATGCAATACTTCATGCTACTCAGTCCAAGGGTCCCAACACTCCAGGTTGAAGGGAATCTTCCTACAGCTAAACCATGCTTGGGAAACCCAGCGACTGGTATACCATATGATCGGGAAAGGTTTCTAAAACGCACCTCATTTTTCCTCTCCTGGGGCTCCGGATCGACATTCCAGCCGCTTTACTAACAACATCCCCACATGGAGTCAATGCCTTTAAGTTCTGGTATCGCACAGTCTGCAGTTAGTGCAGAGGATGAATGGGAATAGGGGGAACCAGTGAGAAACTGGCTGTAGCGGTTTCAATGGGCACATGTCACTCTAATATCACATCAGTAAGAAGAATTAACCAAAGGCACAGCAGGTGCCCCAGAAGAAAAATAGGGCTTCAAGGAATCCTGTGGTTATGGGGCAATACCACAAAAATAAGAGCTAAAAAATGGAGCTAAGGGCCACTGCAATTCAAAAACCTGCAGAGTTATAAAGGCCAACTATTTTTAAAAAATATATTGAGGTAAGGCTATGAAGAGGCATTGAAAGCAAGGCAGAATTGCAGGAAACCGATTTCAGGAGGTAGACTGGAATTGCATTGAAAGCATATGAAGAGAGTCAGAAACTCGACAATGATGCACTTGGCCAAAAAGGGCGTATGTGTTTTTTCCTGAATATATTCAGGAAAAAACGCATACGCACTTTTTGGCCAACCAAGCAAGCTTGCAAAGGAAATCTGCACTACAATGAAGTCTCATTTCCACCTGGTCAAAAGGGCCATCTGAAAAAAGTGTAAAATCCATAAAGGCACGACAGGCCATGGAGAACTGGGAGCCTTCTTATGCTGATGGGCGGGATGTAAATTGCCAACAGCCACTCTGGAGAAGTGTATGGTGTTTCCTGAAACATCTAAAAAACAAAGCAACAGAACCTAGGGCACTGCCACTTATGGTCCTATAGCTTAGGGAAATTAAAATCAAAAAGGCACAGCCACCCCAAAGTTTGGGACAGCTCTGTTTACAAGAACCTCGTTTACAGTACAAGTTCAATATTGCAGAAAGTGAAAAATGGATAAAGAACTTGTGGTACTTACGTACAATGCAATATCACTCAGCAATGAAATCTATGTCATCAGGCCCGTAGCAGCATAATGAGTGGATTCAGGTATGATGATTCGAACTGAAATAAGTCACACAGAAAAGAAACATCATAAGGTATCACTAATACACAGAATGTGAACTTGGCTACACAGGAACTGAATTACAAAACAGAACAGTGTCTCAAGCTTAGAAAACCAACTTATGCTTGCTTAAGGGGGAAGGTGAGTTGGGGTGCTGCATAAAACCAGAGATTGAAATGAGCACAGATAAAGTTCCTTAAGCCAAATATGGAATAGACAAGAGCTACACCTTGCTCAACGAAATGGACTCAACACCCCATATTAAACGCCTAAGAATGTACCTGACTAGTAAGTATCTTAAAACGTATGGATTGCTATGTCTCCAAAAGAGACACAAGCGTGTGTACAGGGGCATAAACGCAGCAGTGATAGGATTGGAGAGGTTCGGTGAGCAAATGAAGACCCTTTGAAGTCATATTGCATGGTACCCATTCCACGGGTCTCAACTCTCCAGGTTTAAGGTATTCTTCCTTCAGCTAAAACATGCATGTGGAACCCAGAGTATGATCAACTGTGTGAATGGGAGACGTGTTCAAATATGTCTCAGTTTTCCTCCCCTGGTACTCGGGTGCAACATTCCAGACGCTTTACTAACACTCTCCCCACTTGGAGAGTCAGCACCTTTAACCTCCTGTTTGGCCCCGTTTGCAATTTCTGCGGAAGATGAACAGGAATAGGGAGAACCAATGAGAGACTAGCTGGAGGTGTCTGGACGGGCAAATTTAACTCTCATTTCCCACCAGAAAGAGGAAATAACCAAAGGCTCAGCATGCCGTGCCGGAACCAGATTAGGGCCTGAAGCCATCCAGCGGTGTTGCAGCCAGCTCACAAGAAAACGAGTTGAAGAAAGGAGCTCAGGGGCACTGTAACTCACAAACTTGCAGAGTTATAAATGACAGCTATCGTCCAAAAATAGACTGAAGTAAGGCTGCCAAGAGGACTTGAAAGTGGGGCAGAATTGCAGGAAACCGATTTCAGGAGGTAGACTGGAATTGCATTGAAAGCATAGGAAAAGAAGCAGAACGTCCACAATGATGCACTTGGCCAAAAAGGGCGTATGCGTTTTTTCCTGAATATATTCAGGAAAAAACGCATACGCCCTTTTTGGCCAACCAAGCAAGCTTGCAAAGGAAATCTGCACTACAATGAAGTCTCACTTCCCCCCGGTCAAAAGGGCCATCTGAAAAAAGTGTAAAATCCAGAAAGGAAACAGGCCATTGAGAACTGGGAGCCTTGTTATGCTGATGGGCGGGATGTAAATTGCCAACAACCACTCGGGAGAAGTGTATGGTGTTTCCTGAAACATCGAAAAAACAAAGCAACAGAGCCTAGGGCACTTCCACTTATGGTCCTATAGCTTAGGGAAATTAAAATCAAAAAGACACAGCCACCCCAAAGTTTGGGACGGCTCTGTTTACAAGAACCTCATTTACAGTACAAGTTCAACATCACAGAAAGTGAAAAATGGATAAAGAAGTTGTGGTATTTACTTACAAAGCAATATCACTCAGCAATGAAATCTATGTCATCAGGCCCTTAGCAGCACAATGAGTGGATTCAGGTATGATTTTTCTAACTGAAATAAGTCACACAGAAAAAGAAACATCATAAGATATCAGTAATACACGGAATGTAAACTTGGCTACACAGGAACTGAATTACAGAACAGAACAGGGTCTCATATTTAGAAAACCAACTTATGCTTGCTTAAGGGGAAAGGTGAGTTGGGGTGCTGCATAAAACCAGAGATTGAAATGAGCACAGATAAAGTTCCTTAAGCCAAATATGGAATAGACAAGAGCTACTCCTTGCTCAACGAAATGGACTCAACACCCCATATTAAACGCCTAAGAATGTACCTGACTAGTAAGTATCTTAAAACCTATGGATTGCTATGTCTCCGAAAGAGAATCAAGCATGTGTACAGGGGCATAAACGCAGCAGTGATAGGACTGGAGAGGTTCGTGAGCAAATGAAGACCCTTTGAAGTCATATTGCATGGTACCCATTCCACGGGTTTCAACTACCCAGGTTTAAGGTATTCTTCCTTCAGCTAAAACATGCATGTGGAACCTAGAGTATGATCAACCATGTGATCGGGAGACGTGTTCAAATATGTCTCAGTTTTCATACCCTGGTACTCGGGTGCAACATTCCAGATGCTTACTAACACTCTCCCCACTTGGAGAGTCCGTCCCTTTAACCTCCTGTTTGGCTCAGTTTGCAATTTCTGCGGAAGATGAACAGAAACAGCGAGAATCAATGAGAGACTAGCTGGAGGTGTCTGGATGGGCAAATTTAACTCTCATTTCCAACCAGGAAGAGGAATTAACCAAAGGCTCAGCCTGCCGTGCCAGAACCAGATTAGGGCCTGAAGACATCCTGCGGTGTTGCGGCCAGGTCACAAGAAAGCGAGTTGAAGAAAGGAGCTCAGGGGCACTGTAATTCACAAACCTGCAGAGTTATAAATGACAGCTATCGTCCAAAAATATACTGAAGTAAGGCTGCCAAGAGGACTTGAAAGCGGGGCAGAATTGCAGGAAACCGATTTCAGGAGGTAGACTGGAATTGCATTGAAAGCATAGAAAAAGAGGCAGAACGTCCACAATGATGCACTTGGCCAAAAAGGGCGTATGCGTTTTTTCCTGAATATATTCAGGAAAAAACGCATATGCACTTTTTGGCCAACCAAGCAAGCTTGCAAAGGAAATCTGCACTACAATGAAGTCTCACTTCCCCCCGGTCAAAAGGGCCATCTGAAAAATGTGTAAAATCCAGAAAGGCAGGACAGGCCATGGAGAACTGGGAACCTTGTTATGCTGATGGGCGGGATGTAAATTACCAACAACCACTCGGGAGTAGTGTATGGTGTTTCCTGAAACATCTAAAAAACAAAGCAACAGAGCCTAGGGCACTTCCACTTATGGTCCTATAGCTTAGGGAATTTAAAATCAAAAAGACACAGCCACCCCAAAGTTTGGAACGGCTCTGTTTACAAGAACCTCGTTTACAGTACAAGTTCAACATCGCAGAAAGTGAAAAATGGATAAAGAAGTTGTGGTATTTACTTACAAAGCAATATCACTCAGCAATGAAATCTGTGTCATCAGGCCCTTAGCAGCACAATGAGTGGATTCAGGTATGATGATTCTAACTGAAATAAGTCACACAGAAAAAGAAACATCATAAGATATCAGTAATACATGGAATGTAAACTTGGCTACACAGGAACTGAATTACAGAACAGAACAGGGTCTCAAATTTAGAAAACCAACTTATGCTTGCTTAAGGGGAAAGGTGAGTTGGGGTGCTGCATAAAACCAGAGATTGAAATGAGCACAGATAAAGTTCCTTAAGCCAAATATGGAATAGACAAGAGCTACTCCTTGCTCAACGAAATGGACTCAACACCGCATATTAAACGCCTAAGAATGTACCTGACTTGTAAGTATCTTAAAACCTATGGATTGCTATGTCTCCGAAAGAGAATCAAGCATGTGTACAGGGGCATAAAGGCAGCAGTGATAGGATTGGAAAGGTTCGGTGAGCAAATGAAGACCCTTTGAAGTCATATTGCATGGTACCCATTCCACGGGTTTCAACTACCCAGGTTTTAGGTATTCTTCCTTCAGCTAAAACATGCATGTGGAACCCAGAGTATGATCAACCATGTGATCGGGAGACGTGTTCAAATATGTCTCAGTTTTCGTACCCTGGTACTCGGGTGCAACATTCCAGATGCTTTACTAACACTCTCCCGACTTGGAGAGTCAGTCCCTTTAACCTCCTGTTTGGCCCAGTTTGCAATTTCTGCGGAAGATGAACAGGAATAGCGAGAACCAATGAGAGACTAGCTGGAGGTGTCTGGACGGGCAAATTTAACTCTCATTTCCCACCAGGAAGAGGAATTAACCAAAGGCTCAGCGTGCCGTGCCGGAACCAGATTAGGGCCTGAAGCCATCTTGCGGTGTTGCGGCCAGCTCACAAGAAAGCGAGTTGAAGAAAGGAGCTCAGGGGCACTGTAATTCACAAACCTGCAGAGTTATAAATGACAGCTATCGTCCAAAAATAGACTGAAGTAAGGCTGCCAAGAGGACTTGAAAGCGGGGCAGAATTGCAGGAAACCGATTTCAGGAGGTAGACTGGAATTGCATTGAAAGCATAGGAAAAGAGGCAGAACGTCCACAATGATGCACTTGGCCAAAAAGGGCGTATGCGTTTTTTCCTGAATATATTCAGGAAAAAACGCATACGCCCTTTTTGGCCAACCAAGCAAGCTTGCAAAGGAAATCTGCACTACAATGAAGTCTCACTTCCCCCCGGTCAAAAGGGCCATCTGAAAAAAGTGTAAAATCCAGAAAGGCAGGACAGGCCATGGAGAACTGGGAGCCTTGTTATGCTGATGGGCGGGATGTAAATTGCCAACAACCACTCGGGAGAAGTGTATGGTGTTTCCTGAAACATCTAAAAAACAAAGCAACAGAACCTAGGGCACTTCCACTTATGGTCCTATAGCTTAGGGAAATTAAAATCAAAAAGACACAGCCACCCCAAAGTTTGGAACGGCTCTGTTTACAAGAACCTCGTTTACAGTACAAGTTCAACATTGCAGAAAGTGAAAAATGGATAAAGAAGTTGTGGTATTTACTTACAAAGCAATATCACTCAGCAATGAAATCTGTGTCATCAGGCCCTTAGCAGCACAATGAGTGGATTCAGGTATGATGATTCTAACTGAAGTAAGTCACACAGAAAAAGAAACATCATAAGATATCAGTAATACACGGAATGTAAACTTGGCTACACAGGAACTGAATTACAGAACAGAACAGGGTCTCAAATTTAGAAAACCAACTTATTCTTGCTTAAGGGTAAAGGTGAGTTGGGGTGCTGCATAAAACCAGAGATTGAAATGAGCACAGATAAACTTCCTTAAGCCAAATATGGAATAGACAAGAGCTACTCCTTGCTCAACGAAATGGACTCAACACCGCATATTAAACGCCTAAGAATGTACCTGTCTAGTAAGTATCTTAAAACCTATGGATTGCTATCTCTCCAAAAGAGAATCAAGCATGTGTACAGGGGCATAAACGCAGCAGTGATAGGATTAGAGAGGTTCGGTGAGCAAATGAAGACCCTTTGAAGTCATATTGCATGGTACCCATTACACGGGTCTCAACTCTCCAGGTTTAAGGTATTCTTCCTTCAGCTACAACATGCATGTGGAACCCAGAGTATGATCAACCGTGTGAACAGGAGACGTGTTCAAATATGTCTCAGTTTTCCTCCCCTGGTACTCGGGTGCAACATTCCAGACGCTTTACTAACACTCTCCCCACTTGGAGAGTCAGCACCTTTAACCTCCTGTTTGGCCCCGTTTGCAATTTCTGCGGAAGATGAACAGGAATAGGGAGAACCAATGAGAGACTAGCTGGAGGTGTCTGGACGGGCAAATTTAACTCTCATTTCCCACCAGAAAGAGGAAATAACCAAAGGCTCAGCATGCCGTGCGGGAACCAGATTAGGGCCTGAAGCCATCCAGCGGTGTTGCAGCCAGCTCACAAGAAAACGAGTTGAAGAAAGGAGCTCAGGGGCACTGTAATTCACAAACCTGCAGAGTTATAAATGACAGCTATCGTCCAAAAATATACTGAAGTAAGGCTGCCAAGAGGACTTGAAAGCGGGGCAGAATTGCAAGAACCCGATTTCAGGAGGTAGACTGCAATTGCATTGAAAGCATAGGAAAAGAGGCAGAACGTTCACAATGATGCACTTGGCCAAAAAGCGCGTATGCGTTTTTTCCTGAATATATTCAGGAAAAAACGCATACGCGCTTTTTGGCCAACCAAGCAAGCTTGCAAAGGAAATCTGCACTACAATGAAGTCTCACTTCCCCCCGGTCAAAAGGGCCATCTGAAAAAGGTGTAAAATCCAGAAAGGCAGGACAGGACATGGAGAACTGGGAGCCTTGTTATGCTGATGGGCGGGATGTAAATTGCCAACAACCACATGGGAGAAGTGTATGGTGTTTCCTGAAACATCGAGAAAACAAAGCAACAGAGCCTAGGGCACTTCCACTTATGGTCCTATAGCTTAGGGAAATTAAAATCAAAAAGACACAGCCACCCCAAAGTTTGGGACGGCTCTGTTTACAAGAACCTCGTTTACAGTACAAGTTCAACATCGCAGAAAATGAAAAATGGATAAAGAAGCTGTGGTATTTACTTACAAAGCAATAACACTCAGCAATGAAATCTATGTCATCAGGCCCTTAGCAGCACAATGAGTGGATTCAGGTATGATGATTCTAACTGAAATAAGTCACACAGAAAAAGAAACATCATAAGATATCACTAATACACGGAATGGAAACTTGGCTACACAGGAACTGAATTACAGAACAGAACAGGGTCTCAAATTTAGAAAACCAACTTATGCTTGCTTAAGGGTAAAGGTGAGTTGGGGTGCTGCATAAAACCAGAGATTGAAATGAGCACAGATAAAGTTCCTTAAGCCAAATATGGAATAGACAAGAGCTACTCCTTGCTCAACGAAATGGACTCAACACCGCATATTAAACGCCTAAGAATGTACCTGACTAGTAATTATCTTAAAACCTATGGATTGCTATGTCTCCGAAAGAGAATCAAGCATGTGTACAGGGGCATAAACGCAGCAGTGATAGGATTGGAGAGGTTTGGTGAGCAAATGAAGACCCTTTGAAGTCATATTGCATGGTACCCATTCCACGGGTTTCAACTACCCAGGTTTAAGGTATTCTTCCTTCAGCTAAAACATGCATGTGGAACCTAGAGTATGATCAACCATGTGATCGGGAGACGTGTTCAAATATGTCTCAGTTTTCGTACCCTGGTACTCGGGTGCAACATTCCAGACGCTTTACTAACACTCTCCCGACTTGGAGAGTCAGTCCCTTTAACCTCCTGTTTGGCCCAGTTTGCAATTTCTGCGGAAGATGAACAGGAATAGCGAGAACCAATGAGAGGCTAGCTGGAGGTGTCTGGATGGGCAAATTTAACTCTCATTTCCCACCAGGAAGAGGAATTAACCAAAGGCTCAGCGTGCCGTGCCGGAACCAGATTAGGGCCTGAAGCCATCCTGTGGTGTTGCGGCCAGGTCACAAGAAAGCAAGTTGAAGAAAGGAGCTCAGGGGCACTGTAATTCACAAACCTGCAGAGTTATAAATGACAGCTATCGTCCAAAAATAGACTGAAGTAAGGCTGCCAAGAGGACTTGAAAGCGGGGCAGAATTGCAGGAAACCGATTTCAGGAGGTAGACTGGAATTGCATTGAAAGCATAGGAAAAGAGGCAGAACGTCCACAATGATGCACTTGGCCAAAAAGGGCGTATGCGTTTTTTCCTGAATATATTCAGGAAAAAACGCATACGCCCTTTTTGGCCAACCAAGCAAGCTTGCAAAGGAAATCTGCACTACAATGAAGTCTCACTTCCCCCCGGTCAAAAGGGCCATCTGAAAAAAGTGTAAAATCCAGAAAGGCAGGACAGGCCATGGAGAACTGGGAGCCTTGTTATGCTGATGGGCGGGATGTAAATTGCCAACAACCACTCGGGAGAAGTGTATGGTGTTTCCTGAAACATCTGAAAAACAAAGCAACAGAGCCTAGGGCACTTCCACTTATGGTCCTATAGCTTAGGGAATTTAAAATCAAAAAGACACAGCCACCCCAAAGTTTGGAAAAGCTCTGTTTACAAGAACCTCGTTTACATTACAAGTTCAACATCGCAGAAATTGAAAAATGGATAAAGAAGTTGTGGTATTTACTTACAAAGCAATATCACTCGGCAATGAAATCTGTGTCATCAGCCCCTTAGCAGCACAATGAGTGGATTCAGGTATGATGATTCTAACTGAAATAAGTCACACAGAAAAAGAAACATCATAAGATATCAGTAATACACGGAATGTAAACTTGGCTACACAGGAACTGAATTACAGAACAGAACAGGGTCTCAAATTTCGAAAACCAACTTATTCTTGCTTAAGGGGAAAGGAGAGTTGGGGTGCTGCATAAAACCAGAGATTGAAATGAGCACAGATAAAGTTCCTTAAGCCAAATATGGAATAGACAAGAGCTACTCCTTGCTCAACGAAATGGACTCAACACCCCATATTAAACGCCTAAGAATGTACCTGACTAGTAAGTATCTTAAAACCTATGGATTGCTATGTCTCCGAAAGAGAATCAAGCATGTGTACAGGGGCATAAATGCAGCAGTGATAGGATTGGAGAGGTTCGGTGAGCAAATGAAGACCCTTTGAAGTCATATTGCATGGGACCCATTCCATGGGTTTCAACTACCCAGGTTTAAGGTATTCTTCCTTCAGCTAAAACATGCATGTGGAACCTAGAGTATGATCAACCATGTGATCGGGAGACGTGTTCAAATATGTCTCAGTTTTCGTACCCTGGTACTCGGGTGCAACATTCCAGACGCTTTACTAACACTCTCCCGACTTGGAGAGTCAGTCCCTTTAACCTCCTGTTTGGCCCAGTTTGCAATTTCTGTGGAAGATGAACAGGAATAGCGAGAACCAATGAGAGGTTAGCTGGAGGTGTCTGAACGGGCAAATTTAACTCTCATTTCCCACCAGGAAGAGGAATTAACCAAAGGCTCAGCGTGCCGTGCCGGAACGAGATTAGGGCCTGAAGCCATCCTGCGGTGTTGCGGTCAGGTCACAAGAAAGCGAGTTGAAGAAAGGAGCTCAGGGGCACTGTAATTCACAAACCTGCAGAGTTATAAATGACAGCTATCGTCCAAAAATAGACTGAAGTAAGGCTGCCAAGAGGACTTGAAAGCGGGGCAGAATTGCAGGAAACCGATTTCAGGAGGTAGACTGGAATTGCATTGAAAGCATAGGAAAAGAGGCAGAACGTCCACAATGATGCACTTGGCCAAAAAGGGCGTATGCGTTTTTTCCTGAATATATTCAGGAAAAAACGCATACGCCCTTTTTGGCCAACCAAGCAAGCTTGCAAAGGAAATCTGCACTACAATGAAGTCTCACTTCCCCCCGGTCAAAAGGGCCATCTGAAAAAAGTGTAAAATCCAGAAAGGCAGGACAGGCCATGGAGAACTGGGAGCCTTGTTATGCTGATGTGCGGGATGTAAATTGCCAACAACCACTCGGGAGAAGTGTATGGTGTTTCCTGAAACATCTAAAAAACAAAGCAACAGAACCTAGGGCACTTCCACTTATGGTCCTATAGCTTAGGGAAATTAAAATCAAAAAGACACAGCCACCCCAAAGTTTGGAACGGCTCTGTTTACAAGAACCTCGTTTACAGTACAAGTTCAACATCGCAGAAAGTGAAAAATGGAGAAAGAAGTTGTGGTATTTACTTACAAAGCAATATCACTCAGCAATGAAATCTGTGTCATCAGGCCCTTAGCAGCACAATGAGTGGATTCAGGTATGATGATTCTAACTGAAATAAGTCACACAGAAAAAGAAACATCATAAGATATCAGTAATACACGGAATGTAAACTTGGCTACACAGGAACTGAATTACAGAACAGAACAGGGTCTCAAATTTCGAAAACCAACTTATGCTTGCTTAAGGGGAAAGGTGAGTTGGGGTGCTGCATAAAACCAGAGATTGAAATGAGCACAGATAAAGTTCCTTAAGCCAAATATGGAATAGACAAGAGCTACTCCTTGCTCAACGAAATGGACTCAACACCGCATATTAAACGCCTAAGAATGTACCTGACTAGTAAGTATCTTAAAACCTATGGATTGCTATGTCTCCGAAAGAGAATCAAGCATGTGTACAGGGGCATAAACGCAGCAGTGATAGGATTGGAGAGGTTCGGTGAGCAAATGAAGACCCTTTGAAGTCATATTGCATGGTACCCATTCCACGGGTTTCAACTACCCAGGTTTTAGGTATTCTTCCTTCAGCTAAAACATGCATGTGGAACCCAAGTATGATCAACCATGTGAACGGGAGACGTGTTCAAATATGTCTCAGTTTTCCTCCCCTGGTACTCGGGTGCAACATTCCAGACGCTTTACTAACACTCTGCCCACTTGGAGAGTCAGTCCCTTTAAACTCCTGTTTGGCCCAGTTTGCAATTTCTGCGGAAGATGAACAGGAATAGCGAGAACCAATGGAGACTAGCTGGAGGTGTCTGAACGGGCAAATTTAACTCTCATTTCCCACCAGGAAGAGGAATTAACCAAAGGCTCAGCGTGCCGTGCCGGAACGAGATTAGGGCCTGAAGCCATCCTGCGGTGTTGCGGTCAGGTCACAAGAAAGCGAGTTGAAGAAAGGAGCTCAGGGGCACTGTAATTCACAAACCTGCAGAGTTATAAATGACAGCTATCGTCCAAAAATAGACTGAAGTAAGGCTGCCAAGAGGACTTGAAAGCGGGGCAGAATTGCAGGAAACCGATTTCAGGAGGTAGACTGGAATTGCATTGAAAGCATAGGAAAAGAGGCAGAACGTCCACAATGATGCACTTGGCCAAAAAGGGCGTATGCGTTTTTTCCTGAATATATTCAGGAAAAAACGCATACGCCCTTTTTGGCCAACCAAGCAAGCTTGCAAAGGAAATCTGCACTACAATGAAGTCTCACTTCCCCCCGGTCAAAAGGGCCATCTGAAAAAAGTGTAAAATCCAGAAAGGCAGGACAGGCCATGGAGAACTGGGAGCCTTGTTATGCTGATGGGCGGGATGTAAATTGCCAACAACCACTCGGGAGAAGTGTATGGTGTTTCCTGAAACATCTAAAAAACAAAGCAACAGAACCTAGGGCACTTCCACTTATGGTCCTATAGCTTAGGGAAATTAAAATCAAAAAGACACAGCCACCCCAAAGTTTGGAACAGCTCTGTTTACAAGAACCTCGTTTACAGTACAAGTTCAACATCGCAGAAAGTGAAAAATGGATAAAGAAGTTGTGGTATTTACTTACAAAGCAATATCACTCAACAATGAAATCTGTGTCATCAGGCCCTTAGCATCACAATGAGTGGATTCAGGTATGATGATTCTAACTGAAATAAGTCACACAGAAAAAGAAACATCATAAGATATCAGTAATACACGGAATGTAAACTTGGCTACACAGGAACTGAATTACAGAACAGAACAGGGTCTCAAATTTCGAAAACCAACTTATGCTTGCTTAAGGGGAAAGGTGAGTTGGGGTGCTGCATAAAACCAGAGATTGAAATGAGCACAGATAAAGTTCCTTAAGCCAAATATGGAATAGACAAGAGCTACTCCTTGCTCAACGAAATGGACTCAACACCGCATATTAAACGCCTAAGAATGTACCTGACTAGTAAGTATCTTAAAACCTATGGATTGCTATGTCTCCGAAAGAGAATCAAGCATGTGTACAGGGGCATAAACGCAGCAGTGATAGGATTGGAGAGGTTCGGTGAGCAAATGAAGACCCTTTGAAGTCATATTGCATGGTACCCATTCCACGGGTTTCAACTACCCAGGTTTTAGGTATTCTTCCTTCAGCTAAAACATGCATGTGGAACCCAAGTATGATCAACCATGTGATCGGGAGACGTGTTCAAATATGTCTCAGTTTTCGTACCCTGGTACTCGGGTGCAACATTCCAGACGCTTTACTAACACTCTCCCCACTTGGAGAGTCAGTCCCTTTAACCTCCTGTTTGGCCCAGTTTGCAATTTCTGCGGAAGATGAACAGGAATAGCGAGAACCAATGAGAGGCTAGCTGGAGGTGTCTGGACGGGCAAATTTAACTCTCATTTCCCACCAGGAAGAGGAAATAACCAAAGGCTCAGTGTGCCGTGCCGGAACCAGATTAGGGCCTGAAGCCATCCTGCGGTGTTGCGGCCAGCTCACAAGAAAGCGAGTTGAAGAAAGGAGCTCAGGGGCACTGTAATTCACAAACCTGCAGAGTTATAAATGACAGCTATCGTCCAAAAATAGACTGAAGTAAGGCTGCCAAGAGGACTTGAAAGCGGGGCAGAATTGCAGGAAACCGATTTCAGGAGGTAGACTGGAATTGCATTGAAAGCATAGGAAAAGAGGCAGGACGTCCACAATGATGCACTTGGCCAAAAAGGGCGTATGCGTTTTTTCCTGAATATATTCAGGAAAAAACGCATACGCACTTTTTGGCCAACCAAGCAAGCTTGCAAAGGAAATCTGCACTACAATGAAGTCTCACTTCCCCCCGGTCAAAAGGGCCATCTGAAAAAAGTGTAAAATCCAGAAAGGCAGGACAGGCCATGGAGAACTGGGAGCCTTGTTATGCTGATGTGTGGGATGTAAATTGCCAACAACCACTCGGGAGAAGTGTATGGTGTTTCCTGAAACATCTAAAAAACAAAGCAACAGAACCTAGGGCACTTCCACTTATGGTCCTATAGCTTAGGGAAATTAAAATCAAAAAGACACAGCCACCCCAAAGTTTGGAACGGCTCTGTTTACAAGAACCTCGTTTACAGTACAAGTTCAACATCGCAGAAAGTGAAAAATGGAGAAAGAAGTTGTGGTATTTACTTACAAAGCAATATCACTCAGCAATGAAATCTGTGTCATCAGGCCCTTAGCAGCACAATGAGTGGATTCAGGTATGATGATTCTAACTGAAATAAGTCACACAGAAAAAGAAACATCATAAGATATCAGTAATACACGGAATGTAAACTTGGCTACACAGGAACTGAATTACAGAACAGAACAGGGTCTCAAATTTCGAAAACCAACTTATGCTTGCTTAAGGGGAAAGGTGAGTTGGGGTGCTGCATAAAACCAGAGATTGAAATGAGCACAGATAAAGTTCCTTAAGCCAAATATGGAATAGACAAGAGCTACTCCTTGCTCAACGAAATGGACTCAACACCGCATATTAAACGCCTAAGAATGTACCTGACTAGTAAGTATCTTAAAACCTATGGATTGCTATGTCTCCGAAAGAGAATCAAGCATGTGTACAGGGGCATAAACGCAGCAGTGATAGGATTGGAGAGGTTCGGTGAGCAAATGAAGACCCTTTGAAGTCATATTGCATGGTACCCATTCCACGGGTTTCAACTACCCAGGTTTTAGGTATTCTTCCTTCAGCTAAAACATGCATGTGGAACCCAAGTATGATCAACCATGTGAACGGGAGACGTGTTCAAATATGTCTCAGTTTTCCTCCCCTGGTACTCGGGTGCAACATTCCAGACGCTTTACTAACACTCTGCCCACTTGGAGAGTCAGTCCCTTTAAACTCCTGTTTGGCCCAGTTTGCAATTTCTGCGGAAGATGAACAGGAATAGCGAGAACCAATGAGAGGCTAGCTGGAGGTGTCTGGACGGGCAAATTTAACTCTCATTTCCCACCAGGAAGAGGAAATAACCAAAGGCTCAGTGTGCCGTGCCGGAACCAGATTAGGGCCTGAAGCCATCCTGCGGTGTTGCGGCCAGCTCACAAGAAAGCGAGTTGAAGAAAGGAGCTCAGGGGCACTGTAATTCACAAACCTGCAGAGTTATAAATGACAGCTATCGTCCAAAAATAGACTGAAGTAAGGCTGCCAAGAGGACTTGAAAGCGGGGCAGAATTGCAGGAAACCGATTTCAGGAGGTAGACTGGAATTGCATTGAAAGCATAGGAAAAGAGGCAGAACGTACACAATGATGCACTTGGCCAAAAAGGGCGTATGCGTTTTTTCCTGAATATATTCAGGAAAAAACGCATACGCCCTTTTTGGCCAACCAAGCAAGCTTGCAAAGGAAATCTGCACTACAATGAAGTCTCACTTCCCCCCGGTCAAAAGGGCCATCTGAAAAAAGTGTAAAATCCAGAAAGGCAGGACAGGCCATGGAGAACTGGGAGCCTTGTTATGCTGATGGGCGGGATGTAAATTGCCAACAGACACTCGGGAGAAGTGTATGGTGTTTCCTGAAACATCTAAAAAACAAAGCAACAGAGCCTAGGGCACTTCCACTTATGGTCCTATAGCTTAGGGAAATTAAAATCAAAAAGACACAGCCACCCCAAAGTTTGGAACGGCTCTGTTTACAAGAACCTCGTTTACAGTACAAGTTCAACATCGCAGAAAGTGAAAAATGGATAAAGAAGTTGTGGTTTTTACTTACAAAGCAATATCACTCAGCAATGAAATCTGTGTCATCAGGCCCTTAGCAGCACAATGAGTGGATTCAGGTATGATGATTCTAACTGAAATAAGTCACACAGAAAAAGAAACATCATAAGATATCAGTAATACACGGAATGTAAACTTGGCTACACAGGAACTGAATTACAGAACAGAACAGGGTCTCAAATTTAGAAAACCAACTTATGCTTGCTTAAGGGTAAAGGTGAGTTGGGGTGCTGCATAAAACCAGAGATTGAAATGAGCACAGATAAAGTTCCTTAAGTCAAATATGGAATAGACAAGAGCTACTCCTTGCTCAACGAAATGGACTCAACACCGCATATTAAACGCCTAAGAATGTACCTGACTAGTAAGTATCTTAAAACCTATGGATTGCTATGTCTCCGAAAGAGAATCAAGCATGTGTACAGGGGCATAAACGCAGCAGTGATAGGATTGGAGAGGTTCGGTGAGCAAATGAAGACCCTTTGAAGTCATATTGCATGGTACCCATTACATGGGTCTTAACTCTCCAGGTTTAAGGTATTCTTCCTTCAGTTAAAACATGCATGTGGAACCCAAGTATGATCAACCATGTGAACGGGAGACGTGTTCAAATATGTCCCAGTTTTCCTCCCCTGGTACTCGGGTGCAACATTCCAGACGCTTTACTAACACTCTCCCCACTTGGAGAGTCAGCGCCTTTAACCTCCTGTTTGGCCCAGTTTGCAATTTCTGCGGAAGATGAACAGGAATAGCGAGAACCAATGAGAGACTAGCTGGAGGTGTCTGGACGGGCAAATTTAACTCTCATTTCCCACCAGGAAGAGGAAATAACCAAAGGCTCAGCGTGCCGTACCAGAACCAGATTAGGGCCTGAAGCCATCCTGCGTTGTTGCGGCCAGGTCACAAGAAAGCAAGTTGAAGAAAGGAGCTCAGGGGCACTGTAATTCACAAACCTGCAGAGTTATAAATGACAGCTATCGTCCAAAAATAGACTGAAGTAAGGCTGCCAAGAGGACTTGAAAGCGGGGCAGAATTGCAGGAAACCGATTTCAGGAGGTAGACTGGAATTGCATTGAAAGCATAGGAAAAGAGGCAGAACGTACACAATGATGCACTTGGCCAAAAAGGGCGTATGCGTTTTTTCCTGAATATATTCAGGAAAAAACGCATACGCACTTTTTGGCCAACCCAGCAAGCTTGCAAAGGAAATCTGCACTACAATGAAGTCTCACTTCCCCCCGGTCAAAACGGCCATCTGAAAAAAGTGTAAAATCCAGAAAGGCAGGACAGGCCATGGAGAACTGGGAGCCTTGTTATGCTGATGCGCGGGATGTAAATTGCCAACAACCACTCGGGAGAAGTGTATGGTGTTTCCTGAAACATCTAAAAAACAAAGCAACAGAGCCTAGGGCACTTCCACTTATGGTCCTATAGCTTAGGGAAATTAAAATCAAAAAGACACAGCCACCCCAAAGTTTGGGACGCCTCCGTTTACAAGAACCTCGTTTACCGTACAAGTTCAATATCACAGAAAGTGAAAAATGGATAAAGAACTTGTGGTACTTACGTACAATGCAGTATCAGTCAGCAATGAAATCTGTGTCATCAGGCCCGTAGCAGCATAATGAGTGGATTCAGGTACGATGATTCTAACTGAAATAAGTCACACAGAAAAAGAAACATCATAAGATATCACTAATACAGGGAATGTAAACTTGGCTACACAGGAACTGCATTCCAAAACAGAACAGGGTCTCAAATTTAGAAAACCAACTTATGCTTGCTTAAGGGGAAAGGTGAGTTGGGGTGCTGCATAAAACCAGAGATTGAAATGAGCACAGATAAAGTTCCTTAAGCCAAATATGGAATAGACAAGAGCTACTCCTTGCTCAACGAAATGGACTCAACACCCCATATTAAACGCCTAAGAATGTACCTGACTAGTAAGTATTTTAAAAACTATGGATTGCAATGTCTCCGAAAGAGAATCAAGCATGTGTACAGGGGCATAAACGCAGCAGTGATAGGATTGGAGAGGTTCGGTGAGCAAATGAAGACCCTTTGAAGTCATATTGCATGGTACCCATTCCACGGGTTTCAACTACCCAGGTTTTAGGTATTCTTTCTTCAGCTAAAATATGCATGTGGAACCCAGAGTATGGTCAACCATGTGATCGGGAGACGTGTTCAAATATGTCTCAGTTTTCCTACCCTGGTACTTGGGTGCAACATTCCAGACGCTTTACTAACACTCTCCCGACTTGGAGAGTCAGTCCCTTTAACCTCCTGTTTGGCCCAGTTTGCAATTTCTGCGGAAGATGAACAGGAATAGCGAGAACCAATGAGAGGCTAGCTGGAGGTGTCTGGACGGGCAAATTTAACTCTCATTTCCCACCAGGAAGAGGAAATAACCAAAGGCTCAGCATGCCGGGCCGGAACCAGATTAGGGCCTGAAGCCATCCTGCGGTGTTGCGGCCAGCTCACAAGAAAGCGAGTTGAAGAAAGGAGCTCAGGGGCACTGTAATTCACAAACCTGCAGAGTTATAAATGACAGCTATCGTCCAAAAATAGACTGAAGTAAGGCTGCCAAGAGGACTTGAAAGCGGGGCAGAATTGCAGGAAACCGATTTCAGGAGGTAGACTGGAATTGCATTGAAAGCATAGGAAAAGAGGCAGAACGTCCACAATGATGCACTTGGCCAAAAAGGGCGTATGCGTTTTTTCCTGAATATATTCAGGAAAAAACGGATACGCCCTTTTTGGCCAACCAAGCAAGCTTGCAAAGGAAATCTGCACTACAATGAAGTCTCACTTCCCCCCGGTCAAAAGGGCCATCTGAAAAAAGTGTAAAATTCAGAAAGGCAGGACAGGCCATGGAGAACTGGGAGCCTTGTTATGCTGATGGGCGGGATGTAAATTGCCAACAACCACTCGGGAGAAGTGTATGGTGTTTCCTGAAACATCTAAAAAACAAAGCAACAGAACCTAGGGCACTTCCACTTATGGTCCTATAGCTTAGGGAAATTAAAATCAAAAAGACACAGCCACCCCAAAGTTTGGAACGGCTCTGTTTACAAGAACCTCGTTTACAGTACAAGTTCAACATCGCAGAAAGTGAAAAATGGATAAAGAAGTTGTGGTATTTACTTACAAAGCAATATCACTCAGCAATGAAATCTGTGTCATCAGGCCCTTAGCAGCACAATGAGTGGATTCAGGTATGATGATTCTAACTGAAATAAGTCACACAGAAAAAGAAACATCATAAGATATCAGTAATACACGGAATGTAAACTTGGCTACACAGGAACTGAATTACAGAACAGAACAGGGTCTCAAATTTAGAAAACCAACTTATTCTTGCTTAAGGGTAAAGGTGAGTTGGGGTGCTGCATAAAACCAGAGATTGAAATGAGCACAGATAAAGTTCCTTTAGCCAAATATGGAATAGACAAGAGCTACTCCTTTCTCAACGAAATGGACTCAACACCCCATATTAAACGCCTAAGAATGTACCTGACTAGTAAGTATCTTAAAACCTATGGATTGCTATGTCTCCGAAAGAGAATCAAGCATGTGTACAGGGGCATAAACGCAGCAGTGATAGGATTGGAGAGGTTCGGTGAGCAAATGAAGACCCTTTGAAGTCATATTGCATGGTACCCATTCCACTGGTTTCAACTACCCAGGTTTAAGGTATTCTTCCTTCAGCTAAAACATGCATGTGGAACCTAGAGTATGATCAACCATGTGATCGGGAGACGTGTTCAAATATGTCTCAGTTTTCCTCCCCTGGTACTCGGGTGCAACATTCCAGACACTTTACTAACACTCTCCCCACTTGGAGAGTCAGTCCCTTTAACCTCCTGTTGGCCCAGTTTGCAATTTCTGCGGAAGATGAACAGGAATAGCAAGAACCAATGAGAGGCTAGCTGGAGGTGTCTGGACGGGCAAATTTAACTCTCATTTCCCACCAGGAAGAGGAATTAACCAAAGGCTCAGCATGCCGGGCCGGAACCAGATTAGGGCCTGAAGCCATCCTGCGGTGTTGCGGCCAGGTCACAAGAAAGCGAGTTGAAGACAGGAGCTCAGGGGCACTGTAATTCACAAACCTGCTGAGTTATAAATGACAGCTATCGTCCAAAAATAGACTGAAGTAAGGCTGCCAAGAGGACTTGAAAGCGGGGCAGAATTGCAGGAAACCGATTTCAGGAGGTAGACTGGAATTGCATTGAAAGCATAGGAAAAGAGGCAGAACGTCCACAATGATGCACTTGGCCAAAAAGGGCGTATGCGTTTTTTCCTGAATATATTCAGGGAAAAAACGCATACGCCCTTTTTGGCCAACCAAGCAAGCTTGCAAAGGAAATCTGCACTACAATGAAGTCTCACTTCCCCCCGGTCAAAAGGGCCATCTGAAAAAAGTGTAAAATCCAGAAAGGCAGGACAGGCCATGGAGAACTGGGAGCCTTGTTATGCTGATGGGCGGGATGTAAATTGCCAACAACCACTCGGGAGAAGTGTATGGTGTTTCCTGAAACATCTAAAAAACAAAGCAACAGAACCTAGGGCACTTCCACTTATGGTCCTATAGCTTAGGGAAATTAAAATCAAAAAGACACAGCCACCCCAAAGTTTGGGACGCCTCCGTTTACAAGAACCTCGTTTACCGTACAAGTTCAATATCACAGAAAGTGAAAAATGGATAAAGAACTTGTGGTACTTACGTACAATGCAGTATCAGTCAGCAATGAAATCTATGTCATCAGGCCCGTAGCAGCATAATGAGTGGATTCAGGTACGATGATTCTAACTGAAATAAGTCACACAGAAAAAGAAACATCATAAGATATCACTAATACACGGAATGTAAACTTGGCTACACAGGAACTGCATTCCAAAACAGAACAGGGTCTCAAATTTAGAAAACCAACTTATGCTTGCTTAAGGGGAAAGGTGAGTTGGGGTGCTGCATAAAACCAGAGATTGAAATGAGCACAGATAAAGTTCCTTAAGCCAAATATGGAATAGACAAGAGCTACTCCTTGCTCAACGAAATGGACTCAACACCGCATATTAAACGCCTAAGAATGTACCTGACTAGTAAGTATCTTAAAACCTATGGATTGCTATGTCTCCGAAAGAGAATCAAGCATGTGTACAGGGGCATAAACGCAGCAGTGATAGGATTGGAGAGGTTCGGTGAGCAAATGAAGACCCTTTGAAGTCATATTGCATGGTACCCATTACACGGGTTTCAACTACCCAGGTTTTAGGTATACTTCCTTCAGCTAAAATATGCATGTGGAACCCAGAGTATGATCAACCATGTGATCGGGAGACGAGTTCAAATATGTCTCAGTTTTCCTCCCCTGGTACTCGGGTGCAACATTCCAGACGCTTTACTAACACTCTCCCCACTTGGAGAGTCAGCACCTTTAACCTCCTGTTTGGCCCAGTTTGCAATTTCTGCGGAAGATGAACAGGAATAGCGAGAACCAATGAGAGGCTAGCTGGAGGTGTCTGGACGGGCAAATTTAACTCTCATTTCCCACCAGGAAGAGGAAATAACAAAAGGCTCAGCGTGCCGTACCGGAACCAGATTAGGGCCTGAAGCCATCCTGCGGTGTTGCGGCCAGCTCAAAAGAAAGCGAGTTGAAGAAAGGAGCTCAGGGTCACTGTAATTCACAAACCTGCAGAGTTATAAATGACAGCTATCGTCCAAAAATAGACTGAAGTAAGGCTGCCAAGAGGACTTGAAAGCGGGGCAGAATTGCAGGAAACCGATTTCAGGAGGTAGACTGGAATTGCATTGAAAGCATAGGAAAAGAGGCAGGACGTCCACAATGATGCACTTGGCCAAAAAGGGCGTATGCGTTTTTTCCTGAATATATTCAGGAAAAAACGCATACGCCCTTTTTGGCCAACCAAGCAAGCTTGCAAAGGAAATCTGCACTACAATGAAGTCTCACTTCCCCCCGGTCAAAAGGGCCATCTGAAAAAAGTGTAAAATCCAGAAAGGCAACAGGCCATTGAGAACTGGGAGCCTTGTTATGCTGATGGGCGGGATGTAAATTGCCAACAGACACTCGGGAGAAGTGTATGGTGTTTCCTGAAACATCTAAAAAACAAAGCAACAGAACCTAGGGCACTTCCACTTATGGTCCTATAGCTTAGGGAAATTAAAATCAAAAAGACACAGCCACCCCAAAGTTTGGAACGGCTCTGTTTACAAGAAACTCGTTTACAGTACAAGTTCAACATCGCAGAAAGTGAAAAATGGAGAAAGAAGTTGTGGTATTTACTTACAAAGCAATATCACTCAGCAATGAAATCTGTGTCATCAGGCCCTTAGCAGCACAATGAGTGGATTCAGGTATGATGATTCTAACTGAAGTAAGTCACACAGAAAAAGAAACATCATAAGATATCAGTAATACACGGAATGTAAACTTGGCTACACAGGAACTGAATTACAGAGCAGAACAGGGACTCAAATTTAGAAAACCAACTTATGCTTGCTTAAGGGTAAAGGTGAGTTGGGGTGCTGCATAAAACCAGAGATTGAAATGAGCACAGATAAAGTTCCTTAAGCCAAATATGGAATAGACAAGAGCTACTCCTTGCTCAACGAAATGGACTCAACAACGCATATTAAACGCCTAAGAATGTACCTGACTTGTAAGTATCTTAAAACCTATGGATTGCTATGTCTCCAAAAGAGAATCAAGCATGTGTACAGGGGCATAAACGCAGCAGTGATAGGATTGGAGAGGTTGGGTGAGCAAATGAAGACCCTTTGAACTCATATTGCATGGTACCCATTCCACGTGTTTCAACTACCTAGTTTTAAGGTATTCTTCCTTCAGCTAAAACATGCATGTGGAACCTAGAGTATGATCAACCATGTGATCGGGAGACGTGTTCAAATATGTCTCAGTTTTCGTACCCTGGTACTCGGGTGCAACATTCCAGACGCTTTACTAACACTCTCCCGACTTGGAGAGTCAGTCCCTTTAACCTCCTGTTTGGCCCAGTTTGCAATTTCTGCGGAAGATGAACAGGAATAGCGAGAACCAATGGAGACTAGCTGGAGGTGTCTGGACGGGCAAATTTAACTCTCATTTCCTACCAGGAAGAGGAATTAACCAAAGGCTCAGCATGCCATGCCAGAATCAGATTAGGGCCTGAAGCCATCCTGCGGTGTTGCGGCCAGGTCACAAGAAAGCGAGTTGAAGAAAGGAGCTCAGGGGCACTGTAATTCACAAACCTGCAGAGTTATAAATGACAGCTATCGTCCAAAAATATACTGAAGTAAGGCTGCCAAGAGGACTTGAAAGCGGGGCAGAATTGCAGGAAACCGATTTCAGGAGGTAGACTGGAATTGCATTGAAAGCATAGGAAAAGAGGCAGAACGTCCACAATGATGCACTTGGCCAAAAAGGGCGTATGCGTTTTTTCCTGAATATATTCAGGAAAAAACGCATACGCCCTTTTTGGCCAACCAAGCAAGCTTGCAAAGGAAATCTGCACTACAATGAAGTCTCACTTCCCCTCAGTCAAAAGGGCCATCTGAAAAAAGTGTAAAATCCAGAAAGGCAGGACAGGCCATGGAGAACTGGGAGCCTTGTTATGCTGATGGGCGGGATGTAAATTTCCAACAGACACTCGGGATAAGTGTATGGTGTTTCCTGAAACATCTAAAAAACAAAGCAACAGAGCCTAGGGCACTGCCACTTATGGTCCTATAGCTTAGGGAAATTAAAATCAAAAAGACACAGCCACCCCAAAATTTGGGACGCCTCTGTTTACAAGAACCTCGTTTACAGTACAAGTTCAACATCGCAGAAAGTGAAAAATGGATAAAGAAGTTGTGGTATTTACTTACAAAGCAATATCACTCAGCAATGAAATCTATGTCATCAGGCCCTTAGCATCACAATGAGTGGATTCAGGTATGATGATTCTAACTGAAATAAGTCACACAGAAAATGAAACATCATAAGATATCAGTAATACACGGAATGTAAACTTGGCTACACAGGAACTGAATTACAGAACAGAACAGGGTCTCAAATTTAGAAAACCAACTTATGCTTGCTTAAGGGTAAAGGTGAGTTGGGGTGCTGCATAAAAACAGAGATTGAAATGAGCACAGATAAAGTTCCTTAAGTCAAATATGGAATAGACCAGAGCTACTCCTTGCTCAACGAAATGGACTCAACACCGCATATTAAACGCCTAAGAATGTACCTGACTAGTAAGTATCTTAAAACTTATGGATTGCTATGTCTCCGAAAGAGAATCAAGCATGTGTACAGGGGCATAAACACAGCAGTGATAGGATTGGAGAGGTTTGGTGAGCAAATGAAGACCCTTTGAAGTCATATTGCATGGTACCCATTCCACGGGTCTCAACTCTCCATGTTTAAGGTATTCTTCCTTCAGCTAAAACATGCATGTGGAACCCAAGTATGATCAACCATGTGAACGGGAGACGTGTTCAAATATGTCTCAGTTTTCCTCCCCTGGTACTCGGGTGCAACATTCCAGACGCTTTACTAACACTCTCCCCACTTGGAGAGTCAGCGCCTTTAACCTCCTGTTTGGCCCAGTTTGCAATTTCTGCGGAAGATGAACAGGAATAGCGAGAACCAATGAGAGGCTAGCTGGAGGTGTCTGGACGGGCAAATTTAACTCTCATTTCCCACCAGGAAGAGGAAATAACCAAAGGCTCAGCGTGCCGTACCGGAACCAGATTAGGGCCTGAAGCCATCCTGCGGTGTTGCGGCCAGCTCAAAAGAAAGCGAGTTGAAGAAAGGAGCTCAGGGGCACTGTAATTCACAAACCTGCAGAGTTATAAATGACAGCTATCGTCCAAAAATAGACTGAAGTAAGGCTGCCAAGAGGACTTGAAAGCGGGGCAGAATTGCAGGAAACCGATTTCAGGAGGTAGACTGGAATTGCATTGAAAGCATAGGAAAAGAGGCAGAACGTCCACAATGATGCACTTGGCCAAAAAGGGCATATGCGTTTTTTCCTGAATATATTCAGGAAAAAACGCATACGCCCTTTTTGGCCAACCAAGCAAGCTTGCAAAGGAAATCTGCACTACAATGAAGTCTCACTTCCCCCGGTCAAAAGGGCCATCTGAAAAAAGTGTAAAATCCAGAAAGGCAGGACAGGCCATGGAGAACTGGGAGCCTTGTTATGCTGATGGGCGGGATGTAAATTGCCAACAACCACTTGGGAGAAGTGTATGGTGTTTCCTGAAACATCTAAAAAACAAAGCAACAGAGCCTGGGCACTTCCACTTATGGTCCTATAGCTTAGGGAAATTAAAATCAAAAAGACACAGCCACCCCAAAGTTTGGGACGCCTCCGTTTACAAGAACCTCGTTTACCGTACAAGTTCAATATCACAGAAAGTGAAAAATGGATAAAGAACTTGTGGTACTTACGTACAATGCAGTATCAGTCAGCAATGAAATCTATGTCATCAGGCCCGTAGCAGCATAATGAGTGGATTCAGGTACGATGATTCTAACTGAAATAAGTCACACAGAAAAAGAAACATCATAAGATATCACTAATACACGGAATGTAAACTTGGCTACACAGGAACTGCATTCCAAAACAGAACAGGGTCTCAAATTTAGAAAACCAACTTATGCTTGCTTCAGGGGAAAGGTGAGTT
Organism: Delphinus delphis; assembly: GCF_949987515.2. Taxonomy (NCBI): domain Eukaryota; kingdom Metazoa; phylum Chordata; class Mammalia; order Artiodactyla; family Delphinidae; genus Delphinus; species Delphinus delphis. The sequence continues at coordinate 179,835 of NW_027192756.1, forward strand.
GGGGTGCTGCATAAAACCAGAGATTGAAATGAGCACAGATAAAGTTCCTTAAGCCAAATATGGAATAGACAAGAGCTACTCCTTGCTCAACGAAATGGACTCAACACCCCATATTAAACGCCTAAGAATGTACCTGACTAGTAAGTATCTTAAAACCTATGGATTGCTATGTCTCCAAAAGAGAATCAAGCGTGTGTACAGGGGCATAAACGCAGCAGTGATAGGATTGGAGAGGTTCGGTGAGCAAATGAAGACCCTTTGAAGTCATATTGCATGGTACCCATTCCACGTGTTTCAACTACCTAGGTTTAAGGTATTCTTCCTTCAGCTAAAACATGCATGTGGAACCTAGAGTATGATCAACCATGTGATCGGGAGACGTGTTCAAATATGTCTCAGTTTTCGTACCCTGGTACTCGGGTGCAACATTCCAGACGCTTTACTAACACTCTCCCGACTTGGAGAGTCAGTCCCTTTAACCTCCTGTTTGGCCCAGTTTGCAATTTCTGCGGAAGATGAACAGGAATAGCGAGAACCAATGGAGACTAGCTGGAGGTGTCTGGACGGGCAAATTTAACTCTCATTTCCTACCAGGAAGAGGAATTAACCAAAGGCTCAGCATGCCATACCAGAATCAGATTAGGGCCTGAAGCCATCCTGCGGTGTTGCGGCCAGGTCACAAGAAAGCGAGTTGAAGAAAGGAGCTCAGGGGCACTGTAATTCACAAACCTGCAGAGTTATAAATGACAGCTATCGTCCAAAAATATACTGAAGTAAGGCTGCCAAGAGGACTTGAAAGCGGGGCAGAATTGCAGGAAACCGATTTCAGGAGGTAGACTGGAATTGCATTGAAAGCATAGGAAAAGAGGCAGAACGTCCACAATGATGCACTTGGCCAAAAAGGGCGTATGCGTTTTTTCCTGAATATATTCAGGAAAAAACGCATACGCCCTTTTTGGCCAACCAAGCAAGCTTGCAAAGGAAATCTGCACTACAATGAAGTCTCACTTCCCCTCAGTCAAAAGGGCCATCTGAAAAAAGTGTAAAATCCAGAAAGGCAGGACAGGCCATGGAGAACTGGGAGCCTTGTTATGCTGATGGGCGGGATGTAAATTGCCAACAGACACTCGGGATAAGTGTATGGTGTTTCCTGAAACATCTAAAAAACAAAGCAACAGAGCCTAGGGCACTGCCACTTATGGTCCTATAGCTTAGGGAAATTAAAATCAAAAAGACACAGCCACCCCAAAATTTGGGACGCCTCTGTTTACAAGAACCTCGTTTACAGTACAAGTTCAACATCGCAGAAAGTGAAAAATGGATAAAGAAGTTGTGGTATTTACTTACAAAGCAATATCACTCAGCAATGAAATCTATGTCATCAGGCCCTTAGCATCACAATGAGTGGATTCAGGTATGATGATTCTAACTGAAATAAGTCACACAGAAAATGAAACATCATAAGATATCAGTAATACACGGAATGTAAACTTGGCTACACAGGAACTGAATTACAGAACAGAACAGGGTCTCAAATTTAGAAAACCAACTTATGCTTGCTTAAGGGTAAAGGTGAGTTGGGGTGCTGCATAAAACCAGAGATTGAAATGAGCACAGATAAAGTTCCTTAAGTCAAATATGGAATAGACCAGAGCTACTCCTTGCTCAACGAAATGGACTCAACACCGCATATTAAACGCCTAAGAATGTACCTGACTAGTAAGTATCTTAAAACCTATGGATTGCTATGTCTCCGAAAGAGAATCAAGCATGTGTACAGGGGCATAAACACAGCAGTGATAGGATTGGAGAGGTTTGGTGAGCAAATGAAGACCCTTTGAAGTCATATTGCATGGTACCCATTCCACGGGTCTCAACTCTCCATGTTTAAGGTATTCTTCCTTCAGCTAAAACATGCATGTGGAACCCAAGTATGATCAACCATGTGAACGGGAGACGTGTTCAAATATGTCTCAGTTTTCCTCCCCTGGTACTCGGGTGCAACATTCCAGACGCTTTACTAACACTCTCCCCACTTGGAGAGTCAGCGCCTTTAACCTCCTGTTTGGCCCAGTTTGCAATTTCTGCGGAAGATGAACAGGAATAGCGAGAACCAATGAGAGGCTAGCTGGAGGTGTCTGGACGGGCAAATTTAACTCTCATTTCCCACCAGGAAGAGGAAATAACCAAAGGCTCAGCGTGCCGTACCGGAACCAGATTAGGGCCTGAAGCCATCCTGCGGTGTTGCGGCCAGCTCAAAAGAAAGCGAGTTGAAGAAAGGAGCTCAGGGGCACTGTAATTCACAAACCTGCAGAGTTATAAATGACAGCTATCGTCCAAAAATAGACTGAAGTAAGGCTGCCAAGAGGACTTGAAAGCGGGGCAGAATTGCAGGAAACCGATTTCAGGAGGTAGACTGGAATTGCATTGAAAGCATAGGAAAAGAGGCAGAACGTCCACAATGATGCACTTGGCCAAAAAGGGCGTATGCGTTTTTTCCTGAATATATTCAGGAAAAAACGCATACGCCCTTTTTGGCCAACCAAGCAAGCTTGCAAAGGAAATCTGCACTACAATGAAGTCTCACTTCCCCTCAGTCAAAAGGGCCATCTGAAAAAAGTGTAAAATCCAGAAAGGCAGGACAGGCCAAGGAGAAATGGGAGCCTTGTTATGCTGATGGGCGGGATGTAAATTGCCAACAACCACTCGGGAGAAGTGTATGGTGTTTCCTGAAACATCTAAAAAACAAAGCAACAGAGCCTAGGGCACTTCCACTTATGGTCCTATAGCTTAGGGAAATTAAAATCAAAAAGACACAGCCACCCCAAAGTTTGGGACGACTCCTTTTACAAGAACCTCGTTTACCGTACAAGTTCAATATCACAGAAAGTGAAAAATGGATAAAGAACTTGTGGTACTTACGTACAATGCAGTATCAGTCAGCAATGAAATCTATGTCATCAGGCCCGTAGCAGCATAATGAGTGGATTCAGGTACGATGATTCTAACTGAAATAAGTCACACAGAAAAAGAAACATCATCAGATATCACTAATACACGGAATGTAAACTTGGCTACACAGGAACTGCATTCCAAAACAGAACAGGGTCTCAAATTTAGAAAACCAACTTATGCTTGCTTCAGGGGAAAGGTGAGTTGGGTTGCTGCATAAAACCAGAGATTGAAATGAGCACAGATAAAGTTCCTTAAGCCAAATATGGAATAGACAAGAGCTACTCCTTGCTCAACGAAATGGACTCAACACCCCATATTAAACGCCTAAGAATGTACCTGACTAGTAAGTATCTTAAAATCTATGGATTGCTATGTCTCCAAAAGAGAATCAAGCGTGTGTACAGGGGCATAAACGCAGCAGTGATAGGATTAAAGAGGTTCGGTGAGCAAATGAAGACCCTTTGAAGTCATATTGCATGGTACCCATTCCACGGGTCTCAACTCTCCAGGTTTAAGGTATTCTTCCTTCACCTAAAACATACATGTGGAACCCAGAGTATGATCAACCATGTGAACGGGAGACGTGTTCAAATATGTCTCAGTTTTCCTCCCCTGGTACTCGGGTGCAACATTCCAGATGCTTTACTAACACTCTCCCGACTTGGAGAGTCAGTCCCTTTAACCTCCTGTTTGGCCCAGTTTGCAATTTCTGCGGAAGATGAACAGGAATAGCGAGAACCAATGAGAGACTAGCTGGAGGTGTCTGAACGGGCAAATTTAACTCTCATTTCCCACCAGGAAGAGGAATTAACCAAAGGCTCAGCATGCCGGGCCGGAACCAGATTAGGGCCTGAAGCCATCCTGTGGTGTTGCGGCCAGGTCACAAGAAAGCGAGTTGAAGAAAGGAGCTCAGGGGCACTGTAATTCACAAACCTGCAGAGTTATAAATGACAGCTATCGTCCAAAAATAGACTGAAGTAAGGCTGCCAAGAGGACTTGAAAGCGGGGCAGAATTGCAGGAAACCGATTTCAGGAGGTAGACTGGAATTGCATTGAAAGCATAGGAAAAGAGGCAGAACGTCCACAATGATGCACTTGGCCAAAAAGGGCGTATGCGTTTTTTCCTGAATATATTCAGGAAAAAACGCATACGCCCTTTTTGGCCAACCAAGCAAGCTTGCAAAGGAAATCTGCACTACAATGAAGTCTCACTTCCCCCCGGTCAAAAGGGCCATCTGAAAAAAGTGTAAAATCCAGAAAGGCAGGACAGGCCAAGGAGAAATGGGAGCCTTGTTATGCTGATGGGCGGGATGTAAATTGCCAACAACCACTCGGGAGAAGTGTATGGTGTTTCCTGAAACATCTAAAAAACAAAGCAACAGAGCCTAGGGCACTTCCACTTATGGTCCTATAGCTTAGGGAAATTAAAATCAAAAAGACACAGCCACCCCAAAGTTTGGGACGACTCCTTTTACAAGAACCTCGTTTACCGTACAAGTTCAATATCACAGAAAGTGAAAAATGGATAAAGAACTTGTGGTACTTACGTATTCACAAACCTGCAGAAAGTCAACAGGCCATTGAGAACTGGGAGCCTTGTTATGCTGATGGGCGGGATGTAAATTGCCAACAGACACTCGGGAGAAGTGTATGGTGTTTCCTGAAACATCTAAAAAACAAAGCAACAGAACCTAGGGCACTTCCACTTATGGTCCTATAGCTTAGGGAAATTAAAATCAAAAAGACACAGCCACCCCAATGTTTGGAACGGCTCTGTTTACAAGAACCTCGTTTACAGTACAAGTTCAACATCGCAGAAAGTGAAAAATGGAGAAAGAAGTTGTGGTATTTACTTACAAAGCAATATCACTCAGCAATGAAATCTGTGTCATCAGGCCCTTAGCAGCACAATGAGTGGATTCAGGTATGATGATTCTAACTGAAGTAAGTCACACAGAAAAAGAAACATCATAAGATATCAGTAATACACGGAATGTAAACTTGGCTACACAGGAACTGAATTACAGAGCAGAACAGGGACTCAAATTTAGAAAACCAACTTATGCTTGCTTAAGGGTAAAGGTGAGTTGGGGTGCTGCATAAAACCAGAGATTGAAATGAGCACAGATAAAGTTCCTTAAGCCAAATATGGAATAGACAAGAGCTACTCCTTGCTCAACGAAATGGATTCAACAACGCATATTAAACGCCTAAGAATGTACCTGACTTGTAAGTATCTTAAAACCTATGGATTGCTATGTCTCCAAAAGAGAATCAAGCATGTGTACAGGGGCATAAACGCAGCAGTGATAGGATTGGAGAGGTTCGGTGAGCAAATGAAGACCCTTTGAAGTCATATTGCATGGTACCCATTACACGGGTTTCAACTACCCAGGTTTTAGGTATACTTCCTTCAGCTAAAATATGCATGTGGAACCCAGAGTATGATCAACCATGTGATCGGGAGACGAGTTCAAATATGTCTCAGTTTTCCTCCCCTGGTACTCGGGTGCAACATTCCAGACGCTTTACTAACACTCTCCCCACTTGGAGAGTCAGCACCTTTAACCTCCTGTTTGGCCCAGTTTGCAATTTCTGCGGAAGATGAACAGGAATAGCGAGAACCAATGAGAGGCTAGCTGGAGGTGTCTGGACGGGCAAATTTAACTCTCATTTCCCACCAGGAAGAGGAAATAACAAAAGGCTCAGCGTGCCGTACCGGAACCAGATTAGGGCCTGAAGCCATCCTGCGGTGTTGCGGCCAGCTCAAAAGAAAGCGAGTTGAAGAAAGGAGCTCAGGGTCACTGTAATTCACAAACCTGCAGAGTTATAAATGACAGCTATCGTCCAAAAATAGACTGAAGTAAGGCTGCCAAGAGGACTTGAAAGCGGGGCAGAATTGCAGGAAACCGATTTCAGGAGGTAGACTGGAATTGCATTGAAAGCATAGGAAAAGAGGCAGGACGTCCACAATGATGCACTTGGCCAAAAAGGGCGTATGCGTTTTTTCCTGAATATATTCAGGAAAAAACGCATACGCCCTTTTTGGCCAACCAAGCAAGCTTGCAAAGGAAATCTGCACTACAATGAAGTCTCACTTCCCCCCGGTCAAAAGGGCCATCTGAAAAAAGTGTAAAATCCAGAAAGGCAGGACAGGCCATGGAGAACTGGGAGCCTTGTTATGCTGATGGGCGGGATGTAAATTGCCAACAACCACTCGGGAGAAGTGTATGGTGTTTCCTGAAACATCTAAAAAACAAAGCAACAGAGCCTAGGGCACTTCCACTTATGGTCCTATAGCTTAGGGAAATTAAAATCAAAAAGACAGAGCCACCCCAAAGTTTGGGACCCCTCCGTTTACAAGAACCTCGTTTACCGTACAAGTTCAATATCACAGAAAGTGAAAAATGGATAAAGAACTTGTGGTACTTACGTACAATGCAGTATCACTCAGCAATGAAATCTATGTCATCAGGCCCGTAGCAGCATAATGAGTGGATTCAGGTACGATGATTCTAACTGAAATAAGTCACACAGAAAAAGAAACATCATAAGATATCACTAATACACGGAATGTAAACTTGGCTACACAGGAACTGCATTCCAAAACAGAACAGGGTCTCAAATTTAGAAAACCAACTTATGCTTGCATAAGGGTAAAGGTGAGTTGGGGTGCTGCATAAAACCAGAGATTGAAATGAGCACAGATAAAGTTCCTTAAGCCAAATACGGAATAGACAAGAGCTACTCCTTGCTCAACGAAATGGACTCAACACCCCATATTAAACGCCTAAGAATGTACCTGACTAGTAAGTATCTTAAAACCTATGGATTGCTATGTCTCCGAAAGAGAATCAAGCATGTGTACAGGGGCATAAACGCAGCAGTGATAGGATTGGAGAGGTTCGGTGAGCAAATGAAGACCCTTTGAAGTCATATTGCATGGTACCCATACCACGGATTTCAACTCCCCAGGTTTAAGGTATTCTTCCTTCAGCTAAAACATGCATGTGGAACCCAGAGTATGATCAACCATGTGATCGGGCGACGTGTTCAAATATGTCTCAGTTTTCCTCCCCTGGTACTCGGGTGCAACATTCCAGACGCTTTACTAACACTCTCCCCACTTGGAGAGTCAGTCCCTTTAACCTCCTGTTTGGCCCAGTTTGCAATTTCTGCGGAAGATGAACAGGAATAGCGAGAACCAATGAGAGGCTAGCTGGAGGTGTCTGGACGGGCAAATTTAACTCTCATTTCCCACCAGGAAGAGGAATTAACCAAAGGCTCAGCATGCCGGGCCGGAACCAGATTAGGGCCTGAAGCCATCCTGCGGTGTTGCGGCCAGGTCACAAGAAAGCGAGTTGAAGAAAGGAGCTCAGGGGCACTGTAATTCACAAACCTGCAGAGTTATAAATGACAGCTATCGTCCAAAAATAGACTGAAGTAAGGCTGCCAAGAGGACTTGAAAGCGGGGCAGAATTGCAGGAAACCGATTTCAGGAGGTAGACTGGAATTGCATTGAAAGCATAGGAAAAGAGGCAGAACGTCCACAATGATGCACTTGGCCAAAAAGGGCGTATGCGTTTTTTCCTGAATATATTCAGGAAAAAATGCATACGCCCTTTTTGGCCAACCAAGCAAGTTTGCAAAGGAAATCTGCACTACAATGAAGTCTCACTTCCCCCCGGTCAAAAGGGCCATCTGAATAAAGTGTAAAATCCAGAAAGGCAGGACAGGCCATGGAGAACTGGGAGCCTTGTTATGCTGATGGGCGGGATGTAAATTGCCAACAGACACTCCGGAGAAGTGTATGGTGTTTCCTGAAACATCTAAAAAACAAAGCAACAGAGCCTAGGGCACTGCCACTTATGGTCCTATAGCTTAGGGAAATTAAAATAAAAAAGACACAGCCACCCCAAAGTTTGGGACGCCTCTGTTTACAAGAACCTCGTTTACAGTACAAGTTCAACATCGCAGAAAGTGAAAAATGGATAAAGAAGTTGTGGTATTTACTTACAAAGCAATATCACTCAGCAATGAAATCTATGTCATCAGGCCCTTAGCAGCACAATGAGTGGATTCAGGTATGATGATTCTAACTGAAATAAATCACACAGAAAAAGAAACATCATAAGGTATCAGTAATACACGGAATGTAAACTTGGCTACACAGGAACTGAATTACAGAACAGAACAGGGTCTCAAATTTAGAAAACCAACTTATGCTTGCTTAAGGGTAAAGGTGAGTTGGGGTGCTGCATAAAACCAGAGATTGAAATGAGCACAGATAAAGTTCCTTAAGTCAAATATGGAATAGACAAGAGCTACTCCTTGCTCAACGAAATGGACTCAACACCGCATATTAAACGCCTAAGAATGTACCTGACTAGTAAGTATCTTAAAACCTATGGATTGCTATGTCTCCGAAAGAGAATCAAGCATGTGTACAGGGGCATAAACGCAGCAGTGATAGGATTGGAGAGGTTCGGTGAGCAAATGAAGACCCTTTGAAGTCATATTGCATGGTACCCATTACACGGGTTTCAACTACCCAGGTTTTAGGTATACTTCCTTCAGCTAAAATATGCATGTGGAACCCAGAGTATGATCAACCATGTGATCGGGAGACGAGTTCAAATATGTCTCAGTTTTCCTCCCCTGGTACTCGGGTGCAACATTCCAGACGCTTTACTAACACTCTCCCCACTTGGAGAGTCAGCACCTTTAACCTCCTGTTTGGCCCAGTTTGCAATTTCTGCGGAAGATGAACAGGAATAGCGAGAACCAATGAGAGGCTAGCTGGAGGTGTCTGGACGGGCAAATTTAACTCTCATTTCCCACCAGGAAGAGGAAATAACAAAAGGCTCAGCGTGCCGTACCGGAACCAGATTAGGGCCTGAAGCCATCCTGCGGTGTTGCGGCCAGCTCAAAAGAAAGCGAGTTGAAGAAAGGAGCTCAGGGTCACTGTAATTCACAAACCTGCAGAGTTATAAATGACAGCTATCGTCCAAAAATAGACTGAAGTAAGGCTGCCAAGAGGACTTGAAAGCGGGGCAGAATTGCAGGAAACCGATTTCAGGAGGTAGACTGGAATTGCATTGAAAGCATAGGAAAAGAGGCAGGACGTCCACAATGATGCACTTGGCCAAAAAGGGCGTATGCGTTTTTTCCTGAATATATTCAGGAAAAAACGCATACGCCCTTTTTGGCCAACCAAGCAAGCTTGCAAAGGAAATCTGCACTACAATGAAGTCTCACTTCCCCCCGGTCAAAAGGGCCATCTGAAAAAAGTGTAAAATCCAGAAAGGCAGGACAGGCCATGGAGAACTGGGAGCCTTGTTATGCTGATGGGCGGGATGTAAATTGCCAACAACCACTCGGGAGAAGTGTATGGTGTTTCCTGAAACATCTAAAAAACAAAGCAACAGAGCCTAGGGCACTTCCACTTATGGTCCTATAGCTTAGGGAAATTAAAATCAAAAAGACAGAGCCACCCCAAAGTTTGGGACCCCTCCGTTTACAAGAACCTCGTTTACCGTACAAGTTCAATATCACAGAAAGTGAAAAATGGATAAAGAACTTGTGGTACTTACGTACAATGCAGTATCACTCAGCAATGAAATCTATGTCATCAGGCCCGTAGCAGCATAATGAGTGGATTCAGGTACGATGATTCTAACTGAAATAAGTCACACAGAAAAAGAAACATCATAAGATATCACTAATACACGGAATGTAAACTTGGCTACACAGGAACTGCATTCCAAAACAGAACAGGGTCTCAAATTTAGAAAACCAACTTATGCTTGCATAAGGGTAAAGGTGAGTTGGGGTGCTGCATAAAACCAGAGATTGAAATGAGCACAGATAAAGTTCCTTAAGCCAAATACGGAATAGACAAGAGCTACTCCTTGCTCAACGAAATGGACTCAACACCCCATATTAAACGCCTAAGAATGTACCTGACTAGTAAGTATCTTAAAACCTATGGATTGCTATGTCTCCGAAAGAGAATCAAGCATGTGTACAGGGGCATAAACGCAGCAGTGATAGGATTGGAGAGGTTCGGTGAGCAAATGAAGACCCTTTGAAGTCATATTGCATGGTACCCATACCACGGATTTCAACTCCCCAGGTTTAAGGTATTCTTCCTTCAGCTAAAACATGCATGTGGAACCCAGAGTATGATCAACCATGTGATCGGGCGACGTGTTCAAATATGTCTCAGTTTTCCTCCCCTGGTACTCGGGTGCAACATTCCAGACGCTTTACTAACACTCTCCCCACTTGGAGAGTCAGTCCCTTTAACCTCCTGTTTGGCCCAGTTTGCAATTTCTGCGGAAGATGAACAGGAATAGCGAGAACCAATGAGAGGCTAGCTGGAGGTGTCTGGACGGGCAAATTTAACTCTCATTTCCCACCAGGAAGAGGAATTAACCAAAGGCTCAGCATGCCGGGCCGGAACCAGATTAGGGCCTGAAGCCATCCTGCGGTGTTGCGGCCAGGTCACAAGAAAGCGAGTTGAAGAAAGGAGCTCAGGGGCACTGTAATTCACAAACCTGCAGAGTTATAAATGACAGCTATCGTCCAAAAATAGACTGAAGTAAGGCTGCCAAGAGGACTTGAAAGCGGGGCAGAATTGCAGGAAACCGATTTCAGGAGGTAGACTGGAATTGCATTGAAAGCATAGGAAAAGAGGCAGAACGTCCACAATGATGCACTTGGCCAAAAAGGGCGTATGCGTTTTTTCCTGAATATATTCAGGAAAAAATGCATACGCCCTTTTTGGCCAACCAAGCAAGTTTGCAAAGGAAATCTGCACTACAATGAAGTCTCACTTCCCCCCGGTCAAAAGGGCCATCTGAATAAAGTGTAAAATCCAGAAAGGCAGGACAGGCCATGGAGAACTGGGAGCCTTGTTATGCTGATGGGCGGGATGTAAATTGCCAACAGACACTCCGGAGAAGTGTATGGTGTTTCCTGAAACATCTAAAAAACAAAGCAACAGAGCCTAGGGCACTGCCACTTATGGTCCTATAGCTTAGGGAAATTAAAATAAAAAAGACACAGCCACCCCAAAGTTTGGGACGCCTCTGTTTACAAGAACCTCGTTTACAGTACAAGTTCAACATCGCAGAAAGTGAAAAATGGATAAAGAAGTTGTGGTATTTACTTACAAAGCAATATCACTCAGCAATGAAATCTATGTCATCAGGCCCTTAGCAGCACAATGAGTGGATTCAGGTATGATGATTCTAACTGAAATAAATCACACAGAAAAAGAAACATCATAAGGTATCAGTAATACACGGAATGTAAACTTGGCTACACAGGAACTGAATTACAGAACAGAACAGGGTCTCAAATTTAGAAAACCAACTTATGCTTGCTTAAGGGTAAAGGTGAGTTGGGGTGCTGCATAAAACCAGAGATTGAAATGAGCACAGATAAAGTTCCTTAAGTCAAATATGGAATAGACAAGAGCTACTCCTTGCTCAACGAAATGGACTCAACACCGCATATTAAACGCCTAAGAATGTACCTGACTAGTAAGTATCTTAAAACCTATGGATTGCTATGTCTCCGAAAGAGAATCAAGCATGTGTACAGGGGCATAAACGCAGCAGTGATAGGATTGGAGAGGTTCGGTGAGCAAATGAAGACCCTTTGAAGTCATATTGCATGGTACCCATTACACGGGTCTCAACTCTCCAGGTTTAAGGTATTCTTCCTTCAGCTAAAACATGCATGTGGAACCCAAGTATGATCAACCATGTGAACGGGAGACGTGTTCCAATATGTCTCAGTTTTCCTCCCCTGGTACTCGGGTGCAACATTCCAGACGCTTTACTAACACTCTCCCCACTTGGAGAGTCAGCGCCTTTAACCTCCTGTTTGGCACAGTTTGCAATTTCTGCGGAAGATGAACAGGAATAGCGAGAACCAATGAGAGGCTAGCTGGAGGTGTCTGGACGGGCAAATTTAACTCTCATTTCCTACAAGGAAGAGGAATTAACCAAAGGCTCAGCGTGCCATGCCAGAATCAGTTTAGGGCCTGAAGCCATCTTGCGGTGTTGCGGCCAGCTCAAAAGAAAGCGAGTTGAAGAAAGGAGCTCAGGGGCACTGTAATTCACAAACCTGCAGAGTTATAAATGACAGCTATCGTCCAAAAATAGACTGAAGTAAGGCTGCCAAGAGGACTTGAAAGCGGGGCAGAATTGCAGGAAACCGATTTCAGGAGGTAGACTGGAATTGCATTGAAAGCATAGGAAAAGAGGCAGAACGTCCACAATGATGCACTTGGCCAAAAAGGGCGTATGCGTTTTTTCCTGAATATATTCAGGAAAAAACGCATACGCCCTTTTTGGCCAACCAAGCAAGCTTGCAAAGGAAATCTGCACTACAATGAAGTCTCACTTCCCCCCGGTCAAAAGGGCCATCTGAAAAAAGTGTAAAATCCAGAAAGGCAGGACAGGCGATGGAGAACTGGGAGCCTTGTTATGCTGATGGGCGGGATGTAAATTGCCAACAACCACTCTGGAGAAGTGTATGGTGTTTCCTGAAACATCTAAAAAACAAAGCAACAGAGCCTAGGGCACTTCCACTTATGGTCCTATAGCTTAGGGAAATTAAAATCAAAAAGACACAGCCACCCCAAAGTTTGGGACGCCTCTGTTTACAAGAACCTCGTTTACCGTACAAGTTCAATATCACAGAAAGTGAAAAATGGATAAAGAACTTGTGGTACTTACGTACAATGCAGTATCAGTCAGCAATGAAATCTATGTCATCAGGCCCGTAGCAGCATAATGAGTGGATTCAGGTACGATGATTCTAACTGAAATAAGTCACACAGAAAAAGAAACATCATAAGATATCACTAATACACGGAATGTAAACTTGGCTACACAGGAACTGCATTCCAAAACAGAACAGGGTCTCAAATTTAGAAAACCAACTTATGCTTGCTTCAGGGGAAAGGTGAGTTGGGGTGCTGCATAAAACCAGAGATTGAAATGAGCACAGATAAAGTTCCTTAAGCCAAATATGGAATAGACAAGAGCTACTCCTTGCTCAACGAAATGGACTCAACACCCCATATTAAACGCCTAAGAATGTACCTGACTAGTAAGTATCTTAAAACCTATGGATTGCTATGTCTCCAAAAGAGAATCAAGCGTGTGTACAGGGGCATAAACGCAGCAGTGATAGGATTGGAGAGGTTCGGTGAGCAAATAAAGACCCTTTGAAGTCATACTGCATGGTACCCATTCCACGGGTCTCAACTCTCCAGGTTTAAGGTATTCTTCCTTCAGCTAAAACATGCATGTGGAACCTAGAGTATGATCAACCATGTGATCGGGAGACGTGTTCAAATATGTCTCAGTTTTCCTCCCCTGGTACTCGGGTGCAACATTCCAGACGCTTTACTAACACTCTCCCCACTTGGAGAGTCAGTCCCTTTAACCTCCTGTTGGCCCAGTTTGCAATTTCTGCGGAAGATGAACAGGAATAGCAAGAACCAATGAGAGGCTAGCTGGAGGTGTCTGGACGGGCAAATTTAACTCTCATTTCCTACCAGGAAGAGGAATTAACCAAAGGCTCAGCATGCCGGGCCGGAACCAGATTAGGGCCTGAAGCCATCCTGCGGTGTTGCGGCCAGGTCACAAGAAAGCAAGTTGAAGAAAGGAGCTCAGGGGCACTGTAATTCACAAACCTGCAGAGTTATAAATGACAGCTATCGTCCAAAAATAGACTGAAGTAAGGCTGCCAAGAGGACTTGAAAGCGGGGCAGAATTGCAGGAAACCGATTTCAGGAGGTAGACTGGAATTGCATTGAAAGCATAGGAAAAGAGGCAGAACGTCCACAATGATGCACTTGGCCAAAAAGGGCGTATGCGTTTTTTCCTGAATATATTCAGGAAAAAACGCATACGCCCTTTTTGGCCAACCAAGCAAGCTTGCAAAGGAAATCTGCACTACAATGAAGTCTCACTTCCCCCCGGTCTAAAGAGCCATCTGAAAAAAGTGTAAAATCCAGAAAGGCAGGACAGGCCAAGGAGAACTGGGAGCCTTGTTATGCTGATGGGCGGGATGTAAATTGCCAACAACCACTCGGGAGAAGTGTATGGTGTTTCCTGAAACATCTAAAAAACAAAGCAACAGAGCCTAGGGCACTGCCACTTATGGTCCTATAGCTTAGGGAAATTAAAATCAAAAAGACACAGCCACCCCAAAGTTTGGGACGACTCCTTTTACAAGAACCTCGTTTACCGTACAAGTTCAATATCACAGAAAGTGAAAAATGGATAAAGAACTTGTGGTACTTACGTACAATGCAGTATCAGTCAGCAATGAAATCTATGTCATCAGGCCCGTAGCAGCATAATGAGTGGATTCAGGTACGATGATTCTAACTGAAATAAGTCACACAGAAAAAGAAACATCATCAGATATCACTAATACACGGAATGTAAACTTGGCTACACAGGAACTGCATTCCAAAACAGAACAGGGTCTCAAATTTAGAAAACCAACTTATGCTTGCTTAAGGGTAAAGGTGAGTTGGGGTGCTGCATAAAACCAGAGATTGAAATGAGCACAGATAAAGTTCCTTAAGCCAAATATGGAATAGACAAGAGCTACTCCTTGCTCAACGAAATGGACTCAACAACGCATATTAAACGCCTAAGAATGTACCTGACTTGTAAGTATCTTAAAACCTATGGATTGCTATGTCTCCAAAAGAGAATCAAGCATGTGTACAGGGGCATAAACGCAGCAGTGATAGGATTGGAGAGGTTGGGTGAGCAAATGAAGACCCTTTGAACTCATATTGCATGGTACCCATTCCACGTGTTTCAACTACCTAGGTTTAAGGTATGCTTCCTTCAGCTAAAACATGCATGTGGAACCTAGAGTATGATCAACCATGTGATCGGGAGACGTGTTCAAATATGTCTCAGTTTTCGTACCCTGGTACTCGGGTGCAACATTCCAGACGCTTTACTAACACTCTCCCGACTTGGAGAGTCAGTCCCTTTAACCTCCTGTTTGGCCCAGTTTGCAATTTCTGCGGAAGATGAACAGGAATAGCGAGAACCAATGGAGACTAGCTGGAGGTGTCTGGACGGGCAAATTTAACTCTCATTTCCTACCAGGAAGAGGAATTAACCAAAGGCTCAGCATGCCATGCCAGAATCAGATTAGGGCCTGAAGCCATCCTGCGGTGTTGCGGCCAGGTCACAAGAAAGCGAGTTGAAGAAAGGAGCTCAGGGGCACTGTAATTCACAAACCTGCAGAGTTATAAATGACAGCTATCGTCCAAAAATATACTGAAGTAAGGCTGCCAAGAGGACTTGAGAGCGGGGCAGAATTGCAGGAAACCGATTTCAGGAGGTAGACTGGAATTGCATTGAAAGCATAGGAAAAGAGGCAGAACGTCCACAATGATGCACTTGGCCAAAAAGGGCGTATGCGTTTTTTCCTGAATATATTCAGGAAAAAACGCATACGCCCTTTTTGGCCAACCAAGCAAGCTTGCAAAGGAAATCTGCACTACAATGAAGTCTCACTTCCCCTCAGTCAAAAGGGCCATCTGAAAAAAGTGTAAAATCCAGAAAGGCAGGACAGGCCATGGAGAACTGGGAGCCTTGTTATGCTGATGGGCAGGATGTAAATTGCCAACAGACACTCGGGATAAGTGTATGGTGTTTCCTGAAACATCTAAAAAACAAAGCAACAGAGCCTAGGGCACTGCCACTTATGGTCCTATAGATTAGGGAAATTAAAATCAAAAAGACACAGCCACCCCAAAATTTGGGACGCCTCTGTTTACAAGAACCTCCTTTACAGTACAAGTTCAACATCGCAGAAAGTGAAAAATGGATAAAGAAGTTGTGGTATTTACTTACAAAGCAATATCACTCAGCAATGAAATCTATGTCATCAGGCCCTTAGCATCACAATGAGTGGATTCAGGTATGATGATTCTAACTGAAATAAGTCACACAGAAAATGAAACATCATAAGATATCAGTAATACACGGAATGTAAACTTGGCTACACAGGAACTGAATTACAGAACAGAACAGGGTCTCAAATTTAGAAAACCAACTTATGCTTGCTTAAGGGTAAAGGTGAGTTGGGGTGCTGCATAAAACCAGAGATTGAAATGAGCACAGATAAAGTTCCTTAAGTCAAATATGGAATAGACCAGAGCTACTCCTTGCTCAACGAAATAGACTCAACACCGCATATTAAACGCCTAAGAATGTACCTGACTAGTAAGTATCTTAAAACCTATGGATTGCTATGTCTCCGAAAGAGAATCAAGCATGTGTACAGGGGCATAAACACAGCAGTGATAGGATTGGAGAGGTTCGGTGAGCAAATGAAGACCGTTTGAAGTCATATTGCATGGTACCCATTCCACGGGTCTCAACTCTCCATGTTTAAGGTATTCTTCCTTCAGCTAAAACATGCATGTGGAACCCAAGTATGGTCAACCATGTGAACGGGAGACGTGTTCAAATATGTCTCAGTTTTCCTCCCCTGGTACTCGGGTGCAACATTCCAGACGCTTTACTAACACTCTCCCCACTTGGAGAGTCAGCGCCTTTAACCTCCTGTTTGGCCCAGTTTGCAATTTCTGCGGAAGATGAACAGGAATAGCGAGAACCAATGAGAGGCTAGCTGGAGGTGTCTGGACGGGCAAATTTAACTCTCATTTCCCACCAGGAAGAGGAAATAACCAAAGGCTCAGCATGCCGTACCGGAACCAGATTAGGGCCTGAAGCCATCCTGCGGTGTTGCGGCCAGCTCAAAAGAAAGCGAGTTGAAGAAAGGAGCTCAGGGGCACTGTAATTCACAAACCTGCAGAGTTATAAATGACAGCTATCGTCCAAAAATAGACTGAAGTAAGGCTGCCAAGAGGACTTGAAAGCGGGGCAGAATTGCAGGAAACCGATTTCAGGAGGTAGACTGGAATTGCATTGAAAGCATAGGAAAAGAGGCAGAACGTCCACAATGATGCACTTGGCCAAAAAGGGCGTATGCGTTTTTTCCTGAATATATTCAGGAAAAAACGCATACGCCCTTTTTGGCCAACCAAGCAAGCTTGCAAAGGAAATCTGCACTACAATGAAGTCTCACTTCCCCCGGTCAAAAGGGCCGTCTGAAAAAAGTGTAAAATCCAGAAAGGCAGGACAGGCCATGGAGAACTGGGAGCCTTGTTATGCTGATGGGCGGGATGTAAATTGCCAACAACCACTTGGGAGAAGTGTATGGTGTTTCCTGAAACATCTAAAAAACAAAGCAACAGAGCCTAGGGCACTTCCACTTATGGTCCTATAGCTTAGGGAAATTAAAATCAAAAAGACACAGCCACCCCAAAGTTTGGGACGCCTCCGTTTACAAGAACCTCGTTTACCGTACAAGTTCAATATCACAGAAAGTGAAAAATGGATAAAGAACTTGTGGTACTTACGTACAATGCAGTATCAGTCAGCAATGAAATCTATGTCATCAGGCCCGTAGCAGCATAATGAGTGGATTCAGGTACGATGATTCTAACTGAAATAAGTCACACAGAAAAAGAAACATCATAAGATATCACTAATACACGGAATGTAAACTTGGCTACACAGGAACTGCATTCCAAAACAGAACAGGGTCTCAAATTTAGAAAACCAACTTATGCTTGCTTCAGGGGAAAGGTGAGTTGGGGTGCTGCATAAAACCAGAGATTGAAATGAGCACAGATAAAGTTCCTTAAGCCAAATATGGAATAGACAAGAGCTACTCCTTGCTCAACGAAATGGACTCAACACCCCATATTAAACGCCTAAGAATGTACCTGACTAGTAAGTATCTTAAAACCTATGGATTGCTATGTCTCCAAAAGAGAATCAAGCGTGTGTACAGGGGCATAAACGCAGCAGTGATAGGATTAAAGAGGTTCGGTGAGCAAATGAAGACCCTTTGAAGTCATATTGCATGGTACCCATTCCACGGGTCTCAACTCTCCAGGTTTAAGGTATTCTTCCTTCAGCTAAAACATGCATGTGGAACCCAGAGTATGATCAACCATGTGAACGGGAGACGTGTTCAAATATGTCTCAGTTTTCCTCCCCTGGTACTCGGGTGCAACATTCCAGACGCTTTACTAACACTCTCCCGACTTGGAGAGTCAGTCCCTTTAACCTCCTGTTTGGCCCAGTTTGCAATTTCTGCGGAAGATGAACAGGAATAGCGAGAACCAATGAGAGACTAGCTGGAGGTGTCTGAACGGGCAAATTTAACTCTCATTTCCCACCAGGAAGAGGAATTAACCAAAGGCTCAGCATGCCGGGCCGGAACCAGATTAGGGCCTGAAGCCATCCTGCGGTGTTGCGGCCAGGTCACAAGAAAGCGAGTTGAAGAAAGGAGCTCAGGGGCACTGTAATTCACAAACCTGCAGAGTTATAAATGACAGCTATCGTCCAAAAATAGACTGAAGTAAGGCTGCCAAGAGGACTTGAAAGCGGGGCAGAATTGCAGGAAACCGATTTCAGGAGGTAGACTGGAATTGCATTGAAAACATAGGAAAAGAGGCAGAACGTCCACAATGATGCACTTGGCCAAAAAGGGCGTATGCGTTTTTTCCTGAATATATTCAGGAAAAAACGCATACGCCCTTTTTGGCCAACCAAGCAAGCTTGCAAAGGAAATCTGCACTACAATGAAGTCTCACTTCCCCCCGGTCAAAAGGGCCATCTGAAAAAAGTGTAAAATCCAGAAAGGCAGGACAGGCCATGGAGAACTGGGAGCCTTGTTATGCTGATGGGCGGGATGTAAATTGCCAACAGACACTCGGGAGAAGTGTATGGTGTTTCCTGAAACATCTAAAAAACAAAGCAACAGAACCTAGTGCACTTCCACTTATGGTCCTATAGCTTAGGGAAATTAAAATCAAAAAGACACAGCCACCCCAAAGTTTGGAACGGCTCTGTTTACAAGAACCTCATTTACAGTACAAGTTCAACATCGAAGAAAGTGAAAAATGGATAAAGAAGTTGTGGTATTTACTTACAAAGCAATATCACTCAGCAATGAAATCTGTGTCATCAGGCCCTTAGCAGCACAATGAGTGGATTCAGGTATGATGATTCTAACTGAAGTAAGTCACACAGAAAAAGAAACATCATAAGATATCAGTAATACACGGAATGTAAACTTGGCTACACAGGAACTGAATTACAGAACAGAACAGGGTCTCAAATTTAGAAAACCAACTCATGCTTGCTTAAGGGTAAAGGTGAGTTGGGGTGCTGCATAAAACCAGAGATTGAAATGAGCACAGATAAAGTTCCTTAAGCCAAATATGGAATAGACAAGAGCTACTCCTTGCTCAACGAAATGGACTCAACAACGCATATTAAACGCCTAAGAATGTACCTGACTTGTAAGTATCTTAAAACCTATGGATTGCTATGTCTCCAAAAGAGAATCAAGCATGTGTACAGGGGCATAAACGCAGCAGTGATAGGATTGGAGAGGTTGGGTGAGCAAATGAAGACCCTTTGAACTCATATTGCATGGTACCCATTCCACGTGTTTCAACTACCTAGGTTTAAGGTATTCTTCCTTCAGCTAAAACATGCATGTGGAACCTAGAGTATGATCAACCATGTGATCGGGAGACGTGTTCAAATATGTCTCAGTTTTCGTACCCTGGTACTCGGGTGCAACATTCCAGACGCTTTACTTACACTCTCCCGACTTGGAGAGTCAGTCCCTTTAACCTCCTGTTTGGCCCAGTTTGCAATTTCTGCGGAAGATGAACAGGAATAGCGAGAACCAATGGAGACTAGCTGGAGGTGTCTGGACGGGCAAATTTAACTCTCATTTCCTACCAGGAAGAGGAATTAACCAAAGGCTCAGCATGCCGGGCCGGAACCAGATTAGGGCCTGAAGCCATCCTGCGGTGTTGCGGCCAGGTCACAAGAAAGCGAGTTGAAGAAAGGAGCTCAGGGGCACTGTAATTCACAAACCTACAGAGTTATAAATGACAGCTATCGTCCAAAAATAGACTGAAGTAAGGCTGCCAAGAGGACTTGAAAGCGGGGCAGAATTGCAGGAAACCGATTTCAGGAGGTAGACTGGAATTGCATTGAAAGCATAGGAAAAGAGGCAGAACGTCCACAATGATGCACTTGGCCAAAAAGGGCGTATGCGTTTTTTCCTGAATATATTCAGGAAAAAACGCATACGCCCTTTTTGGCCAACCAAGCAAGCTTGCAAAGGAAATCTGCACTACAATGAAGTCTCACTTCCCCCCGGTCAAAAGGGCCATCTGAAAAAAGTGTAAAATCCAGAAAGGCAGGACAGGCCAAGGAGAACTGGGAGCCTTGTTATGCTGATGGGCGGGATGTAAATTGCCAACAACCACTCGGGAGAAGTGTATGGTGTTTCCTGAAACATCTAAAAAACAAAGCAACAGAGCCTAGGGCACTTCCACTTATGGTCCTATAGCTTAGGGAAATTAAAATCAAAAAGACACAGCCACCCCAAAGTTTGGGACGACTCCGTTTACAAGAACCTCGTTTACCGTACAAGTTCAATATCACAGAAAGTGAAAAATGGATAAAGAACTTGTGGTACTTACGTACAATGCAGTATCAGTCAGCAATGAAATCTCTGTCATCAGGCCCGTAGCAGCACAATGAGTGGATTCAGGTACGATGATTCTAACTGAAATAAGTCACACAGAAAAAGAAACATCATCAGATATCACTAATACACGGAATGTAAACTTGGCTACACAGGAACTGCATTCCAAAACAGAACAGGGTCTCAAATTTAGAAAACAAACTTATGCTTGCTTCAGGGGAAAGGTGAGTTGGGTTGCTGCATAAAACCAGAGATTGAAATGAGCACAGATAAAGTTCCTTAAGCCAAATATGGAATAGACAAGAGCTACTCCTTGCTCAACGAAATGGACTCAACACCCCATATTAAACGCCTAAGAATGTACCTGACTAGTAAGTATCTTAAAATCTATGGATTGCTATGTCTCCAAAAGAGAATCAAGCATGTGTACAGGGGCATAAATGCAGCAGTGATAGGATTGGAGAGGTTGGGTGAGCAAATGAAGACCCTTTGAACTCATATTGCATGGTACCCATTCCACGTGTTTCAACTACCTAGGTTTAAGGTATTCTTCCTTCAGCTAAAACATGCATGTGGAACCTAGAGTATGATCAACCATGTGATCGGGAGACGTGTTCAAATATGTCTCAGTTTTCGTACCCTGGTACTCGGGTGCAACATTCCAGACGCTTTACTTACACTCTCCCGACTTGGAGAGTCAGTCCCTTTAACCTCCTGTTTGGCCCAGTTTGCAATTTCTGCGGAAGATGAACAGGAATAGCGAGAACCAATGGAGACTAGCTGGAGGTGTCTGGACGGGCAAATTTAACTCTCATTTCCTACCAGGAAGAGGAATTAACCAAAGGCTCAGCATGCCGGGCCGGAACCAGATTAGGGCCTGAAGCCATCCTGCGGTGTTGCGGCCAGGTCACAAGAAAGCGAGTTGAAGAAAGGAGCTCAGGGGCACTGTAATTCACAAACCTGCAGAGTTATAAATGACAGCTATCGTCCAAAAATAGACTGAAGTAAGGCTGCCAAGAGGACTTGAAAGCGGGGCAGAATTGCAGGAAACCGATTTCAGGAGGTAGACTGGAATTGCATTGAAAGCATAGGAAAAGAGGCAGAACGTCCACAATGATGCACTTGGCCAAAAAGGGCGTATGCGTTTTTTCCTGAATATATTCAGGAAAAAACGCATACGCCCTTTTTGGCCAACCAAGCAAGCTTGCAAAGGAAATCTGCACTACAATGAAGTCTCACTTCCCCTCAGTCAAAAGGGCCATCTGAAAAAAGTGTAAAATCCAGAAAGGCAGGACAGGCCAAGGAGAACTGGGAGCCTTGTTATGCTGATGGGCGGGATGTAAATTGCCAACAACCACTCGGGAGAAGTGTATGGTGTTTCCTGAAACATCTAAAAAACAAAGCAACAGAGCCTAGGGCACTTCCACTTATGGTCCTATAGCTTAGGGAAATTAAAATCAAAAAGACACAGCCACCCCAAAGTTTGGGACGACTCCTTTTACAAGAACCTCGTTTACCATACAAGTTCAATATCACAGAAAGTGAAAAATGGATAAAGAACTTGTGGTACTTACGTACAATGCAGTATCAGTCAGCAATGAAACCTATGTCATCAGGCCCGTAGCAGCATAATGAGTGGATTCAGGTACGATGATTCTAACTGAAATAAGTCACACAGAAAAAGAAACATCATCAGATATCACTAATACACGGAATGTAAACTTGGCTACACAGGAACTGCATTCCAAAACAGAACAGGGTCTCAAATTTAGAAAACCAACTTATGCTTGCTTCAGGGGAAAGGTGAGTTGGGTTGCTGCATAAAACCAGAGATTGAAATGAGCACAGATAAAGTTCCTTAAGCCAAATATGGAATAGACAAGAGCTACTCCTTGCTCAACGAAATGGACTCAACACCCCATATTAAACGCCTAAGAATGTACCTGACTAGTAAGTATCTTAAAACCTATGGATTGCTATGTCTCCAAAAGAGAATCAAGCGTGTGTACAGGGGCATAAACGCAGCAGTGATAGGATTGGAGAGGTTCGGTGAGCAAATAAAGACCCTTTGAAGTCATATTGCATGGTACCCATTCTACGGGTCTCAACTCTCCAGGTTTAAGGTATTCTTCCTTCAGCTAAAACATACATGTGGAACCCAGAGTATGATCAACCATGTGAACGGGAGACGTGTTCAAATATGTCTCAGTTTTCCTCCCCTGGTACTCGGGTGCAACATTCCAGATGCTTTACTAACACTCTCCCGACTTGGAGAGTCAGTCCCTTTAACCTCCTGTTTGGCCCAGTTTGCAATTTCTGCGGAAGATGAACAGGAATAGCGAGAACCAATGAGAGACTAGCTGGAGATGTCTGAACGGGCAAATTTAACTCTCATTTCCCACCAGAAAGAGGAATTAACCAAAGGCTCAGCATGCCGGGCCGGAACCAGATTAGGGCCTGAAGCCATCCTGTGGTGTTGCGGCCAGGTCACAAGAAAGCGAGTTGAAGAAAGGAGCTCAGGGGCACTGTAATTCACAAACCTGCAGAGTTATAAATGACAGCTATCGTCCAAAAATAGACTGAAGTAAGGCTGCCAAGAGGACTTGAAAGCGGGGCAGAATTGCAGGAAACCGATTTCAGGAGGTAGACTGGAATTGCATTGAAAGCATAGGAAAAGAGGCAGAACGTCCACAATGATGCACTTGGCCAAAAAGGGCATATGCGTTTTTTCCTGAATATATTCAGGAAAAAACGCATACGCCCTTTTTGGCCAACCAAGCAAGCTTGCAAAGGAAATCTGCACTACAATGAAGTCTCACTTCCCCCCGGTCAAAAGGGCCATCTGAAAAAAGTGTAAAATCCAGAAAGGCAGGACAGGCCATGGAGAACTGGGAGCCTTGTTATGCTGATGGGCGGGATGTAAATTGCCAACAACCACTCGGGAGAAGTGTATGGTGTTTCCTGAAACATCTAAAAAACAAAGCAACAGAACCTAGGGCACTTCCACTTATGGTCCTATAGCTTAGGGAAATTAAAATCAAAAAGACACAGCCACCCCAAAGTTTGGAACGGCTCTGTTTACAAGAACCTCGTTTACAGTACAAGTTCAACATCGCAGAAAGTGAAAAATGGAGAAAGAAGTTGTGGTATTTACTTACAAAGCAATATCACTCAGCAATGAAATCTGTGTCATCAGGCCCTTAGCAGCACAATGAGTGGATTCAGGTATGATGATTCTAACTGAAGTAAGTCACACAGAAAAAGAAACATCATAAGATATCAGTAATACACGGAATGTAAACTTGGCTACACAGGAACTGAATTACAGAGCAGAACAGGGACTCAAATTTAGAAAACCAACTTATGCTTGCTTAAGGGTAAAGGTGAGTTGGGGTGCTGCATAAAACCAGAGATTGAAATGAGCACAGATAAAGTTCCTTAAGCCAAATATGGAATAGACAAGAGCTACTCCTTGCTCAACGAAATGGATTCAACAACGCATATTAAACGCCTAAGAATGTACCTGACTTGTAAGTATCTTAAAACCTATGGATTGCTATGTCTCCAAAAGAGAATCAAGCATGTGTACAGGGGCATAAACGCAGCAGTGATAGGATTGGAGAGGTTCGGTGAGCAAATGAAGACCCTTTGAAGTCATATTGCATGGTACCCATTCCACGGGTCTCAACTCTCCAGGTTTAAGGTATTCTTCCTTCAGCTAAAACATGCATGTGGAACCCAAGTATGATCAACCATGTGAACGGGAGACGTGTTCAAATATGTCTCAGTTTTCCTCCCCTGGTACTCGGGTGCAACATTCCAGACGCTTTACTAACACTCTCCCGACTTGGAGAGTCAGTCCCTTTAACCTCCTGTTTGGCCCAGTTTGCAATTTCTGCGGAAGATGAACAGGAATTGTGAGAACCAATGGAGACTAGCTGGAGGTGTCTGGACGGGCAAATTTAACTCTCATTTCCTACCAGGAAGAGGAATTAACCAAAGGCTCAGCGTGCCATGCCAGAATCAGATTAGGGCCTGAAGCCATCCTGCGGTGTTGCGGCCAGCTCAAAAGAAAGCGAGTTGAAGAAAGGAGCTCAGGGGCACTGTAATTCACAAACCTGCAGAGTTATAAATGACAGCTATCGTCCAAAAATAGACTGAAGTAAGGCTGCCAAGAGGACTTGAAAGCGGGGCAGAATTGCAGGAAACCGATTTCAGGAGGTAGACTGGAATTGCATTGAAAGCATAGGAAAAGAGGCAGAACGTCCACAATGATGCACTTGGCCAAAAAGGGCGTATGCGTTTTTTCCTGAATATATTCAGGAAAAAACGCATACGCCCTTTTTGGCCAACCAAGCAAGCTTGCAAAGGAAATCTGCACTACAATGAAGTCTCACTTCCCCCCGGTCAAAAGGGCCATCTGAAAAAAGTGTAAAATCCAGAAAGGCAGGACAGGCCATGGAGAACTGGGAGCCTTGTTATGCTGATGGGCGGGATGTAAATTGCCAACAACCACTCGGGAGAAGTGTATGGTGTTTCCTGAAACATCTAAAAAACAAAGCAACAGAGCCTAGGGTACTTCCACTTATGGTCCTATAGCTTAGGGAAATTAAAATCAAAAAGACACAGCCACCCCAAAGTTTGGGACGCCTCCGTTTACAAGAACCTCGTTTACCGTACAAGTTCAATATCACAGAAAGTGAAAAATGGATAAAGAACTTGTGGTACTTACGTACAATGCAGTATCAGTCAGCAATGAAATCTATGTCATCAGGCCCGTAGCAGCATAATGAGTGGATTCAGGTACGATGATTCTAACTGAAATAAGTCACACAGAAAAAGAAACATCATAAGATATCACTAATACACGGAATGTAAACTTGGCTACACAGGAACTGCATTCCAAAACAGAACAGGGTCTTAAATTTAGAAAACCAACTTATGCTTGCTTCAGGGGAAAGGTGAGTTGGGGTGCTGCATAAAACCAGAGATTGAAATGAGCACAGATAAAGTTCCTTAAGTCAAATATGGAATAGACAAGAGCTACTCCTTGCTCAACGAAATGGACTCAACACCGCATATTAAACGCCTAAGAATGTACCTGACTAGTAAGTATCTTAAAACCTATGGATTGTTATGTCTCCGAAAGAGAATCAAGCATGTGTACAGGGGCATAAACGCAGCAGTGATAGGATTGGAGAGGTTCGGTGAGAAAATGAAGACCCTTTGAAGTCATACTGCATGGTACCCATTACACGGGTCTTAACTCTCCAGGTTTAAGGTATTCTTCCTTCAGCTAAAACAAGCATGTGGAACCTAGAGTATGATCAACCATGAGATCGGGAGACGTGTTCAAATATGTCTCAGTTTTCCTCCCCTGGTACTCGGGTACAACATTCCAGACGCTTTACTAACACTCTCCCCACTTGGAGAGTCAGCGCCTTTAACCTCCTGTTTGGCACAGTTTGCAATTTCTGCGGAAGATGAACAGGAATAGCGAGAACCAATGAGAGGCTAGCTGGAGGTGTCTGGACGGGCAAATTTAACTCTCATTTCCCACCAGGAAGAGGAAATAACCAAAGGCTCAGCGTGCCATACCGGAGCCAGATTAGGGCCTGAAGCCATCCTGCGGTGTTGCGGCCAGCTCAAAAGAAAGCGAGTTGAAGAAAGGAGCTCAGGGGCACTGAAATTCACAAACCTGCAGAGTTATAAATGACAGCTATCGTCCAAAAATAGACTGAAGTAAGGCTGCCAAGAGGACTTGAAAGCGGGGCAGAATTGCAGGAAACCGATTTCAGGATGTAGACTGGATTTGCATTGAAAGCATAGGAAAAGAGGCAGAACGTCCACAATGATGCACTTGGCCAAAAAGGGCGTATGTGTTTTTTCCTGAATATATTCAGGAAAAAACGCATACGCCCTTTTTGGCCAACCAAGCAAGCTTGCAAAGGAAATCTGCACTGCAATGAAGTCTCACTTCCCCCCAGTCAAAAGGGCCATCTGAAAAAAGTGTAAAATCCAGAAAGGCAGGACAGGCCATGGAGAACTGGGAGCCTTGTTATGCTGATGGGCGGGATGTAAATTGCCAACAGACACTCCGGAGAAGTGTATGGTGTTTCCTGAAACATCTAAAAAACAAAGCAACAGAACCTAGGGCACTTCCACTTATGGTCCTATAGCTTAGGGAAATTAAAATCAAAAAGACACAGCCACCCCAAAGTTTGGAACGGCTCTGTTTACAAGAACCTCGTTTACAGTACAAGTTCAACATCGCAGAAAGTGAAAAATGGATAAAGAATTTGTGGTATTTACTTACAAAGCAATATCACTCAGCAATGAAATCTGTGTCATCAGGCCCTTAGCAGCACAATGAGTGGATTCAGGTATGATGATTCTAACTGAAGTAAGTCACACAGAAAAAGAAACATCATAAGATATCAGTAATACACGGAATGTAAACTTGGCTACACAGGAACTGAATTACAGAACAGAACAGGGTCTCAAATTTAGAAAACCAACTTATGCTTGCTTAAGGGTAAAGGTGAGTTGGGGTGCTGCATAAAACCAGAGATTGAAATGAGCACAGATAAAGTTCCTTAAGTCAAATATGGAATAGACAAGAGCTACTCCTTGCTCAACGAAATGGACTCAACACCGCATATTAAACGCCTAAGAATGTACCTGACTAGTAAGTATCTTAAAACCTATGGATTGTTATGTCTCCGAAAGAGAATCAAGCATGTGTACAGGGGCATAAACGCAGCAGTGATAGGATTGGAGAGGTTCGGTGAGAAAATGAAGACCCTTTGAAGTCATATTGCATGGTATCCATTACACGGGTCTTAACTCTCCAGGTTTAAGGTATTCTTCCTTCAGCTAAAACAAGCATGTGGAACCTAGAGTATGATCAACCATGTGATCGGGAGACGTGTTCAAATATGTCTCAGTTTTCCTCCCCTGGTACTCGGGTACAACATTCCAGACGCTTTACTAACACTCTCCCCACTTGGAGAGTCAGCGCCTTTAACCTCCTGTTTGGCACAGTTTGCAATTTCTGCGGAAGATGAACAGGAATAGCGAGAACCAATGAGAGGCTAGCTGGAGGTGTCTGGACGGGCAAATTTAACTCTCATTTCCCACCAGGAAGAGGAAATAACCAAAGGCTCAGCGTGCCGTACCGGAGCCAGATTAGGGCCTGAAGCCATCCTGCGGTGTTGCGGCCAGCTCAAAAGAAAGCGAGTTGAAGAAAGGAGCTCAGGGGCACTGAAATTCACAAACCTGCAGAGTTATAAATGACAGCTATCGTCCAAAAATAGACTGAAGTAAGGCTGCCAAGAGGACTTGAAAGCGGGGCAGAATTGCAGGAAACCGATTTCAGGAGGTAGACTGGATTTGCATTGAAAGCATAGGAAAAGAGGCAGAACGTCCACAATGATGCACTTGGCCAAAAAGGGCGTATGCGTTTTTTCCTGAATATATTCAGGAAAAAACGCATACGCCCTTTTTGGCCAACCAAGCAAGCTTGCAAAGGAAATCTGCACTGCAATGAAGTCTCACTTCCCCCCAGTCAAAAGGGCCATCTGAAAAAAGTGTAAAATCCAGAAAGGCAGGACAGGCCATGGGGAACTGGGAGCCTTGTTATGCTGATGGGCGGGATGTAAATTGCCAACAACCACTCGGGAGAAGTGTATGGTGTTTCCTGAAACATCTAAAAAACAAAGCAACAGAACCTAGGGCACTTCCACTTATGGTCCTATAGCTTAGGGAAATTAAAATCAAAAAGACACAGCCACCCCAAAGTTTGGAACAGCTCTGTTTACAAGAACCTCGTTTACAGTACAAGTTCAACATCGCAGAAAGTGAAAAATGGATAAAGAAGCTGTGGTATTTACTTACAAAGCAATATCACTCAGCAATGAAATCTATGTCATCAGGCCCTTAGCAGCACAATGAGTGGATTCAAGTATGATGATTCTAACTGAAATAAGTCACACAGAAAAAGAAACATCATAAGATATCAGTAATACACGTAATGGAAACTTGGCTACACAGGAACTGAATTACAGAACAGAACAGGGTCTCAAATTTAGAAAACCAACTTATGCTTGCTTAAGGGTAAAGGTGAGTTGGGGTGCTGCATAAAACCAGAGATTGAAATGAGCACAGATAAAGTTCCTTAAGCCAAATACGGAATAGACAAGAGCTACTCCTTGCTCAACGAAATGGACTCAACACCCCATATTAAAGACCTAATAATGTACATGACTAGTAAGTATCTTAAAACCTATGGATTGCTATGTCTCCGAAAGAGAATCAAGCATGTGTACAGGGGCATAAACGCAGCAGTGATAGGATTGGAGAGGTTCGGTGAGCAAATGAAGACCCTTTGAAGTCATATTGCATGGTACCCATTCCACGGGTTTCAACTACCCAGGTTTTAGGTATTCTTCCTTCAGCTAAAATATGCATGTGGAACCCAGAGTATGATCAACCATGTGATCGGGAGACGTGTTCAAATATGTCTCAGTTTTCCTCCCCTGGTACTCGGGTGCAACATTCCAGACGCTTTACTAACACTCTCCCCACTTGGAGAGTCAGTCCCTTTAACCTCCAGTTTGGCCCAGTTTGCAATTTCTGCGGAAGATGAACAGGAATAGCGAGAACCAATGAGAGGCTTGCTGGAGGTGTCTGGACGGACAAATTTAACTCTCATTTCCCACCAGGAAGAGGAAATAACCAAAGGCTCAGCGTGCCGTACCGGAACCAGATTAGGGCCTGAAGCCATCCTGCGGTGTTGCGGCCAGCTCAAAAGAAAGCGAGTTGAAGAAAGGAGCTCAGGGTCACTATAATTCACAAACCTGCAGAGTTATAAATGACAGCTATCGTCCAAAAATAGACTGAAGTAAGGCTGCCAAGAGGACTTGAAAGCGGGGCAGAATTGCAGGAAACCGATTTCAGGAGGTAGACTGGAATTGCATTGAAAGCATAGGAAAAGAGGCAGAACGTCTACAATGATGCACTTGGCCAAAAAGGGCGTATGCGTTTTTTCCTGAATATATTCAGGAAAAAACGCATACGCCCTTTTTGGCCAACCAAGCAAGCTTGCAAAGGAAATCTGCACACAATGAAGTCTCACTTCCCCCCGGTCAAAAGGGCCATCTGAAAAAAGTGTAAAATCCAGAAAGGCAGGACAGGCCATGGAGAACTGGGAGCCTTGTTATGCTGATGGGTGGGATGTAAATTGCCAACAACCACTCGGGAGAAGTGTATGGTGTTTCCTGAAACATCTAAAAAACAAAGCAACAGAACCTAGGGCACTTCCACTTATGGTCCTATAGCTTAGGGAAATTAAAATCAAAAAGACACAGCCACCCCAAAGTTTGGAACGGCTCTGTTTACAAGAACCTCGTTTACAGTACAAGTTCAACATCGCAGAAAGTGAAAAATGGATAAAGAAGTTGTGGTATTTACTTACAAAGCAATATCACTCAGCAATGAAATCTGTGTCATCAGGCCCTTAGCAGCACAATGAGTGGATTCAGGTATGATGATTCTAACTGAAATAAGTCACACAGAAAAAGAAACATCATAAGATATCAGTAATACACGGAATGTAAACTTGGCTACACAGGAACTGAATTACAGAACAGAACAGGGTCTCAAATTTAGAAAACCAACTTATTCTTGCTTAAGGGTAAAGGTGAGTTGGGGTGCTACATAAAACCAGAGATTGAAATGAGCACAGATAAAGTTCCTTAAGCCAAATACGGAATAGACAAGAGCTACTCCTTGCTCAACGAGATGGACTCAACACCCCATATTAAAGGCCTAAGAATGTACCTGACTAGTAAGTATCTTAAAACCTATGGATTGCTATGTCTCCGAAAGAGAATCAAGCATGTGTACAGGGGCATAAACGCAGCAGTGATAGGATTGGAGAGGTTCGGTGAGCAAATGAAGACCCTTTGAAGTCATATTGCATGGTACCCATTCCACGGGTTTCAACTACCCAGGTTTAAGGTATTCTTCCTTCAGCTAAAACATGCATGTGGAACCTAGAGTATGATCAACCATGTGATCGGGAGACGTGTTCAAATATGTCTCAGTTTTCCTCCCCTGGTACTCGGGTACAACATTCCAGACGCTTTACTAACACTCTCCCCACTTGGAGAGTCAGTCCCTTTAACCTCCTGTTTGGCCCAGTTTGCAATTTCTGCGGAAGATGAACAGGAATAGCGAGAACCAATGAGAGGCTAGCTGGAGGTGTCTGGACGGGCAAATTTAACTCTCATTTCCCACCAGGAAGAGGAATTAACCAAAGGCTCAGCATGCCGGGCCGGAACCAGATTAGGGCCTGAAGCCATCCTGCGGTGTTGCGGCCAGCTCACAAGAAAGCGAGTTGAAGAAAGGAGCTCAGGGGCACTGTAATTCACAAACCTGCAGAGTTATAAATGACAGCTATCGTCCAAAAATAGACTGAAGTAAGGCTGCCAAGAGGACTTGAAAGCGGGGCAGAATTGCAGGAAACCGATTTCAGGAGGTAGACTGGAATTGCATTGAAAGCATAGGAAAAGAGGCAGAACGTCCACAATGATGCACTTGGCCAAAAAGGGCGTATGCGTTTTTTCCTGAATATATTCAGGAAAAAACGCATACGCACTTTTTGGCCAACCAAGCAAGCTTGCAAAGGAAATCTGCACTACAATGAAGTCTCACTTCCCCCTGGTCAAAAGGGCCATTTCAAAAAAGTGTAAAATCCAGAAAGGCAGGACAGGCCATGGAGAACTGGGAGCCTTGTTATGCTGATGGGCGGGATGTAAATTGCCAACAGACACTCGGGAGATGTGTATGGTGTTTCCTGAAACATCTAAAAAACAAAGCAACAGAACCTAGGGCACTTCCACTTATGGTCCTATAGCTTAGGGAAATTAAAATCAAAAAGACACAGCCACCCCAAAGTTTGGAACGGCTCTGTTTACAAGAACCTCGTTTACAGTACAAGTTCAACATCGCAGAAAGTGAAAAATGGATAAAGAAGTTGTGGTATTTACTTACAAAGCAATATCACTCAGCAATGAAATCTGTGTCATCAGGCCCTTAGCAGCACAATGAGTGGATTCAGGTATGACGATTCTAACTGAAATAAGTCACACAGAAAAAGAAACATCATAAGATATCAGTAATACACGGAATGTAAACTTGGCTACACAGGAACTGAATTACAGAACAGAACAGGGTCTCAAATTTAGAAAACCAACTTATTCTTGCTTAAGGGTAAAGGTGAGTTGGGGTGCTGCATAAAACCAGAGATTGAAATGAGCACAGATAAAGTTCCTTAAGTCAAATATGGAATAGACTAGAGCTACTCCTTGCTCAACGAAATGGACTCAACACCGCATATTAAACGCCTAAGAATGTACCTGACTAGTAAGTATCTTAAAACCTATGGATTGCTATGTCTCCGAAAGAGAATCAAGCATGTGTACAGGGGCATAAACGCAGCAGTGATAGGATTGGAGAGGTTCGGTGAGCAAATGAAGACCCTTTGAAGTCATATTGCATGGTACCCATTACACGGGTCTTAACTCTCCAGGTTTAAGGTATTCTTCCTTCAGCTAAAACATGCATGTGGAACCTAGAGTATGATCAACCAGGTGATCGGGAGACGTGTTCAAATATGTCTCAGTTTTCGTACCCTGGTACTCGGGTGCAACATTCCAGACGCTTTACTAACACTCTCCCCACTTGGAGAGTCAGTCCCTTTAACCTCCTGTTTGGCCCAGTTTGCAATTTCTGCGGAAGATGAACAGGAATAGCGAGAACCAATGAGAGACTAGATGGACGTGTCTGGACGGGCAAATTTAACTCTCATTTCCCACCAGGAAGAGGAATTAACCAAAGGCTCAGCGTGCCGTGCCGGAACTAGATTAGGGCCTGAAGCCATCCTGCGGTGTTGCGGCCAGCTCACAAGAAAGCGAGTTGAAGAAAGGAGCTCAGGGGCACTGTAATTCACAAACCTGCAGAGTTATAAATGACAGCTATCGTCCAAAAATAGACTGAAGTAAGGCTGCCAAGAGGACTTGAAAGCGGGGCAGAATTGCAGGAAACCGATTTCAGGAGGTAGACTGGAATTGCATTGAAAGCATAGGAAAAGAGGCAGAACGTCCACAATGATGCACTTGGCCAAAAAGGGCGTATGCGTTTTTTCCTGAATATATTCAGGAAAAAACGCATACGCCCTTTTTGGCCAACCAAGCAAGCTTGCAAAGGAAATCTGCACTACAATGAAGTCTCACTTCCCCCCGGTCAAAAGGGCCATCTGAAAAAAGTGTAAAATCCAGAAAGGCAGGACAGGCCATGGAGAACTGGGAGCCTTGTTATGCTGATGGGCGGGATGTAAATTGCCAACAGACACTCGGGAGAAGTGTATGGTGTTTCCTGAAACATCTAAAAAACAAAGCAACAGAGCCTAGGGCACTTCCACTTATGGTCCTATAGCTTAGGGAAATTAAAATCAAAAAGACACAGCCACCCCAAATTTGGGACTCCTCCGTTTACAAGAACCTCGTTTACCGTACAAGTTCAATATCACAGAAAGTGAAAAATGGATAAAGAACTTGTGGTACTTACGTACAATGCAGTATCACTCAGCAATGAAATCTATGTCATCTGGCCCGTAGCAGCATAATGAGTGGATTCAGGTACGATGATTCTAACTGAAATAAGTCACACAGAAAAAGAAACATCATAAGATATCACTAATACACGGAATGTAAACTTGGCTACACAGGAACTGCATTCCAAAACAGAACAGGGTCTCAAATTTAGAAAACCAACTTATGCTTGCTTAAGGGGAAAGGTGAGTTGGGGTGCTGCATAAAACCAGAGATTGAAATGAGCACAGATAAAGTTACTTAAGCCAAATATGGAATAGACAAGAGCTACTCCTTGCTCAACGAAATGGACTCAAAACCCCATATTAAACGCCTAAGAATGTACCTGACTAGTAAGTATCTTAAAACCTATGGATTGCTATGTCTCCGAAAGAGAATCAAGCATGTGTACAAGGGCATAAACGCAGCAGTGATAGGATTGGAGAGGTTCGGTGAGCAAATGAAGACCCTTTGAAGTCATATTGCATGGTACCCATTCCACGGGTTTCAACTACCCAGGTTTAAGGTATTCTTCCTTCAGCTAAAACATGCATGTGGAACCCAAGTATGATCAACCATGTGAACGGGAGACGTGTTCAAATATGTCTCAGTTTTCCTCCCCTGGTACTCGGGTGCAACATTCCAGACGCTTTACTAACACTCTCCCCACTTGGAGAGTCAGCGCCTTTAACCTCCTGTTTGGCCCAGTTTGCAATTTCTGCGGAAGATGAACAGGAATAGCGAGAACCAATGAGAGACTAGCTGGAGGTGTCTGGACGGGCAAATTTAACTCTCATTTCCCACCAGGAAGAGGAAATAACCAAAGGCTCAGCGTGCCGTGCCGGAACCAGATTAGGGCCTGAAGCCATCCTGCGGTGTTGCGGCCAGGTCACAAGAAAGCGAGTTGAAGAAAGGAGCTCAGGGGCACTGTAATTCACAAACCTGCAGAGTTATAAATGACAGCTATCGTCCAAAAATAGACTGAAGTAAGGCTGCCAAGAGGACTTGAAAGCGGGGCAGAATTGCAGGAAACCGATTTCAGGAGGTAGACTGGAATTGCATTGAAAGCATAGGAAAAGAGGCAGGACGTCCACAATGATGCACTTGGCCAAAAAGGGCGTATGCGTTTTTTCCTGAATATATTCAGGAAAAAACGCATACGCCCTTTTTGGCCAACCAAGCAAGCTTGCAAAGGAAATCTGCACTACAATGAAGTCCCACTTCCCCCGGTCAAAAGGGCCATCTGAAAAAAGTGTAAAATCCAGAAAGGCAGGACAGGCCATGGAGAACTGGGAGCCTTGTTATGCTGATGGGCGGGATGTAAATTGCCAACAGACACTCCGGAGAAGTGTATGGTGTTTCCTGAAACATCTAAAAAACAAACCAACAGAGCCTAGGGCACTGCCACTTATGGTCCTATAGCTTAGGGAAATTAAAATCAAAAAGACACAGCCACCCCAAAGTTTGGGACGCCTCTATTTACAAGAACCTCGTTTACAGTACAAGTTCAACATCGCAGAAAGTGAAAAATGGATAAAGAATTTGTGGTATTTACTTACAAAGCAATATCACTCAGCAATGAAATCTGTGTCATCAGGCCCTTAGCAGCACAATGAGTGGATTCAGGTATGATGATTCTAACTGAAATAAGTCACACAGAAAAAGAAACATCATAAGATATCAGTAATACACGGAATGTAAACTTGGCTACACAGGAACTGAATTACAGAACAGAACAGGGTCTCAAATTTAGAAAACCAACTTATGCTTGCTTAAGGGGAAAGGTGAGTTGGGGTGCTGCATAAAACCAGAGATTGAAATGAGCACAGATAAAGTTCCTTAAGCCAAATATGGAATAGACAAGAGCTACTCCTTGCTCAACGAAATGGACTCAACACCGCATATTATACGCCTAAGAATGTACCTGACTAGTAAGTATCTTAAAACCTATGGATTGCTATGTCTCCGAAAGAGAATCAAGCATGTGTACAGGGGCATAAACGCAGCAGTGATAGGATTGGAGAGGTTTGGTGAGCAAATGAAGACCCTTTGAAGTCATATTGCATGGTACCCATTACACGGGTCTTAACTCTCCAGGTTTAAGGTATTCTTCCTTCAGCTAAAACATGCATGTGGAACCCAAGTATGATCAACCATGTGAACGGGAGACGTGTTCAAATATGTCTCAGTTTTCCTCCCCTGGTACTCGGGTGCAACATTCCAGACGCTTTACTAACACTCTCCCCACTTGGAGAGTCAGCGCCTTTAACCTCCTGTTTGGCCCAGTTTGCAATTTCTGCGGAAGATGAACAGGAATAGCGAGAACCAATGAGAGACTACCTGGAGGTGTCTGGACGGGCAAATTTAACTCTCATTTCCCACCAGGCAGAGGAAATAACCAAAGGCTCAGCGTGCCATGCCGGAACCAGATTAGGGCCTGAAGCCATCCTGCGGTGTTGCGGCCAGGTCACAAGAAAGTGAGTTGAAGAAAGGAGCTCAGGGGCACTGTAATTCACAAACCTGCAGAGTTATAAATGACAGCTATCGTCCAAAAATATACTGAAGTAAGGCTGCCAAAAGGACTTGAAAGCGGGGCAGAATTGCAGGAAACCGATTTCAGGAGGTAGACTGGAATTGCATTGAAAGCATAGGAAAAGAGGCAGAACGTCCACAATGATGCACTTGGCCAAAAAGGGCGTATGCGTTTTTTCCTGAATATATTCAGGAAAAAACGCATACGCCCTTTTTGGCCAACCAAGCAAGCTTGCAAAGGAAATCTGCACTACAATGAAGTCTCACTTCCCCCCGGTCAAAAGGGCCATCTGAAAAAAGTGTAAAATCCAGAAAGGCAGGACAGGCCACGGAGAACTGGGAGCCTTGTTATGCTGATGGGCGGGATGTAAATTGCCAACAGACACTCCGGAGAAGTGTATGGTGTTTCCTGAAACATCTAAAAAACAAAGCAACAGAGCCTAGGGCACTGCCACTTATGGTCCTATAGCTTAGGGAAATTAATATCAAAAAGACACAGCAACCCCAAAATTTGGGATGGCTCTTTTTACAGAAATCTCTTCTACGGCACAAGTTAAATATCCCAGAGAGCAAATAATGGGTAAAGAAGTTGCGGTACTTATGTACAACAGAATACCACTCAGCAATGAAATCTATGTCACCAGGCCCGTTGCAGCATAATGAGTGCATTGAGGCACGATGATTCTAAGTGAAATAAGTCACACAGAAAAAGAAACATCATAAGGTATCACTAATACACGGAATGTGAACTTGGCTACACATGAACTGAATTACAAAACAGAACAGGGTCTCAAGTTTAGAAAACCAACTTATGCCTGCTTAAGGGGGAAGGTGAGTTGGGGTGCTGCATAAAAGCAGAGTTTGAAATTAGCACAGATACCGTTCCATAAGCCAAATATGTAATAGACAAGAGCTACCCCTTGCTCAACGAAATGGATTCAACAATGAGGTATCACCTCACACCTGGTAGAATAGGCATCATTGAAAATCTACAAACAAAAAATGCTGGAAAGGGTGTGGAGAAAAGGAACCCTCTTCCACTATTGTTGGGAATATAAATTGATACAGTCATTATGGAGAACAATATGGAATTTCTTAAGAAACTAACAATAGAATTACCATATGATACAGCAATCCCAGTACTGGACATATACCCAGACAAAACCATAAATCAAAAAGAGTCATTCACCGCAATGTTCATTGCATCACTATTTACAATATCGAGGTAATGGAAGCAACCTAAATGCCCACAGACAGACGAATGCATAAAGCTGTGGTACATATATAAAATGGAATATTACTAAGCCATGAAAAGGAATGAAATTGGGTCATTTGTAGAGACGTCGATGAATCTAGAGACTGTCATACAGAGTGAAGTAAGTCAGAAAGAGAAAAACAAATCTTGTATATTCATGCATATATGTGGAACCTAGAAAAACTGTACAGATTAACCATTTTGCAAGGCATAAATAGAGCAACAGATGTAGACAACAAACGTATGGACAACAAGGGGGGAAAGCTGTTGGGGGGGTGGTGGTGGGAGGAGTTGAGAGACTGGGATTGGCATGTATACATTTATATGTATAAAATAGATAACCAATAAGAACCTGCTGTATAAAAATATAAAATAAAATTCAAAATTAAAAAGAAGTAAAATTTAAAAAATAAAACAGAAAAAACAATTATTCCCTGCACATACATGTATTTATATGAATAAATTATTTCCATGCTTATATCTGTAAATACAAAAAAGAGGAATAAAATCTACCTTGAACCAAAAACGAAAAAGAGAAAAAAAACACAGAACCCACCAGTTACACAGAGGAAAACCGTATCAGGGCACTTGCTCCAGTTGTAAACAATTCTGAAGTTGGTCAGTGGTGGGGAATCGTCTCCCATTCAGCCAGCAGCCCCCACGCAACAAGCGTCCTCATTGCAAAGCTGGGGCACCGTGCCGAGGCATCTGTGAGTAAACGTGAGCTGAGCCCCAGGCCAGTTGCTGCTGAACTATTCCCACCCATCCCAGGTAAAACACCTGAATATATACAAGGACTTGAAAGCCTAGAGGAAGGGCCATAGAGCCACACGAGTGACAGCATGCCGGCCGACTTGGTGCCTGCAGGCCAGCCAGGATGGTCCTGGCCCTGGGTGCTCTTCTGGAAGATTTCCATTTCCCTGCCTGAGATACCCGTCCTGTCCCTGCCCCCACTGCTTTTTTCCTTCCTCACCTCTGCCCAGGGAGAAATTCCAGCAGCAGGTATGGGTGACACATCCTCTTCTTTAGCAGGTGGCAGCCTGGCAACTGCTGCAGAAAGTCCAGCAGAGCCCCACTCACACTGGGCCACCCACAAAGCCGTGGCCTCTCACTCCCTCCCACCAGCCCAGCCCCGAGACTGCTGACAGGGCAGAGAAAATGGCGTCAGGCACGGCTGCAGGGGCTCTTGCTGCCTGGAGTGGTATTTATATTGATCTCAACCCAGGCACACCTGGGGAGGGCTGGCCGGCACGGTAAGGCTGCCCAGGTCAGCCAATCATCACCCCTCAGGGGCTCACAGTTGCAGAAAATGGAACTTGCTGAACCGGCCAGGTCCAAGGAACAGGTGTGGGCTCCTGAGAGTCAGGATAGACAAGGGGCTGCAGCTTTGGCTTGTTTTCTAATCATTTTATCTGGCCCATGAGTGGGAGACAACTTCAAGAAAACCCTCTCCTAATGAGAGGAACCCAGGAGTCAGGGAGAGGAGGGGTGGGTGGTGGTTGGAGACAGAGGCCTGGTGCCCCGGGTGCAGTGGAAGTCTCTGGAAGACCAGGTGGAGGGAGGCCTCACAGAGTGATGCCCAGGGTCACAGACCTGTCGCAGCTGCTGTTTGTTAGTTCAAGTCCTGCTCTGAGGTGCTCTGTGTCAGCTCTGAGCGACAGGTGAGCTGGGGGTGCTCTGCAATGAGGGCTATGTGCACGGTTCCTGTGTGCCCAGCCCTGCCACGGTACCTGCAAGGGTAGCTCTGTATCCTGGGAGGGGCCTGACCACGAGAGCCCCGTGGGCTGGGGTGGGGGTGGGGTACCTGCCCAGGTGAGCTCCATATTCTGGGATTGGTCTGACCACGAGAGCCCCATGGGCTGCTGGGGACCTGGTAAAGGATGTCAGGACAGTCAGTGAAGCCACCGAGGATATACCTCCAGTTGCTCCTAATTCCTACACCCTGCTGGTCATTCTACCAACCACCAGGACATGGTATTCTGTATTAGTCTTCAATGATGCCTTCTTTTGTATTCCATTAGTCCCAGAGTCACAAGAAATTTTGGCTTGTGAGTGGCAGGACTCAACATACAACTAAAACAATACTTCCGGGCCGTCTGGCCCCAAGGGTGCAAAAATTCCCACACCATCTTTGGGGAAAGCTTAGCTAAAGACCTAAAAGTTCTACCTCTGGAAAAGGAAACCCTCCTTCAATATGCAGACGACATTCTGATCACCAGCCCTACTAAGGAGGCCTCTGAACTACCAAGCCAATAAAGGATAGAAGTTGTCCAAGAAAAAGCTCAAATATCACAGACTGCGGTGACCTGCCTGGGCTTCATTCTCACAGAAGGTCAGAGAAGCCCATCCCAGGAAAGGGAAGAAACCATTTTCAGCCTTACCCCTTTCTAAAACTAGAAGACAGCTTAGGGGTTCCTGGGGAGGCCAGGGTTTGCTGCTTCTGGATCCCTAGCTACAGTCTACTAGCTGGGCCTCTATATGAAACACTGAAAGGAAAAGATGATGATCCTTTTGAATAGAATCCAGAAGTGGCCTTTCAAGAATGGAAAGAGCAGTCAATTCAGACCCTTGCCCTGGAACTCCCTAATTTAGCTAAACCCTTTGACCTTTACATTCCTGGTGAAAGGTGAATCGCCATTGGAGAATTAGTGCAAAAACTGGGACCACTTGAAATGGAACAATGCAAGAATGCCATCCAGGTAGGATAAACTACGGTCACTAAGGGGCTTGGCCCACTGCCACATCTGGCCAAGATACTGGCGGTATCTAAAAACCTGGAAATCAGCAGCCCAAAAGGCCACCTCCCTCCTAAGGGAAAAGGACCCCACGTGGTGATCCTAACCACCAACCATGCCCTGAAGTTGCAGGGTTCGCTCCGTGGGCACACCGACCTTGAGTGAGGAGGCCCTCCAACTCCAACATCCAGAGAGATAACCGGGGGCAACAGGGCACCATGACGACTCGTGTGAACATCACTTGACCTGGAGTTTCTCTCATAAAACAACAAGAGTGTGTCCCAAAAGAGTAGACTACTGCTTGCAGGACTTACTGCACCCAGAGGGGAGCTAATAATCTTGGCGGGGGAACAGTATACCACACTGTCACCATAGAAAAGCCTACAGACACCGTGATGATGGTGGCCAATAAGACCGGCTGGACTCCTGTTTACTTCAAAAGGCTGTTGACTCAGTAGCCATCATGGTCCTTGATCACCACTGACCCTGGACTGTCTGGGAGTTGAGCGGGCAGGGCTCTGACACCTGGTGCTGTTTGTACGTTAATTCAGGGGCCTAACTGAAGAAAGCGCAGACTACTGGTCAGAGCATCTAGGCTGGCAGAGACGGTCAGCCTAAGGTGGCCGAACAAATGTGGGGCGGGGTGAAACCGGCCCCCACAGCGTCTCTGCACATCTCTTTCCTGGACCCTTAAAGGTCATTAGAATCTATAACACTTCCAATGCTGGTGCTCAGGTGGACGAGCAGGGAGGCAGGGGTCCTGGGGACAATCAACGTCACCGGGAGGCTGCTGGGGAGAAGCTCTGACCCTCGCCCCAGGGTATGAGGGCTCCCAACTCAGCACTCAGCAGTTACAGAAGAAGGGTCTGCACCCTCAGCACTCCAAGAATGAGGAACGGGACAAAAGGCAGAGGAGGGGTTTGTCCCCAGCAAAGCCCATTAAAAATCCCTGGGAGATAAAAATAGAATCTGGGCAATAAAGTCAAGTCTAACCTTTTTTATCCTTTGTGCTTTGTCTAATTTCACGTGCTCCTAGGGTCCCGCATGCAGAGGTTCCACACCCGGCACTTCAGACCAGATTTCCTAGTGCAGAATGGCTGGGTCGACACCTCAGCTCCTGGGGCCCAGTGCAGACTCCACGATATAGAGCCTGAGCTACAGCCAACCCGGCCCTCGAGAGCTCCGCCGCCTCCCTCTCTCCCACTGACTCTGACAGGATCTCTACACAGCAGCCCAGCCCACAGCCCACGGGGTAGTGCATGCTCTCACCTCTCCATTCTCTGATCAAAATATAAAGTTTCCTTTGCTTGTGAACCAAACTCAGTCTCGATCTGTTGGCCCCAATGACACTGGGCAGGGGGACACTTGTTGGGGTCCACTCTGGAGGATCAATAACAGAAATTGAGACTATTGTAACCTCAATGAACAGATGTGTGAGCCAAACTGTAGTTAACATAGAACAGTGTATAAGGCTCGGGTAAAATAAGATGTTTTTAACACTTCCATTTGATATTTCCATCACTTTTTATAAGCAAGTTCAGTGAAAAGGTTTGTCTTATTTGTCAGGTCAATATTAGAGAAACGAAGTGATTTCTTTCCAAGGATGTACAGCTAATAATCTTGGTTAAACCTTCAATCTTGTTTTAAATGCTTTTCCATTGAAAATGATACCTCTCTTTCAGCTCCCCCATTTCTGAGAAGTATAAAAATCTTATAATTTATTATTACCAAAGGGGAAAGGTGGGAGGAGGGATAAATTAACAGTTTGGAATGAACACATACACACTGCTATGTATAAAATAGATCATCAACAAGGAACTACTGTATAGCACAGGGAACTACACTCAACATTTTGCAATAACCTATAAGGGGAAATAATCTGAAAAAGAATAGATATTTTTATTGACATCATCTATCAATGACAGTTAAAGTGTAGCCTAAGGGAAGCTGGTGGTGAGTGCTTCTGACCCTGAAGACTTCAATCATCTAAAGTTTGGACTCTGCCTACTCCCCAAGGCCCTTAATGAACATATGTGTAGCCGTAGCTTAAAAACTTCCCCAGTTTGGGTTTCGGGGAGACACTGATTTTGAAAAAGCCCTGGTGTTCTCCTTACATGAATGGGACTCTTCCTACTGCTAAAACATGTCTGTCACACCCAGAGGATGGTATACCGTCTGATCGGGAAGAGTTTGGAAAAGGCATCTCATCTCCTCATCTCCTGGTGCTCGGGTTCACCCCTCCAGCGTCTTTACTAACAGTCTCCCCACTTGGAGATGTCAGCACTGTCAACATCCTGTTGCGTACAGTTTGGAATTTGTCCAGAGGATGAAGCGGAAGGATGAGGAACAATGAGAGACAAGTCCTAGGTGTTCAGACAGGCACATGCCACTCTAATTTCCAATCAGGAAGACGAATTGACCAAAGGCTAGGGTTGCCCATGGAAACAGTATAGGGCTTGAGGAAATCCCGCTGCTTTGTGGCCAGTTCCCATAAACACGAGTTGAACAATGGAACTCAGGGGCAGTAAAATTCACAAAACTGCAGAGTTGAAAATATCCATCACTGAAAAATGTCTTGAGGAAAGTCAGAGAAAAGGACTTGTAAGCAAGGGAGAATGGCAGGAAAGGGATTTGAGGAGGTAGAAAGGACTCGCCATTAAGCACAAGAAAAGGAGCTGAACATTGCCAACATTGCAGTTGGCCAAAAAGGGTGTATGCGTTCTTTTCTGTATATATTCAAGAAAAGGGCATACACTTTTTTAGCCAACCAAACAGGTGGGCACTGGAAGTCAATACTACAAAAGATATCACTTCGCATCAGTCAGAAGAGCCATCCTCATAAAGCGTAAACAACAGAAATGCAGGACAGGGCAACGAGAAGAGGGAGCCCTGTGAGACTTATAGTGGAAATGTATATTGCCAACGGCCATTCTGGAGAAGTGTATTGTGTTTACTAAAGCATCTAAAAAATGAGCTACAGAGCATAGGGCACTTGCACTCATGGGCGTATATCTTGGGAAAAACAAAAATCGAGAGGACACAGGCACCCCAATGTTTACCCCCTCTCTGTTTAAAAGATCCTCGACTAGGATATAACTTAAATGTCTCTGGAGGGAAAAAATGGATAGAGATGTGGTACTTAGGTAGAGTGGAATATTATTCAGCCTGGAAATCAATGAAATATGGCCAGTTGTAACGACTCCGGAGGAGTTACGTATGATCATTCTAAGTGACAGAATTCAAAAAGAAAAAGACACATATCATAAGATATCACTTAAAGGTGGAATCCAAAATGGCTACACATGAAATAAATTACAAAACAAAAACATAGTCAAATATGTAGAAAACACGCATAAGGCTGCTAAACGGGAA
This sequence comes from Delphinus delphis, assembly GCF_949987515.2. Taxonomy (NCBI): domain Eukaryota; kingdom Metazoa; phylum Chordata; class Mammalia; order Artiodactyla; family Delphinidae; genus Delphinus; species Delphinus delphis. Next base: position 222,989 of record NW_027192756.1, read on the forward strand.
AGGTGGGGAGGGGTGAGGCATCATCCAGGAGGTTGAAATTAGCAAAGATACCATTCCAAATACCAAACTGATAATCAACAAGGCCTACACGGTAGCTAAAAGAACTGCACTCAGCACACTCAAGTCACCGGAAAAGAATATATACGACTGGTAAGAATCTGAAAAAGAATTTATTGATGTCTCTCTGTACGCGAATCAAGTGGATGTACAGCAGCAAGAAACAGAGCTTTGAAAATCAGCTGTAACCAATATAGTAATAAATTGAAAAAAATAAACGACAGAGAGACAGAGAAAACCTCTTACAACTTTTCCTCAGGGACGGTGATGCAACATGGATTGAACACATCTAGACCCACAGCAGGATGAGACATAAGGCTGGAAACTGTTTGCGCTAAGAGAAATGTGAGGTTGGGTGAGGAAATGCACACCCTTTAAAGTAATACTACCTGGTACCCATTCAATGGGTCCCAAATCTGCAGGTTCAAGGGATCTTCCTACAGCTAAAACATGCATGGACAACCCAGAGGACTGTACACCATGTGATCGGGAGATGTGTCTAAAATGCACCTCATTTATCCTCTCCTGGTGCTCCTGTTCACCATTCCAGCCACGCTACTTAGAATCTCCCCACTTGGAGAATCAGCACATTTAAACTTCTGTTTCACACATTTTGCAAATTGTGAGGAGGATGAACGGGAAGAGGGGGAACCAATGAGAGAAGAGTTGTAGGGGTTTGGACGGGCACATATCACTCTAATTTCCCATTAAGAATAAGAATTAAAGAAAGGCTCAGCCTGCCTCGCCGGAGCCAAAATAGGGCCTGAAGCAATCCTGCGGGTTTGAGGCCAGCTCACAAAAGAGCAACATAAAAAATGGAGCTCAGGGTCACTGCAATTCACAAACCTGCAGAGTTATAGATGAAAACTAACGTCCAAAAATATGTTGAGGTAAGGCAAAGAAGAGGATCTGAATGCAAGACAGAATTGCAAGAAACAGATTTCAAGAGATAGATTGGACTCGTCTTTAACGCACATGAAAAGCGGCAGAATTTTGACAATGATGCAGTTGGCCAAAAGGGTGTATGCGTTTTTTCCTGATTATATCCAGGAAAAAACGCATACGCACTTTATGGGCAACGAAGCAAGCAAGCAATGCAAATGTGCACAACAAAGAAGTCTCACTTCCCACCGGTCAAAAGGGCCATCCTAAAAAATTGTAAAAACCAGAAATGCAGGACAGGCCATGGAGAACAGGGAGCCTTTATATGCTGATGGGCAGTGTGTGAACTGCCGAGAGCCACTCTGGAGAAGTGTATGGTGGTTCCTAAATCATCTAAAAAACAGAGCTACAGAGCATAGGACACTTCCAATCATGGAAGTATATCTAGGGAAGTCTAAAAATCAACAAGACACAAGCACACCACAGTTTAGGGCTACTCTGTTTACAAGAACCTCAACTTCAGTACACCTTAAATATCCCAGGAAAGAGAACAATGGATAAAGAAGATGTGGTACTTATGTACAATGGAATATCTCTTCACCATGAAATCAATGTAATAAGGCTAGTAGAAGGATAAAGAGTGGATTTAGGTCCGATAATACTACTTGAAATAAGTCAAACAGAAAAAGAAACATATCATAAGATATCACTTATAGAGGGAGGGTAAATATGGCTGCACAAGAAATGAATTACAGAACAGAACAGTGTCTCACATTTAGAAAACACACTTATGTCAGCTTAAGGGGAAAGGAGAGGTGGGGTGATGCATAAAACCAGAGTTTGAAATTAGCACAGATACCGTTCAATAAACCAAATAGGTATTAGACAAGATCTACACCTTGCTCAATGAACAGGCCTCAACACACCCTATACACCGCAGAGAAATATATCTGAGGAATAAGAATCTTAAAACCCATGTATTGATATATCTCCATAAGGGAATCAAGTGTGTGCAGAGCGGCACAAACACAACAGTGAAAAGGAGCTAAACCCCATTATAGAAATAAATTTTAAAAACAAAACGCTGAAACAATGAAAGAGAGAAAAATTCTTACAAAATTCGCTCAGGGGCTGTGATGCAACCTGGATTGACCACATATAAACCCACAGCTGGATAAGACATAAGGCTGGACACTTGGGGTTGACAGGATTGGTGAGCTTTGGTGAGCAACTGCCGAAAGTTTAATGCAATACTTCATGCTACTCAGTCCAAGGGTCCCAACACTCCAGGTTGAAGGGAATCTTCCTACAGCTAAACCATGCTTGGGAAACCCAGCGACTGGTATACCATATGATCGGGAAAGGTTTCTAAAACGCACCTCATTTTTCCTCTCCTGGGGCTCCGGATCGACATTCCAGCCGCTTTACTAACAACATCCCCACATGGAGTCAATGCCTTTAAGTTCTGGTATCGCACAGTCTGCAGTTAGTGCAGAGGATGAATGGGAATAGGGGGAACCAGTGAGAAACTGGCTGTAGCGGTTTCAATGGGCACATGTCACTCTAATATCACATCAGTAAGAAGAATTAACCAAAGGCACAGCAGGTGCCCCAGAAGAAAAATAGGGCTTCAAGGAATCCTGTGGTTATGGGGCAATACCACAAAAATAAGAGCTAAAAAATGGAGCTAAGGGCCACTGCAATTCAAAAACCTGCAGAGTTATAAAGGCCAACTATTTTTAAAAAATATATTGAGGTAAGGCTATGAAGAGGCATTGAAAGCAAGGCAGAATTGCAGGAAACCGATTTCAGGAGGTAGACTGGAATTGCATTGAAAGCATATGAAGAGAGTCAGAAACTCGACAATGATGCACTTGGCCAAAAAGGGCGTATGTGTTTTTTCCTGAATATATTCAGGAAAAAACGCATACGCACTTTTTGGCCAACCAAGCAAGCTTGCAAAGGAAATCTGCACTACAATGAAGTCTCATTTCCACCTGGTCAAAAGGGCCATCTGAAAAAAGTGTAAAATCCAGAAAGGCACGACAGGCCATGGAGAACTGGGAGCCTTCTTATGCTGGTGGGCGGGATGTAAATTGCCAACAGCCACTCTGGAGAAGTGTATGGTGTTTCCTGAAACATCTAAAAAACAAAGCAACAGAACCTAGGGCACTGCCACTTATGGTCCTATAGCTTAGGGAAATTAAAATCAAAAAGACACAGCCACCCCAAAGTTTGGGACGGCTCTGTTTACAAGAACCTCGTTTACAGTACAAGTTCAATATTGCAGAAAGTGAAAAATGGATAAAGAACTTGTGGTACTTACGTACAATGCAATATCACTCAGCAATGAAATCTATGTCATCAGGCCCGTAGCAGCACAATGAGTGGATTCAGGTATGATTTTTCTAACTGAAATAAGTCACACAGAAAAAGAAACATCATAAGATATCAGTAATACACGGAATGTAAACTTGGCTACACAGGAACTGAATTACAGAACAGAACAGGGTCTCATATTTAGAAAACCAACTTATGCTTGCTTAAGGGGAAAGGTGAGTTGGGGTGCTGCATAAAACCAGAGATTGAAATGAGCACAGATAAAGTTCCTTAAGCCAAATATGGAATAGACAAGAGCTACTCCTTGCTCAACGAAATGGACTCAACACCCCATATTAAACGCCTAAGAATGTACCTGACTAGTAAGTATCTTAAAACCTATGGATTGCTATGTCTCCGAAAGAGAATCAAGCATGTGTACAGGGGCATAAACGCAGCAGTGATAGGACTGGAGAGGTTCGTGAGCAAATGAAGACCCTTTGAAGTCATATTGCATGGTACCCATTCCACGGGTTTCAACTACCCAGGTTTAAGGTATTCTTCCTTCAGCTAAAATATGCATGTGGAACCTAGAGTATGATCAACCATGTGATCTGGAGACGTGTTCAAATATGTCTCAGTTTTCGTACCCTGGTACTCGGGTGCAACATTCCAGATGCTTACTAACACTCTCCCCACTTGGAGAGTCCGTCCCTTTAACCTCCTGTTTGGCCCAGTTTGCAATTTCTGCGGAAGATGAACAGAAACAGCGAGAATCAATGAGAGACTAGCTGGAGGTGTCTGGATGGGCAAATTTAACTCTCATTTCCCACCAGGAAGAGGAATTAACCAAAGGCTCAGCCTGCCGTGCCAGAACCAGATTAGGGCCTGAAGACATCCTGCGGTGTTGCGGCCAGGTCACAAGAAAGCGAGTTGAAGAAAGGAGCTCAGGGGCACTGTAATTCACAAACCTGCAGAGTTATAAATGACAGCTATCGTCCAAAAATATACTGAAGTAAGGCTGCCAAGAGGACTTGAAAGCGGGGCAGAATTGCAGGAAACCGATTTCAGGAGGTAGACTGGAATTGCATTGAAAGCATAGAAAAAGAGGCAGAACGTCCACAATGATGCACTTGGCCAAAAAGGGCGTATGCGTTTTTTCCTGAATATATTCAGGAAAAAACGCATATGCACTTTTTGGCCAACCAAGCAAGCTTGCAAAGGAAATCTGCACTACAATGAAGTCTCACTTCCCCCCGGTCAAAAGGGCCATCTGAAAAATGTGTAAAATCCAGAAAGGCAGGACAGGCCATGGAGAACTGGGAACCTTGTTATGCTGATGGGCGGGATGTAAATTACCAACAACCACTAGGGAGTAGTGTATGGTGTTTCCTGAAACATCTAAAAAACAAAGCAACAGAGCCTAGGGCACTTCCACTTATGGTCCTATAGCTTAGGGAATTTAAAATCAAAAAGACACAGCCACCCCAAAGTTTGGAACGGCTCTGTTTACAAGAACCTCGTTTACAGTACAAGTTCAACATCGCAGAAAGTGAAAAATGGATAAAGAAGTTGTGGTATTTACTTACAAAGCAATATCACTCAGCAATGAAATCTGTGTCATCAGGCCCTTAGCAGCACAATGAGTGGATTCAGGTATGATGATTCTAACTGAAATAAGTCACACAGAAAAAGAAACATCATAAGATATCAGTAATACACGGAATGTAAACTTGGCTACACAGGAACTGAATTACAGAACAGAACAGGGTCTCAAATTTAGAAAACCAACTTATGCTTGCTTAAGGGGAAAGGTGAGTTGGGGTGCTGCATAAAACCAGAGATTGAAATGAGCACAGATAAAGTTCCTTAAGCCAAATATGGAATAGACAAGAGCTACTCCTTGCTCAACGAAATGGACTCAACACCGCATATTAAACGCCTAAGAATGTACCTGACTTGTAAGTATCTTAAAACCTATGGATTGCTATGTCTCCGAAAGAGAATCAAGCATGTGTACAGGGGCATAAACGCAGCAGTGATAGGATTGGAAAGGTTCGGTGAGCAAATGAAGACCCTTTGAAGTCATATTGCATGGTACCCATTACACGGGTCTCAACTCTCCAGGTTTAAGGTATTCTTCCTTCAGCTAAAACATGCATGTGGAACCCAGAGTATGATCAACCGTGTGAACAGGAGACGTGTTCAAATATGTCTCAGTTTTCCTCCCCTGGTACTCGGGTGCAACATTCCAGACGCTTTACTAACACTCTCCCCACTTGGAGAGTCAGCACCTTTAACCTCCTGTTTGGCCCCGTTTGCAATTTCTGCGGAAGATGAACAGGAATAGGGAGAACCAATGAGAGACTAGCTGGAGGTGTCTGGACGGGCAAATTTAACTCTCATTTCCCACCAGAAAGAGGAAATAACCAAAGGCTCAGCATGCCGTGCCGGAACCAGATTAGGGCCTGAAGCCATCCAGCGGTGTTGCAGCCAGCTCACAAGAAAACGAGTTGAAGAAAGGAGCTCAGGGGCACTGTAATTCACAAACCTGCAGAGTTATAAATGACAGCTATCGTCCAAAAATATACTGAAGTAAGGCTGCCAAGAGGACTTGAAAGCGGGGCAGAATTGCAAGAACCCGATTTCAGGAGGTAGACTGCAATTGCATTGAAAGCATAGGAAAAGAGGCAGAACGTTCACAATGATGCACTTGGCCAAAAAGCGCGTATGCGTTTTTTCCTGAATATATTCAGGAAAAAACGCATACGCGCTTTTTGGCCAACCAAGCAAGCTTGCAAAGGAAATCTGCACTACAATGAAGTCTCACTTCCCCCCGGTCAAAAGGGCCATCTGAAAAAGGTGTAAAATCCAGAAAGGCAGGACAGGACATGGAGAACTGGGAGCCTTGTTATGCTGATGGGCGGGATGTAAATTGCCAACAACCACATGGGAGAAGTGTATGGTGTTTCCTGAAACATCGAGAAAACAAAGCAACAGAGCCTAGGGCACTTCCACTTATGGTCCTATAGCTTAGGGAAATTAAAATCAAAAAGACACAGCCACCCCAAAGTTTGGGACGGCTCTGTTTACAAGAACCTCGTTTACAGTACAAGTTCAACATCGCAGAAAATGAAAAATGGATAAAGAAGCTGTGGTATTTACTTACAAAGCAATAACACTCAGCAATGAAATCTATGTCATCAGGCCCTTAGCAGCACAATGAGTGGATTCAGGTATGATGATTCTAACTGAAATAAGTCACACAGAAAAAGAAACATCATAAGATATCACTAATACACGGAATGGAAACTTGGCTACACAGGAACTGAATTACAGAACAGAACAGGGTCTCAAATTTAGAAAACCAACTTATGCTTGCTTAAGGGTAAAGGTGAGTTGGGGTGCTGCATAAAACCAGAGATTGAAATGAGCACAGATAAAGTTCCTTAAGCCAAATATGGAATAGACAAGAGCTACTCCTTGCTCAACGAAATGGACTCAACACCGCATATTAAACGCCTAAGAATGTACCTGACTAGTAAGTATCTTAAAACCTATGGATTGCTATGTCTCCGAAAGAGAATCAAGCATGTGTACAGGGGCATAAACGCAGCAGTGATAGGATTGGAGAGGTTTGGTGAGCAAATGAAGACCCTTTGAAGTCATATTGCATGGTACCCATTCCACGGGTTTCAACTACCCAGGTTTAAGGTATTCTTCCTTCAGCTAAAACATGCATGTGGAACCTAGAGTATGATCAACCATGTGATCGGGAGACGTGTTCAAATATGTCTCAGTTTTCGTACCCTGGTACTCGGGTGCAACATTCCAGACGCTTTACTAACACTCTCCCGACTTGGAGAGTCAGTCCCTTTAACCTCCTGTTTGGCCCAGTTTGCAATTTCTGCGGAAGATGAACAGGAATAGCGAGAACCAATGAGAGGCTAGCTGGAGGTGTCTGGATGGGCAAATTTAACTCTCATTTCCCACCAGGAAGAGGAATTAACCAAAGGCTCAGCATGCCGTGCCGGAACCAGATTAGGGCCTGAAGCCATCCTGTGGTGTTGCGGCCAGGTCACAAGAAAGCAAGTTGAAGAAAGGAGCTCAGGGGCACTGTAATTCACAAACCTGCAGAGTTATAAATGACAGCTATCGTCCAAAAATAGACTGAAGTAAGGCTGCCAAGAGGACTTGAAAGCGGGGCAGAATTGCAGGAAACCGATGTCAGGAGGTAGACTGGAATTGCATTGAAAGCATAGGAGAAGAGGCAGAACGTCCACAATGATGCACTTGGCCAAAAAGGGCGTATGCGTTTTTTCCTGAATATATTCAGGAAAAAACGCATACGCCCTTTTTGGCCAACCAAGCAAGCTTGCAAAGGAAATCTGCACTACAATGAAGTCTCACTTCCCCCCGGTCAAAAGGGCCATCTGAAAAAAGTGTAAAATCCAGAAAGACAGGACAGGCCATGGAGAACTGGGAGCCTTGTTATGCTGATGGGCGGGATGTAAATTGCCAACAACCACTCGGGAGAAGTGTATGGTGTTTCCTGAAACATCTAAAAAACAAAGCAACAGAGCCTAGGGCACTTCCACTTATGGTCCTATAGCTTAGGGAATTTAAAATCAAAAAGACACAGCCACCCCAAACTTTGGAAAAGCTCTGCTTACAAGAACCTCGTTTACAGTACAAGTTCAACATCGCAGAAATTGAAAAATGGATAAAGAAGTTGTGGTATTTACTTACAAAGCAATATCACTCGGCAATGAAATCTGTGTCATCAGCCCCTTAGCAGCACAATGAGTGGATTCAGGTATGATGATTCTAACTGAAATAAGTCACACAGAAAAAGAAACATCATAAGATATCAGTAATACACGGAATGTAAACTTGGCTACACAGGAACTGAATTACAGAACAGAACAGGGTCTCAAATTTAGAAAACCAACTTATTCTTGCTTAAGGGGAAAGGAGAGTTGGGGTGCTGCATAAAACCAGAGATTGAAATGAGCACAGATAAAGTTCCTTAAGCCAAATATGGAATAGACAAGAGCTACTCCTTGCTCAACGAAATGGACTCAACACCGCATATTAAACGCCTAAGAATGTACCTGACTAGTAAGTATCTTAAAACCTATGGATTGCTATGTCTCCGAAAGAGAATCAAGCATGTGTACAGGGGCATAAATGCAGCAGTGATAGGATTGGAGAGGTTTGGTGAGCAAATGAAGACCCTTTGAAGTCATATTGCATGGGACCCATTCCATGGGTTTCAACTACCCAGGTTTAAGGTATTCTTCCTTCAGCTAAAACATGCATGTGGAACCTAGAGTATGATCAACCGTGTGATCGGGAGACGTGTTCAAATATGTCTCAGTTTTCATACCCTGGTACTCGGGTGCAACATTCCAGACGCTTTACTAACACTCTCCCGACTTGGAGAGTCAGTCCCTTTAACCTCCTGTTTGGCCCAGTTTGCAATTTCTGTGGAAGATGAACAGGAATAGCGAGAACCAATGAGAGGTTAGCTGGAGGTGTCTGAACGGGCAAATTTAACTCTCATTTCCCACCAGGAAGAGGAATTAACCAAAGGCTCAGTGTGCCGTGCCGGAACGAGATTAGGGCCTGAAGCCATCCTGCGGTGTTGCGGTCAGGTCACAAGAAAGCGAGTTGAAGAAAGGAGCTCAGGGGCACTGTAATTCACAAACCTGCAGAGTTATAAATGACAGCTATCGTCCAAAAATAGACTGAAGTAAGGCTGCCAAGAGGACTTGAAAGCGGGGCAGAATTGCAGGAAACCGATTTCAGGAGGTAGACTGGAATTGCATTGAAAGCATAGGAAAAGAGGCAGAACGTCCACAATGATGCACTTGGCCAAAAAGGGCGTATGCGTTTTTTCCTGAATATATTCAGGAAAAAATGCATACGCCCTTTTTGGCCAACCAAGCAAGCTTGCAAAGGAAATCTGCACTACAATGAAGTCTCACTTCCCCCCGGTCAAAAGGGCCATCTGAAAAAAGTGTAAAATCCAGAAAGGCAGGACAGGCCATGGAGAACTGGGAGCCTTGTTATGCTGATGGGCGGGATGTAAATTGCCAACAACCACTCGGGAGAAGTGTATGGTGTTTCCTGAAACATCTAAAAAACAAAGCAACAGAACCTAGGGCACTTCCACTTATGGTCCTATAGCTTAGGGAAATTAAAATCAAAAAGACACAGCCACCCCAAAGTTTGGAACAGCTCTGTTTACAAGAACCTCGTTTACAGTACAAGTTCAACATCGCAGAAAGTGAAAAATGGATAAAGAAGTTGTGGTATTTACTTACAAAGCAATATCACTCAACAATGAAATCTGTGTCATCAGGCCCTTAGCAGCACAATGAGTGGATTCAGGTATGATGATTCTAACTGAAATAAGTCACACAGAAAAAGAAACATCATAAGATATCAGTAATACACGGAATGTAAACTTGGCTACACAGGAACTGAATTACAGAACAGAACAGGGTCTCAAATTTAGAAAACCAACTTATGCTTGCTTAAGGGGAAAGGTGAGTTGGGGTGCTGCATAAAACCAGAGATTGAAATGAGCACAGATAAAGTTCCTTAAGCCAAATATGGAATAGACAAGAGCTACTCCTTGTTCAACGAAATGGACTCAACACCGCATATTAAACGCCTAAGAATGTACCTGACTAGTAAGTATCTTAAAACCTATGGATTGCTATGTCTCCGAAAGAGAATCAAGCATGTGTACAGGGGCATAAACGCAGCAGTGATAGGATTGGAGAGGTTCGGTGAGCAAATGAAGACCCTTTGAAGTCATATTGCATGGTACCCATTCCACGGGTTTCAACTACCCAGGTTTTAGGTATTCTTCCTTCAGCTAAAACATGCATGGGAACCCAAGTATGATCAACCATGTGAACGGGAGACGTGTTCAAATATGTCTCAGTTTTCCTCCCCTGGTACTCGGGTGCAACATTCCAGACGCTTTACTAACACTCTCCCCACTTGGAGAGTCAGTCCCTTTAACCTCCTGTTTGGCCCAGTTTGCAATTTCTGCGGAAGATGAACAGGAATAGCGAGAACCAATGAGAGGCTAGCTGGAGGTGTCTGGACGGGCAAATTTAACTCTCATTTCCCACCAGGAAGAGGAAATAACCAAAGGCTCAGTGTGCCGTGCCGGAACCAGATTAGGGCCTGAAGCCATCCTGCGGTGTTGCGGCCAGCTCACAAGAAAGCGAGTTGAAGAAAGGAGCTCAGGGGCACTGTAATTCACAAACCTGCAGAGTTATAAATGACAGCTATCGTCCAAAAATAGACTGAAGTAAGGCTGCCAAGAGGACTTGAAAGCGGGGCAGAATTGCAGGAAACCGATTTCAGGAGGTAGACTGGAATTGCATTGAAAGCATAGGAAAAGAGGCAGAACGTACACAATGATGCACTTGGCCAAAAAGGGCGTATGCGTTTTTTCCTGAATATATTCAGGAAAAAACGCATACGCCCTTTTTGGCCAACCAAGCAAGCTTGCAAAGGAAATCTGCACTACAATGAAGTCTCACTTCCCCCCGGTCAAAAGGGCCATCTGAAAAAAGTGTAAAATCCAGAAAGGCAGGACAGGCCATGGAGAACTGGGAGCCTTGTTATGCTGATGGGCGGGATGTAAATTGCCAACAACCACTCGGGAGAAGTGTATGGTGTTTCCTGAAACATCTAAAAAACAAAGCAACAGAACCTAGGGCACTTCCACTTATGGTCCTATAGCTTAGGGAAATTAAAATCAAAAAGACACAGCCACCCCAAAGTTTGGAACGGCTCTGTTTACAAGAACCTCGTTTACAGTACAAGTTCAACATCGCAGAAAGTGAAAAATGGAGAAAGAAGTTGTGGTATTTACTTACAAAGCAATATCACTCAGCAATGAAATCTGTGTCATCAGGCCCTTAGCAGCACAATGAGTGGATTCAGGTATGATGATTCTAACTGAAATAAGTCACACAGAAAAAGAAACATCATAAGATATCAGTAATACACGGAATGTAAACTTGGCTACACAGGAACTGAATTACAGAACAGAACAGGGTCTCAAATTTCGAAAACCAACTTATGCTTGCTTAAGGGTAAAGGTGAGTTGGGGTGCTGCATAAAACCAGAGATTGAAATGAGCACAGATAAAGTTCCTTAAGCCAAATATGGAATAGACAAGAGCTACTCCTTGCTCAACGAAATGGACTCAACACCGCATATTAAACGCCTAAGAATGTACCTGACTAGTAAGTATCTTAAAACCTATGGATTGCTATGTCTCCGAAAGAGAATCAAGCATGTGTACAGGGGCATAAACGCAGCAGTGATAGGATTGGAGAGGTTCGGTGAGCAAATGAAGACCCTTTGAAGTCATATTGCATGGTACCCATTCCACGGGTTTCAACTACCCAGGTTTTAGGTATTCTTCCTTCAGCTAAAACATGCATGTGGAACCCAAGTATGATCAACCATGTGAACGGGAGACGTGTTCAAATATGTCTCAGTTTTCCTCCCCTGGTACTCGGGTGCAACATTCCAGACGCTTTACTAACACTCTCCCCACTTGGAGAGTCAGTCCCTTTAACCTCCTGTTTGGCCCAGTTTGCAATTTCTGCGGAAGATGAACAGGAATAGCGAGAACCAATGAGAGGCTAGCTGGAGGTGTCTGGACGGGCAAATTTAACTCTCATTTCCCACCAGGAAGAGGAAATAACCAAAGGCTCAGTGTGCCGTGCCGGAACCAGATTAGGGCCTGAAGCCATCCTGCGGTGTTGCGGCCAGCTCACAAGAAAGCGAGTTGAAGAAAGGAGCTCAGGGGCACTGTAATTCACAAACCTGCAGAGTTATAAATGACAGCTATCGTCCAAAAATAGACTGAAGTAAGGCTGCCAAGAGGACTTGAAAGCGGGGTAGAATTGCAGGAAACCGATTTCAGGAGGTAGACTAGAATTGCATTGAAAGCATAGGAAAAGAGGCAGAACGTACACAATGATGCACTTGGCCAAAAAGGGCGTATGCGTTTTTTCCTGAATATATTCAGGAAAAAACGCATACGCACTTTTTGGCCAACCAAGCAAGCTTGCAAAGGAAATCTGCACTACAATGAAGTCTCACTTCCCCCCGGTCAAAAGGGCCATCTGAAAAAAGTGTAAAATCCAGAAAGGCAGGACAGGCCATGGAGAACTGGGAGCCTTGTTATGCTGATGGGCGGGATGTAAATTGCCAACAACCACTCGGGAGAAGTGTATGGTGTTTCCTGAAACATCTAAAAAACAAAGCAACAGAACCTAGGGCACTTCCACTTATGGTCCTATAGCTTAGGGAAATTAAAATCAAAAAGACACAGCCACCCCAAAGTTTGGAACGGCTCTGTTTACAAGAACCTCGTTTACAGTACAAGTTCAACATCGCAGAAAGTGAAAAATGGAGAAAGAAGTTGTGGTATTTACTTACAAAGCAATATCACTCAGCAATGAAATCTGTGTCATCAGGCCCTTAGCAGCACAATGAGTGGATTCAGGTATGATGATTCTAACTGAAATAAGTCACACAGAAAAAGAAACATCATAAGATATCAGTAATACACGGAATGTAAACTTGGCTACACAGGAACTGAATTACAGAACAGAACAGGGTCTCAAATTTCGAAAACCAACTTATGCTTGCTTAAGGGTAAAGGTGAGTTGGGGTGCTGCATAAAACCAGAGATTGAAATGAGCACAGATAAAGTTCCTTAAGCCAAATATGGAATAGACAAGAGCTACTCCTTGCTCAACGAAATGGACTCAACACCGCATATTAAACGCCTAAGAATGTACCTGACTAGTAAGTATCTTAAAACCTATGGATTGCTATGTCTCCGAAAGAGAATCAAGCATGTGTACAGGGGCATAAACGCAGCAGTGATAGGATTGGAGAGGTTCGGTGAGCAAATGAAGACCCTTTGAAGTCATATTGCATGGTACCCATTCCACGGGTTTCAACTACCCAGGTTTTAGGTATTCTTCCTTCAGCTAAACCATGCATGTGGAACCCAAGTATGATCAACCATGTGAACGGGAGACGTGTTCAAATATGTCTCAGTTTTCCTCCCCTGGTACTCGGGTGCAACATTCCAGACGCTTTACTAACACTCTGCCCACTTGGAGAGTCAGTCCCTTTAAACTCCTGTTTGGCCCAGTTTGCAATTTCTGCGGAAGATGAACAGGAATAGCGAGAACCAATGAGAGGCTAGCTGGAGGTGTCTGGACGGGCAAATTTAACTCTCATTTCCCACCAGGAAGAGGAAATAACCAAAGGCTCAGTGTGCCGTGCCGGAACCAGATTAGGGCCTGAAGCCATCCTGCGGTGTTGCGGCCAGCTCACAAGAAAGCGAGTTGAAGAAAGGAGCTCAGGGGCACTGTAATTCACAAACCTGCAGAGTTATAAATGACAGCTATCGTCCAAAAATAGACTGAAGTAAGGCTGCCAAGAGGACTTGAAAGCGGGGCAGAATTGCAGGAAACCGATTTCAGGAGGTAGACTGGAATTGCATTGAAAGCATAGGAAAAGAGGCAGAACGTACACAATGATGCACTTGGCCAAAAAGGGCGTATGCGTTTTTTCCTGAATATATTCAGGAAAAAACGCATACGCCCTTTTTGGCCAACCAAGCAAGCTTGCAAAGGAAATCTGCACTACAATGAAGTCTCACTTCCCCCAGGTCAAAAGGGCCATCTGAAAAAAGTGTAAAATCCAGAAAGGCAGGACAGGCCATGGAGAACTGGGAGCCTTGTTATGCTGATGGGCGGGATGTAAATTGCCAACAACCACTCGGGAGAAGTGTATGGTGTTTCCTGAAACATCTAAAAAACAAAGCAACAGAACCTAGGGCACTTCCACTTATGGTCCTATAGCTTAGGGAAATTAAAATCAAAAAGACACAGCCACCCCAAAGTTTGGAACGGCTCTGTTTACAAGAACCTCATTTACAGTACAAGTTCAACATCGCAGAAAGTGAAAAATGGATAAAGAAGTTGTGGTTTTTACTTACAAAGCAATATCACTCAGCAATGAAATCTGTGTCATCAGGCCCTTAGCAGCACAATGAGTGGATTCAGGTATGATGATTCTAACTGAAATAAGTCACACAGAAAAAGAAACATCATAAGATATCAGTAATACACGGAATGTAAACTTGGCTACACAGGAACTGAATTACAGAACAGAACAGGGTCTCAAATTTAGAAAACCAACTTATGCTTGCTTAAGGGTAAAGGTGAGTTGGGGTGCTGCATAAAACCAGAGATTGAAATGAGCACAGATAAAGTTCCTTAAGTCAAATATGGAATAGACAAGAGCTACTCCTTGCTCAACGAAATGGACTCAACACCGCATATTAAACGCCTAAGAATGTACCTGACTAGTAAGTATCTTAAAACCTATGGATTGCTATGTCTCCGAAAGAGAATCAAGCATGTGTACAGGGGCATAAATGCAGCAGTGATAGGATTGGAGAGGTTCGGTGAGCAAATGAAGACCCTTTGAAGTCATATTGCATGGTACCCATTACATGGGTCTTAACTCTCCAGGTTTAAGGTATTCTTCCTTCAGTTAAAACATGCATGTGGAACCCAAGTATGATCAACCATGTGAACGGGAGACGTGTTCAAATATGTCCCAGTTTTCCTCCCCTGGTACTCGGGTGCAACATTCCAGACGCTTTACTAACACTCTCCCCACTTGGAGAGTCAGCGCCTTTAACCTCCTGTTTGGCCCAGTTTGCAATTTCTGCGGAAGATGAACAGGAATAGCGAGAACCAATGAGAGACTAGCTGGAGGTGTCTGGACGGGCAAATTTAACTTTCATTTCCCACCAGGAAGAGGAAATAACCAAAGGCTCAGCGTGCCGTGCCAGAACCAGATTAGGGCCTGAAGCCATCCTGCGTTGTTGCGGCCAGGTCACAAGAAAGCAAGTTGAAGAAAGGAGCTCAGGGGCACTGTAATTCACAAACCTGCAGAGTTATAAATGACAGCTATGGTCCAAAAATAGACTGAAGTAAGGCTGCCAAGAGGACTTGAAAGCGGGGCAGAATTGCAGGAAACCGATTTCAGGAGGTAGACTGGAATTGCATTGAAAGCATAGGAAAAGAGGCAGAACGTCCACAATGATGAACTTGGCCAAAAAGTGCGTATGCGTTTTTTCCTGAATATATTCAGGAAAAAACGCATACGCCCTTTTTGGCCAACCAAGCAAGCTTGCAAAGGAAATCTGCACTACAATGAAGTCTCACTTCCCGCCGGTCAAAAGGGCCATCTGAAAAAAGTGTAAAATCCAGAAAGGCAGGACAGGCCATGGAGAACTGGGAGCCTTGTTATGCTGATGGGCGGGATGTAAATTGCCAACAACCACTCGGGAGAAGTGTATGGTGTTTCCTGAAACATCTAAAAAACAAAGCAACAGAGCCTAGGGCACTTCCACTTATGGTCCTATAGCTTAGGGAAATTAAAATCAAAAAGACACAGCCACCCCAAAGTTCGGGACGCCTCCGTTTACAAGAACCTCGTTTACCGTACAAGTTCAATATCACAGAAAGTGAAAAATGGATAAAGAACTTGTGGTACTTACGTACAATGCAGTATCACTCAGCAATGAAATCTGTGTCATCAGGCCCGTAGCAGCATAATGAGTGGATTCAGGTACGATGATTCTAACTGAAATAAGTCACACAGAAAAAGAAACATCATAAGATATCACTAATACACGGAATGTAAACTTGGCTACACAGGAACTGCATTCCAAAACAGAACAGGGTCTCAAATTTAGAAAACCAACTTATGCTTGCTTAAGGGGAAAGGTGAGTTGGGGTGCTGCATAAAACCAGAGATTGAAATGAGCACAGATAAAGTTCCTTAAGCCATATATGGAATAGACAAGAGCTACTCCTTGCTCAACGAAATGGACTCAACACCCCATATTAAACGCCTAAGAATGTACCTGACTAGTAAGTATTTTAAAAACTATGGATTGCAATGTCTCCGAAAGAGAATCAAGCATGTGTACAGGGGCATAAACGCAGCAGTGATAGGATTGGAGAGGTTCGGTGAGCAAATGAAGACCCTTTGAAGTCATATTGCATGGTACCCATTCCACGGGTTTCAACTACCCAGGTTTTAGGTATTCTTCCTTCAGCTAAAATATGCATGTGGAACCCAGAGTATGGTCAACCATGTGATCGGGAGACGTGTTCAAATATGTCTCAGTTTTCGTACCCTGGTACTCGGGTGCAACATTCCAGACGCTTTACTAACACTCTCCCGACTTGGAGAGTCAGTCCCTTTAACCTCCTGTTTGGCCCAGTTTGCAATTTCTGCGGAAGATGAACAGGAATAGCGAGAACCAATGAGAGGCTAGCTGGAGGTGTCTGGACGGGCAAATTTAACTCTCATTTCCCACCAGGAAGAGGAAATAACCAAAGGCTCAGCATGCCGGGCCGGAACCAGATTAGGGCCTGAAGCCATCCTGCGGTGTTGCGGCCAGCTCACAAGAAAGCGAGTTGAAGAAAGGAGCTCAGGGGCACTGTAATTCACAAACCTGCAGAGTTATAAATGACAGCTATCGTCCAAAAATAGACTGAAGTAAGGCTGCCAAGAGGACTTGAAAGCGGGGCAGAATTGCAGGAAACCCATTTCAGGAGGTAGACTGGAATTGCATTCAAAGCATAGGAAAAGAGGCAGAACGTCCACAATGATGCACTTGGCCAAAAAGGGCGTATGCGTTTTTTCCTGAATATATTCAGGAAAAAACGCATACGCCCTTTTTGGCCAACCAAGCAAGCTTGCAAAGGAAATCTGCACTACAATGAAGTCTCACTTCCCCCCGGTCAAAAGGGCCATCTGAAAAAAGTGTAAAATTCAGAAAGGCAGGACAGGCCATGGAGAACTGGGAGCCTTGTTATGCTGATGGGCGGGATGTAAATTGCCAACAACCACTCGGGAGAAGTGTATGGTGTTTCCTGAAACATCTAAAAAACAAAGCAACAGAACCTAGGGCACTTCCACTTATGGTCCTATAGCTTAGGGAAATTAAAATCAAAAAGACACAGCCACCCCAAAGTTTGGAACGGCTCTGTTTACAAGAACCTCGTTTACAGTACAAGTTCAACATCGCAGAAAGTGAAAAATGGATAAAGAAGTTGTGGTATTTACTTACAAAGCAATATCACTCAGCAATGAAATCTGTGTCATCAGGCCCTTAGCAGCACAATGAGTGGATTCAGGTATGATGATTCTAACTGAAATAAGTCACACAGAAAAAGAAACATCATAAGATATCAGTAATACACGGAATGTAAACTTGGCTACACAGGAACTGAATTACAGAACAGAACAGGGTCTCAAATTTAGAAAACCAACTTATTCTTGCTTAAGGGTAAAGGTGAGTTGGGGTGCTGCATAAAACCAGAGATTGAAATGAGCACAGATAAAGTTCCTTTAGCCAAATATGGAATAGACAAGAGCTACTCCTTTCTCAACGAAATGGACTCAACACCCCATATTAAACGCCTAAGAATGTACCTGACTAGTAAGTATCTTAAAACCTATGGATTGCTATGTCTCCGAAAGAGAATCAAGCATGTGTACAGGGGCATAAACGCAGCAGTGATAGGATTGGAGAGGTTCGGTGAGCAAATGAAGACCCTTTGAAGTCATATTGCATGGTACCCATTCCACGGTTTTCAACTACCCAGGTTTAAGGTATTCTTCCTTCAGCTAAAACATGCATGTGGAACCTAGAGTATGATCAACCATGTGATCGGGAGACGTGTTCAAATATGTCTCAGTTTTCCTCCCCTGGTACTCGGGTGCAACATTCCAGACACTTTACTAACACTCTCCCCACTTGGAGAGTCAGTCTCTTTAACCTCCTGTTGGCCCAGTTTGCAATTTCTGCGGAAGATGAACAGGAATAGCAAGAACCAATGAGAGGCTAGCTGGAGGTGTCTGGACGGGCAAATTTAACTCTCATTTCCCACCAGGAAGAGGAATTAACCAAAGGCTCAGCATGCCGGGCCGGAACCAGATTAGGGCCTGAAGCCATCCTGCGGTGTTGCGGCCAGGTCACAAGAAAGCGAGTTGAAGACAGGAGCTCAGGGGCACTGTAATTCACAAACCTGCTGAGTTATAAATGACAGCTATCGTCCAAAAATAGACTGAAGTAAGGCTGCCAAGAGGACTTGAAAGCGGGGCAGAATTGCAGGAAACCGATTTCAGGAGGTAGACTGGAATTGCATTGAAAGCATAGGAAAAGAGGCAGGACGTCCACAATGATGCACTTGGCCAAAAAGGGCGTATGCGTTTTTTCCTGAATATATTCAGGAAAAAACGCATACGCCCTTTTTGGCCAACCAAGCAAGCTTGCAAAGGAAATCTGCACTACAATGAAGTCTCACTTCCCCCCGGTCAAAAGGGCCATCTGAAAAAAGTGTAAAATCCAGAAAGGCAGGACAGGCCATGGAGAACTGGGAGCCTTGTTATGCTGATGGGCGGGATGTAAATTGCCAACAACCACTCGGGAGAAGTGTATGGTGTTTCCTGAAACATCTAAAAAACAAAGCAACAGAGCCTAGGGCACTTCCACTTATGGTCCTATAGCTTAGGGAAATTAAAATCAAAAAGACAGAGCCACCCCAAAGTTTGGGACAGCTCCGTTTACAAGAACCTCGTTTACCGTACAAGTTCAATATCACAGAAAGTGAAAAATGGATAAAGAACTTGTGGTACTTACGTACAATGCAGTATCACTCAGCAATGAAATCTATGTCATCAGGCCCGTAGCAGCATAATGAGTGGATTCAGGTACGATGATTCTAACTGAAATAAGTCACACAGAAAAAGAAACATCATAAGATATCACTAATACACGGAATGTAAACTTGGCTACACAGGAACTGCATTCCAAAACAGAACAGGGTCTCAAATTTAGAAAACCAACTTATGCTTGCTTAAGGGGAAAGGTGAGTTGGGGTGCTGCATAAAACCAGAGATTGAAATGAGCACAGATAAAGTTCCTTAAGCCAAATACGGAATAGACAAGAGCTACTCCTTGCTCAACGAAATGGACTCAACACCCCATATTAAACGCCTAAGAATGTACCTGACTAGTAAGTATCTTAAAACCTATGGATTGCTATGTCTCCGAAAGAGAATCAAGCATGTGTACAGGGGCATAAACGCAGCAGTGATAGGATTGGAGAGGTTCGGTGAGCAAATGAAGACCCTTTGAAGTCATATTGCATGGTACCCATACCACGGATTTCAACTCCCCAGGTTTAAGGTATTCTTCCTTCAGCTAAAACATGCATGTGGAACCCAGAGTATGATCAACCATGTGATCGGGCGACGTGTTCAAATATGTCTCAGTTTTCCTCCCCTGGTACTCGGGTGCAACATTCCAGACGCTTTACTAACACTCTCCCCACTTGGAGAGTCAGTCCCTTTAACCTCCTGTTTGGCCCAGTTTGCAATTTCTGAGGAAGATGAACAGGAATAGCGAGAACCAATGAGAGGCTAGCTGGAGGTGTCTGGACGGGCAAATTTAACTCTCATTTCCCACCAGGAAGAGGAATTAACCAAAGGCTCAGCATGCCGGGCCGGAACCAGATTAGGGCCTGAAGCCATCCTGCGGTGTTGCGGCCAGGTCACAAGAAAGCGAGTTGAAGAAAGGAGCTCAGGGGCACTGTAATTCACAAACCTGCAGAGTTATAAATGACAGCTATCGTCCAAAAATAGACTGAAGTAAGGCTGCCAAGAGGACTTGAAAGCGGGGCAGAATTGCAGGAAACCGATTTCAGGAGGTAGACTGGAATTGCATTGAAAGCATAGGAAAAGAGGCAGAACGTCCACAATGATGCACTTGGCCAAAAAGGGCGTATGCGTTTTTTCCTGAATATATTCAGGAAAAAACGCATACGCCCTTTTTGGCCAACCAAGCAAGCTTGCAAAGGAAATCTGCACTACAATGAAGTCTCACTTCCCCCCGGTCAAAAGGGCCATCTGAAAAAAGTGTAAAATCCAGAAAGGCAGGACAGGCCATGGAGAACTGGGAGCCTTGTTATGCTGATGGGCGGGATGTAAATTGCCAACAGACACTCCGGAGAAGTGTATGGTGTTTCCTGAAACATCTAAAAAACAAAGCAACAGAGCCTAGGGCACTGCCACTTATGGTCCTATAGCTTAGGGAAATTAAAATAAAAAAGACACAGCCACCCCAAAGTTTGGGACGCCTCTGTTTACAAGAACCTCGTTTACAGTACAAGTTCAACATCGCAGAAAGTGAAAAATGGATAAAGAAGTTGTGGTATTTACTTACAAAGCAATATCACTCAGCAATGAAATCTATGTCATCAGGCCCTTAGCAGCACAATGAGTGGATTCAGGTATGATGATTCTAACTGAAATAAGTCACACAGAAAAAGAAACATCATAAGGTATCAGTAATACACGGAATGTAAACTTGGCTACACAGGAACTGAATTACAGAACAGAACAGGGTCTCAAATTTAGAAAACCAACTTATGCTTGCTTAAGGGTAAAGGTGAGTTGGGGTGCTGCATAAAACCAGAGATTGAAATGAGCACAGATAAAGTTCCTTAAGTCAAATATGGAATAGACAAGAGCTACTCCTTGCTCAACGAAATGGACTCAACACCGCATATTAAACGCCTAAGAATGTACCTGACTAGTAAGTATCTTAAAACCTATGGATTGCTATGTCTCCGAAAGTGAATCAAGCATGTGTACAGGGGCATAAACGCAGCAGTGATAGGATTGGAGAGGTTCGGTGAGCAAATGAAGACCCTTTGAAGTCATATTGCATGGTACCCATTACACGGGTCTCAACTCTCCAGGTTTAAGGTATTCTTCCTTCAGCTAAAACATGCATGTGGAACCCAAGTATGATCAACCATGTGAACGGGAGACGTGTTCAAATATGTCTCAGTTTTCCTCCCCTGGTACTCGGGTGCAACATTCCAGACGCTTTACTAACACTCTCCCCACTTGGAGAGTCAGCGCCTTTAACCTCCTGTTTGGCACAGTTTGCAATTTCTGCGGAAGATGAACAGGAATAGCGAGAACCAATGAGAGGCTAGCTGGAGGTGTCTGGACGGGCAAATTTAACTCTCATTTCCTACCAGGAAGAGGAATTAACCAAAGGCTCAGCGTGCCATGCCAGAATCAGTTTAGGGCCTGAAGCCATCTTGCGGTGTTGCGGCCAGCTCAAAAGAAAGCGAGTTGAAGAAAGGAGCTCAGGGGCACTGTAATTCACAAACCTGCAGAGTTATAAATGACAGCTATCGTCCAAAAATAGACTGAAGTAAGGCTGCCAAGAGGACTTGAAAGCGGGGCAGAATTGCAGGAAACCGATTTCAGGAGGTAGACTGGAATTGCATTGAAAGCATAGGAAAAGAGGCAGAACGTCCACAATGATGCACTTGGCCAAAAAGGGCGTATGCGTTTTTTCCTGAATATATTCAGGAAAAAACGCATACGCCCTTTTTGGCCAACCAAGCAAGCTTGCAAAGGAAATCTGCACTACAATGAAGTCTCACTTCCCCCCGGTCAAAAGGGCCATCTGAAAAAAGTGTAAAATCCAGAAAGGCAGGACAGGCCATGGAGAACTGGGAGCCTTGTTATGCTGATGGGCGGGATGTAAATTGCCAACAACCACTCTGGAGAAGTGTATGGTGTTTCCTGAAACATCTAAAAAACAAAGCAACAGAGCCTAGGGCACTTCCACTTATGGTCCTATAGCTTAGGGAAATTAAAATCAAAAAGACACAGCCACCCCAAAGTTTGGGACGCCTCCGTTTACAAGAACCTCGTTTACCGTACAAGTTCAATATCACAGAAAGTGAAAAATGGATAAAGAACTTGTGGTACTTACGTACAATGCAGTATCAGTCAGCAATGAAATCTATGTCATCAGGCCCGTAGCAGCATAATGAGTGGATTCAGGTACGATGATTCTAACTGAAATAAGTCACACAGAAAAAGAAACATCATAAGATATCACTAATACACGGAATGTAAACTTGGCTACACAGGAACTGCATTCCAAAACAGAACAGGGTCTCAAATTTAGAAAACCAACTTATGCTTGCTTCAGGGGAAAGGTGAGTTGGGGTGCTGCATAAAACCAGAGATTGAAATGAGCACAGATAAAGTTCCTTAAGCCAAATATGGAATAGACAAGAGCTACTCCTTGCTCAACGAAATGGACTCAACACCCCATATTAAACGCCTAAGAATGTACCTGACTAGTAAGTATCTTAAAACCTATGGATTGCTATGTCTCCAAAAGAGAATCAAGCGTGTGTACAGGGGCATAAACGCAGCAGTGATAGGATTGGAGAGGTTCGGTGAGCAAATAAAGACCCTTTGAAGTCATATTGCATGGTACCCATTCTACGGGTCTCAACTCTCCAGGTTTAAGGTATTCTTCCTTCAGCTAAAACATGCATGTGGAACCCAGAGTATGATCAACCATGTGAACGGGAGACGTGTTCAAATATGTCTCAGTTTTCCTCCCCTGGTACTCGGGTGCAACATTCCAGACGCTTTACTAACACTCTCCCGACTTGGAGAGTCAGTCCCTTTAACCTCCTGTTTGGCCCAGTTTGCAATTTCTGCGGAAGATGAACAGGAATAGCGAGAACCAATGAGAGACTAGCTGGAGGTGTCTGAACGGGCAAATTTAACTCTCATTTCCCACCAGGAAGAGGAATTAACCAAAGGCTCAGCATGCCGGGCCGGAACCAGATTAGGGCCTGAAGCCATCCTGCGGTGTTGCGGCCAGGTCACAAGAAAGCGAGTTGAAGAAAGGAGCTCAGGGGCACTGTAATTCACAAACCTGCAGAGTTATAAATGACAGCTATCGTCCAAAAATAGACTGAAGTAAGGCTGCCAAGAGGACTTGAAAGCGGGGCAGAATTGCAGGAAACCGATTTCAGGAGGTAGACTGGAATTGCATTGAAAGCATAGGAAAAGAGGCAGAACGTCCACAATGATGCACTTGGCCAAAAAGGGCGTATGCGTTTTTTCCTGAATATATTCAGGAAAAAACGCATATGCCCTTTTTGGCCAACCAAGCAAGCTTGCAAAGGAAATCTGCACTACAATGAAGTCTCACTTCCCCCCGGTCAAAAGGGCCATCTGAAAAAAGTGTAAAATCCAGAAAGGCAGGACAGGCCATGGAGAACTGGGAGCCTTGTTATGCTGATGGGCGGGATGTAAATTGCCAACAACCACTCGGGAGAAGTGTATGGTGTTTCCTGAAACATCTAAAAAACAAAGCAACAGAACCTAGTGCACTTCCACTTATGGTCCTATAGCTTAGGGAAATTAAAATCAAAAAGACACAGCCACCCCAAAGTTTGGAACGGCTCTGTTTACAAGAACCTCGTTTACAGTACAAGTTCAACATCGCAGAAAGTGAAAAATGGATAAAGAAGTTGTGGTATTTACTTACAAAGCAATATCACTCAGCAATGAAATCTGTGTCATCAGGCCCTTAGCAGCACAATGAGTGGATTCAGGTATGATGATTCTAACTGAAGTAAGTCACACAGAAAAAGAAACATCATAAGATATCAGTAATACACGGAATGTAAACTTGGCTACACAGGAACTGAATTACAGAACAGAACAGGGACTCAAATTTAGAAAACCAACTCATGCTTGCTTAAGGGTAAAGGTGAGTTGGGGTGCTGCATAAAACCAGAGATTGAAATGAGCACAGATAAAGTTCCTTAAGCCAAATATGGAATAGACAAGAGCTACTCCTTGCTCAACGAAATGGACTCAACACCCCATATTAAACGCCTAAGAATGTACCTGACTAGTAAGTATCTTAAAACCTATGGATTGCTATGTCTCCGAAAGAGAATCAAGCATGTGTACAGGGGCATAAATGCAGCAGTGATAGGATTGGAGAGGTTCGGTGAGCAAATGAAGACCCTTTGAAGTCATATTGCATGGGACCCATTCCATGGGTTTCAACTACCCAGGTTTAAGGTATTCTTCCTTCAGCTAAAACATGCATGTGGAACCTAGAGTATGATCAACCATGTGATCGGGAGACGTGTTCAAATATGTCTCAGTTTTCGTACCCTGGTACTCGGGTGCAACATTCCAGACGCTTTACTAACACTCTCCCGACTTGGAGAGTCAGTCCCTTTAACCTCCTGTTTGGCCCAGTTTGCAATTTCTGTGGAAGATGAACAGGAATAGCGAGAACCCATGAGAGGTTAGCTGGAGGTGTCTGAACGGGCAAATTTAACTCTCATTTCCCACCAGGAAGAGGAATTAACCAAAGGCTCAGCGTGCCGTGCCGGAACGAGATTAGGGCCTGAAGCCATCCTGCAGTGTTGCGGTCAGGTCACAAGAAAGCGAGTTGAAGAAAGGAGCTCAGGGGCACTGTAATTCACAAACCTGCAGAGTTATAAATGACAGCTATCGTCCAAAAATAGACTGAAGTAAGGCTGCCAAGAGGACTTGAAAGCGGGGCAGAATTGCAGGAAACCGATTTCAGGAGGTAGACTGGAATTGCATTGAAAGCATAGGAAAAGAGGCAGAACGTCCACAATGATGCACTTGGCCAAAAAGGGCGTATGCGTTTTTTCCTGAATATATTCAGGAAAAAACGCATACGCCCTTTTTGGCCAACCAAGCAAGCTTGCAAAGGAAATCTGCACTACAATGAAGTCTCACTTCCCCCCGGTCAAAAGGGCCATCTGAAAAAAGTGTAAAATCCAGAAAGGCAGGACAGGCCATGGAGAACTGGGAGCCTTGTTATGCTGATGGGCGGGATGTAAATTGCCAACAACCACTCGGGAGAAGTGTATGGTGTTTCCTGAAACATCTAAAAAACAAAGCAACAGAACCTAGGGCACTTCCACTTATGGTCCTATAGCTTAGGGAAATTAAAATCAAAAAGACACAGCCACCCCAAAGTTTGGAACAGCTCTGTTTACAAGAACCTCGTTTACAGTACAAGTTCAACATCGCAGAAAGTGAAAAATGGATAAAGAAGTTGTGGTATTTACTTACAAAGCAATATCACTCAACAATGAAATCTATGTCATCAGGCCCTTAGCATCACAATGAGTGGATTCAGGTATGATGATTCTAACTGAAATAAGTCACACAGAAAAAGAAACATCATAAGATATCAGTAATACACGGAATGTAAACTTGGCTACACAGGAACTGAATTACAGAACAGAACAGGGTCTCAAATTTCGAAAACCAACTTATGCTTGCTTAAGGGGAAAGGTGAGTTGGGGTGCTGCATAAAACCAGAGATTGAAATGAGCACAGATAAAGTTCCTTAAGCCAAATATGGAATAGACAAGAGCTACTCCTTGCTCAACGAAATGGACTCAACACCGCATATTAAACGCCTAAGAATGTACCTGACTAGTAAGTATCTTAAAACCTATGGATTGCTATGTCTCCGAAAGAGAATCAAGCATGTGTACAGGGGCATAAACGCAGCAGTGATAGGATTGGAGAGGTTCGGTGAGCAAATGAAGACCCTTTGAAGTCATATTGCATGGTACCCATTCCACGGGTTTCAACTACCCAGGTTTTAGGTATTCTTCCTTCAGCTAAAACATGCATGTGGAACCCAAGTATGATCAACCATGTGAACGGGAGACGTGTTCAAATATGTCTCAGTTTTCGTACCCTGGTACTCGGGTGCAACATTCCAGACGCTTTACTAACACTCTCCCCACTTGGAGAGTCAGTCCCTTTAACCTCCTGTTTGGCCCAGTTTGCAATTTCTGCGGAAGATGAACAGGAATAGCGAGAACCAATGAGAGGCTAGCTGGAGGTGTCTGGACGGGCAAATTTAACTCTCATTTCCCACCAGGAAGAGGAAATAACCAAAGGCTCAGTGTGCCGTGCCGGAACCAGATTAGGGCCTGAAGCCATCCTGCGGTGTTGCGGCCAGCTCACAAGAAAGCGAGTTGAAGAAAGGAGCTCAGGGGCACTGTAATTCACAAACCTGCAGAGTTATAAATGACAGCTATCGTCCAAAAATAGACTGAAGTAAGGCTGCCAAGAGGACTTGAAAGCGGGGCAGAATTGCAGGAAACCGATTTCAGGAGGTAGACTGGAATTGCATTGAAAGCATAGGAAAAGAGGCAGAACGTACACAATGATGCACTTGGCCAAAAAGGGCGTATGCGTTTTTTCCTGAATATATTCAGGAAAAAACGCATACGCCCTTTTTGGCCAACCAAGCAAGCTTGCAAAGGAAATCTGCACTACAATGAAGTCTCACTTCCCCCCGGTCAAAAGGGCCATCTGAAAAAAGTGTAAAATCCAGAAAGGCAGGACAGGCCATGGAGAACTGGGAGCCTTGTTATGCTGATGGGCGGGATGTAAATTGCCAACAACCACTCGGGAGAAGTGTATGGTGTTTCCTGAAACATCTAAAAAACAAAGCAACAGAACCTAGGGCACTTCCACTTATGGTCCTATAGCTTAGGGAAATTAAAATCAAAAAGACACAGCCACCCCAAAGTTTGGAACGGCTCTGTTTACAAGAACCTCGTTTACAGTACAAGTTCAACATCGCAGAAAGTGAAAAATGGAGAAAGAAGTTGTGGTATTTACTTACAAAGCAATATCACTCAGCAATGAAATCTGTGTCATCAGGCCCTTAGCAGCACAATGAGTGGATTCAGGTATGATGATTCTAACTGAAATAAGTCACACAGAAAAAGAAACATCATAAGATATCAGTAATACACGGAATGTAAACTTGGCTACACAGGAACTGAATTACAGAACAGAACAGGGTCTCAAATTTCGAAAACCAACTTATGCTTGCTTAACGGGAAAGGTGAGTTGGGGTGCTGCATAAAACCAGAGATTGAAATGAGCACAGATAAAGTTCCTTAAGCCAAATATGGAATAGACAAGAGCTACTCCTTGCTCAACGAAATGGACTCAACACCGCATATTAAACGCCTAAGAATGTACCTGACTAGTAAGTATCTTAAAACCTATGGATTGCTATGTCTCCGAAAGAGAATCAAGCATGTGTACAGGGGCATAAACGCAGCAGTGATAGGATTGGAGAGGTTCGGTGAGCAAATGAAGACCCTTTGAAGTCATATTGCATGGTACCCATTCCACGGGTTTCAACTACCCAGGTTTTAGGTATTCTTCCTTCAGCTAAAACATGCATGTGGAACCCAAGTATGATCAACCATGTGAACGGGAGACGTGTTCAAATATGTCTCAGTTTTCCTCCCCTGGTACTCGGGTGCAACATTCCAGACGCTTTACTAACACTCTGCCCACTTGGAGAGTCAGTCCCTTTAAACTCCTGTTTGGCCCAGTTTGCAATTTCTGCGGAAGATGAACAGGAATAGCGAGAACCAATGAGAGGCTAGCTGGAGGTGTCTGGACGGGCAAATTTAACTCTCATTTCCCACCAGGAAGAGGAAATAACCAAAGGCTCAGCGTGCCGTGCCAGAACCAGATTAGGGCCTGAAGCCATCCTGCGTTGTTGCGGCCAGGTCACAAGAAAGCAAGTTGAAGAAAGGAGCTCAGGGGCACTGTAATTCACAAACCTGCAGAGTTATAAATGACAGCTATCGTCCAAAAATAGACTGAAGTAAGGCTGCCAAGAGGACTTGAAAGCGGGGCAGAATTGCAGGAAACCGATTTCAGGAGGTAGACTGGAATTGCATTGAAAGCATAGGAAAAGAGGCAGAACGTCCACAATGATGCACTTGGCCAAAAAGTGCGTATGCGTTTTTTCCTGAATATATTCAGGAAAAAACGCATACGCACTTTTTGGCCAACCCAGCAAGCTTGCAAAGGAAATCTGCACTACAATGAAGTCTCACTTCCCCCCGGTCAAAACGGCCATCTGAAAAAAGTGTAAAATCCAGAAAGGCAGGACAGGCCATGGAGAACTGGGAGCCTTGTTATGCTGATGCGCGGGATGTAAATTGCCAACAACCACTCGGGAGAAGTGTATGGTGTTTCCTGAAACATCTAAAAAACAAAGCAACAGAGCCTAGGGCACTTCCACTTATGGTCCTATAGCTTAGGGAAATTAAAATCAAAAAGACACAGCCACCCCAAAGTTTGGGACGCCTCCGTTTACAAGAACCTCGTTTACCGTACAAGTTCAATATCACAGAAAGTGAAAAATGGATAAAGAACTTGTGGTACTTACGTACAATGCAGTATCACTCAGCAATGAAATCTGTGTCATCAGGCCCGTAGCAGCATAATGAGTGGATTCAGGTACGATGATTCTAACTGAAATAAGTCACACAGAAAAAGAAACATCATAAGATATCACTAATACACGGAATGTAAACTTGGCTACACAGGAACTGCATTCCAAAACAGAACAGGGTCTCAAATTTAGAAAACCAACTTATGCTTGCTTAAGGGGAAAGGTGAGTTGGGGTGCTGCATAAAACCAGAGATTGAAATGAGCACAGATAAAGTTCCTTAAGCCAAATATGGAATAGACAAGAGCTACTCCTTGCTCAACGAAATGGACTCAACACCCCATATTAAACGCCTAAGAATGTACCTGACTAGTAAGTATTTTAAAAACTATGGATTGCAATGTCTCCGAAAGAGAATCAAGCATGTGTACAGGGGCATAAACGCAGCAGTGATAGGATTGGAGAGGTTCGGTGAGCAAATGAAGACCCTTTGAAGTCATATTGCATGGTACCCATTCCACGGGTTTCAACTACCCAGGTTTTAGGTATTCTTCCTTCAGCTAAAATATGCATGTGGAACCCAGAGTATGGTCAACCATGTGATCGGGAGACGTGTTCAAATATGTCTCAGTTTTCGTACCCTGGTACTCGGGTGCAACATTCCAGACGCTTTACTAACACTCTCCCGACTTGGAGAGTCAGTCCCTTTAACCTCCTGTTTGGCCCAGTTTGCAATTTCTGCGGAAGATGAACTGGAATAGCGAGAATCAATGAGAGGCTAGCTGGAGGTGTCTGGACGGGCAAATTTAACTCTCATTTCCCACCAGGAAGAGGAAATAACCAAAGGCTCAGCATGCCGGGCCGGAACCAGATTAGGGCCTGAAGCCATCCTGCGGTGTTGCGGCCAGCTCACAAGAAAGCGAGTTGAAGAAAGGAGCTCAGGGGCACTGTAATTCACAAACCTGCAGAGTTATAAATGACAGCTATCGTCCAAAAATAGACTGAAGTAAGGCTGCCAAGAGGACTTGAAAGCGGGGCAGAATTGCAGGAAACCGATTTCAGGAGGTAGACTGGAATTGCATTGAAAGCATAGGAAAAGAGGCAGAACGTCCACAATGATGCACTTGGCCAAAAAGGGCGTATGCGTTTTTTCCTGAATATATTCAGGAAAAAACGCATACGCCCTTTTTGGCCAACCAAGCAAGCTTGCAAAGGAAATCTGCACTACAATGAAGTCTCACTTCCCCCCCGGTCAAAAGGGCCATCTGAAAAAAGTGTAAAATTCAGAAAGGCAGGACAGGCCATGGAGAACTGGGAGCCTTGTTATGCTGATGGGCGGGATGTAAATTGCCAACAACCACTCGGGAGAAGTGTATGGTGTTTCCTGAAACATCTAAAAAACAAAGCAACAGAACCTAGGGCACTTCCACTTATGGTCCTATAGCTTAGGGAAATTAAAATCAAAAAGACACAGCCACCCCAAAGTTTGGAACGGCTCTGTTTACAAGAACCTCGTTTACAGTACAAGTTCAACATCGCAGAAAGTGAAAAATGGATAAAGAAGTTGTGGTATTTACTTACAAAGCAATATCACTCAGCAATGAAATCTGTGTCATCAGGCCCTTAGCAGCACAATGAGTGGATTCAGGTATGATGATTCTAACTGAAATAAGTCACACAGAAAAAGAAACATCATAAGATATCAGTAATACACGGAATGTAAACTTGGCTACACAGGAACTGAATTACAGAACAGAACAGGGTCTCAAATTTAGAAAACCAACTTATTCTTGCTTAAGGGTAAAGGTGAGTTGGGGTGCTGCATAAAACCAGAGATTGAAATGAGCACAGATAAAGTTCCTTTAGCCAAATATGGAATAGACAAGAGCTACTCCTTTCTCAACGAAATGGACTCAACACCCCATATTAAACGCCTAAGAATGTACCTGACTAGTAAGTATCTTAAAACCTATGGATTGCTATGTCTCCGAAAGAGAATCAAGCATGTGTACAGGGGCATAAACGCAACAGTGATAGGATTGGAGAGGTTCGGTGAGCAAATGAAGACCCTTTGAAGTCATATTGCATGGTACCCATTCCACGGGTTTCAACTACCCAGGTTTAAGGTATTCTTCCTTCAGCTAAAACATGCATGTGGAACCTAGAGTATGATCAACCATGTGATCGGGAGACGTGTTCAAATATGTCTCAGTTTTCCTCCCCTGGTACTCGGGTGCAACATTCCAGACACTTTACTAACACTCTCCCCACTTGGAGAGTCAGTCCCTTTAACCTCCTGTTGGCCCAGTTTGCAATTTCTGCGGAAGATGAACAGGAATAGCAAGAACCAATGAGAGGCTAGCTGGAGGTGTCTGGACGGGCAAATTTAACTCTCATTTCCCACCAGGAAGAGGAATTAACCAAAGGCTCAGCATGCCGGGCCGGAACAAGATTAGGGCCTGAAGCCATCTTGCGGTGTTGCGGCCAGGTCACAAGAAAGCGAGTTGAAGACAGGAGCTCAGGGGCACTGTAATTCACAAACCTGCTGAGTTATAAATGACAGCTATCGTCCAAAAATAGACTGAAGTAAGGCTGCCAAGAGGACTTGAAAGCGGGGCAGAATTGCAGGAAACCGATTTCAGGAGGTAGACTGGAATTGCATTGAAAGCATAGGAAAAGAGGCAGAACGTCCACAATGATGCACTTGGCCAAAAAGGGCGTATGCGTTTTTTCCTGAATATATTCAGGGAAAAAACGCATACGCCCTTTTTGGCCAACCAAGCAAGCTTGCAAAGGAAATCTGCACTACAATGAGGTCTCACTTCCCCCCGGTCAAAAGGGCCATCTGAAAAAAGTGTAAAATCCAGAAAGGCAGGACAGGCCATGGAGAACTGGGAGCCTTGTTATGCTGATGGGCGGGATGTAAATTGCCAACAACCACTCGGGAGAAGTGTATGGTGTTTCCTGAAACATCTAAAAAACAAAGCAACAGAACCTAGGGCACTTCCACTTATGGTCCTATAGCTTAGGGAAATTAAAATCAAAAAGACACAGCCACCCCAAAGTTTGGGACGCCTCCGTTTACAAGAACCTCGTTTACCGTACAAGTTCAATATCACAGAAAGTGAAAAATGGATAAAGAACTTGTGGTACTTACGTACAATGCAGTATCAGTCAGCAATGAAATCTATGTCATCAGGCCCGTAGCAGCATAATGAGTGGATTCAGGTACGATGATTCTAACTGAAATAAGTCACACAGAAAAAGAAACATCATAAGATATCACTAATACACGGAATGTAAACTTGGCTACACAGGAACTGCATTCCAAAACAGAACAGGGTCTCAAATTTAGAAAACCAACTTATGCTTGCTTAAGGGGAAAGGTGAGTTGGGGTGCTGCATAAAACCAGAGATTGAAATGAGCACAGATAAAGTTCCTTAAGCCAAATATGGAATAGACAAGAGCTACTCCTTGCTCAACGAAATGGACTCAACACCGCATATTAAACGCCTAAGAATGTACCTGACTAGTAAGTATCTTAAAACCTATGGATTGCTATGTCTCCGAAAGAGAATCAAGCATGTGTACAGGGGCATAAACGCAGCAGTGATAGGATTGGAGAGGTTCGGTGAGCAAATGAAGACCCTTTGAAGTCATATTGCATGGTACCCATTACACGGGTTTCAACTACCCAGGTTTTAGGTATACTTCCTTCAGCTAAAATATGCATGTGGAACCCAGAGTATGATCAACCATGTGATCGGGAGACGAGTTCAAATATGTCTAAGTTTTCCTCCCCTGGTACTCGGGTGCAACATTCCAGACGCTTTACTAACACTCTCCCCACTTGGAGAGTCAGCACCTTTAACCTCCTGTTTGGCTCAGTTTGCAATTTCTGCGGAAGATGAACAGGAATAGCGAGAACCAATGAGAGGCTAGCTGGAGGTGTCTGGACGGGCAAATTTAACTCTCATTTCCCACCAGGAAGAGGAAATAACAAAAGGCTCAGCGTGCCGTACGGGAACCAGATTAGGGCCTGAAGCCATCCTGCGGTGTTGCGGCCAGCTCAAAAGAAAGCGAGTTGAAGAAAGGAGCTCAGGGTCACTGTAATTCACAAACCTGCAGAGTTATAAATGACAGCTATCGTCCAAAAATAGACTGAAGTAAGGCTGCCAAGAGGACTTGAAAGCGGGGCAGAATTGCAGGAAACCGATTTCAGGAGGTAGACTGGAATTGCATTGAAAGCATAGGAAAAGAGGCAGGACGTCCACAATGATGCACTTGGCCAAAAAGGGCGTATGCGTTTTTTCCTGAATATATTCAGGAAAAAACGCATACGCCCTTTTTGGCCAACCAAGCAAGCTTGCAAAGGAAATCTGCACTACAATGAAGTCTCACTTCCCCCCGGTCAAAAGGGCCATCTGAAAAAAGTGTAAAATCCAGAAAGGCAGGACAGGCCATGGAGAACTGGGAGCCTTGTTATGCTGATGGGCGGGATGTAAATTGCCAACAACCACTCGGGAGAAGTGTATGGTGTTTCCTGAAACATCTAAAAAACAAAGCAACAGAGCCTAGGGCACTTCCACTTATGGTCCTATAGCTTAGGGAAATTAAAATCAAAAAGACAGAGCCACCCCAAAGTTTGGGACGCCTCCGTTTACAAGAACCTCGTTTACCATACAAGTTCAATATCACAGAAAGTGAAAAATGGATAAAGAACTTGTGGTACTTACGTACAATGCAGTATCACTCAGCAATGAAATCTATGTCATCAGGCCCGTAGCAGCATAATGAGTGGATTCAGGTACGATGATTCTAACTGAAATAAGTCACACAGAAAAAGAAACATCATAAGATATCACTAATACACGGAATGTAAACTTGGCTACACAGGAACTGCATTCCAAAACAGAACAGGGTCTCAAATTTAGAAAACCAACTTATGCTTGCTTAAGGGTAAAGGTGAGTTGGGGTGCTGCATAAAACCAGAGATTGAAATGAGCACAGATAAAGTTCCTTAAGCCAAATACGGAATAGACAAGAGCTACTCCTTGCTCAACGAAATGGACTCAACACCCCATATTAAACGCCTAAGAATGTACCTGACTAGTAAGTATCTTAAAACCTATGGATTGCTATGTCTCCGAAAGAGAATCAAGCATGTGTACAGGGGCATAAACGCAGCAGTGATAGGATTGGAGAGGTTCGGTGAGCAAATGAAGACCCTTTGAAGTCATATTGCATGGTACCCATACCACGGATTTCAACTCCCCAGGTTTAAGGTATTCTTCCTTCAGCTAAAACATGCATGTGGAACCCAGAGTATGATCAACCATGTGATCGGGCGACGTGTTCAAATATGTCTCAGTTTTCCTCCCCTGGTACTCGGGTGCAACATTCCAGACGCTTTACTAACACTCTCCCCACTTGGAGAGTCAGTCCCTTTAACCTCCTGTTTGGCCCAGTTTGCAATTTCTGCGGAAGATGAACAGGAATAGCGAGAACCAATGAGAGGCTAGCTGGAGGTGTCTGGACGGGCAAATTTAACTCTCATTTCCCACCAGGAAGAGGAATTAACCAAAGGCTCAGCATGCCGGGCCGGAACCAGATTAGGGCCTGAAGCCATCCTGCGGTGTTGCGGCCAGGTCACAAGAAAGCGAGTTGAAGAAAGGAGCTCAGGGGCACTGTAATTCACAAACCTGCAGAGTTATAAATGACAGCTATCGTCCAAAAATAGACTGAAGTAAGGCTGCCAAGAGGACTTGAAAGCGGGGCAGAATTGCAGGAAACCGATTTCAGGAGGTAGACTGGAATTGCATTGAAAGCATAGGAAAAGAGGCAGAACGTCCACAATGATGCACTTGGCCAAAAAGGGCGTATGCGTTTTTTCCTGAATATATTCAGGAAAAAACGCATACGCCCTTTTTGGCCAACCAAGCAAGCTTGCAAAGGAAATCTGCACTACAATGAAGTCTCACTTCCCCCCGGTCAAAAGGGCCATCTGAATAAAGTGTAAAATCCAGAAAGGCAGGACAGGCCATGGAGAACTGGGAGCCTTGTTATGCTGATGGGCGGGATGTAAATTGCCAACAACCACTCGGGAGAAGTGTATGGTGTTTCCTGAAACATCTAAAAAACAAAGCAACAGAGCCTAGGGCACTGCCACTTATGGTCCTATAGCTTAGGGAAATTAAAATAAAAAAGACACAGCCACCCCAAAGTTTGGGACGCCTCTGTTTACAAGAACCTCGTTTACAGTACAAGTTCAACATCGCAGAAAGTGAAAAATGGATAAAGAAGTTGTGGTATTTACTTACAAAGCAATATCACTCAGCAATGAAATCTATGTCATCAGGCCCTTAGCAGCACAATGAGTGGATTCAGGTATGATGATTCTAACTGAAATAAGTCACACAGAAAAAGAAACATCATAAGGTATCAGTAATACACGGAATGTAAACTTGGCTACACAGGAACTGAATTACAGAACAGAACAGGGTCTCAAATTTAGAAAACCAACTTATGCTTGCTTAAGGGTAAAGGTGAGTTGGGGTGCTGCATAAAACCAGAGATTGAAATGAGCACAGATAAAGTTCCTTAAGTCAAATATGGAATAGACAAGAGCTACTCCTTGCTCAACGAAATGGACTCAACACCGCATATTAAACGCCTAAGAATGTACCTGACTAGTAAGTATCTTAAAACCTATGGATTGCTATGTCTCCGAAAGAGAATCAAGCATGTGTACAGGGGCATAAACGCAGCAGTGATAGGATTGGAGAGGTTCGGTGAGCAAATGAAGACCCTTTGAAGTCATATTGCATGGTACCCATTACACGGGTCTCAACTCTCCAGGTTTAAGGTATTCTTCCTTCAGCTAAAACATGCATGTGGAACCCAAGTATGATCAACCATGTGAACGGGAGACGTGTTCAAATATGTCTCAGTTTTCCTCCCCTGGTACTCGGGTGCAACATTCCAGACGCTTTACTAACACTCTCCCCACTTGGAGAGTCAGCGCCTTTAACCTCCTGTTTGGCACAGTTTGCAATTTCTGCGGAAGATGAACAGGAATAGCGAGAACCAATGAGAGGCTAGCTGGAGGTGTCTGGACGGGCAAATTTAACTCTCATTTCCTACCAGGAAGAGGAATTAACCAAAGGCTCATCGTGCCATGCCAGAATCAGTTTAGGGCCTGAAGCCATCTTGCGGTGTTGCGGCCAGCTCAAAAGAAAGCGAGTTGAAGAAAGGAGCTCAGGGGCACTGTAATTCACAAACCTGCAGAGTTATAAATGACAGCTATCGTCCAAAAATAGACTGAAGTAAGGCTGCCAAGAGGACTTGAAAGCGGGGCAGAATTGCAGGAAACCGATTTCAGGAGGTAGACTGGAATTGCATTGAAAGCATAGGAAAAGAGGCAGAACGTCCACAATGATGCACTTGGCCAAAAAGGGCGTATGCGTTTTTTCCTGAATATATTCAGGAAAAAACGCATACGCCCTTTTTGGCCAACCAAGCAAGCTTGCAAAGGAAATCTGCACTACAATGAAGTCTCACTTCCCCCCGGTCAAAAGGGCCATCTGAAAAAAGTGTAAAATCCAGAAAGGCAGGACAGACGATGGAGAACTGGGAGCCTTGTTATGCTGATGGGCGGGATGTAAATTGCCAACAACCACTCTGGAGAAGTGTATGGTGTTTCCTGAAACATCTAAAAAACAAAGCAACAGAGCCTAGGGCACTTCCACTTATGGTCCTATAGCTTAGGGAAATTAAAATCAAAAAGACACAGCCACCCCAAAGTTTGGGACGCCTCCGTTTACAAGAACCTCGTTTACCGTACAAGTTCAATATCACAGAAAGTGAAAAATGGATAAAGAATTTGTGGTACTTACGTACAATGCAGTATCAGTCAGCAATGAAATCTATGTCATCAGGCCCGTAGCAGCATAATGAGTGGATTCAGGTACGATGATTCTAACTGAAATAAGTCACACAGAAAAAGAAACATCATAAGATATCACTAATACACGGAATGTAAACTTGGCTACACAGGAACTGCATTCCAAAACAGAACAGGGTCTCAAATTTAGAAAACCAACTTATGCTTGCTTCAGGGGAAAGGTGAGTTGGGGTGCTGCATAAAACCAGAGATTGAAATGAGCACAGATAAAGTTCCTTAAGCCAAATATGGAATAGACAAGAGCTACTCCTTGCTCAACGAAATGGACTCAACACCCCATATTAAACGCCTAAGAATGTACCTGACTAGTAAGTATCTTAAAACCTATGGATTGCTATGTCTCCAAAAGAGAATCAAGCGTGTGTACAGGGGCATAAACGCAGCAGTGATAGGATTGGAGAGGTTCGGTGAGCAAATAAAGACCCTTTGAAGTCATATTGCATGGTACCCATTCCACGGGTCTCAACTCTCAAGGTTTAAGGTATTCTTCCTTCAGCTAAAACATGCATGTGGAACCCAGAGTATGATCAACCATGTGAACGGGAGACGTGTTCAAATATGTCTCAGTTTTCCTCCCCTGGTACTCGGGTGCAACATTCCAGACGCTTTACTAACACTCTCCCGACTTGGAGAGTCAGTCCCTTTAACCTCCTGTTTGGCCCAGTTTGCAATTTCTGCGGAAGATGAACAGGAATATCGAGAACCAATGAGAGACTAGCTGGAGGTGTCTGAACGGGCAAATTTAACTCTCATTTCCCACCAGGAAGAGGAATTAACCAAAGGCTCAGCGTGCCGGGCCGGAACCAGATTAGGGCCTGAAGCCATCCTGCGGTGTTGCGGCCAGGTCACAAGAAAGCGAGTTGAAGAAAGGAGCTCAGGGGCACTGTAATTCACAAACCTGCAGAGTTATAAATGACAGCTATCGTCCAAAAATAGACTGAAGTAAGGCTGCCAAGAGGACTTGAAAGCGGGGCAGAATGGCAGGAAACCGATTTCAGGAGGTAGACTGGAATTGCATTGAAAGCATAGGAAAAGAGGCAGAACGTCCACAATGATGCACTTGGCCAAAAAGGGCGTATGCGTTTTTTCCTGAATATATTCAGGAAAAAACGCATACGCCCTTTTTGGCCAACCAAGCAAGCTTGCAAAGGAAATCTGCACTACAATGAAGTCTCACTTCCCCCCGGTCAAAAGGGCCATCTGAAAAAAGTGTCAAATCCAGAAAGGCAGGACAGGCCATGGAGAACTGGGAGCCTTGTTATGCTGATGGGCGGGATGTAAATTGCCAACAACCACTCGGGAGAAGTGTATGGTGTTTCCTGAAACATCTAAAAAACAAAGCAACAGAACCTAGTGCACTTCCACTTATGGTCCTATAGCTTAGGGAAATTAAAATCAAAAAGACACAGCCACCCCAAAGTTTGGAACGGCTCTGTTTACAAGAACCTCGTTTACAGTACAAGTTCAACATCGCAGAAAGTGAAAAATGGATAAAGAAGTTGTGGTATTTACTTACAAAGCAATATCACTCAGCAATGAAATCTGTGTCATCAGGCCCTTAGCAGCACAATGAGTGGATTCAGGTATGATGATTCTAACTGAAGTAAGTCACACAGAAAAAGAAACATCATAAGATATCAGTAATACACGGAATGTAAACTTGGCTACACAGGAACTGAATTACAGAACAGAACAGGGACTCAAATTTAGAAAACCAACTCATGCTTGCTTAAGGGTAAAGGTGAGTTGGGGTGCTGCATAAAACCAGAGATTGAAATGAGCACAGATAAAGTTCCTTAAGCCAAATATGGAATAGACAAGAGCTACTCCTTGCTCAACGAAATGGACTCAACAACGCATATTAAACGCCTAAGAATGTAC
Organism: Delphinus delphis; assembly: GCF_949987515.2. Taxonomy (NCBI): domain Eukaryota; kingdom Metazoa; phylum Chordata; class Mammalia; order Artiodactyla; family Delphinidae; genus Delphinus; species Delphinus delphis. Next base: position 261,372 of record NW_027192756.1, read on the forward strand.
CTGACTAGTAAGTATCTTAAAACCTATGGATTGCTATGTCTCCAAAAGAGAATCAAGCATGTGTACAGGGGCATAAACGCAGCAGTGATAGGATTGGAGAGGTTGGGTGAGCAAATGAAGACCCTTTGAACTCATATTGCATGGTACCCATTCCACGTGTTTCAACTACCTAGGTTTAAGGTATTCTTCCTTCAGCTAAAACATGCATGTGGAACCTAGAGTATGATCAACCATGTGATCGGGAGACGTGTTCAAATATGTCTCAGTTTTCGTACCCTGGTACTCGGGTGCAACATTCCAGACGCTTTACTAACACTCTCCCCACTTGGAGAGTCAGTCCCTTTAACCTCCTGTTGGCCCAGTTTGCAATTTCTGCGGAAGATGAACAGGAATAGCAAGAACCAATGAGAGGCTAGCTGGAGGTGTCTGGACGGGCAAATTTAACTCTCATTTCCTACCAGGAAGAGGAATTAACCAAAGGCTCAGCATGCCGGGCCGGAACCAGATTAGGGCCTGAAGCCATCCTGCGGTGTTGCGGCCAGGTCACAAGAAAGCGAGTTGAAGAAAGGAGCTCAGGGGCACTGTAATTCACAAACCTGCAGAGTTATAAATGACAGCTATCGTCCAAAAATAGACTGAAGTAAGGCTGCCAAGAGGACTTGAAAGCGGGGCAGAATTGCAGGAAACCGATTTCAGGAGGTAGACTGGAATTGCATTGAAAGCATAGGAAAAGAGGCAGAACGTCCACAATGATGCACTTGGCCAAAAAGGGCGTATGCGTTTTTTCCTGAATATATTCAGGAAAAAACGCATACGCCCTTTTTGGCCAACCAAGCAAGCTTGCAAAGGAAATCTGCACTACAATGAAGTCTCACTTCCCCCCGGTCTAAAGGGCCATCTGAAAAAAGTGTAAAATCCAGAAAGGCAGGACAGGCCAAGGAGAACTGGGAGCCTTGTTATGCTGATGGGCGGGATGTAAATTGCCAACAACCACTCGGGAGAAGTGTATGGTGTTTCCTGAAACATCTAAAAAACAAAGCAACAGAGCCTAGGGCACTTCCACTTATGGTCCTATAGCTTAGGGAAATTAAAATCAAAAAGACACAGCCACCCCAAAGTTTGGGACGACTCCTTTTACAAGAACCTCGTTTACCGTACAAGTTCAATATCACAGAAAGTGAAAAATGGATAAAGAACTTGTGGTACTTACGTACAATGCAGTATCAGTCAGCAATGAAATCTATGTCATCAGGCCCGTAGCAGCATAATGAGTGGATTCAGGTACGATGATTCTAACTGAAATAAGTCACACAGAAAAAGAAACATCATCAGATATCACTAATACACGGAATGTAAACTTGGCTACACAGGAACTGCATTCCAAAACAGAACAGGGTCTCAAATTTAGAAAACCAACTTATGCTTGCTTCAGGGGAAAGGTGAGTTGGGTTGCTGCATAAAACCAGAGATTGAAATGAGCACAGATAAAGTTCCTTAAGCCAAATATGGAATAGACAAGAGCTACTCCTTGCTCAACGAAATGGACTCAACACCCCATATTAAACGCCTAAGAATGTACCTGACTAGTAAGTATCTTAAAATCTATGGATTGCTATGTCTCCAAAAGAGAATCAAGCGTGTGTACAGGGGCATAAACGCAGCAGTGATAGGATTAAAGAGGTTCGGTGAGCAAATGAAGACCCTTTGAAGTCATATTGCATGGTACCCATTCCACGGGTCTCAACTCTCCAGGTTTAAGGTATTCTTCCTTCAGCTAAAACATACATGTGGAACCCAGAGTATGATCAACCATGTGAACGGGAGACGTGTTCAAATATGTCTCAGTTTTCCTCCCCTGGTACTCGGGTGCAACATTCCAGATGCTTTACTAACACTCTCCCGACTTGGAGAGTCAGTCCCTTTAACCTCCTGTTTGGCCCAGTTTGCAATTTCTGCGGAAGATGAACAGGAATAGCGAGAACCAATGAGAGACTAGCTGGAGGTGTCTGAACGGGCAAATTTAACTCTCATTTCCCACCAGGAAGAGGAATTAACCAAAGGCTCAGCATGCCGGGCCGGAACCAGATTAGGGCCTGAAGCCATCCTGTGGTGTTGCGGCCAGGTCACAAGAAAGCGAGTTGAAGAAAGGAGCTCAGGGGCACTGTAATTCACAAACCTGCAGAGTTATAAATGACAGCTATCGTCCAAAAATAGACTGAAGTAAGGCTGCCAAGAGGACTTGAAAGCGGGGCAGAATTGCAGGAAACCGATTTCAGGAGGTAGACTGGAATTGCATTGAAAGCATAGGAAAAGAGGCAGAACGTCCACAATGATGCACTTGGCCAAAAAGGGCGTATGCGTTTTTTCCTGAATATATTCAGGAAAAAACGCATACGCCCTTTTTGGCCAACCAAGCAAGCTTGCAAAGGAAATCTGCACTACAATGAAGTCTCACTTCCCCCCGGTCAAAAGGGCCATCTGAAAAAAGTGTAAAATCCAGAAAGTCAACAGGCCATTGAGAACTGGGAGCCTTGTTATGCTGATGGGCGGGATGTAAATTGCCAACAGACACTCGGGAGAAGTGTATGGTGTTTCCTGAAACATCTAAAAAACAAAGCAACAGAACCTAGGGCACTTCCACTTATGGTCCTATAGCTTAGGGAAATTAAAATCAAAAAGACACAGCCACCCCAAAGTTTGGAACGGCTCTGTTTACAAGAACCTCGTTTACAGTACAAGTTCAACATCGCAGAAAGTGAAAAATGGAGAAAGAAGTTGTGGTATTTACTTACAAAGCAATATCACTCAGCAATGAAATCTGTGTCATCAGGCCCTTAGCAGCACAATGAGTGGATTCAGGTATGATGATTCTAACTGAAGTAAGTCACAGAAAAAGAAACATCATAAGATATCAGTAATACACGGAATGTAAACTTGGCTACACAGGAACTGAATTACAGAGCAGAACAGGGACTCAAATTTAGAAAACCAACTTATGCTTGCTTAAGGGTAAAGGTGAGTTGGGGTGCTGCATAAAACCAGAGATTGAAATGAGCACAGATAAAGTTCCTTAAGCCAAATATGGAATAGACAAGAGCTACTCCTTGCTCAACGAAATGGACTCAACACCCCATATTAAACGCCTAAGAATGTACCTGACTTGTAAGTATCTTAAAACCTATGGATTGCTATGTCTCCAAAAGAGAATCAAGCATGTGTACAGGGGCATAAACGCAGCAGTGATAGGATTGGAGAGGTTGGGTGAGCAAATGAAGACCCTTTGAACTCATATTGCATGGTACCCATTCCACGTGTTTCAACTACCTAGGTTTAAGGTATTCTTCCTTCAGCTAAAACATGCATGTGGAACCTAGAGTATGATCAACCATGTGATCGGGAGACGTGTTCAAATATGTCTCAGTTTTCGTACCCTGGTACTCGGGTGCAACATTCCAGACGCTTTACTAACACTCTCCCGACTTGGAGAGTCAGTCCCTTTAACCTCCTGTTTGGCCCAGTTTGCAATTTCTGCGGAAGATGAACAGGAATAGCGAGAACCAATGGAGACTAGCTGGAGGTGTCTGGACGGGCAAATTTAACTCTCATTTCCTACCAGGAAGAGGAATTAACCAAAGGCTCAGCATGCCATGCCAGAATCAGATTAGGGCCTGAAGCCATCCTGCGGTGTTGCGGCCAGGTCACAAGAAAGCGAGTTGAAGAAAGGAGCTCAGGGGCACTGTAATTCACAAACCTGCAGAGTTATAAATGACAGCTATCGTCCAAAAATAGACTGAAGTAAGGCTGCCAAGAGGACTTGAAAGCGGGGCAGAATTGCAGGAAACCGATTTCAGGAAGTAGACTGGAATTGCACTGAAAGCATAGGAAAAGAGGCAGAACGTCCACAATGATGCACTTGGCCAAAAAGGGCGTATGCGTTTTTTCCTGAATATATTCAGGAAAAAACGCATACGCCCTTTTTGGCCAACCAAGCAAGCTTGCAAAGGAAATCTGCACTACAATGAAGTCTCACTTCCCCTCAGTCAAAAGGGCCATCTGAAAAAAGTGTAAAATCCAGAAAGGCAGGACAGGCCATGGAGAACTGGGAGCCTTGTTATGCTGATGGGCGGGATGTAAATTGCCAACAGACACTTGGGAGAAGTGTATGGTGTTTCCTGAAACATCTAAAAAACAAAGCAACAGAGCCTAGGGCACTGCCACTTATGGTCCTATAGCTTAGGGAAATTAAAATCAAAAAGACACAGCCACCCCAAAGTTTGGGACGCCTCTGTTTACAAGAACCTCGTTTACAGTACAAGTTCAACATCGCAGAAAGTGAAAAATGGATAAAGAAGTTGTGGTATTTACTTACAAAGCAATATCACTCAGCAATGAAATCTATGTCATCAGGCCCTTAGCATCACAATGAGTGGATTCAGGTATGATGATTCTAAATGAAATAAGTCACACAGAAAATGAAACATCATAAGATATCAGTAATACACGGAATGTAAACTTGGCTACACAGGAACTGAATTACAGAACAGAACAGGGTCTCAAATTTAGAAAACCAACTTATGCTTGCTTAAGGGTAAAGGTGAGTTGGGGTGCTGCATAAATCCAGAGATTGAAATGAGCACAGATAAAGTTCCTTAAGTCAAATATGGAATAGACAAGAGCTACTCCTTGCTCAACGAAATGGACTCAACAACGCATATTTAACGCCTAAGAATGTACCTGACTAGTAAGTATCTTAAAACCTATGGATTGCTATGTCTCCAAAAGAGAATCAAGCATGTGTACAGGGGCATAAACACAGCAGTGATAGGATTGGAGAGGTTCGGTGAGCAAATGAAGACCCTTTGAAGTCATATTGCATGGTACCCATTCCACGGGTCTCAACTCTCCATGTTTATGGTATTCTTCCTTCAGCTAAAACATGCATGTGGAACCCAAGTATGATCAACCATGTGAACGGGAGACGTGTTCAAATATGTCTCAGTTTTCCTCCCCTGGTACTCGGGTGCAACATTCCAGACGCTTTACTAACACTCTCCCCACTTGGAGAGTCAGCGCCTTTAACCTCCTGTTTGGCCCAGTTTGCAATTTCTGCGGAAGATGAACAGGAATAGCGAGAACCAATGAGAGGCTAGCTGGAGGTGTCTGGACGGGCAAATTTAACTCTCATTTCCCACCAGGAAGAGGAAATAACCAAAGGCTCAGCATGCCGTACCAGAACCAGATTAGGGCCTGAAGCCATCCTGCGGTGTTGCGGCCAGCTCAAAAGAAAGCGAGTTGAAGAAAGGAGCTCAGGGGCACTGTAATTCACAAACCTGCAGAGTTATAAATGACAGCTATCGTCCAAAAATAGACTGAAGTAAGGCTGCCAAGAGGACTTGAAAGCGGGGCAGAATTGCAGGAAACCGATTTCAGGAGGTAGACTGGAATTGCATTGAAAGCATAGGAAAAGAGGCAGAACGTCCACAATGATGCACTTGGCCAAAAAGGGCGTATGCGTTTTTTCCTGAATATATTCAGGAAAAAACGCATACGCCCTTTTTGGCCAACCAAGCAAGCTTGCAAAGGAAATCTGCACTACAATGAAGTCTCACTTCCCCCCGGTCAAAAGGGCCATCTGAAAAAAGTGTAAAATCCAGAAAGGCAGGACAGGCCATGGAGAACTGGGAGCCTTGTTATGCTGATGGGCGGGATGTAAATTGCCAACAACCACTCAGGAGAAGTGTATGGTGTTTCCTGAAACATCTAAAAAACAAAGCAACAGAGCCTAGGGCACTTCCACTTATGGTCCTATAGCTTAGGGAAATTAAAATCAAAAAGACACAGCCACCCCAAAGTTTGGGACGCCTCCGTTTACAAGAACCTCGTTTACCGTACAAGTTCAATATCACAGAAAGTGAAAAATGGATAAAGAACTTGTGGTACTTACGTACAATGCAGTATCAGTCAGCAATGAAATCTATGTCATCAGGCCCGTAGCAGCATAATGAGTGGATTCAGGTACGATGATTCTAACTGAAATAAGTCACACAGAAAAAGAAACATCATAAGATATCACTAATACACGGAATGTAAACTTGGCTACACAGGAACTGCATTCCAAAACAGAACAGGGTCTCAAATTTAGAAAACCAACTTATGCTTGCTTCAGGGGAAAGGTGAGTTGGGTTGCTGCATAAAACCAGAGATTGAAATGAGCACAGATAAAGTTCCTTAAGCCAAATATGGAATAGACAAGAGCTACTCTTTGCTCAACGAAATGGACTCAACACCCCATATTAAACGCATAAGAATGTACGTGACTAGTAAATATCTTAAAACCTATGGATTGCTATGTCTCCAAAAGAGAATCAAGCGTGTGTACAGGGGCATAAACGCAGCAGTGATAGGATTGGAGAGGTTCGGTGAGCAAATGAAGACCCTTTGAAGTCATATTGCATGGTACCCATTCCACGGGTCTCAACTCTCCAGGTTTAAGGTATTCTTCCTTCAGCTAAAACATGCATGTGGAACCCAGAGTATGATCAACCATGTGAACGGGAGACGTGTTCAAATATGTCTCAGTTTTCCTCCCCTGGTACTCGGGTGCAACATTCCAGACGCTTTACTAACACTCTCCCGACTTGGAGAGTCAGTCCCTTTAACCTCCTGTTTGGCCCAGTTTGCAATTTCTGCGGAAGATGAACAGGAATAGCGAGAACCAATGAGAGGCTAGCTGGAGGTGTCTGGACGGGCAAATTTAACTCTCATTTCCCACCAGGAAGAGGAATTAACCAAAGGCTCAGCATGCCGGGCCGGAACCAGATTAGGGCCTGAAGCCATCCTGCGGTGTTGCGGCCAGGTCACAAGAAAGCGAGTTGAAGAAAGGAGCTCAGGGGCACTGTAATTCACAAACCTGCAGAGTTATAAATGACAGCTATCGTCCAAAAATAGACTGAAGTAAGGCTGCCAAGAGGACTTGAAAGCGGGGCAGAATTGCAGGAAACCGATTTCAGGAGGTAGACTGGAATTGCATTGAAAGCATAGGAAAAGAGGCAGAACGTCCACAATGATGCACTTGGCCAAAAAGGGCGTATGCGTTTTTTCCCGAATATATTCAGGAAAAAACGCATACGCCCTTTTTGGCCAACCAAGCAAGCTTGCAAAGGAAATCTGCACTACAATGAAGTCTCACTTCCCCCCGGTCAAAAGGGCCATCTGAATAAAGTGTAAAATCCAGAAAGGCAGGACAGGCCATGGAGAACTGGGAGCCTTGTTATGCTGATGGGCGGGATGTAAATTGCCAACAGACACTCGGGAAAAGTGTATGTTGTTTCCTGATACATCTAAAAAACAAAGCAACAGAGCCTAGGGCACTTCCACTTATGGTCCTATAGCTTAGGGAAATTAAAATCAAAAAGACACAGCCACCCCAAAGTTTGGAACGGCTCTGTTTACAAGAACCTCGTTTACAGTACAAGTTCACCATCGCAGAAAGTGAAAAATGGAGAAAGAAGTTGTGGTATTTACTTACAAAGCAATATCACTCAGCAATGAAATCTGTGTCATCAGGCCCTTAGCAGCACAATGAGTGGATTCAGGTATGATGATTCTAACTGAAGTAAGTCACACAGAAAAAGAAACATCATAAGATATCAGTAATACACGGAATGTAAACTTGGCTACACAGGAACTGAATTACAGAACAGAACAGGGACTCAAATTAAGAAAAACAACTTATGCTTGCTTAAGGGTAAAGGTGAGTTGGGGTGCTGCATAAAACCAGAGATTGAAATGAGCACAGATAAAGTTCCTTAAGCCAAATATGGAATAGACAAGAGCTACTCCTTGCTCAACGAAATGGACTCAACACCGCATATTAAACGCCTAAGAATGTACCTGACTTGTAAGTATCTTAAAACCTATGGATTGCTATGTCTCCAAAAGAGAATCAAGCATGTGTACAGGGGCATAAACGCAGCAGTGATAGGATTGGAGAGGTTCGGTGAGCAAATGAAGACCCTTTGAAGTCATATTGCATGGTACCCATTCCACGGGTTTCAACTACCCAGGTTTAAGGTATTCTTCCTTCAGCTAAAACATGCATGTGGAACCTAGAGTATGATCAACCATGTGATCGGGAGACGTGTTCAAATATGTCTCAGTTTTCGTACCCTGGTACTCGGGTGCAACATTCCAGACGCTTTACTAACACTCTCCCGACTTGGAGAGTCAGTCCCTTTAACCTCCTGTTTGGCCCAGTTTGCAATTTCTGCGGAAGATGAACAGGAATAGCGAGAACCAATGGAGACTAGCTGGAGGTGTCTGGACGGGCAAATTTAACTCTCATTTCCTACCAGGAAGAGGAATTAACCAAAGGCTCAGCGTGCCGTACCGGAGCCAGATTAGGGCCTGAAGCCATCCTGCGGTGTTGCGGCCAGCTCAAAAGAAACCGAGTTGAAGAAAGGAGCTCAGGGGCACTGTAATTCACAAACCTGCAGAGTTATAAATGACAGCTATCGTCCAAAAATAGACTGAAGTAAGGATGCCAAGAGGACTTGAAAGCGGGGCAGAATTGCAGGAAACCGATTTCAGGAGGTAGACTGGAATTGCATTGAAAGCATAGGAAAAGAGGCAGAACGTCCACAATGATGCACTTGGCCAAAAAGGGCGTATGCGTTTTTTCCTGAATATATTCAGGAAAAAACGCATACGCCCCTTTTGGCCAACCAAGCAAGCTTGCAAAGGAAATCTGCACTACAATGAAGTCTCACTTCCCCCCGGTCAAAAGGGCCATCTGAAAAAAGTGTAAAATCCAGAAAGGCAGGACAGGCCATGGAGAACTGGGAGCCTTGTTATGCTCATGGGCGGGATGTAAATTGCCAAGAACCACTCGGGAGAAGTGTATGGTGTTTCTTGAAACATCTAAAAAACAAAGCAACAGAACCTAGGGCACTTCCACTTATGGTCCTATAGCTTAGGGAAATTAAAATCAAAAAGACACAGCCACCCCAAAGTTTGGAACGGCTCTGTTTACAAGAACCTCGTTTACAGTACAAGTTCAACATCGCAGAAAGTGAAAAATGGAGAAAGAAGTTGTGGTATTTACTTACAAAGCAATATCACTCAGCAATGAAATCTGTGTCATCAGGCCCTTAGCAGCACAATGAGTGGATTCAGGTATGATGATTCGAACTGAAATAAGTCACACAGAAAAAGAAACATCATAAGATATCAGTAATACACGGAATGTAAACTTGGCTACACAGGAACTGAATTACATAACAGAACAGGGTCTCAAATTTAGAAAACCAACGTATTCTTGCTTAAGGGTAAAGGTGAGTTGGGGTGCTGCATAAAACCAGAGATTGAAATGAGCACAGATAAAGTTCCTTAAGCCAAATATGGAATAGACAAGAGCTACTCCTTGCTCAACGAAATGGACTCAACACCGCATATTAAACGCCTAAGAATGTACCTGACTAGTAAGTATCTTAAAACCTATGGATTGCTATGTCTCCGAAAGAGAATCAAGCATGTGTACAGGGGCATAAACGCAGCAGTGATAGGATTGGAGAGGTTCGGTGAGCAAATGAAGACCCTTTGAACTCATATTGCATGGTACCCATTCCACGGGTTTCAACTACCCAGGTTTAAGGTATTCTTCCTTCAGCTAAAACATGCATGTGGAACCTAGAGTATGATCAACCATGTGAACGGGAGACGTGTTCAAATATGTCTCAGTTTTCCTCCCCTGGTACTCGGGTGCAACATTCCAGACGCTTTACTAACACTCTCCCCAGTTGGAGAGTCAGCGCCTTTAACCTCCTGTTTGGCCCAGTTTGCAATTTCTGCGGAAGATGAACAGGAATAGCGAGAACCAATGAGAGACTAGCTGGAGGTGTCTGGACGGGCAAATTTAACTCTCATTTCCCACCAGGAAGAGGAAATAACCAAAGGCTCAGCGTGCCGTGCCGGAACCAGATTAGGGCCTGAAGCCATCCTGCGGTGTTGCGGCCAGGTCACAAGAAAGCAAGTTGAAGAAAGGAGCTCAGGGGCACTGTAATTCACAAACCTGCAGAGTTATAAATGACAGCTATCGTCCAAAAATAGACTGAAGTAAGGCTGCCAAGAGGACTTGAAAGCGGGGCAGAATTGCAGGAAACTGATTTCAGGAGGTAGACTGGAATTGCATTGAAAGCATAGGAAAAGAGGCAGAACGTCCACAATGATGCACTTGGCCAAAAAGGGCGTATGCGTTTTTTCCTGAATATATTCAGGAAAAAACGCATACGCCCTTTTTGGCCAACCAAGCAAGCTTGCAAAGGAAATCTGCACTACAATGAAGTCTCACTTCCCCCCGGTCAAAAGGGCCATCTGAAAAAAGTGTAAAATCCAGAAAGGCAGGACAGGCCATGGAGAACTGGGAGCCTTGTTATGCTGATGGGCGGGATGTAAATTGCCAACAGACACTCCGGAGAAGTGTATGGTGTTTCCTGAAACATCTAAAAAACAAAGCAACAGAGCCAAGGGCACTTCCACTTATGTTACTATAGCTTAGGGAAATTAAAATCAAAAAGACACAGCCACCCCAAAGTTTGGGACGCCTCCGTTTACAAGAACCTCGTTTACCGTACAAGTTCAATATCACAGAAAGTGAAAAATGGATAAAGAACTTGTGATACTTACGTACAATGCAGTATCACTCAGCAATGAAATCTATGTCATCAGGCCCGTAGCAGCATAATGAGTGGATTCAGGTACGATGATTCTAACTGAAATAAGTCACACAGAAAAAGAAACATCATAAGATATCACTAATACACGGAATGTAAACTTGGCTACACAGGAACTGCATTCCAAAACAGAACAGGGTCTCAAATTTAGAAAACCAACTTATGCTTGCTTCAGGGGAAAGGTGAGTTGGGGTGCTGCATAAAACCAGAGATTGAAATGAGCACAGATCAAGTTCCTTAAGCCAAATATAGAATAGACAAGAGCTACTCCTTGCTCAACGAAATGGACTCAAAACCGCATATTAAACGCCTAAGAATGTACCTGACTAGTAACTATCTTAAAACCTATGGATTGCTATGTCTCCAAAAGAGAATCAAGCGTATGTACAGGGGCATAAACGAAGCAGTGATAGGATTGGAGAGGTTCGGTGAGCAAATGAAGACCCTTTGAAGTCATATTGCATAGTACCCATTCCACGGGTTTCAACTACCCAGGTTTTAGGTATTCTTCCTTCAGCTAAAACATGCATGTGGAACCCAGAGTATGATCAACCATGTGATCGGGAGACGTGTTCAAATATGTCTCAGTTTTCCTCCCCTGGTACTCGGATGCAACATTCCAGACGCTTTACTAACACTCTCCCCACTTGGAGAGTCAGTCCCTTTAACCTCCTGTTTGGCCCAGTTTGCAATTTCTGCGGAAGATGAACAGGAATAGCGAGAACCAATGAGAGGCTAGCTGGAGGTGTCTGGACGGGCAAATTTAACTCTCATTTCCCAACAGGAAAGGGAAATAACCAAAGGCTCAGCATGCCGTACCGGAACCAGATTAGGGCCTGAAGCCATCCTGCGGTGTTGCGGCCAGGTCACAAGAAAGCGAGTTGAAGAAAGGAGCTCAGGGACACTGTAATTCACAAACCTGCAGAGTTATAAATGACAGCTATCGTCCAAAAATATACTGAAGTAAGGCTGCCAAGCGGCCTTGAAAGGGGGGCAGAATTGCAGGAAACCGATTTCAGGAGGTAGACTGGAATTGCATTGAAAGCATAGGAAAAGAGGCAGAACGTCCACAATGATGCACTTGGCCAAAAAGGGCGTATGCGTTTTTTCCTGAATATATTCAGGAAAAAACGCATACGCCCTTTTTGGCCAACCAAGCAAGCTTGCAAAGGAAATCTGCACTACAATGAAGTCTCACTTCCCCCCGGTCAAAAGGGCCATCTGAAAAAAGTGTAAAATCCAGAAAGGCAGGACAGGCCATGGAGAACTGGGAGCCTTGTTATGCTGATGGGCGGGATGTAAATTGCCAACAACCACTCGGGAGAAGTGTATGGTGTTTCCTGAAACATCTAAAAAACAAAGCAACAGAACCTAGGGCACTTCCACTTATGGTCCTATAGCTTAGGGAAATTAAAATCAAAAAGACACAGCCACCCCAAAGTTTGGAACGGCTCTGTTTACAAGAACCTCGTTTACAGTACAAGTTCAACATCGCAGAAAGTGAAAAATGGATAAAGAAGTTGTGGTATTTACTTACAAAGCAATATCACTCAGCAATGAAATCTGTGTCATCAGGCCCTTAGCAGCACAATGAGTGGATTCAGGTATGATGATTCTAACTGAAATAAGTCACACAGAAAAAGAAACATCATAAGATATCAGTAATACACGGAATGTAAACTTGGCTACACAGGAACTGAATTACAGAACAGAACAGGGTCTCAAATTTAGAAAACCAACTTATGCTTGCTTAAGGGTAAAGGTGAGTTAGGGTGCTGCATAAAACCAGAGATTGAAATGAGCACAGATAAAGTTCCTTAAGCCAAATATGGAATAGACAAGAGCTACTCCTTGCTCAACGAAATGGACTCAACACCCCATATTAAACGCCTAAGAATGTACCTGACTAGTAAGTATCTTAAAACCTATGGATTGCTATGTCTCCGAAAGAGAATCAAGCATGTGTACAGGGGCATAAACGCAGCAGTGATAGGATTGGAGAGGTTCGGTGAGCAAATGAAGACCCTTTGAAGTCATATTGCATGGTACCCATTCCACGGGTTTCAACTACCCAGGTTTAAGGTATTCTTCCTTCAGCTAAAACATGCATGTGGAACCTAGAGTATGATCAACCATGTGATCGGGAGACGTGTTCAAATATGTCTCAGTTTTCCTCCCCTGGTACTCGGGTGCAACATTCCAGACGCTTTACTAACACTCTCCCCTCTTGGAGAGTCAGCGCCTTTAACCTCCTGTTTGGCCCAGTTTGCAATTTCTGCGGAAGATGAACAGGAATAGCAAGAACCAATGAGAGGCTAGCTGGAGGTGTCTGGACGGGCAAATTTAACTCTCATTTCCCACCAGGAAGAGGAAATAACCAAAGGCTCAGCGTGCCGTACCGGAGCCAGATTAGGGCCTGAAGCCATCCTGCGGTGTTGCGGCCAGCTCAAAAGAAAGCGAGTTGAAGAAAGGAGCTCAGGGGCACTGAAATTCACAAACCTGCAGAGTTATAAATGACAGCTATCGTCCAAAAATAGACTGAAGTAAGGCTGCCAAGAGGACTTGAAAGCGGGGCAGAATTGCAGGAAACCGATTTCAGGATGTAGACTGGATTTGCATTGAAAGCATAGGAAAAGAGGCAGAACGTCCACAATGATGCACTTGGCCAAAAAGGGCGTATGTGTTTTTTCCTGAATATATTCAGGAAAAAACGCATACGCCCTTTTTGGCCAACCAAGCAAGCTTGCAAAGGAAATCTGCACTGCAATGAAGTCTCACTTCCCCCCAGTCAAAAGGGCCATCTGAAAAAAGTGTAAAATCCAGAAAGGCAGGACAGGCCATGGAGAACTGGGAGCCTTGTTATGCTGATGGGCGGGATGTAAATTGCCAACAGACACTCCGGAGAAGTGTATGGTGTTTCCTGAAACATCTAAAAAACAAAGCAACAGAACCTAGGGCACTTCCACTTATGGTCCTATAGCTTAGGGAAATTAAAATCAAAAAGACACAGCCACCCCAAAGTTTGGAACGGCTCTGTTTACAAGAACCTCGTTTACAGTACAAGTTCAACATCGCAGAAAGTGAAAAATGGATAAAGAAGTTGTGGTATTTACTTACAAAGCAATATCACTCAGCAATGAAATCTGTGTCATCAGGCCCTTAGCAGCACAATGAGTGGATTCAGGTATGATGATTCTAACTGAAGTAAGTCACACAGAAAAAGAAACATCATAAGATATCAGTAATACACGGAATGTAAACTTGGCTACACAGGAACTGAATTACAGAACAGAACAGGGTCTCAAATTTAGAAAACCAACTTATGCTTGCTTAAGGGTAAAGGTGAGTTGGGGTGCTGCATAAAACCAGATATTGAAATGAGCACAGATAAAGTTCCTTAAGTCAAATATGGAATAGACAAGAGCTACTCCTTGCTCAACGAAATGGACTCAACACCGCATATTAAACGCCTAAGAATGTACCTGACTAGTAAGTATCTTAAAACCTATGGATTGTTATGTCTCCGAAAGAGAATCAAGCATGTGTACAGGGGCATAAACGCAGCAGTGATAGGATTGGAGAGGTTCGGTGAGAAAATGAAGACCCTTTGAAGTCATATTGCATGGTACCCATTACACGGGTCTTAACTCTCCAGGTTTAAGGTATTCTTCCTTCAGCTAAAACAAGCATGTGGAACCTAGAGTATGATCAACCATGTGATCGGGAGACGTGTTCAAATATGTCTCAGTTTTCCTCCCCTGGTACTCGGGTACAACATTCCAGACGCTTTACTAACACTCTCCCCACTTGGAGAGTCAGCGCCTTTAACCTCCTGTTTGGCACAGTTTGCAATTTCTGCGGAAGATGAACAGGAATAGCGAGAACCAATGAGAGGCTAGCTGGAGGTGTCTGGACGGGCAAATTTAACTCTCATTTCCCACCAGGAAGAGGAAATAACCAAAGGCTCAGCGTGCCGTACCGGAGCCAGATTAGGGCCTGAAGCCATCCTGCGGTGTTGCGGCCAGCTCAAAAGAAAGCGAGTTGAAGAAAGGAGCTCAGGGGCACTGAAATTCACAAACCTGCAGAGTTATAAATGACAGCTATCGTCCAAAAATAGACTGAAGTAAGGCTGCCAAGAGGACTTGAAAGCGGGGCAGAATTGCAGGAAACCGATTTCAGGATGTAGACTGGATTTGCATTGAAAGCATAGGAAAAGAGGCAGAACGTCCACAATGATGCACTTGGCCAAAAAGGGCGTATGCGTTTTTTCCTGAATATATTCAGGAAAAAACGCATACGCCCTTTTTGGCCAACCAAGCAAGCTTGCAAAGGAAATCTGCACTGCAATGAAGTCTCACTTCCCCCCAGTCAAAAGGGCCATCTGAAAAAAGTGTAAAATCCGGAAAGGCAGGACAGGCCATGGGGAACTGGGAGCCTTGTTATGCTGATGGGCGGGATGTAAATTGCCAACAAGCACTCGGGAGAAGTGTATGGTGTTTCCTGAAACATCTAAAAAACAAAGCAACAGAACCTAGGGCACTTCCACTTATGGTCCTATAGCTTAGGGAAATTAAAATCAAAAAGACACAGCCACCCCAAAGTTTGGAACAGCTCTGTTTACAAGAACCTCGTTTACAGTACAAGTTCAACATCGCAGAAAGTGAAAAATGGATAAAGAAGCTGTGGTATTTACTTACAAAGCAATATCACTCAGCAATGAAATCTGGGTCATCAGGCCCTTAGCAGCACAATGAGTGGATTCAGGTACGATGATTCTAACTGAAATAAGTCACACAGAAAAAGAAACATCATAAGATATCAGTAATACACGGAATGTAAACTTGGCTACACAGGAACTGCATTCCAAAACAGAACACGGTCTCAAATTTAGAAAACCAACTTATGCTTGCTTAAGGGGAAAGGTGAGTTGGGGTGCTGCATAAAACCAGAGATTGAAATGAGCACAGATAAAGTTCCTTAAGCCAAATATGGAATAGACAGAGCTACTCCTTGCTCAACGAAATGGACTCAACACCCCATATTAAAGGCCTAAGAATGTACCTGACTAGTAAGTATCTTAAAACCTATGGATTGCTATGTCTCCGAAAGAGAATCAAGCATGTGTACAGGGGCATAAACGCAGCAGTGATAGGATTGGAGAGGTTCGGTGAGCAAATGAAGACCCTTTGAAGTCATATTGCATGGTACCCATTCCACGGGTTTCAACTACCCAGGTTTAAGGTATTCTTCCTTCAGCTAAAACATGCATGTGGAACCTAGAGTATGATCAACCATGTGATCGGGAGACGTGTTCAAATATGTCTCAGTTTTCCTCCCCTGGTACTCGGGTGCAACATTCCAGACGCTTTACTAACACTCTCCCCACTTGGAGAGTCAGTCCCTTTAACCTCCTGTTTGGCCCAGTTTGCAATTTCTGCGGAAGATGAACAGGAATAGCGAGAACCAATGAGAGGCTAGCTGGAGGTGTCTGGACGGGCAAATTTAACTCTCATTTCCCACCAGGAAGAGGAATTAACCAAAGGCTCAGCATGCCGGGCCGGAACCAGATTAGGGCCTGAAGCCATCCTGCGGTGTTGCGGCCAGGTCACAAGAAAGCGAGTTGAAGAAAGGAGCTCAGGGGCACTGTAATTCACAAACCTGCAGAGTTATAAATGACAGCTATCGTCCAAAAATAGACTGAAGTAAGGCTGCCAAGAGGACTTGAAAGCGGGGCAGAATTGCAGGAAACCGATTTCAGGAGGTAGACTGGAATTGCATTGAAAGCATAGGAAAAGAGGCAGAACGTCCACAATGATGCACTTGGCCAAAAAGGGCGTATGCGTTTTTTCCTGAATATATTCAGGAAAAAACGCATACGCACTTTTTGGCCAACCAAGCAAGCTTGCAAAGGAAATCTGCACTACAATGAAGTCTCACTTCCCCCTGGTCAAAAGGGCCATCTCAAAAAAGTGTAAAATCCAGAAAGGCAGGACAGGCCATGGAGAACTGGGAGCCTTGTTATGCTGATGGGCGGGATGTAAATTGCCAACAGACACTCGGGAGATGTGTATGGTGTTTCCTGAAACATCTAAAAAACAAAGCAACAGAACCTAGGGCACTTCCACTTATGGTCCTATAGCTTAGGGAAATTAAAATCAAAAAGACACAGCCACCCCAAAGTTTGGAACGGCTCTGTTTACAAGAACCTCGTTTACAGTACAAGTTCAACATCGCAGAAAGTGAAAAATGGATAAAGAAGTTGTGGTATTTACTTACAAAGCAATATCACTCAGCAATGAAATCTGTGTCATCAGGCCCTTAGCAGCACAATGAGTGGATTCAGGTATGACGATTCTAACTGAAATAAGTCACACAGAAAAAGAAACATCATAAGATATCAGTAATACACGGAATGTAAACTTGGCTACACAGGAACTGAATTACAGAACAGAACAGGGTCTCAAATTTAGAAAACCAACTTATTCTTGCTTAAGGGTAAAGGTGAGTTGGGGTGCTGCATAAAACCAGAGATTGAAATGAGCACAGATAAAGTTCCTTAAGTCAAATATGGAATAGACTAGAGCTACTCCTTGCTCAACGAAATGGACTCAACACCGCATATTAAACGCCTAAGAATGTACCTGACTAGTAAGTATCTTAAAACCTATGGATTGCTATGTCTCCGAAAGAGAATCAAGCATGTGTACAGGGGCATAAACGCAGCAGGGATAGGATTGGAGAGGTTCGGTGAGCAAATGAAGACCCTTTGAAGTCATATTGCATGGTACCCATTACACGGGTCTTAACTCTCCAGGTTTAAGGTATTCTTCCTTCAGCTAAAACATGCATGTGGAACCTAGAGTATGATCAACCATGTGATCGGGAGACGTGTTCAAATATGTCTCAGTTTTCGTACCCTGGTACTCGGGTGCAACATTCCAGACGCTTTACTAACACTCTCCCCACTTGGAGAGTCAGTCCCTTTAACCTCCTGTTTGGCCCAGTTTGCAATTTCTGCGGAAGATGAACAGGAATAGCGAGAACCAATGAGAGACTAGATGGACGTGTCTGGACGGGCAAATTTAACTCTCATTTCCCACCAGGAAGAGGAATTAACCAAAGGCTCAGCGTGCCGTGCCGGAACTAGATTAGGGCCTGAAGCCATCCTGCGGTGTTGCGGCCAGCTCACAAGAAAGCGAGTTGAAGAAAGGAGCTCAGGGGCACTGTAATTCACAAACCTGCAGAGTTATAAATGACAGCTATCGTCCAAAAATAGACTGAAGTAAGGCTGCCAAGAGGACTTGAAAGCGGGGCAGAATTGCAGGAAACCGATTTCAGGAGGTAGACTGGAATTGCATTGAAAGCATAGGAAAAGAGGCAGAACGTCCACAATGATGCACTTGGCCAAAAAGGGCGTATGCGTTTTTTCCTGAATATATTCAGGAAAAAACGCATACGCCCTTTTTGGCCAACCAAGCAAGCTTGCAAAGGAAATCTGCACTACAATGAAGTCTCACTTCCCCCCGGTCAAAAGGGCCATCTGAAAAAAGTGTAAAATCCAGAAAGGCAGGACAGGCCATGGAGAACTGGGAGCCTTGTTATGCTGATGGGCGGGATGTAAATTGCCAACAGACACTCGGGAGAAGTGTATGGTGTTTCCTGAAACATCTAAAAAACAAAGCAACAGAGCCTAGGGCACTTCCACTTATGGTCCTATAGCTTAGGGAAATTAAAATCAAAAAGACACAGCCACCCCTAATTTGGGATTCCTCCGTTTACAAGAACCTCGTTTACCGTACAAGTTCAATATCACAGAAAGTGAAAAATGGATAAAGAACTTGTGGTACTTACGTACAATGCAGTATCACTCAGCAATGAAATCTATGTCATCAGGCCCGTAGCAGCATAATGAGTGGATTCAGGTACGATGATTCTAACTGAAATAAGTCACACAGAAAAAGAAACATCATAAGATATCACTAATACACGGAATGTAAACTTGGCTACACAGGAACTGCATTCCAAAACAGAACAGGGTCTCAAATTTAGAAAACCAACTTATGCTTGCTTAAGGGGAAAGGTGAGTTGGGGTGCTGCATAAAACCAGAGATTGAAATGAGCACAGATAAAGTTCCTTAAGCCAAATATGGAATAGACAAGAGCTACTCCTTGCTCAACGAAATGGACTCAAAACCCCATATTAAACGCCTAAGAATGTACCTGACTAGTAAGTATCTTAAAACCTATGGATTGCTATGTCTCCGAAAGAGAATCAAGCATGTGTACAGGGGCATAAACGCAGCAGTGATAGGATTGGAGAGGTTCGGTGAGCAAATGAAGACCCTTTGAAGTCATATTGCATGGTACCCATTCCACGGGTTTCAACTACCCAGGTTTAAGGTATTCTTCCTTCAGCTAAAACATGCATGTGGAACCCAAGTATGATCAACCATGTGAACGGGAGACGTGTTCAAATATGTCTCAGTTTTCCTCCCCTGGTACTCGGGTGCAACATTCCAGACGCTTTACTAACACTCTCCCGACTTGGAGAGTCAGCGCCTTTAACCTCCTGTTTGGCCCAGTTTGCAATTTCTGCGGAAGATGAACAGGAATAGCGAGAACCAATGAGAGACTAGCTGGAGGTGTCTGGACGGGCAAATTTAACTCTCATTTCCCACCAGGAAGAGGAAATAACCAAAGGCTCAGCGTGCCGTGCCGGAACCAGATTAGGGCCTGAAGCCATCCTGCGGTGTTGCGGCCAGGTCACAAGAAAGCGAGTTGAAGAAAGGAGCTCAGGGGCACTGTAATTCACAAACCTGCAGAGTTATAAATGACAGCTATCGTCCAAAAATAGACTGAAGTAAGGGTGCCAAGAGGACTTGAAAGCGGGGCAGAATTGCAGGAAACCGATTTCAGGAGGTAGACTGGAATTGCATTGAAAGCATAGGAAAAGAGGCAGGACGTCCACAATGATGCACTTGCCAAAAAGGGCGTATGCGTTTTTTCCTGAATATATTCAGGAAAAAACGCATACGCCCTTTTTGGCCAACCAAGCAAGCTTGCAAAGGAAATCTGCACTACAATGAAGTCCCACTTCCCCCCGGTCAAAAGGGCCATCTGAAAAAAGTGTAAAATCCAGAAAGGCAGGACAGGCCATGGAGAACTGGGAGCCTTGTTATGCTGATGGGCGGGATGTAAATTGCCAACAGACACTCCGGAGAAGTGTATGGTGTTTCCTGAAACATCTAAAAAACAAACCAACAGAGCCTAGGGCACTGCCACTTATGGTCCTATAGCTTAGGGAAATTAAAATCAAAAAGACACAGCCACCCCAAAGTTTGGGACGCCTCTATTTACAAGAACCTCGTTTACAGTACAAGTTCAACATCGCAGAAAGTGAAAAATGGATAAAGAATTTGTGGTATTTACTTACAAAGCAATATCACTCAGCAATGAAATCTGTGTCATCAGGCCCTTAGCAGCACAATGAGTGGATTCAGGTATGATGATTCTAACTGAAATAAGTCACACAGAAAAAGAAACATCATAAGATATCAGTAATACACGGAATGTAAACTTGGCTACACAGGAACTGAATTACAGAACAGAACAGGGTCTCAAATTTAGAAAACCAACTTATGCTTGCTTAAGGGGAAAGGTGAGTTGGGGTGCTGCATAAAACCAGAGATTGAAATGAGCACAGATAAAGTTCCTTAAGCCAAATATGGAATAGACAAGAGCTACTCCTTGCTCAACGAAATGGACTCAACACCGCATATTAAACGCCTAAGAATGTACCTGACTAGTAAGTATCTTAAAACCTATGGATTGCTATGTCTCCGAAAGAGAATCAAGCATGTGTACAGGGGCATAAACGCAGCAGTGATAGGATTGGAGAGGTTCGGTGAGCAAATGAAGACCCTTTGAAGTCATATTGCATGGTACCCATTACACGGGTCTCAACTCTCCAGGGTTAAGGTATTCTTCCTTCAGCTGAAACATGCATGTGGAACCTAGAGTATGATCAACCGTGTGAACGGGAGACGTGTTCAAATATGTCTCAGTTTTCCTCCCCTGGTACTCGGGTGCAACATTCCAGACCCTTTACTAACACTCTCCCAACTTGGAGAGTCAGCGCCTTTAACCTCCTGTTTGGCCCAGTTTGCAATTTCTGCGGAAGATGAACAGGAATAGGGAGAACCAATGAGAGACTAGCTGGAGGTGTCTGGACGGTCAAATTTAACTCTCATTTCCCACCAGGAAGAGGAAATAACCAAAGGCTCAGCGTGCCGTGCCGGAACCATATTAGGGCCTGAAGCCATCCTGCGGTGTTGCGGCCAATTCAAAAGAAAGCGAGTTGAAGAAAGGAGCTCAGGGTCTCTGTAATTCACAAACCTGCAGAGTTATAAATGACAGCTATCATCCAAAAATAGACTGAAGTTAGGCTGCCAAGAGGACTTGAAAGCGGGGCAGAATTGCAGGATACCGATTTCAGGAGGTAGACTGGAATTGCATTGAAAGCATAGGAAAAGAGGCAGAACGTCCACAATGATGCACTTGGCCAAAAAGGGCGTATGTGTTTTTTCCTGAATATATTCAGGAAAAAACGCATACGCCCTTTTTGGCCAACCAAGCAAGCTTGCAAAGGAAATCTGCACTACAATGAAGTCTCACTTCCCCCCGGTCAAAAGGGCCATCTGAAAAAAGTGTAAAACCCAGAAAGGCAGGACAGGCCATGGAGAACTGGGAGCCTTGTTATGCTGATGGGCGGGATGTAAATTGCCAACAGACACTCGGGAGAAGTGTATGGTGTTTCCTGAAACATCTAAAAAACAAAGCAACAGAGCCTAGGGCACTTCCACTTATGGTCCTATAGCTTAGGGAAATTAATATCAAAAAGACACAGCAACCCCAAAATTTGGGATGGCTCTTTTTACAGAAATCTCTTCTACGGCACAAGTTAAATATCCCAGAGAGCAAATAATGGGTAAAGAAGTTGCGGTACTTATGTACAACAGAATACCACTCAGCAATGAAATCTATGTCACCAGGCCCGTTGCAGCATAATGAGTGGATTGAGGCACGATGATTCTAAGTGAAATAAGTCACACAGAAAAAGAAACATCATAAGGTATCACTAATACACGGAATGTGAACTTGGCTACACATGAACTGAATTACAAAACAGAACAGGGTCTCAAGTTTAGAAAACCAACTTATGCCTGCTTAAGGGGGAAGGTGAGTTGGGGTGCTGCATAAAAGCAGAGTTTGAAATTAGCACAGATACCGTTCCATAAGCCAAATATGTAATAGACAAGAGCTACCCCTTGCTCAACGAAATGGATTCAACAATGAGGTATCACCTCACACCTGGTAGAATAGGCATCATTGAAAATCTACAAACAAAAAATGCTGGAAAGGGTGTGGAGAAAAGGAACCCTCTTCCACTATTGTTGGGAATATAAATTGATACAGTCATTATGGAGAACAATATGGAATTTCTTAAGAAACTAACAATAGAATTACCATATGATACAGCAATCCCAGTACTGGACATATACCCAGACAAAACCATAAATCAAAAAGAGTCATTCACCGCAATGTTCATTGCATCACTATTTACAATATCGAGGTAATGGAAGCAACCTAAATGCCCACAGACAGACGAATGCATAAAGCTGTGGTACATATATAAAATGGAATATTACTAAGCCATGAAAAGGAATGAAATTGGGTCATTTGTAGAGACGTCGATGAATCTAGAGACTGTCATACAGAGTGAAGTAAGTCAGAAAGAGAAAAACAAATCTTGTATATTCATGCATATATGTGGAACCTAGAAAAACTGTACAGATTAACCATTTTGCAAGGCATAAATAGAGCAACAGATGTAGACAACAAACGTATGGACAACAAGGGGGGAAAGCTGTTGGGGGGGTGGTGGTGGGAGGAGTTGAGAGACTGGGATTGGCATGTATACATTTATATGTATAAAATAGATAACCAATAAGAACCTGCTGTATAAAAATATAAAATAAAATTCAAAATTAAAAAGAAGTAAAATTTAAAAAATAAAACAGAAAAAACAATTATTCCCTGCACATACATGTATTTATATGAATAAATTATTTCCATGCTTATATCTGTAAATACAAAAAAGAGGAATAAAATCTACCTTGAACCAAAAACGAAAAAGAGAAAAAAAACACAGAACCCACCAGTTACACAGAGGAAAACCATATCAGGGCACTTGCTCCAGTTGTAAACAATTCTGAAGTTGGTCAGTGGTGGGGAATCGTCTCCCATTCAGCCAGCAGCCCCCACGCAACAAGCGTCCTCATTGCAAAGCTGGGGCACCGTGCCGAGGCATCTGTGAGTAAACGTGAGCTGAGCCCCAGGCCAGTTGCTGCTGAACTATTCCCACCCATCCCAGGTAAAACACCTGAATATATACAAGGACTTGAAAGCCTAGAGGAAGGGCCATAGAGCCACACGAGTGACAGCATGCCGGCCGACTTGGTGCCTGCAGGCCAGCCAGGATGGTCCTGGCCCTGGGTGCTCTTCTGGAAGATTTCCATTTCCCTGCCTGAGATACCCGTCCTGTCCCTGCCCCCACTGCTTTTTTCCTTCCTCACCTCTGCCCAGGGAGAAATTCCAGCAGCAGGTATGGGTGACACATCCTCTTCTTTAGCAGGTGGCAGCCTGGCAACTGCTGCAGAAAGTCCAGCAGAGCCCCACTCACACTGGGCCACCCACAAAGCCGTGGCCTCTCACTCCCTCCCACCAGCCCAGCCCCGAGACTGCTGACAGGGCAGAGAAAATGGCGTCAGGCACGGCTGCAGGGGCTCTTGCTGCCTGGAGTGGTATTTATATTGATCTCAACCCAGGCACACCTGGGGAGGGCTGGCCGGCACGGTAAGGCTGCCCAGGTCAGCCAATCATCACCCCTCAGGGGCTCACAGTTGCAGAAAATGGAACTTGCTGAACCGGCCAGGTCCAAGGAACAGGTGTGGGCTCCTGAGAGTCAGGATAGACAAGGGGCTGCAGCTTTGGCTTGTTTTCTAATCATTTTATCTGGCCCATGAGTGGGAGACAACTTCAAGAAAACCCTCTCCTAATGAGAGGAACCCAGGAGTCAGGGAGAGGAGGGGTGGGTGGTGGTTGGAGACAGAGGCCTGGTGCCCCGGGTGCAGTGGAAGTCTCTGGAAGACCAGGTGGAGGGAGGCCTCACAGAGTGATGCCCAGGGTCACAGACCTGTCGCAGCTGCTGTTTGTTAGTTCAAGTCCTGCTCTGAGGTGCTCTGTGTCAGCTCTGAGCGACAGGTGAGCTGGGGGTGCTCTGCAATGAGGGCTATGTGCACGGTTCCTGTGTGCCCAGCCCTGCCACGGTACCTGCAAGGGTAGCTCTGTATCCTGGGAGGGGCCTGACCACGAGAGCCCCGTGGGCTGGGGTGGGGGTGGGGTACCTGCCCAGGTGAGCTCCATATTCTGGGATTGGTCTGACCACGAGAGCCCCATGGGCTGCTGGGGACCTGGTAAAGGATGTCAGGACAGTCAGTGAAGCCACCGAGGATATACCTCCAGTTGCTCCTAATTCCTACACCCTGCTGGTCATTCTACCAACCACCAGGACATGGTATTCTGTATTAGTCTTCAATGATGCCTTCTTTTGTATTCCATTAGTCCCAGAGTCACAAGAAATTTTGGCTTGTGAGTGGCAGGACTCCACATACAACTAAAACAATACTTCCGGGCCGTCTGGCCCCAAGGGTGCAAAAATTCCCACACCATCTTTGGGGAAAGCTTAGCTAAAGACCTAAAAGTTCTACCTCTGGAAAAGGAAACCCTCCTTCAATATGCAGACGACATTCTGATCACCAGCCCTACTAAGGAGGCCTCTGAACTACCAAGCCAATAAAGGATAGAAGTTGTCCAAGAAAAAGCTCAAATATCACAGACTGCGGTGACCTGCCTGGGCTTCATTCTCACAGAAGGTCAGAGAAGCCCATCCCAGGAAAGGGAAGAAACCATTTTCAGCCTTACCCCTTTCTAAAACTAGAAGACAGCTTAGGGGTTCCTGGGGAGGCCAGGGTTTGCTGCTTCTGAATCCCTAGCTACAGTCTACTAGCTGGGCCTCTATATGAAACACTGAAAGGAAAAGATGATGATCCTTTTGAATAGAATCCAGAAGTGGCCTTTCAAGAATGGAAAGAGCAGTCAATTCAGACCCTTGCCCTGGAACTCCCTAATTTAGCTAAACCCTTTGACCTTTACATTCCTGGTGAAAGGTGAATCGCCATTGGAGAATTAGTGCAAAAACTGGGACCACTTGAAATGGAACAATGCAAGAATGCCATCCAGGTAGGATAAACTACGGTCACTAAGGGGCTTGGCCCACTGCCACATCTGGCCAAGATACTGGCGGTATCTAAAAACCTGGAAATCAGCAGCCCAAAAGGCCACCTCCCTCCTAAGGGAAAAGGACCCCACGTGGTGATCCTAACCACCAACCATGCCCTGAAGTTGCAGGGTTCGCTCCGTGGGCACACCGACCTTGAGTGAGGAGGCCCTCCAACTCCAACATCCAGAGAGATAACCGGGGGCAACAGGGCACCATGACGACTCGTGTGAACATCACTTGACCTGGAGTTTCTCTCATAAAACAACAAGAGTGTGTCCCAAAAGAGTAGACTACTGCTTGCAGGACTTACTGCACCCAGAGGGGAGCTAATAATCTTGGCGGGGGAACAGTATACCACACTGTCACCATAGAAAAGCCTACAGACACCGTGATGATGGTGGCCAATAAGACCGGCTGGACTCCTGTTTACTTCAAAAGGCTGTTGACTCAGTAGCCATCATGGTCCTTGATCACCACTGACCCTGGACTGTCTGGGAGTTGAGCGGGCAGGGCTCTGACACCTGGTGCTGTTTGTACGTTAATTCAGGGGCCTAACTGAAGAAAGCGCAGACTACTGGTCAGAGCATCTAGGCTGGCAGAGACGGTCAGCCTAAGGTGGCCGAACAAATGTGGGGCGGGGTGAAACCGGCCCCCACAGCGTCTCTGCACATCTCTTTCCTGGACCCTTAAAGGTCATTAGAATCTATAACACTTCCAATGCTGGTGCTCAGGTGGACGAGCAGGGAGGCAGGGGTCCTGGGGACAATCAACGTCACCGGGAGGCTGCTGGGGAGAAGCTCTGACCCTCGCCCCAGGGTATGAGGGCTCCCAACTCAGCACTCAGCAGTTACAGAAGAAGGGTCTGCACCCTCAGCACTCCAAGAATGAGGAACGGGACAAAAGGCAGAGGAGGGGTTTGTCCCCAGCAAAGCCCATTAAAAATCCCTGGGAGATAAAAATAGAATCTGGGCAATAAAGTCAAGTCTAACCTTTTTTATCCTTTGTGCTTTGTCTAATTTCACGTGCTCCTAGGGTCCCGCATGCAGAGGTTCCACACCCGGCACTTCAGACCAGATTTCCTAGTGCAGAATGGCTGGGTCGACACCTCAGCTCCTGGGGCCCAGTGCAGACTCCACGATATAGAGCCTGAGCTACAGCCAACCCGGCCCTCGAGAGCTCCGCCGCCTCCCTCTCTCCCGCTGACTCTGACAGGATCTCTACACAGCAGCCCAGCCCACAGCCCACGGGGTAGTGCATGCTCTCACCTCTCCATTCTCTGATCAAAATATAAAGTTTCCTTTGCTTGTGAACCAAACTCAGTCTCGATCTGTTGGCCCCAATGACACTGGGCAGGGGGACACTTGTTGGGGTCCACTCTGGAGGATCAATAACAGAAATTGAGACTATTGTAACCTCAATGAACAGATGTGTGAGCCAAACTGTAGTTAACATAGAACAGTGTATAAGGCTCGGGTAAAATAAGATGTTTTTAACACTTCCATTTGATATTTCCATCACTTTTTATAAGCAAGTTCAGTGAAAAGGTTTGTCTTATTTGTCAGGTCAATATTAGAGAAACGAAGTGATTTCTTTCCAAGGATGTACAGCTAATAATCTTGGTTAAACCTTCAATCTTGTTTTAAATGCTTTTCCATTGAAAATGATACCTCTCTTTCAGCTCCCCCATTTCTGAGAAGTATAAAATCTTATAATTTATTATTACCAAAGGGGAAAGGTGGGAGGAGGGATAAATTAACAGTTTGGAATGAACACATACACACTGCTATGTATAAAATAGATCATCAACAAGGAACTACTGTATAGCACAGGGAACTACACTCAACATTTTGCAATAACCTATAAGGGGAAATAATCTGAAAAAGAATAGATATTTTTATTGACATCATCTATCAATGACAGTTAAAGTGTAGCCTAAGGGAAGCTGGTGGTGAGTGCTTCTGACCCTGAAGACTTCAATCATCTAAAGTTTGGACTCTGCCTACTCCCCAAGGCCCTTAATGAACATATGTGTAGCCGTAGCTTAAAAACTTCCCCAGTTTGGGTTTCGGGGAGACACTGATTTTGAAAAAGCCCTGGTGTTCTCCTTACATGAATGGGACTCTTCCTACTGCTAAAACATGTCTGTCACACCCAGAGGATGGTATACCGTCTGATCGGGAAGAGTTTGGAAAAGGCATCTCATCTCCTCATCTCCTGGTGCTCGGGTTCACCCCTCCAGCGTCTTTACTAACAGTCTCCCCACTTGGAGATGTCAGCACTGTCAACATCCTGTTGCGTACAGTTTGGAATTTGTCCAGAGGATGAAGCGGAAGGATGAGGAACAATGAGAGACAAGTCCTAGGTGTTCAGACAGGCACATGTCACTCTAATTTCCAATCAGGAAGACGAATTGACCAAAGGCTAGGGTTGCCCATGGAAACAGTATAGGGCTTGAGGAAATCCCGCTGCTTTGTGGCCAGTTCCCATAAACACGAGTTGAACAATGGAACTCAGGGGCAGTAAAATTCACAAAACTGCAGAGTTGAAAATATCCATCACTGAAAAATGTCTTGAGGAAAGTCAGAGAAAAGGACTTGTAAGCAAGGGAGAATGGCAGGAAAGGGATTTGAGGAGGTAGAAAGGACTCGCCATTAAGCACAAGAAAAGGAGCTGAACATTGCCAACATTGCAGTTGGCCAAAAAGGGTGTATGCGTTCTTTTCTGTATATATTCAAGAAAAGGGCATACACTTTTTTAGCCAACCAAACAGGTGGGCACTGGAAGTCAATACTACAAAAGATATCACTTCGCATCAGTCAGAAGAGCCATCCTCATAAAGCGTAAACAACAGAAATGCAGGACAGGGCAACGAGAAGAGGGAGCCCTGTGAGACTTATAGTGGAAATGTATATTGCCAACGGCCATTCTGGAGAAGTGTATTGTGTTTACTAAAGCATCTAAAAAATGAGCTACAGAGCATAGGGCACTTGCACTCATGGGCATATATCTTGGGAAAAACAAAAATCGAGAGGACACAGGCACCCCAATGTTTACCCCCTCTCTGTTTAAAAGATCCTCGACTAGGATATAACTTAAATGTCTCTGGAGGGAAAAAATGGATAGAGATGTGGTACTTAGGTAGAGTGGAATATTATTCAGCCTGGAAATCAATGAAATATGGCCAGTTGTAACGACTCCGGAGGAGTTACGTATGATCATTCTAAGTGACAGAATTCAAAAAGAAAAAGACACATATCATAAGATATCACTTAAAGGTGGAATCCAAAATGGCTACACATGAAATAAATTACAAAACAAAAACATAGTCAAATATGTAGAAAACACGCATAAGGCTGCTAAACGGGAAAGGTGGGGAGGGGTGAGGCATCATCCAGGAGGTTGAAATTAGCAAAGATACCATTCCAAATACCAAACTGATAATCAACAAGGCCTACACGGTAGCTAAAAGAACTGCACTCAGCACACTCAAGTCACCGGAAAAGAATATATACGACTGGTAAGAATCTGAAAAAGAATTTATTGATGTCTCTCTGTACGCGAATCAAGTGGATGTACAGCAGCAAGAAACAGAGCTTTGAAAATCAGCTGTAACCAATATAGTAATAAATTGAAAAAAATAAACGACAGAGAGACAGAGAAAACCTCTTACAACTTTTCCTCAGGGACGGTGATGCAACATGGATTGAACACATCTAGACCCACAGCAGGATGAGACATAAGGCTGGAAACTGTTTGCGCTAAGAGAAATGTGAGGTTGGGTGAGGAAATGCACACCCTTTAAAGTAATACTACCTGGTACCCATTCAATGGGTCCCAAATCTGCAGGTTCAAGGGATCTTCCTACAGCTAAAACATGCATGGACAACCCAGAGGACTGTACACCATGTGATCGGGAGATGTGTCTAAAATGCACCTCATTTATCCTCTCCTGGTGCTCCTGTTCACCATTCCAGCCACGCTACTTAGAATCTCCCCACTTGGAGAATCAGCACATTTAAACTTCTGTTTCACACATTTTGCAAATTGTGAGGAGGATGAACGGGAAGAGGGGGAACCAATGAGAGAAGAGTTGTAGGGGTTTGGACGGGCACATATCACTCTAATTTCCCATTAAGAATAAGAATTAAAGAAAGGCTCAGCCTGCCTCGCCGGAGCCAAAATAGGGCCTGAAGCAATCCTGCGGGTTTGAGGCCAGCTCACAAAAGAGCAACATAAAAAATGGAGCTCAGGGTCACTGCAATTCACAAACCTGCAGAGTTATAGATGAAAACTAACGTCCAAAAATATGTTGAGGTAAGGCAAAGAAGAGGATCTGAATGCAAGACAGAATTGCAAGAAACAGATTTCAAGAGATAGATTGGACTCGTCTTTAACGCACATGAAAAGCGGCAGAATTTTGACAATGATGCAGTTGGCCAAAAGGGTGTATGCGTTTTTTCCTGATTATATCCAGGAAAAAACGCATACGCACTTTATGGGCAACGAAGCAAGCAAGCAATGCAAATGTGCACAACAAAGAAGTCTCACTTCCCACCGGTCAAAAGGGCCATCCTAAAAAATTGTAAAAACCAGAAATGCAGGACAGGCCATGGAGAACAGGGAGCCTTTATATGCTGATGGGCAGTGTGTGAACTGCCGAGAGCCACTCTGGAGAAGTGTATGGTGGTTCCTAAATCATCTAAAAAACAGAGCTACAGAGCATAGGACACTTCCAATCATGGGAGTATATCTAGGGAAGTCTAAAAATCAACAAGACACAAGCACACCACAGTTTAGGGCTACTCTGTTTACAAGAACCTCAACTTCAGTACACCTTAAATATCCCAGGAAAGAGAACAATGGATAAAGAAGATGTGGTACTTATGTACAATGGAATATCTCTTCACCATGAAATCAATGTAATAAGGCTAGTAGAAGGATAAAGAGTGGATTTAGGTCCGATAATACTACTTGAAATAAGTCAAACAGAAAAAGAAACATATCATAAGATATCACTTATAGAGGGAGGGTAAATATGGCTGCACAAGAAATGAATTACAGAACAGAACAGTGTCTCACATTTAGAAAACACACTTATGTCAGCTTAAGGGGAAAGGAGAGGTGGGGTGATGCATAAAACCAGAGTTTGAAATTAGCACAGATACCGTTCAATAAACCAAATAGGTATTAGACAAGATCTACACCTTGCTCAATGAACAGGCCTCAACACACCCTATACACCGCAGAGAAATATATCTGAGGAATAAGAATCTTAAAACCCATGTATTGATATATCTCCATAAGGGAATCAAGTGTGTGCAGAGCGGCACAAACACAACAGTGAAAAGGAGCTAAACCCCATTATAGAAATAAATTTTAAAAACAAAACGCTGAAACAATGAAAGAGAGAAAAATTCTTACAAAATTCGCTCAGGGGCTGTGATGCAACCTGGATTGACCACATATAAACCCACAGCTGGATAAGACATAAGGCTGGACACTTGGGGCTGACAGGATTGGTGAGCTTTGGTGAGCAACTGCCGAAAGTTTAATGCAATACTTCATGCTACTCAGTCCAAGGGTCCCAACACTCCAGGTTGAAGGGAATCTTCCTACAGCTAAACCATGCTTGGGAAACCCAGCGACTGGTATACCATATGATCGGGAAAGGTTTCTAAAACGCACCTCATTTTTCCTCTCCTGGGGCTCCGGATCGACATTCCAGCCGCTTTACTAACAACATCCCCACATGGAGTCAATGCCTTTAAGTTCTGGTATCGCACAGTCTGCAGTTAGTGCAGAGGATGAATGGGAATAGGGGGAACCAGTGAGAAACTGGCTGTAGCGGTTTCAATGGGCACATGTCACTCTAATATCACATCAGTAAGAAGAATTAACCAAAGGCACAGCAGGTGCCCCAGAAGAAAAATAGGGCTTCAAGGAATCCTGTGGTTATGGGTCAATACCACAAAAATAAGAGCTAAAAAATGGAGCTAAGGGCCACTGCAATTCAAAAACCTGCAGAGTTATAAAGGCCAACTATTTTTAAAAAATATATTGAGGTAAGGCTATGAAGAGGCATTGAAAGCAAGGCAGAATTGCAGGAAACCGATTTCAGGAGGTAGACTGGAATTGCATTGAAAGCATATGAAGAGAGTCAGAAACTCGACAATGATGCACTTGGCCAAAAAGGGCGTATGTGTTTTTTCCTGAATATATTCAGGAAAAAACGCATACGCACTTTTTGGCCAACCAAGCAAGCTTGCAAAGGAAATCTGCACTACAATGAAGTCTCATTTCCACCTGGTCAAAAGGGCCATCTGAAAAAAGTGTAAAATCCATAAAGGCACGACAGGCCATGGAGAACTGGGAGCCTTCTTATGCTGATGGGCGGGATGTAAATTGCCAACAGCCACTCTGGAGAAGTGTATGGTGTTTCCTGAAACATCTAAAAAACAAAGCAACAGAACCTAGGGCACTGCCACTTATGGTCCTATAGCTTAGGGAAATTAAAATCAAAAAGACACAGCCACCCCAAAGTTTGGGACGGCTCTGTTTACAAGAACCTCGTTTACAGTACAAGTTCAATATTGCAGAAAGTGAAAAATGGATAAAGAACTTGTGGTACTTACGTACAATGCAATATCACTCAGCAATGAAATCTATGTCATCAGGCCCGTAGCAGCATAATGAGTGGATTCAGGTATGATGATTCGAACTGAAATAAGTCACACAGAAAAGAAACATCATAAGGTATCACTAATACACAGAATGTGAACTTGGCTACACAGGAACTGAATTACAAAACAGAACAGTGTCTCAAGTTTAGAAAACCAACTTATGCTTGCTTAAGGGGGAAGGTGAGTTGGGGTGCTGCATAAAACCAGAGATTGAAATGAGCACAGATAAAGTTCCTTAAGCCAAATATGGAATAGACAAGAGCTACACCTTGCTCAACGAAATGGACTCAACACCCCATATTAAACGCCTAAGAATGTACCTGACTAGTAAGTATCTTAAAACGTATGGATTGCTATGTCTCCAAAAGAGACACAAGCGTGTGTACAGGGGCATAAACGCAGCAGTGATAGGATTGGAGAGGTTCGGTGAGCAAATGAAGACCCTTTGAAGTCATATTGCATGGTACCCATTACACGGGTCTCAACTCTCCAGGTTTAAGGTATTCTTCCTTCAGCTAAAACATGCATGTGGAACCCAGAGTATGATCAACTGTGTGAATGGGAGACGTGTTCAAATATGTCTCAGTTTTCCTCCCCTGGTACTCGGGTGCAACATTCCAGACGCTTTACTAACACTCTCCCCACTTGGAGAGTCAGCACCTTTAACCTCCTGTTTGGCCCCGTTTGCAATTTCTGCGGAAGATGAACAGGAATAGGGAGAACCAATGAGAGACTAGCTGGAGGTGTCTGGACGGGCAAATTTAACTCTCATTTCCCACCAGAAAGAGGAAATAACCAAAGGCTCAGCATGCCGTGCCGGAACCAGATTAGGGCCTGAAGCCATCCAGCGGTGTTGCAGCCAGCTCACAAGAAAACGAGTTGAAGAAAGGAGCTCAGGGGCACTGTAACTCACAAACTTGCAGAGTTATAAATGACAGCTATCGTCCAAAAATAGACTGAAGTAAGGCTGCCAAGAGGACTTGAAAGTGGGGCAGAATTGCAGGAAACCGATTTCAGGAGGTAGACTGGAATTGCATTGAAAGCATAAGAAAAGAGGCAGAACGTCCACAATGATGCACTTGGCCAAAAAGGGCGTATGCGTTTTTTCCTGAATATATTCAGGAAAAAACGCATACGCCCTTTTTGGCCAACCAAGCAAGCTTGCAAAGGAAATCTGCACTACAATGAAGTCTCACTTCCCCCCGGTCAAAAGGGCCATCTGAAAAAAGTGTAAAATCCAGAAAGGCAGGACAGGCCATGGAGAACTGGGAGCCTTGTTATGCTGATGGGCGGGATGTAAATTGCCAACAGACACTCGGGAGAAGTGTATGGTGTTTCCTGAAACATCGAAAAAACAAAGCAACAGAGCCTAGGGCACTTCCACTTATGGTCCTATAGCTTAGGGAAATTAAAATCAAAAAGACACAGCCACCCCAAAGTTTGGGACGGCTCTGTTTACAAGAACCTCATTTACAGTACAAGTTCAACATCACAGAAAGTGAAAAATGGATAAAGAAGTTGTGGTATTTACTTACAAAGCAATATCACTCAGCAATGAAATCTATGTCATCAGGCCCTTAGCAGCACAATGAGTGGATTCAGGTATGATTTTTCTAACTGAAATAAGTCACACAGAAAAAGAAACATCATAAGATATCAGTAATACACGGAATGTAAACTTGGCTACACAGGAACTGAATTACAGAACAGAACAGGGTCTCATATTTAGAAAACCAACTTATGCTTGCTTAAGGGGAAAGGTGAGTTGGGGTGCTGCATAAAACCAGAGATTGAAATGAGCACAGATAAAGTTCCTTAAGCCAAATATGGAATAGACAAGAGCTACTCCTTGCTCAACGAAATGGACTCAACACCCCATATTAAACGCCTAAGAATGTACCTGACTAGTAAGTATCTTAAAACCTATGGATTGCTATGTCTCCGAAAGAGAATCAAGCATGTGTACAGGGGCATAAACGCAGCAGTGATAGGACTGGAGAGGTTCGTGAGCAAATGAAGACCCTTTGAAGTCATATTGCATGGTACCCATTCCACGGGTTTCAACTACCCAGGTTTAAGGTATTCTTCCTTCAGCTAAAACATGCATGTGGAACCTAGAGTATGATCAACCATGTGATCGGGAGACGTGTTCAAATATGTCTCAGTTTTCGTACCCTGGTACTCGGGTGCAACATTCCAGATGCTTACTAACACTCTCCCCACTTGGAGAGTCCGTCCCTTTAACCTCCTGTTTGGCCCAGTTTGCAATTTCTGCGGAAGATGAACAGAAACAGCGAGAATCAATGAGACACTAGCTGGAGGTGTCTGGATGGGCAAATTTAACTCTCATTTCCAACCAGGAAGAGGAATTAACCAAAGGCTCAGCCTGCCGTGCCAGAACCAGATTAGGGCCTGAAGACATCCTGCGGTGTTGCGGCCAGGTCACAAGAAAGCGAGTTGAAGAAAGGAGCTCAGGGGCACTGTAATTCACAAACCTGCAGAGTTATAAATGACAGCTATCGTCCAAAAATATACTGAAGTAAGGCTGCCAAGAGGACTTGAAAGCGGGGCAGAATTGCAGGAAACCGATTTCAGGAGGTAGACTGGAATTGCATTGAAAGCATAGAAAAAGAGGCAGAACGTCCACAATGATGCACTTGGCCAAAAAGGGCGTATGCGTTTTTTCCTGAATATATTCAGGAAAAAACGCATATGCACTTTTTGGCCAACCAAGCAAGCTTGCAAAGGAAATCTGCACTACAATGAAGTCTCACTTCCCCCCGGTCAAAAGGGCCATCTGAAAAATGTGTAAAATCCAGAAAGGCAGGACAGGCCATGGAGAACTGGGAACCTTGTTATGCTGATGGGCGGGATGTAAATTACCAACAACCACTGGGGAGTAGTGTATGGTGTTTCCTGAAACATCTAAAAAACAAAGCAACAGAGCCTAGGGCACTTCCACTTATGGTCCTATAGCTTAGGGAATTTAAAATCAAAAAGACACAGCCACCCCAAAGTTTGGAACGGCTCTGTTTACAAGAACCTCGTTTACAGTACAAGTTCAACATCGCAGAAAGTGAAAAATGGATAAAGAAGTTGTGGTATTTACTTACAAAGCAATATCACTCAGCAATGAAATCTGTGTCATCAGGCCCTTAGCAGCACAATGAGTGGATTCAGGTATGATGATTCTAACTGAAATAAGTCACACAGAAAAAGAAACATCATAAGATATCAGTAATACACGGAATGTAAACTTGGCTACACAGGAACTGAATTACAGAACAGAACAGGGTCTCAAATTTAGAAAACCAACTTATGCTTGCTTAAGGGGAAAGGTGAGTTGGGGTGCTGCATAAAACCAGAGATTGAAATGAGCACAGATAAAGTTCCTTAAGTCAAATATGGAATAGACAAGAGCTACTCCTTGCTCAACGAAATGGACTCAACACCGCATATTAAACGCCTAAGAATGTACCTGACTTGTAAGTATCTTAAAACCTATGGATTGCTATGTCTCCGAAAGAGAATCAAGCATGTGTACAGGGGCATAAACGCAGCAGTGATAGGATTGGAAAGGTTCGGTGAGCAAATGAAGACCCTTTGAAGTCATATTGCATGGTACCCATTCCACGGGTTTCAACTACCCAGGTTTTAGGTATTCTTCCTTCAGCTAAAACATGCATGTGGAACCCAGAGTATGATCAACCATGTGATCGGGAGACGTGTTCAAATATGTCTCAGTTTTCCTCCCCTGGTACTCGGGTGCAACATTCCAGACGCTTTACTAACACTCTCCCCACTTGGAGAGTCAGCACCTTTAACCTCCTGTTTGGCCCCGTTTGCAATTTCTGCGGAAGATGAACAGGAATAGGGAGAACCAATGAGAGACTAGCTGGAGGTGTCTGGACGGGCAAATTTAACTCTCATTTCCCACCAGAAAGAGGAAATAACCAAAGGCTCAGCATGCCGTGCCGGAACCAGATTAGGGCCTGAAGCCATCCAGCGGTGTTGCAGCCAGCTCACAAGAAAACGAGTTGAAGAAAGGAGCTCAGGGGCACTGTAATTCACAAACCTGCAGAGTTATAAATGACAGCTATCGTCCAAAAATAGACTGAAGTAAGGCTGCCAAGAGGACTTGAAAGCGGGGCAGAATTGCAAGAACCCGATTTCAGGAGGTAGACTGCAATTGCATTGAAAGCATAGGAAAAGAGGCAGAACGTTCACAATGATGCACTTGGCCAAAAAGCGCGTATGCGTTTTTTCCTGAATATATTCAGGAAAAAACGCATACGCGCTTTTTGGCCAACCAAGCAAGCTTGCAAAGGAAATCTGCACTACAATGAAGTCTCACTTCCCCCCGGTCAAAAGGGCCATCTGAAAAAGGTGTAAAATCCAGAAAGGCAGGACAGGACATGGAGAACTGGGAGCCTTGTTATGCTGATGGGCGGGATGTAAATTGCCAACAACCACATGGGAGAAGTGTATGGTGTTTCCTGAAACATCGAGAAAACAAAGCAACAGAGCCTAGGGCACTTCCACTTATGGTCCTATAGCTTAGGGAAATTAAAATCAAAAAGACACAGCCACCCCAAAGTTTGGGACGGCTCTGTTTACAAGAACCTCGTTTACAGTACAAGTTCAACATCGCAGAAAATGAAAAATGGATAAAGAAGCTGTGGTATTTACTTACAAAGCAATAACACTCAGCAATGAAATCTATGTCATCAGGCCCTTAGCAGCACAATGAGTGGATTCAGGTATGATGATTCTAACTGAAATAAGTCACACAGAAAAAGAAACATCATAAGATATCACTAATACACGGAATGGAAACTTGGCTACACAGGAACTGAATTACAGAACAGAACAGGGTCTCAAATTTAGAAAACCAACTTATGCTTGCTTAAGGGTAAAGGTGAGTTGGGGTGCTGCATAAAACCAGAGATTGAAATGAGCACAGATAAAGTTCCTTAAGCCAAATATGGAATAGACAAGAGCTACTCCTTGCTCAACGAAATGGACTCAACACCGCATATTAAACGCCTAAGAATGTACCTGACTAGTAAGTATCTTAAAACCTATGGATTGCTATGTCTCCGAAAGAGAATCAAGCATGTGTACAGGGGCATAAACGCAGCAGTGATAGGATTGGAGAGGTTTGGTGAGCAAATGAAGACCCTTTGAAGTCATATTGCATGGTACCCATTCCACGGGTTTCAACTACCCAGGTTTAAGGTATTCTTCCTTCAGCTAAAACATGCATGTGGAACCTAGAGTATGATCAACCATGTGATCGGGAGACGTGTTCAAATATGTCTCAGTTTTCGTACCCTGGTACTCGGGTGCAACATTCCAGACGCTTTACTAACACTCTCCCGACTTGGAGAGTCAGTCCCTTTAACCTCCTGTTTGGCCCAGTTTGCAATTTCTGCGGAAGATGAACAGGAATAGCGAGAACCAATGAGAGGCTAGCTGGAGGTGTCTGGATGGGCAAATTTAACTCTCATTTCCCACCAGGAAGAGGAATTAACCAAAGGCTCAGCGTGCCGAGCCGGAACCAGATTAGGGCCTGAAGCCATCCTGTGGTGTTGCGGCCAGGTCACAAGAAAGCAAGTTGAAGAAAGGAGCTCAGGGGCACTGTAATTCACAAACCTGCAGAGTTATAAATGACAGCTATCGTCCAAAAATAGACTGAAGTAAGGCTGCCAAAAGGACTTGAAAGCGGGGCAGAATTGCAGGAAACCGATTTCAGGAGGTAGACTGGAATTGCATTGAAAGCATAGGAGAAAAGGCAGAACGTCCACAATGATGCACTTGGCCAAAAAGGGCGTATGCGTTTTTTCCTGAATATATTCAGGAAAAAACGCATACGCCCTTTTTGGCCAACCAAGCAAGCTTGCAAAGGAAATCTGCACTACAATGAAGTCTCACTTCCCCCCGGTCAAAAGGGCCATCTGAAAAAAGTGTAAAATCCAGAAAGAGAGGACAGGCCATGGAGAACTGGGAGCCTTGTTATGCTGATGGGCGGGATGTAAATTGCCAACAACCACTCGGGAGAAGTGTATGGTGTTTCCTGAAACATCTAAAAAACAAAGCAACAGAGCCTAGGGCACTTCCACTTATGGTCCTATAGCTTAGGGAATTTAAAATCAAAAAGACACAGCCACCCCAAACTTTGGAAAAGCTCTGTTTACAAGAACCTCGTTTACAGTACAAGTTCAACATCGCAGAAATTGAAAAATGGATAAAGAAGTTGTGGTATTTACTTACAAAGCAATATCACTCGGCAATGAAATCTGTGTCATCAGCCCCTTAGCAGCACAATGAGTGGATTCAGGTATGATGATTCTAACTGAAATAAGTCACACAGAAAAAGAAACATCATAAGATATCAGTAATACACGGAATGTAAACTTGGCTGCACAGGAACTGAATTACAGAACAGAACAGGGTCTCAAATTTAGAAAACCAACTTATTCTTGCTTAAGGGGAAAGGAGAGTTGGGGTGCTGAATAAAACCAGAGATTGAAATGAGCACAGATAAAGTTCCTTAAGCCAAATATGGAATAGACAAGAGCTACTCCTTGCTCAACGAAATGGACTCAACACCCCATATTAAACGCCTAAGAATGTACCTGACTAGTAAGTATCTTAAAACCTATGGATTGCTATGTCTCCGAAAGAGAATCAAGCATGTGTACAGGGGCATAAATGCAGCAGTGATAGGATTGGAGAGGTTTGGTGAGCAAATGAAGACCCTTTGAAGTCATATTGCATGGGACCCATTCCATGGGTTTCAACTACCCAGGTTTAAGGTATTCTTCCTTCAGCTAAAACATGCATGTGGAACCTAGAGTATGATCAACCGTGTGATCGGGAGACGTGTTCAAATATGTCTCAGTTTTCGTACCCTGGTACTCGGGTGCAACATTCCAGACGCTTTACTAACACTCTCCCGACTTGGAGAGTCAGTCCCTTTAACCTCCTGTTTGGCCCAGTTTGCAATTTCTGTGGAAGATGAACAGGAATAGCGAGAACCAATGAGAGGTTAGCTGGAGGTGTCTGAACGGGCAAATTTAACTCTCATTTCCCACCAGGAAGAGGAATTAACCAAAGGCTCAGCGTGCCGTGCCGTAACGAGATTAGGGCCTGAAGCCATCCTGCGGTGTTGCGGTCAGGTCACAAGAAAGCGAGTTGAAGAAAGGAGCTCAGGGGCACTGTAATTCACAAACCTGCAGAGTTATAAATGGCAGCTATCGTCCAAAAATAGACTGAAGTAAGGCTGCCAAGAGGACTTGAAAGCGGGGCAGAATTGCAGGAAACCGATTTCAGGAGGTAGACTGGAATTGCATTGAAAGCATAGGAAAAGAGGCAGAACGTCCACAATGATGCACTTGGCCAAAAAGGGCGTATGCGTTTTTTCCTGAATATATTCAGGAAAAAACGCATACGCCCTTTTTGGCCAACCAAGCAAGCTTGCAAAGGAAATCTGCACTACAATGAAGTCTCACTTCCCCCCGGTCAAAAGGGCCATCTGAAAAAAGTGTAAAATCCAGAAAGGCAGGACAGGCCATGGAGAACTGGGAGCCTTGTTATGCTGATGGGCGGGATGTAAATTGCCAACAACCACTCGGGAGAAGTGTATGGTGTTTCCTGAAACATCTAAAAAACAAAGCAACAGAACCTAGGGCACTTCCACTTATGGTCCTATAGCTTAGGGAAATTAAAATCAAAAAGACACAGCCACCCCAAAGTTTGGAACAGTTCTGTTTACAAGAACCTCGTTTACAGTACAAGTTCAACATCGCAGAAAGTGAAAAATGGATAAAGAAGTTGTGGTATTTACTTACAAAGCAATATCACTCAACAATGAAATCTGTGTCATCAGGCCCGTAGCAGCACAATGAGTGGATTCAGGTATGATGATTCTAACTGAAATAAGTCACACAGAAAAAGAAACATCATAAGATATCAGTAATACACGGAATGTAAACTTGGCTACACAGGAACTGAATTACAGAACAGAACAGGGTCTCAAATTTCGAAAACCAACTTATGCTTGCTTAAGGGGAAAGGTGAGTTGGGGTGCTGCATAAAACCAGAGATTGAAATGAGCACAGATAAAGTTCCTTAAGCCAAATATGGAATAGACAAGAGCTACTCCTTGCTCAACGAAATGGACTCAACACCGCATATTAAACGCCTAAGAATGTACCTGACTAGTAAGTATCTTAAAACCTATGGATTGCTATGTCTCCGAAAGAGAATCAAGCATGTGTACAGGGGCATAAACGCAGCAGTGATAGGATTGGAGAGGTTCGGTGAGCAAATGAAGACCCTTTGAAGTCATATTGCATGGTACCCATTCCACGGGTTTCAACTACCCAGGTTTTAGGTATTCTTCCTTCAGCTAAAACATGCATGTGGAACCCAAGTATGATCAACCATGTGAACGGGAGACGTGTTCAAATATGTCTCAGTTTTCGTACCCTGGTACTCGGGTGCAACATTCCAGACGCTTTACTAACACTCTCCCCACTTGGAGAGTCAGTCCCTTTAACCTCCTGTTTGGCCCAGTTTGCAATTTCTGCGGAAGATGAACAGGAATAGCGAGAACCAATGAGAGGCTAGCTGGAGGTGTCTGGACGGGCAAATTTAACTCTCATTTCCCACCAGGAAGAGGAAATAACCAAAGGCTCAGCGTGCCGTGCCGGAACCAGATTAGGGCCTGAAGCCATCCTGCGGTGTTGCGGCCAGCTCACAAGAAAGCGAGTTGAAGAAAGGAGCTCAGGGGCACTGTAATTCACAAACCTGCAGAGTTATAAATGACAGCTATCGTCCAAAAATAGACTGAAGTAAGGCTGCCAAGAGGACTTGAAAGCGGGGCAGAATTGCAGGAAACCGATTTCAGGAGGTAGACTGGAATTGCATTGAAAGCATAGGAAAAGAGGCAGAACGTCCACAATGATGCACTTGGCCAAAAAGGGCGTATGCGTTTTTTCCTGAATATATTCAGGAAAAAACGCATACGCCCTT
Organism: Delphinus delphis; assembly: GCF_949987515.2. Taxonomy (NCBI): domain Eukaryota; kingdom Metazoa; phylum Chordata; class Mammalia; order Artiodactyla; family Delphinidae; genus Delphinus; species Delphinus delphis. The sequence continues at coordinate 302,222 of NW_027192756.1, forward strand.
TTTGGCCAACCAAGCAAGCTTGCAAAGGAAATCTGCACTACAATGAAGTCTCACTTCCCCCCGGTCAAAAGGGCCATCTGAAAAAAGTGTAAAATTCAGAAAGGCAGGACACGCCATGGAGAACTGGGAGCCTTGTTATGCTGATGGGCGGGATGTAAATTGCCAACAACCACTCGGGAGAAGTGTATGGTGTTTCCTGAAACATCTAAAAAACAAAGCAACAGAACCTAGGGCACTTCCACTTATGGTCCTATAGCTTAGGGAAATTAAAATCAAAAAGACACAGCCACCCCAAAGTTTGGAACGGCTCTGTTTACAAGAACCTCGTTTACAGTACAAGTTCAACATCGCAGAAAGTGAAAAATGGATAAAGAAGTTGTGGTATTTACTTACAAAGCAATATCACTCAGCAATGAAATCTGTGTCATCAGGCCCTTAGCAGCACAATGAGTGGATTCAGGTATGATGATTCTAACTGAAATAAGTCACACAGAAAAAGAAACATCATAAGATATCAGTAATACACGGAATGTAAACTTGGCTACACAGGAACTGAATTACAGAACAGAACAGGGTCTCAAATTTAGAAAACCAACTTATGCTTGCTTAAGGGTAAAGGTGAGTTGGGGTGCTGCATAAAACCAGAGATTGAAATGAGCACAGATAAAGTTCCTTTAGCCAAATATGGAATAGACAAGAGCTACTCCTTTCTCAACGAAATGGACTCAACACCCTATATTAAACGCCTAAGAATGTACCTGACTAGTAAGTATCTTAAAACCTATGGATTGCTATGTCTCCGAAAGAGAATCAAGCATGTGTACAGGGGCATAAACGCAGCAGTGATAGGATTGGAGAGGTTCGGTGAGCAAATGAAGACCCTTTGAAGTCATATTGCATGGTACCCATTCCACGGGTTTCAACTACCCAGGTTTAAGGTATTCTTCCTTCAGCTAAAACATGCATGTGGAACCTAGAGTATGATCAACCATGTGATCGGGAGACGTGTTCAAATATGTCTCAGTTTTCCTCCCCTGGTACTCGGGTGCAACATTCCAGACACTTTACTAACACTCTCCCCACTTGGAGAGTCAGTCCCTTTAACCTCCTGTTGGCCCAGTTTGCAATTTCTGCGGAAGATGAACAGGAATAGCAAGAACCAATGAGAGGCTAGCTGGAGGTGTCTGGACGGGCAAATTTAACTCTCATTTCCCACCAGGAAGAGGAATTAACCAAAGGCTCAGCATGCCGGGCCGGAACCAGATTAGGGCCTGAAGCGATCCTGCGGTGTTGCGGCCAGGTCACAAGAAAGCGAGTTGAAGACAGGAGCTCAGGGGCACTGTAATTCACAAACCTGCTGAGTTATAAATGACAGCTATCGTCCAAAAATAGACTGAAGTAAGGCTGCCAAGAGGACTTGAAAGCGGGGCAGAATTGCAGGAAACCGATTTCAGGAGGTAGACTGGAATTGCATTGAAAGCATAGGAAAAGAGGCAGAACGTCCACAATGATGCACTTGGCCAAAAAGGGCGTATGCGTTTTTTCCTGAATATATTCAGGGAAAAAACGCATACGCCCTTTTTGGCCAACCAAGCAAGCTTGCAAAGGAAATCTGCACTACAATGAAGTCTCACTTCCCCCCGGTCAAAAGGGCCATCTGAAAAAAGTGTAAAATCCAGAAAGGCAGGACAGGCCATGGAGAACTGGGAGCCTTGTTATGCTGATGGGCGGGATGTAAATTGCCAACAACCACTCGGGAGAAGTGTATGGTGTTTCCTGAAACATCTAAAAAACAAAGCAACAGAACCTAGGGCACTTCCACTTATGGTCCTATAGCTTAGGGAAATTAAAATCAAAAAGACAGAGCCACCCCAAAGTTTGGGACGCCTCCGTTTACAAGAACCTCGTTTACCGTACAAGTTCAATATCACAGAAAGTGAAAAATGGATAAAGAACTTGTGGTACTTACGTACAATGCAGTATCAGTCAGCAATGAAATCTATGTCATCAGGCCCGTAGCAGCATAATGAGTGGATTCAGGTACGATGATTCTAACTGAAATAAGTCACACAGAAAAAGAAACATCATAAGATATCACTAATACACGGAATGTAAACTTGGCTACACAGGAACTGCATTCCAAAACAGAACAGGGTCTCAAATTTAGAAAACCAACTTATGCTTGCTTAAGGGTAAAGGTGAGTTGGGGTGCTGCATAAAACCAGAGATTGAAATGAGCACAGATAAAGTTCCTTAAGCCAAATATGGAATAGACAAGAGCTACTCCTTGCTCAACGAAATGGACTCAACACCGCATATTAAACGCCTAAGAATGTACCTGACTAGTAAGTATCTTAAAACCTATGGATTGCTATGTCTCCGAAAGAGAATCAAGCATGTGTACAGGGGCATAAACGCAGCAGTGATAGGATTGGAGAGGTTCGGTGAGCAAATGAAGACCCTTTGAAGTCATATTGCATGGTACCCATTACACGGGTTTCAACTACCCAGGTTTTAGGTATACTTCCTTCAGCTAAAATATGCATGTGGAACCCAGAGTATGATCAACCATGTGATCGGGAGACGAGTTCAAATATGTCTCAGTTTTCCTCCCCTGGTACTCGGGTGCAACATTCCAGACGCTTTACTAACACTCTCCCCACTTGGAGAGTCAGCACCTTTAACCTCCTGTTTGGCCCAGTTTGCAATTTCTGCGGAAGATGAACAGGAATAGCGAGAACCAATGAGAGGCTAGCTGGAGGTGTCTGGACGGGCAAATTTAACTCTCATTTCCCACCAGGAAGAGGAAATAACAAAAGGCTCAGCGTGCCGTACCGGAACCAGATTAGGGCCTGAAGCCATCCTGCGGTGTTGCGGCCAGCTCAAAAGAAAGCGAGTTGAAGAAAGGAGCTCAGGGTCACTGTAATTCACAAACCTGCAGAGTTATAAATGACAGCTATCGTCCAAAAATAGACTGAAGTAAGGCTGCCAAGAGGACTTGAAAGCGGGGCAGAATTGCAGGAAACCGATTTCAGGAGGTAGACTGGAATTGCATTGAAAGCATAGGAAAAGAGGCAGGACGTCCACAATGATGCACTTGGCCAAAAAGGGCGTATGCGTTTTTTCCTGAATATATTCAGGAAAAAACGCATACGCCCTTTTTGGCCAACCAAGCAAGCTTGCAAAGGAAATCTGCACTAAAATGAAGTCTCACTTCCCCCCGGTCAAAACGGCCATCTGAAAAAAGTGTAAAATCCAGAAAGGCAGGACAGGCCATGGAGAACTGGGAGCCTTGTTATGCTGATGGGCGGGATGTAAATTGCCAACAACCACTCGGGAGAAGTGTATGGTGTTTCCTGAAACATCTAAAAAACAAAGCAACAGAGCCTAGGGCACTTCCACTTATGGTCCTATAGCTTAGGGAAATTAAAATCAAAAAGACACAGCCACCCCAAAGTTTGGGACGCCTCCGTTTACAAGAACCTCGTTTACCGTACAAGTTCAATATCACAGAAAGTGAAAAATGGATAAAGAACTTGTGGTACTTACGTACAATGCAGTATCACTCAGCAATGAAATCTATGTCATCAGGCCCGTAGCAGCATAATGAGTGGATTCAGGTACGATGATTCTAACTGAAATAAGTCACACAGAAAAAGAAACATCATAAGATATCACTAATACACGGAATGTAAACTTGGCTACACAGGAACTGCATTCCAAAACAGAACAGGGTCTCAAATTTAGAAAACCAACTTATGCTTGCTTAAGGGTAAAGGTGAGTTGGGGTGCTGCATAAAACCAGAGATTGAAATGAGCACAGATAAAGTTCCTTAAGCCAAATACGGAATAGACAAGAGCTACTCCTTGCTCAACGAAATGGACTCAACACCCCATATTAAACGCCTAAGAATGTACCTGACTAGTAAGTATCTTAAAACCTATGGATTGCTATGTCTCCGAAAGAGAATCAAGCATGTGTACAGGGGCATAAACGCAGCAGTGATAGGATTGGAGAGGTTCGGTGAGCAAATGAAGACCCTTTGAAGTCATATTGCATGGTACCCATACCACGGATTTCAACTCCCCAGGTTTAAGGTATTCTTCCTTCAGCTAAAACATGCATGTGGAACCCAGAGTATGATCAACCATGTGATCGGGCGACGTGTTCAAATATGTCTCAGTTTTCCTCCCCTGGTACTCGGGTGCAACATTCCAGACGCTTTACTAACACTCTCCCCACTTGGAGAGTCAGTCCCTTTAACCTCCTGTTTGGCCCAGTTTGCAATTTCTGCGGAAGATGAACAGGAATAGCGAGAACCAATGAGAGGCTAGCTGGAGGTGTCTGGACGGGCAAATTTAACTCTCATTTCCCACCAGGAAGAGGAATTAACCAAAGGCTCAGCATGCCGGGCCGGAACCAGATTAGGGCCTGAAGCCATCCTGCGGTGTTGCGGCCAGGTCACAAGAAAGCGAGTTGAAGAAAGGAGCTCAGGGGCACTGTAATTCACAAACCTGCAGAGTTATAAATGACAGCTATCGTCCAAAAATAGACTGAAGTAAGGCTGCCAAGAGGACTTGAAAGCGGGGCAGCATTGCAGGAAACCGATTTCAGGAGGTAGACTGGAATTGCATTGAAAGCATAGGAAAAGAGGCAGAACGTCCACAATGATGCACTTGGCCAAAAAGGGCGTATGCGTTTTTTCCTGAATATATTCAGGAAAAAACGCATACGCCCTTTTTGGCCAACCAAGCAAGCTTGCAAAGGAAATCTGCACTACAATGAAGTCTCACTTCCCCCCGGTCAAAAGGGCCATCTGAATAAAGTGTAAAATCCAGAAAGGCAGGACAGGCCATGGAGAACTGGGAGCCTTGTTATGCTGATGGGCGGGATGTAAATTGCCAACAGACACTCCGGAGAAGTGTATGGTGTTTCCTGAAACATCTAAAAAACAAAGCAACAGAGCCTAGGGCACTGCCACTTATGGTCCTATAGCTTAGGGAAATTAAAATAAAAAAGACACAGCCACCCCAAAGTTTGGGACGCCTCTGTTTACAAGAACCTCGTTTACAGTACAAGTTCAACATCGCAGAAAGTGAAAAATGGATAAAGAAGTTGTGGTATTTACTTACAAAGCAATATCACTCAGCAATGAAATCTATGTCATCAGGCCCTTAGCAGCACAATGAGTGGATTCAGGTATGATGATTCTAACTGTAATAAGTCACACAGAAAAAGAAACATCATAAGGTATCAGTAATACACGGAATGTAAACTTGGCTACACAGGAACTGAATTACAGAACAGAACAGGGTCTCAAATTTAGAAAACCAACTTATGCTTGCTTAAGGGTAAAGGTGAGTTGGGGTGCTGCATAAAACCAGAGATTGAAATGAGCACAGATAAAGTTCCTTAAGTCAAATATGGAATAGACAAGAGCTACTCCTTGCTCAACGAAATGGACTCAACACCGCATATTAAACGCCTAAGAATGTACCTGACTAGTAAGTATCTTAAAACCTATGGATTGCTATGTCTCCGAAAGTGAATCAAGCATGTGTACAGGGGCATAAACGCAGCAGTGATAGGATTGGAGAGGTTCGGTGAGCAAATGAAGACCCTTTGAAGTCATATTGCATGGTACCCATTACACGGGTCTCAACTCTCCAGGTTTAAGGTATTCTTCCTTCAGCTAAAACATGCATGTGGAACCCAAGTATGATCAACCATGTGAACGGGAGACGTGTTCAAATATGTCTCAGTTTTCCTCCCCTGGTACTCGGGTGCAACATTCCAGACGCTTTACTAACACTCTCCCCACTTGGAGAGTCAGCGCCTTTAACCTCCTGTTTGGCACAGTTTGCAATTTCTGCGGAAGATGAACAGGAATAGCGAGAACCAATGAGAGGCTAGCTGGAGGTGTCTGGACGGGCAAATTTAACTCTCATTTCCTACCAGGAAGAGGAATTAACCAAAGGCTCAGCGTGCCATGCCAGAATCAGTTTAGGGCCTGAAGCCATCTTGCGGTGTTGCGGCCAGCTCAAAAGAAAGCGAGTTGAAGAAAGGAGCTCAGGGGCACTGTAATTCACAAACCTGCAGAGTTATAAATGACAGCTATCGTCCAAAAATAGACTGAAGTAAGGCTGCCAAGAGGACTTGAAAGCGGGGCAGAATTGCAGGAAACCGATTTCAGGAGGTAGACTGGAATTGCATTGAAAGCATAGGAAAAGAGGCAGAACGTCCACAATGATGCACTTGGCCAAAAAGGGCGTATGCGTTTTTTCCTGAATATATTCAGGAAAAAACGCATACGCCCTTTTTGGCCAACCAAGCAAGCTTGCAAAGGAAATCTGCACTACAATGAAGTCTCACTTCCCCCCGGTCAAAAGGGCCATCTGAAAAAAGTGTAAAATCCAGAAAGGCAGGACAGGCGATGGAGAACTGGGAGCCTTGTTATGCTGATGGGCGGGATGTAAATTGCCAACAACCACTCTGGAGAAGTGTATGGTGTTTCCTGAAACATCTAAAAAACAAAGCAACAGAGCCTAGGGCACTTCCACTTATGGTCCTATAGCTTAGGGAAATTAAAATCAAAAAGACACAGCCACCCCAAAGTTTGGGACGCCTCCGTTTACAAGAACCTCGTTTACCGTACAAGTTCAATATCACAGAAAGTGAAAAATGGATAAAGAACTTGTGGTACTTACGTACAATGCAGTATCAGTCAGCAATGAAATCTATGTCATCAGGCCCGTAGCAGCATAATGAGTGGATTCAGGTACGATGATTCTAACTGAAATAAGTCACACAGAAAAAGAAACATCATAAGATATCACTAATACACGGAATGTAAACTTGGCTACACAGGAACTGCATTCCAAAACAGAACAGGGTCTCAAATTTAGAAAACCAACTTATGCTTGCTTCAGGGGAAAGGTGAGTTGGGGTGCTGCATAAAACCAGAGATTGAAATGAGCACAGATAAAGTTCCTTAAGCCAAATATGGAATAGACAAGAGCTACTCCTTGCTCAACGAAATGGACTCAACACCCCATATTAAACGCCTAAGAATGTACCTGACTAGTAAGTATCTTAAAACCTATGGATTGCTATGTCTCCAAAAGAGAATCAAGCGTGTGTACAGGGGCATAAACGCAGCAGTGATAGGATTGGAGAGGTTCGGTGAGCAAATAAAGACCCTTTGAAGTCATATTGCATGGTACCCATTCTACGGGTCTCAACTCTCCAGGTTTAAGGTATTCTTCCTTCAGCTAAAACATGCATGTGGAACCCAGAGTATGATCAACCATGTGATCGGGAGACGTGTTCAAATATGTCTCAGTTTTCGTACCCTGGTACTCGGGTGCAACATTCCAGACGCTTTACTAACACTCTCCCGACTTGGAGAGTCAGTCCCTTTAACCTCCTGTTTGGCCCAGTTTGCAATTTCTGCGGAAGATGAACAGGAATAGCGAGAACCAATGAGAGGCTAGCTGGAGGTGTCTGGACGGGCAAATTTAACTCTCATTTCCCACCAGGAAGAGGAAATAACCAAAGGCTCAGCATGCCGGGCCGGAACCAGATTAGGGCCTGAAGCCATCCTGCGGTGTTGCGGCCAGCTCACAAGAAAGCGAGTTGAAGAAAGGAGCTCAGGGGCACTGTAATTCACAAACCTGCAGAGTTATAAATGACAGCTATGGTCCAAAAATAGACTGAAGTAAGGCTGCCAAGAGGACTTGAAAGCGGGGCAGAATTGCAGGAAACCGATTTCAGGAGGTAGACTGGAATTGCATTGAAAGCATAGGAAAAGAGGCAGAACGTCCACAATGATGCACTTGGCCAAAAAGGGCGTATGCGTTTTTTCCTGAATATATTCAGGAAAAAACGCATACGCCCTTTTTGGCCAACCAAGCAAGCTTGCAAAGGAAATCTGCACTACAATGAAGTCTCACTTCCCCCCGGTCAAAAGGGCCATCTGAAAAAAGTGTAAAATTCAGAAAGGCAGGACACGCCATGGAGAACTGGGAGCCTTGTTATGCTGATGGGCGGGATGTAAATTGCCAACAACCACTCGGGAGAAGTGTATGGTGTTTCCTGAAACATCTAAAAAACAAAGCAACAGAACCTAGGGCACTTCCACTTATGGTCCTATAGCTTAGGGAAATTAAAATCAAAAAGACACAGCCACCCCAAAGTTTGGAACGGCTCTGTTTACAAGAACCTCGTTTACAGTACAAGTTCAACATCGCAGAAAGTGAAAAATGGATAAAGAAGTTGTGGTATTTACTTACAAAGCAATATCACTCAGCAATGAAATCTGTGTCATCAGGCCCTTAGCAGCACAATGAGTGGATTCAGGTATGATGATTCTAACTGAAATAAGTCACACAGAAAAAGAAACATCATAAGATATCAGTAATACACGGAATGTAAACTTGGCTACACAGGAACTGAATTACAGAACAGAACAGGGTCTCAAATTTAGAAAACCAACTTATTCTTGCTTAAGGGTAAAGGTGAGTTGGGGTGCTGCATAAAACCAGAGATTGAAATGAGCACAGATAAAGTTCCTTTAGCCAAATATGGAATAGACAAGAGCTACTCCTTTCTCAACGAAATGGACTCAACACCCCATATTAAACGCCTAAGAATGTACCTGACTAGTAAGTATCTTAAAACCTATGGATTGCTATGTCTCCGAAAGAGAATCAAGCATGTGTACAGGGGCATAAACGCAGCAGTGATAGGATTGGAGAGGTTCGGTGAGCAAATGAAGACCTTTTGAAGTCATATTGCATGGTACCCATTCCACGGGTTTCAACTACCCAGGTTTAAGGTATTCTTCCTTCAGCTAAAACATGCATGTGGAACCTAGAGTATGATCAACCATGTGATCGGGAGACGTGTTCAAATATGTCTCAGTTTTCGTACCCTGGTACTTGGGTGCAACATTCCAGACGCTTTACTAACACTCTCCCGACTTGGAGAGTCAGTCCCTTTAACCTCCTGTTGGCCCAGTTTGCAATTTCTGCGGAAGATGAACAGGAATAGCAAGAACCAATGAGAGGCTAGCTGGAGGTGTCTGGACGGGCAAATTTAACTCTCATTTCCCACCAGGAAGAGGAATTAACCAAAGGCTCAGCATGCCGGGCCGGAACCAGATTAGGGCCTGAAGCCATCCTGCAGTGTTGCGGCCAGGTCACAAGAAAGCGAGTTGAAGACAGGAGCTCAGGGGCACTGTAATTCACAAACCTGCAGAGTTATAAATGACAGCTATCGTCCAAAAATAGACTGAAGTAAGGCTGCCAAGAGGACTTGAAAGCGGGGCAGAATTGCAGGAAACCGATTTCAGGAGGTAGACTGGAATTGCATTGAAAGCATAGGAAAAGAGGCAGGACGTCCACAATGATGCACTTGGCCAAAAAGGGCGTATGCGTTTTTTCCTGAATATATTCAGGAAAAAACGCATACGCCCTTTTTGGCCAACCAAGCAAGCTTGCAAAGGAAATCTGCACTACAATGAAGTCTCACTTCCCCCCGGTCAAAAGGGCCATCTGAAAAAAGTGTAAAATCCAGAAAGGCAGGACAGGCCATGGAGAACTGGGAGCCTTGTTATGCTGATGGGCGGGATGTAAATTGCCAACAACCACTCGGGAGAAGTGTATGGTGTTTCCTGAAACATCTAAAAAACAAAGCAACAGAGCCTAGGGCACTTCCACTTATGGTCCTATAGCTTAGGGAAATTAAAATCAAAAAGACAGAGCCACCCCAAAGTTTGGGACGCCTCCGTTTACAAGAACCTCGTTTACCGTACAAGTTCAATATCACAGAAAGTGAAAAATGGATAAAGAACTTGTGGTACTTACGTACAATGCAGTATCACTCAGCAATGAAATCTATGTCATCAGGCCCGTAGCAGCATAATGAGTGGATTCAGGTACGATGATTCTAACTGAAATAAGTCACACAGAAAAAGAAACATCATAAGATATCACTAATACACGGAATGTAAACTTGGCTACACAGGAACTGCATTCCAAAACAGAACAGGGTCTCAAATTTAGAAAACCAACTTATGCTTGCTTAAGGGTAAAGGTGAGTTGGGGTGCTGCATAAAACCAGAGATTGAAATGAGCACAGATAAAGTTCCTTAAGCCAAATACGGAATAGACAAGAGCTACTCCTTGCTCAACGAAATGGACTCAACACCCCATATTAAACGCCTAAGAATGTACCTGACTAGTAAGTTTCTTAAAACCTATGGATTGCTATGTCTCCGAAAGAGAATCAAGCATGTGTACAGGGGCATAAACGCAGCAGTGATAGGATTGGAGAGGTTCGGTGAGCAAATGAAGACCCTTTGAAGTCATATTGCATGGTACCCATACCACGGATTTCAACTCCCCATGGTTAAGGTATTCTTCCTTCAGCTAAAACATGCATGTGGAACCCAGAGTATGATCAACCATGTGATCGGGCGACGTGTTCAAATATGTCTCAGTTTTCCTCCCCTGGTACTCGGGTGCAACATTCCAGACGCTTTACTAACACTCTCCCCACTTGGAGAGTCAGTCCCTTTAACCTCCTGTTTGGCCCAGTTTGCAATTTCTGCGGAAGATGAACAGGAATAGCGAGAACCAATGAGAGGCTAGCTGGAGGTGTCTGGACGGGCAAATTTAACTCTCATTTCCCACCAGGAAGAGGAATTAACCAAAGGCTCAGCATGCCGGGCCGGAACCAGATTAGGGCCTGAAGCCATCCTGCGGTGTTGCGGCCAGGTCACAAGAAAGCGAGTTGAAGAAAGGAGCTCAGGGGCACTGTAATTCACAAACCTGCAGAGTTATAAATGACAGCTATCGTCCAAAAATAGACTGAAGTAAGGCTGCCAAGAGGACTTGAAAGCGGGGCAGAATTGCAGGAAACCGATTTCAGGAGGTAGCCTGGAATTGCATTGAAAGCATAGGAAAAGAGGCAGAACGTCCACAATGATGCACTTGGCCAAAAAGGGCGTATGCGTTTTTTCCTGAATATATTCAGGAAAAAACGCATACGCCCTTTTTGGCCAACCAAGCAAGCTTGCAAAGGAAATCTGCACTACAATGAAGTCTCACTTCCCCCCGGTCAAAAGGGCCATCTGAAAAAAGTGTAAAATCCAGAAAGGCAGGACAGGCCATGGAGAACTGGGAGCCTTGTTATGCTGATGGGCGGGATGTAAATTGCCAACAGACACTCCGGAGAAGTGTATGGTGTTTCCTGAAACATCTAAAAAACAAAGCAACAGAGCCTAGGGCACTGCCACTTATGGTCCTATAGCTTAGGGAAATTAAAATCAAAAAGACACAGCCACCCCAAAGTTTGGGACGCCTCCGTTTACAAGAACCTCGTTTACCGTACAAGTTCAATATCGCAGAAAGTGAAAAATGGATAAAGAACTTGTGGTACTTACGTACAATGCAGTATCACTCAGCAATGAAATCTATGTCATCAGGCCCGTAGCAGCATAATGAGTGGATTCAGGTACGATGATTCTAACTGAAATAAGTCACACAGAAAAAGAAACATCATAAGATATCACTAATACACGGAATGTAAACTTGGCTACACAGGAACTGCATTCCAAAACAGAACAGGGTCTCAAATTTAGAAAACCAACTTATGCTTGCTTCAGGGGAAAGGTGAGTTGGGGTGCTGCATAAAACCAGAGATTGAAATGAGCACAGATAAAGTTCCTTAAGCCAAATATGGAATAGACAAGAGCTACTCCTTGCTCAACGAAATGGACTCAACACCCCATATTAAACGCCTAAGAATGTACCTGACTAGTAAGTATCTTAAAACCTATGGATTGCTATGTCTCCAAAAGAGAATCAAGCGTGTGTACAGGGGCATAAACGCAGCAGTGATAGGATTGGAGAGGTTCGGTGAGCAAATAAAGACCCTTTGAAGTCATATTGCATGGTACCCATTCTACGGGTCTCAACTCTCCAGGTTTAAGGTATTCTTCCTTCAGCTAAAACATGCATGTGGAACCCAGAGTATGATCAACCATGTGAACGGGAGACGTGTTCAAATATGTCTCAGTTTTCCTCCCCTGGTACTCGGGTGCAACATTCCAGACGCTTTACTAACACTCTCCCGACTTGGAGAGTCAGTCCCTTTAACCTCCTGTTTGGCCCAGTTTGCAATTTCTGCGGAAGATGAACAGGAATAGCGAGAACCAATGAGAGACTAGCTGGAGGTGTCTGAACGGGCAAATTTAACTCTCATTTCCCACCAGGAAGAGGAATTAACCAAAGGCTCAGCATGCCGGGCCGGAACCAGATTAGGGCCTGAAGCCATCCTGCGGTGTTGCGGCCAGGTCACAAGAAAGCGAGTTGAAGAAAGGAGCTCAGGGGCACTGTAATTCACAAACCTGCAGAGTTATAAATGACAGCTATCGTCCAAAAATAGACTGAAGTAAGGCTGCCAAGAGGACTTGAAAGCGGGGCAGAATTGCAGGAAACCGATTTCAGGAGGTAGACTGGAATTGCATTGAAAGCATAGGAAAAGAGGCAGAACGTCCACAATGATGCACTTGGCCAAAAAGGGCGTATGCGTTTTTTCCTGAATATATTCAGGAAAAAACGCATACGCCCTTTTTGGCCAACCAAGCAAGCTTGCAAAGGAAATCTGCACTACAATGAAGTCTCACTTCCCCTCAGTCAAAAGGGCCATCTGAAAAAAGTGTAAAATCCAGAAAGGCAGGACAGGCCATGGAGAACTGGGAGCCTTGTTATGCTGATGGGCGGGATGTAAATTGCCAACAACCACTCGGGAGAAGTGTATGGTGTTTCCTGAAACATCTAAAAAACAAAGCAACAGAACCTAGTGCACTTCCACTTATGGTCCTATAGCTTAGGGAAATTAAAATCAAAAAGACACAGCCACCCCAAAGTTTGGAACGGCTCTGTTTACAAGAACCTCGTTTACAGTACAAGTTCAACATCGCAGAAAGTGAAAAATGGATAAAGAAGTTGTGGTATTTACTTACAAAGCAATATCACTCAGCAATGAAATCTGTGTCATCAGGCCCTTAGCAGCACAATGAGTGGATTCAGGTATGATGATTCTAACTGAAGTAAGTCACACAGAAAAAGAAACATCATAAGATATCAGTAATACACGGAATGTAAACTTGGCTACACAGGAACTGAATTACAGAACAGAACAGGGACTCAAATTTAGAAAACCAACTCATGCTTGCTTAAGGGTAAAGGTGAGTTGGGGTGCTGCATAAAACCAGAGATTGAAATGAGCACAGATAAAGTTCCTTAAGCCAAATATGGAATAGACAAGAGCTACTCCTTGCTCAACGAAATGGACTCAACAACGCATATTAAACGCCTAAGAATGTACCTGACTTGTAAGTATCTTAAAACCTATGGATTGCTATGTCTCCAAAAGAGAATCAAGCATGTGTACAGGGGCATAAACGCAGCAGTGATAGGATTGGAGAGGTTGGGTGAGCAAATGAAGACCCTTTGAACTCATATTGCATGGTACCCATTCCACGGGTTTCAACTACCTAGGTTTAAGGTATTCTTCCTTCAGCTAAAACATGCATGTGGAACCTAGAGTATGATCAACCATGTGATCGGGAGACGTGTTCAAATATGTCTCAGTTTTCGTACCCTGGTACTCGGGTGCAACATTCCAGACGCTTTACTTACACTCTCCCGACTTGGAGAGTCAGTCCCTTTAACCTCCTGTTTGGCCCAGTTTGCAATTTCTGCGGAAGATGAACAGGAATAGCGAGAAACAATGGAGACTAGCTGGAGGTGTCTGGACGGGCAAATTTAACTCTCATTTCCTACCAGGAAGAGGAATTAACCAAAGGCTCAGCATGCCGGGCCGGAACCAGATTAGGGCCTGAAGCCATCCTGCGGTGTTGCGGCCAGGTCACAAGAAAGCGAGTTGAAGAAAGGAGCTCAGGGGCACTGTAATTCACAAACCTGCAGAGTTATAAATGACAGCTATGGTCCAAAAATAGACTGAAGTAAGGCTGCCAAGAGGACTTGAAAGCGGGGCAGAATTGCAGGAAACCGATTTCAGGAGGTAGACTGGAATTGCATTGAAAGCATAGGAAAAGAGGCAGAACGTCCACAATGATGCACTTGGCCAAAAAGGGCGTATGCGTTTTTTCCTGAATATATTCAGGAAAAAACGCATACGCCATTTTTGGCCAACCAAGCAAGCTTGCAAAGGAAATCTGCACTACAATGAAGTCTCACTTCCCCCCCGGTCAAAAGGGCCATCTGAAAAAAGTGTAAAATCCAGAAAGGCAACAGGCCATTGAGAACTGGGAGCCTTGTTATGCTGATGGGCGGGATGTAAATTGCCAACAGACACTCGGGAGAAGTGTATGGTGTTTCCTGAAACATCTAAAAAACAAAGCAACAGAGCCTAGGGCACTTCCACTTATGGTCCTATAGCTTAGGGAAATTAAAATCAAAAAGACACAGCCACCCCAAAGTTTGGGACGACTCCGTTTACAAGAACCTCGTTTACCGTACAAGTTCAGTATCACAGAAAGTGAAAAATGGATAAAGAACTTGTGGTACTTACGTACAATGCAGTATCAGTCAGCAATGAAATCTATGTCATCAGGCCCGTAGCAGCATAATGAGTGGATTCAGGTACGATGATTCTAACTGAAATAAGTCACACAGAAAAAGAAACATCATCAGATATCACTAATACACGGAATGTAAACTTGGCTACACAGGAACTGCATTCCAAAACAGAACAGGGTCTCAAATTTAGAAAACCAACTTATGCTTGCTTCAGGGGAAAGGTGAGTTGGGTTGCTGCATAAAACCAGAGATTGAAATGAGCACAGATAAAGTTCCTTAAGCCAAATATGGAATAGACAAGAGCTACTCCTTGCTCAACGAAATGGACTCAACACCGCATATTAAACGCCTAAGAATGTACCTGACTAGTAAGTATCTTAAAATCTATGGATTGCTATGTCTCCAAAAGAGAATCAAGCATGTGTACAGGGGCATAAACGCAGCAGTGATAGGATTGGAGATGTTGGGTGAGCAAATGAAGACCCTTTGAACTCATATTGCATGGTACCCATTCCACGTGTTTCAACTACCTAGGTTTAAGGTATTCTTCCTTCAGCTAAAACATGCATGTGGAACCTAGAGTATGATCAACCATGTGATCGGGAGACGTGTTCAAATATGTCTCAGTTTTCGTACCCTGGTACTCGGGTGCAACATTCCAGACGCTTTACTAACACTCTCCCCACTTGGAGAGTCAGTCCCTTTAACCTCCTGTTGGCCCAGTTTGCAATTTCTGCGGAAGATGAACAGGAATAGCAAGAACCAATGAGAGGCTAGCTGGAGGTGTCTGGACGGGCAAATTTAACTCTCATTTCCTACCAGGAAGAGGAATTAACCAAAGGCTCAGCATGCCGGGCCGGAACCAGATTAGGGCCTGAAGCCATGCTGCGGTGTTGCGGCCAGGTCACAAGAAAGCGAGTTGAAGAAAGGAGCTCAGGGGCACTGTAATTCACAAACCTGCAGAGTTATAAATGACAGCTATCGTCCAAAAATAGACTGAAGTAAGGCTGCCAAGAGGACTTGAAAGCGGGGCAGAATTGCAGGAAACCGATTTCAGGAGGTAGACTGGAATTGCATTGAAAGCATAGGAAAAGAGGCAGAACGTCCACAATGATGCACTTGGCCAAAAAGGGCGTATGCGTTTTTTCCTGAATATATTCAGGAAAAAACGCATACGCCCTTTTTGGCCAACCAAGCAAGCTTGCAAAGGAAATCTGCACTACAATGAAGTCTCACTTCCCCCCGGTCTAAAGGGCCATCTGAAAAAAGTGTAAAATCCAGAAAGGCAGGACAGGCCAAGGAGAACTGGGAGCCTTGTTATGCTGATGGGCGGGATGTAAATTGCCAACAACCACTCGGGAGAAGTGTATGGTGTTTCCTGAAACATCTAAAAAACAAAGCAACAGAGCCTAGGGCACTTCCACTTATGGTCCTATAGCTTAGGGAAATTAAAATCAAAAAGACACAGCCACCCCAAAGTTTGGGACGACTCCTTTTACAAGAACCTCGTTTACCGTACAAGTTCAATATCACAGAAAGTGAAAAATGGAAAAAAAACTTGTGGTACTTACGTACAATGCAGTATCAGTCAGCAATGAAACCTATGTCATCAGGCCCGTAGCAGCATAATGAGTGGATTCAGGTACGATGATTCTAACTGAAATAAGTCACACAGAAAAAGAAACATCATCAGATATCACTAATACACGGAATGTAAACTTGGCTACACAGGAACTGCATTCCAAAACAGAACAGGGTCTCAAATTTAGAAAACCAACTTATGCTTGCTTCAGGGGAAAGGTGAGTTGGGTTGCTGCATAAAACCAGAGATTGAAATGAGCACAGATAAAGTTCCTTAAGCCAAATATGGAATAGACAAGAGCTACTCCTTGCTCAACGAAATGGACTCAACACCCCATATTAAACGCCTAAGAATGTACCTGACTAGTAAGTATCTTAAAATCTATGGATTGCTATGTCTCCAAAAGAGAATCAAGCGTGTGTACAGGGGCATAAACGCAGCAGTGATAGGATTAAAGAGGTTCGGTGAGCAAATGAAGACCCTTTGAAGTCATATTGCATGGTACCCATTCCACGGGTCTCAACTCTCCAGGTTTAAGGTATTCTTCCTTCAGCTAAAACATACATGTGGAACCCAGAGTATGATCAACCATGTGAACGGGAGACGTGTTCAAATATGTCTCAGTTTTCCTCCCCTGGTACTCGGGTGCAACATTCCAGACGCTTTACTAACACTCTCCCGACTTGGAGAGTCAGTCCCTTTAACCTCCTGTTTGGCCCAGTTTGCAATTTCTGCGGAAGATGAACAGGAATAGCGAGAACCAATGAGAGACTAGCTGGAGGTGTCTGAACGGGCAAACTTAACTCTCATTTCCCACCAGGAAGAGGAATTAACCAAAGGCTCAGCATGCCGGGCCGGAACCAGATTAGGGCCTGAAGCCATCCTGTGGTGTTGCGGCCAGGTCACAAGAAAGCGAGTTGAAGAAAGGAGCTCAGGGGCACTGTAATTCACAAACCTGCAGAGTTATAAATGACAGCTATCGTCCAAAAATAGACTGAAGTAAGGCTGCCAAGAGGACTTGAAAGCGGGGCAGAATTGCAGGAAACCGATTTCAGGAGGTAGACTGGAATTGCATTGAAAGCATAGGAAAAGAGGCAGAACGTCCACAATGATGCACTTGGCCAAAAAGGGCGTATGCGTTTTTTCCTGAATATATTCAGGAAAAAACGCATACGCCCTTTTTGGCCAACCAAGCAAGCTTGCAAAGGAAATCTGCACTACAATGAAGTCTCACTTCCCCGCGGTCAAAAGGGCCATCTGAAAAAAGTGTAAAATCCAGAAAGGCAACAGGCCATTGAGAACTGGGAGCCTTGTTATGCTGATGGGCGGGATGTAAATTGCCAACAGACACTCGGGAGAAGTGTATGGTGTTTCCTGAAACATCTAAAAAACAAAGCAACAGAACCTAGGGCACTTCCACTTATGGTCCTATAGCTTAGGGAAATTAAAATCAAAAAGACACAGCCACCCCAAAGTTTGGAACGGCTCTGTTTACAAGAACCTCGTTTACAGTACAAGTTCAACATCGCAGAAAGTGAAAAATGGAGAAAGAAGTTGTGGTATTTACTTACAAAGCAATATCACTCAGCAATGAAATCTGTGTCATCAGGCCCTTAGCAGCACAATGAGTGGATTCAGGTATGATGATTCTAACTGAAGTAAGTCACACAGAAAAAGAAACATCATAAGATATCAGTAATACACGGAATGTAAACTTGGCTACACAGGAACTGAATTACAGAGCAGAACAGGGA
This sequence comes from Delphinus delphis, assembly GCF_949987515.2. Classification (NCBI taxonomy): domain Eukaryota; kingdom Metazoa; phylum Chordata; class Mammalia; order Artiodactyla; family Delphinidae; genus Delphinus; species Delphinus delphis. The sequence continues at coordinate 320,171 of NW_027192756.1, forward strand.
CTCAAATTTAGAAAACCAACTTATGCTTGCTTAAGGGTAAAGGTGAGTTGGGGTGCTGCATAAAACCAGAGATTGAAATGAGCACAGATAAAGTTCCTTAAGCCAAATATGGAATAGACAAGAGCTACTCCTTGCTCAACGAAATGGACTCAACAACGCATATTAAACGCCTAAGAATGTACCTGACTTGTAAGTATCTTAAAACCTATGGATTGCTATGTCTCCAAAAGAGAATCAAGCATGTGTACAGGGGCATAAACGCAGCAGTGATAGGATTGGAGAGGTTGGGTGAGCAAATGAAGACCCTTTGAACTCATATTGCATGGTACCCATTCCACGTGTTTCAACTACCTAGGTTTAAGGTATTCTTCCTTCAGCTAAAACATGCATGTGGAACCTAGAGTATGATCAACCATGTGATCGGGAGACGTGTTCAAATATGTCTCAGTTTTCGTACCCTGGTACTCGGGTGCAACATTCCAGACACTTTACTAACACTCTCCCGACTTGGAGAGTCAGTCCCTTTAACCTCCTGTTTGGCCCAGTTTGCAATTTCTGCGGAAGATGAACAGGAATAGCGAGAACCAATGGAGACTAGCTGGAGGTGTCTGGACAGGCAAATTTAACTCTCATTTCCTACCAGGAAGAGGAATTAACCAAAGGCTCAGCATGCCATGCCAGAATCAGATTAGGGCCTGAAGCCATCCTGCGGTGTTGCGGCCAGGTCACAAGAAAGCGAGTTGAAGAAAGGAGCTCAGGGGCACTGTAATTCACAAACCTGCAGAGTTATAAATGACAGCTATCGTCCAAAAATATACTGAAGTAAGGCTGCCAAGAGGACTTGAAAGCGGGGCAGAATTGCAGGAAACCGATTTCAGGAGGTAGACTGGAATTGCATTGAAAGCATAGGAAAAGAGGCAGAACGTCCACAATGATGCACTTGGCCAAAAAGGGCGTATGCGTTTTTTCCTGAATATATTCAGGAAAAAACGCATACGCCCTTTTTGGCCAACCAAGCAAGCTTGCAAAGGAAATCTGCACTACAATGAAGTCTCACTTCCCCTCAGTCAAAAGGGCCATCTGAAAAAAGTGTAAAATCCAGAAAGGCAGGACAGGCCATGGAGAACTGGGAGCCTTGTTATGCTGATGGGCGGGATGTAAATTGCCAACAGACACTCGGGAGAAGTGTATGGTGTTTCCTGAAACATCTAAAAAACAAAGCAACAGAGCCTAGGGCACTGCCACTTATGGTCCTATAGCTTAGGGAAATTAAAATCAAAAAGACACAGCCACCCCAAAGTTTGGGACGCCTCTGTTTACAAGAACCTCGTTTACAGTACAAGTTCAACATCGCAGAAAGTGAAAAATGGATAAAGAAGTTGTGGTATTTACTTACAAAGCAATATCACTCAGCAATGAAATCTATGTCATCAGGCCCTTAGCATCACAATGAGTGGATTCAGGTATGATGATTCTAACTGAAATAAGTCACACAGAAAATGAAACATCATAAGATATCAGTAATACACGGAATGTAAACTTGGCTACACAGGAACTGAATTACAGAACAGAACAGGGTCTCAAATTTAGAAAACCAACTTATGCTTGCTTAAGGGTAAAGGTGAGTTGGGGTGCTGCATAAAACCAGAGATTGAAATGAGCACAGATAAAGTTCCTTAAGTCAAATATGGAATAGACAAGAGCTACTCCTTGCTCAACGAAATGGACTCAACACCGCATATTAAACGCCTAAGAATGTACCTGACTAGTAAGTATCTTAAAACCTATGGATTGCTATGTCTCCGAAAGAGAATCAAGCATGTGTACAGGGGCATAAACACAGCAGTGATAGGATTGGAGAGGTTCGGTGAGCAAATGAAGACCCTTTGAAGTCATATTGCATGGTACCCATTCCACGGGTTTCAACTACCTAGGTTTAAGGTATTCTTCCTTCAGCTAAAACATGCATGTGGAACCTAGAGTATGATCAACCATGTGATCGGGAGACGTGTTCAAATATGTCTCAGTTTTCGTACCCTGGTACTCGGGTGCAACATTCCAGACGCTTTACTAACACTCTCCCGACTTGGAGAGTCAGTCCCTTTAACCTCCTGTTTGGCCCAGTTTGCAATTTCTGCGGAAGATGAACAGGAATAGCGAGAACCAATGGAGACTAGCTGGAGGTGTCTGGACGGGCAAATTTAACTCTCATTTCCTACTAGGAAGAGGAATTAACCAAAGGCTCAGCATGCCATGCCAGAATCAGATTAGGGCCTGAAGCCATCCTGCGGTGTTGCGGCCAGGTCACAAGAAAGCGAGTTGAAGAAAGGAGCTCAGGGGCACTGTAATTCACAAACCTGCAGAGTTATAAATGACAGCTATCGTCCAAAAATATACTGAAGTAAGGCTGCCAAGAGGACTTGAAAGCGGGGCAGAATTGCAGGAAACCGATTTCAGGAGGTAGACTGGAATTGCATTGAAAGCATAGGAAAAGAGGCAGAACGTCCACAATGATGCACTTGGCCAAAAAGGGCGTATGCGTTTTTTCCTGAATATATTCAGGAAAAAACGCATACGCCCTTTTTGGCCAACCAAGCAAGCTTGCAAAGGAAATCTGCACTACAATGAAGTCTCACTTCCCCTCAGTCAAAAGGGCCATCTGAAAAAAGTGTAAAATCCAGAAAGGCAGGACAGGCCATGGAGAACTGGGAGCCTTGTTATGCTGATGGGCGGGATGTAAATTGCCAACAGACACTCGGGAGAAGTGTATGGTGTTTCCTGAAACATCTAAAAAACAAAGCAACAGAGCCTAGGGCACTGCCACTTATGGTCCTATAGCTTAGGGAAATTAAAATCAAAAAGACACAGCCACCCCAAAGTTTGGGACGCCTCTGTTTACAAGAACCTCGTTTACAGTACAAGTTCAACATCGCAGAAAGTGAAAAATGGATAAAGAAGTTGTGGTATTTACTTACAAAGCAATATCACTCAGCAATGAAATCTATGTCATCAGGCCCTTAGCATCACAATGAGTGGATTCAGGTATGATGATTCTAACTGAAATAAGTCACACAGAAAATGAAACATCATAAGATATCAGTAATACACGGAATGTAAACTTGGCTACACAGGAACTGAATTACAGAACAGAACAGGGTCTCAAATTTAGAAAACCAACTTATGCTTGCTTAAGGGTAAAGGTGAGTTGGGGTGCTGCATAAAACCAGAGATTGAAATGAGCACAGATAAAGTTCCTTAAGTCAAATATGGAATAGACAAGAGCTACTCCTTGCTCAACGAAATGGACTCAACACCGCATATTAAACGCCTAAGAATGTACCTGACTAGTAAGTATCTTAAAACCTATGGATTGCTATGTCTCCGAAAGAGAATCAAGCATGTGTACAGGGGCATAAACACAGCAGTGATAGGATTGGAGAGGTTCGGTGAGCAAATGAAGACCCTTTGAAGTCATATTGCATGGTACCCATTCCACGGGTCTCAACTCTCCATGTTTAAGGTATTCTTCCTTCAGCTAAAACATGCATGTGGAACCCAAGTATGATCAACCATGTGAACGGGAGACGTGTTCAAATATGTCTCAGTTTTCCTCCCCTGGTACTCGGGTGCAACATTCCAGACGCTTTACTAACACTCTCCCCACTTGGAGAGTCAGCGCCTTTAACCTCCTGTTTGGCCCAGTTTGCAATTTCTGCGGAAGATGAACAGGAATAGCGAGAACCAATGAGAGGCTAGCTGGAGGTGTCTGGACGGGCAAATTTAACTCTCATTTCCCACCAGGAAGAGGAAATAACCAAAGGCTCAGCGTGCCGTACCGGAACCAGATTAGGGCCTGAAGCCATCCTGCGGTGTTGCGGCCAGCTCAAAAGAAAGCGAGTTGAAGAAAGGAGCTCAGGGGCACTGTAATTCACAAACCTGCAGAGTTATAAATGACAGCTATCGTCCAAAAATATACTGAAGTAAGGCTGCCAAGAGGACTTGAAAGCGGGGCAGAATTGCAGGAAACCGATTTCAGGAGGTAGACTGGAATTGCATTGAAAGCATAGGAAAAGAGGCAGAACGTCCACAATGATGCACTTGGCCAAAAAGGGCGTATGCGTTTTTTCCTGAATATATTCAGGAAAAAACGCATACGCCCTTTTTGGCCAACCAAGCAAGCTTGCAAAGGAAATCTGCACTACAATGAAGTCTCACTTCCCCCCGGTCAAAAGGGCCATCTGAAAAAAGTGTAAAATCCAGAAAGGCAGGACAGGCCATGGAGAACTGGGAGCCTTGTTATGCTGATGGGCGGGATGTAAATTGCCAACAACCACTCGGGAGAAGTGTATGGTGTTTCCTGAAACATCTAAAAAACAAAGCAACAGAACCTAGGGCACTTCCACTTATGGTCCTATAGCTTAGGGAAATTAAAATCAAAAAGACACAGCCACCCCAAAGTTTGGAACGGCTCTGTTTACAAGAACCTCGTTTACAGTACAAGTTCAACATCGCAGAAAGTGAAAAATGGATAAAGAAGTTGTGGTATTTACTTACAAAGCAATATCACTCAGCAATGAAATCTGTGTCATCAGGCCCTTAGCAGCACAATGAGTGGATTCAGGTATGATGATTCTAACTGAAATAAGTCACACAGAAAAAGAAACATCATAAGATATCAGTAATACACGGAATGTAAACTTGGCTACATAGGAACTGAATTACAGAACAGAACAGTGACTCAAATTTAGAAAAACAACTTATGCTTGCTTAAGGGTAAAGGTGAGTTGGGGTGCTGCATAAAACCAGAGATTGAAACGAGCACAGATAAAGTTCCTTAAGTCAAATATGGAATAGACAAGAGCTACTCCTTGCTCAACGAAATGGACTCAACACCGCATATTAAACGCCTAAGAATGTACCTGACTAGTAAGTATCTTAAAACCTATGGATTGCTATGTCTCCGAAAGAGAATCAAGCATGTGTACAGGGGCATAAACGCAGCAGTGATAGGATTGGAGAGGTTCGGTGAGCAAATGAAGACCCTTTGAAGTCATATTGCATGGTACCCATTCCACGGGTCTCAACTCTCCAGGTTTAAGGTATTCTTCCTTCAGCTAAAACATGCATGTGGAACCCAGAGTATGATCAACCATGTGAACGGGAGACGTGTTCAAATATGTCTCAGTTTTCCTCCCCTGGTACTCGGGTGCAACATTCCAGACGCTTTACTAACACTCTCCCGACTTGGAGAGTCAGTCCCTTTAACCTCCTGTTTGGCCCAGTTTGCAATTTCTGCGGAAGATGAACAGGAATAGCGAGAACCAATGAGAGGCTAGCTGGAGGTGTCTGAACGGGCAAATTTAACTCTCATTTCCCACCAGGAAGAGGAATTAACCAAAGGCTCAGCATGCCGGGCCGGAACCAGATTAGGGCCTGAAGCCATCCTGCGGTGTTGCGGCCAGGTCACAAGAAAGCGAGTTGAAGAAAGGAGCTCAGGGGCACTGTAATTCACAAACCTGCAGAGTTATAAATGACAGCTATCGTCCAAAAATAGACTGAAGTAAGGCTGTCAAGAGGACTTGAAAGCGGGGCAGAATTGCAGGAAACCGATTTCAGGAGGTAGACTGGAATTGCATTGAAAGCATAGGAAAAGAGGCAGAACGTCCACAATGATGCACTTGGCCAAAAAGGGCGTATGCGTTTTTTCCCGAATATATTCAGGAAAAAACGCATACGCCCTTTTTGGCCAACCAAGCAAGCTTGCAAAGGAAATCTGCACTACAATGAAGTCTCACTTCCCCCCGGTCAAAAGGGCCATCTGAATAAAGTGTAAAATCCAGAAAGGCAGGACAGGCCATGGAGAACTGGGAGCCTTGTTATGCTGATGGGCGGGATGTAAATTGCCAACAGACACTCGGGAAAAGTGTATGTTGTTTCCTGATACATCTAAAAAACAAAGCAACAGAGCCTAGGGCACTGCCACTTATGGTCCTATAGCTTAGGGAAATTAAAATCAAAAAGACACAGCCACCCCAAAGTTTGGAACGGCTCTGTTTACAAGAACCTCGTTTACAGTACAAGTTCACCATCGCAGAAAGTGAAAAATGGATAAAGAAGTTGTGGTATTTACTTACAAAGCAATATCACTCAGCAATGAAATCTGTGTCATCAGGCCCTTAGCAGCACAATGAGTGGATTCAGGTATGATGATTCTAACTGAAGTAAGTCACACAGAAAAAGAAACATCATAATATATCAGTAATACACGGAATGTAAACTTGGCTACACAGGAACTGAATTACAGAACAGAACAGGGACTCAAATTAAGAAAAACAACTTATGCTTGCTTAAGGGTAAAGGTGAGTTGGGGTGCTGCATAAAACCAGAGATTGAAATGAGCACAGATAAAGTTCCTTAAGCCAAATATGGAATAGACAAGAGCTACTCCTTGCTCAACGAAATGGACTCAACACCGCATATTAAACGCCTAAGAATGTACCTGACTTGTAAGTATCTTAAAACCTATGGATTGCTATGTCTCCAAAAGAGAATCAAGCATGTGTACAGGGGCATAAACGCAGCAGTGATAGGATTGGAGAGGTTCGGTGAGCAAATGAAGACCCTTTGAAGTCATATTGCATGGTACCCATTCCACGGGTTTCAACTACCCAGGTTTAAGGTATTCTTCCTTCAGCTAAAACATGCATGTGGAACCTAGAGTATGATCAACCATGTGATCGGGAGACGTGTTCAAATATGTCTCAGTTTTCGTACCCTGGTACTCGGGTGCAACATTGCAGACGCTTTACTAACACTCTCCCGACTTGGAGAGTCAGTCCCTTTAAACTCCTGTTTGGCCCAGTTTGCAATTTCTGCGGAAGATGAACAGGAATAGCGAGAACCAATGAGAGGCTAGCTGGAGGTGTCTGGACGGGCAAATTTAACTCTCATTTCCCACCAGGAAGAGGAATTAACCAAAGGCTCAGCATGCCGGGCCGGAACCAGATTAGGGCCTGAAGCCATCCTGCGGTGTTGCGGCCAGGTCAAAAGAAAGCGAGTTGAAGAAAGGAGCTCAGGGGCACTGTAATTCACAAACCTGCAGAGTTATAAATGACAGCTATCGTCCAAAAATAGACTGAAGTAAGGCTGCCAAGAGGACTTGAAAGCGGGGCAGAATTGCAGGAAACCGATTTCAGGAGGTAGACTGGAATTGCATTGAAAGCATAGGAAAAGAGGCAGAACGTCCACAATGATGCACTTGGCCAAAAAGGACGTATGCGTTTTTTCCTGAATATATTCAGGAAAAAACGCATACGCCCTTTTTGGCCAACCAAGCAAGCTTGCAAAGGAAATCTGCACTGCAATGAAGTCTCACTTCCCCCCAGTCAAAAGGGCCATCTGAAAAAAGTGTAAAATCCAGAAAGGCAGGACAGGCCATGGGGAACTGGGAGCCTTGTTATGCTGATGGGCGGGATGTAAATTGCCAACAACCACTCGGGAGAAGTGTATGGTGTTTCCTGAAACATCTAAAAAACAAAGCAACAGAACCTAGGGCACTTCCACTTATGGTCCTATAGCTTAGGGAAATTAAAATCAAAAAGACACAGCCACCCCAAAGTTTGGAACAGCTCTGTTTACAAGAACCTCGTTTACAGTACAAGTTCAACATCGCAGAAAGTGAAAAATGGATAAAGAAGCTGTGGTATTTACGTACAAAGCAATATCACTCAGCAATGAAATCTGTGTCATCAGGCCCTTAGCAGCACAATGAGTGGATTCAAGTATGATGATTCTAACTGAAATAAGTCACACAGAAAAAGAAACATCATAAGATATCAGTAATACACGTAATGGAAACTTGGCTACACAGGAACTGAATTACAGAACAGAACAGGGTCTCAAATTTAGAAAACCAACTTATGCTTGCTTAAGGGTAAAGGTGAGTTGGGGTGCTGCATAAAACCAGAGATTGAAATGAGCACAGATAAAGTTCCTTAAGCCAAATACGGAATAGACAAGAGCTACTCCTTGCTCAACGAAATGGACTCAACACCCCATATTAAAGACCTAATAATGTACATGACTAGTAAGTATCTTAAAACCTATGGATTGCTATGTCTCCGAAAGAGAATCAAGCATGTGTACAGGGGCATAAACGCAGCAGTGATAGGATTGGAGAGGTTCGGTGAGCAAATGAAGACCCTTTGAAGTCATATTGCATGGTACCCATTCCACGGGTTTCAACTACCCAGGTTTAAGGTATTCTTCCTTCAGCTAAAACATGCATGTGGAACCTAGAGTATGATCAACCATGTGATCGGGAGACGTGTTCAAATATATCTCAGTTTTCCTCCCCTGGTACTCGGGTGCAACATTCCAGACGCTTTACTAACACTCTCCCCACTTGGAGAGTCAGTCCCTTTAAACTCCTGTTTGGCCCAGTTTGCAATTTCTGCGGAAGATGAACAGGAATAGCGAGAACCAATGAGAGGCTAGCTGGAGGTGTCTGGACGGGCAAATTTAACTCTCATTTCCCACCAGGAAGAGGAATTAACCAAAGGCTCAGCATGCCGGGCCGGAACCAGATTAGGGCCTGAAGCCATCCTGCGGTGTTGCGGCCAGGTCAAAAGAAAGCGAGTTGAAGAAAGGAGCTCAGGGGCACTGTAATTCACAAACCTGCAGAGTTATAAATGACAGCTATCGTCCAAAAATAGACTGAAGTAAGGCTGCCAAGAGGACTTGAAAGCAGGGCAGAATTGCAGGAAACCGATTTCAGGAGGTAGACTGGAATTGCATTGAAAGCATAGGAAAAGAGGCAGAACGTCCACAATGATGCACTTGGCCAAAAAGGACGTATGCGTTTTTTCCTGAATATATTCAGGAAAAAACGCATACGCCCTTTTTGGCCAACCAAGCAAGCTTGCAAAAGAAATCTGCACTAGAATGAAGTCTCACTTCCCCACGGTCAAAAGGGCCATCTGAAAAAAGTGTAAAATCCAGAAAGGCAGGACAGGCCATGGAGAACTGGGAGCCTTGTTATGCTGATGGGCGGGATGTAAATTGCCAACAACCACTCGGGAGAAGTGTATGGTGTTTCCTGAAACATCTAAAAAACAAAGCAACAGAACCTAGGGCACTTCCACTTATGGTCCTATAGCTTAGGGAAATTAAAATCAAAAAGACACAGCCACCCCAAAGTTTGGAACAGCTCTGTTTACAAGAACCTCGTTTACAGTACAAGTTCAACATCGCAGAAAGTGAAAAATGGATAAAGAAGCTGTGGTATTTACGTACAAAGCAATATCACTCAGCAATGAAATCTGTGTCATCAGGCCCTTAGCAGCACAATGAGTGGATTCAAGTATGATGATTCTAACTGAAATAAGTCACACAGAAAAAGAAACATCATAAGATATCAGTAATACACGTAATGGAAACTTGGCTACACAGGAACTGAATTACAGAACAGAACAGGGTCTCAAATTTAGAAAACCAACTTATGCTTGCTTAAGGGTAAAGGTGAGTTGGGGTGCTGCATAAAACCAGTGATTGAAATGAGCACAGATAAAGTTCCTTAAGCCAAATACGGAATAGACAAGAGCTACTCCTTGCTCAACGAAATGGACTCAACACCCCATATTAAAGACCTAATAATGTACATGACTAGTAAGTATCTTAAAACCTATGGATTGCTATGTCTCCGAAAGAGAATCAAGCATGTGTACAGGGGCATAAACGCAGCAGTGATAGGATTGGAGAGGTTCGGTGAGCAAATGAAGACCCTTTGAAGTCATATTGCATGGTACCCATTCCACGGGTTTCAACTACCCAGGTTTAAGGTATTCTTCCTTCAGCTAAAACATGCATGTGGAACCTAGAGTATGATCAACCATGTGATCGGGAGACGTGTTCAAATATATCTCAGTTTTCCTCCCCTGGTACTCGGGTGCAACATTCCAGACGCTTTACTAACACTCTCCCCACTTGGAGAGTCAGTCCCTTTAAACTCCTGTTTGGCCCAGTTTGCAATTTCTGCGGAAGATGAACAGGAATAGCGAGAACCAATGAGAGGCTAGCTGGAGGTGTCTGGACGGGCAAATTTAACTCTCATTTCCCACCAGGAAGAGGAATTAACCAAAGGCTCAGCATGCCGGGCCGGAACCAGATTAGGGCCTGAAGCCATCCTGCGGTGTTGCGGCCAGGTCAAAAGAAAGCGAGTTGAAGAAAGGAGCTCAGGGGCACTGTAATTCACAAACCTGCAGAGTTATAAATGACAGCTATCGTCCAAAAATAGACTGAAGTAAGGCTGCCAAGAGGACTTGAAAGCAGGGCAGAATTGCAGGAAACCGATTTCAGGAGGTAGACTGGAATTGCATTGAAAGCATAGGAAAAGAGGCAGAACGTCCACAATGATGCACTTGGCCAAAAAGGACGTATGCGTTTTTTCCTGAATATATTCAGGAAAAAACGCATACGCCCTTTTTGGCCAACCAAGCAAGCTTGCAAAGGAAATCTGCACTAGAATGAAGTCTCACTTCCCCACGGTCAAAAGGGCCATCTGAAAAAAGTGTAAAATCCAGAAAGGCAGGACAGGCCATGGAGAACTGGGAGCCTTGTTATGCTGATGGGCGGGATGTAAATTGCCAACAACCACTCGGGAGAAGTGTATGGTGTTTCCTGAAACATCTAAAAAACAAAGCAACAGAACCTAGGGCACTTCCACTTATGGTCCTATAGCTTAGGGAAATTAAAATCAAAAAGACACAGCCACCCCAAAGTTTGGAACGGCTCTGTTTACAAGAACCTCGTTTACAGTACAAGTTCAACATCGCAGAAAGTGAAAAATGGATAAAGAAGTTGTGGTATTTACTTACAAAGCAATATCACTCAGCAATGAAATCTATGTCATCAGGCCCTTAGCAGCACAATGAGTGGATTCAGGTACGATGATTCTAACTGAAATAAGTCACACAGAAAAAGAAACATCATAAGATATCAGTAATACACGGAATGTAAACTTGGCTACACAGGAACTGCATTCCAAAACAGAACACGGTCTCAAATTTAGAAAACCAACTTATGCTTGCTTAAGGGGAAAGGTGAGTTGGGGTGCTGCATAAAACCAGAGATTGAAATGAGCACAGATAAATTTCCTTAAGCCAAATATGGAATAGACAGAGCTACTCCTTGCTCAACGAAATGGACTCAACACCCCATATTAAACGCCTAAGAATGTTCCTGACTAGTAAGTATCTTAAAACCTATGGATTGCTATGTCTCCGAAAGAGAATCAAGCATGTGTACAGGGGCATAAACGCAGCAGTGATAGGATTGGAGAGGTTCGGTGAGCAAATGAAGACCCTTTGAAATCATATTGCATGGTACCCATTCCACGGGTTTCAACTACCCAGGTTTTAGGTATTCTTCCTTCAGCTAAAATATGCATGTGGAACCCAGAGTATGATCAACCATGTGATCGGCAGACGTGTTCAAATATGTCTCAGTTTTCCTCCCCTGGTACTCGGGTGCAACATTCCAGACGCTTTACTAACACTCTCCCCACTTGGAGAGTCAGCGCCTTTAACCTCCTGTTTGGCCCAGTTTGCAATTTCTGCGGAAGATGAACAGGAATAGCGAGAACCAATGAGAGGCTTGCTGGAGGTGTCTGGACGGACAAATTTAACTCTCATTTCCCACCAGGAAGAGGAAATAACCAAAGGCTCAGCGTGCCGTACCGGAACCAGATTAGGGCCTGAAGCCATCCTGCGGTGTTGCGGCCAGCTCAAAAGAAAGCGAGTTGAAGAAAGGAGCTCAGGGTCACTATAATTCACAAACCTGCAGAGTTATAAATGACAGCTATCGTCCAAAAATAGACTGAAGTAAGGCTGCCAAGAGGACTTGAAAGCGGGGCAGAATTGCAGGAAACCGATTTCAGGAGGTAGACTGGAATTGCATTGAAAGCATAGGAAAAGAGGCAGAACGTCTACAATGATGCACTTGGCCAAAAAGGGCGTATGCGTTTTTTCCTGAATATATTCAGGAAAAAACGCATACGCCCTTTTTGGCCAACCAAGCAAGCTTGCAAAGGAAATCTGCACACAATGAAGTCTCACTTCCCCCCGGTCAAAAGGGCCATCTGAAAAAAGTGTAAAATCCAGAAAGGCAGGACAGGCCATGGAGAACTGGGAGCCTTGTTATGCTGATGGGTGGGATGTAAATTGCCAACAACCACTCGGGAGAAGTGTATGGTGTTTCCTGAAACATCTAAAAAACAAAGCAACAGAACCTAGGGCACTTCCACTTATGGTCCTATAGCTTAGGGAAATTAAAATCAAAAAGACACAGCCACCCCAAAGTTTGGAACAGCTCTGTTTACAAGAACCTCGTTTACAGTACAAGTTCAACATCGCAGAAAGTGAAAAATGGATAAAGAAGTTGTGGTATTTACTTACAAAGCAATATCACTCAGCAATGAAATCTGTGTCATCAGGCCCTTAGCAGCACAATGAGTGGATTCAGGTATGATGATTCTAACTGAAATAAGTCACACAGAAAAAGAAACATCATAAGATATCAGTAATACACGGAATGTAAACTTGGCTACACAGGAACTGAATTACAGAACAGAACAGGGTCTCAAATTTAGAAAACCAACTTATTCTTGCTTAAGGGTAAAGGTGAGTTGGGGTGCTGCATAAAACCAGAGATTGAAATGAGCACAGATAAAGTTCCTTAAGCCAAATACGGAATAGACAAGAGCTACTCCTTGCTCAACGAAATGGACTCAACACCCCATATTAAAGGCCTAAGAATGTACCTGACTAGTAAGTATCTTAAAACCTATGGATTGCTATGTCTCCGAAAGAGAATCAAGCATGTGTACAGGGGCATAAACGCAGCAGTGATAGGATTGGAGAGGTTCGGTGAGCAAATGAAGACCCTTTGAAGTCATATTGCATGGTACCCATTCCACGGGTTTCAACTACCCAGGTTTAAGGTATTCTTCCTTCAGCTAAAACATGCATGTGGAACCTAGAGTATGATCAACCATGTGATCGGGAGACGTGTTCAAATATGTCTCAGTTTTCCTCCCCTGGTACTCGGGTGCAACATTCCAGACGCTTTACTAACACTCTCCCCACTTGGAGAGTCAGTCCCTTTAACCTCCTGTTTGGCCCAGTTTGCAATTTCTGCGGAAGATGAACAGGAATAGCGAGAACCAATGAGAGGCTAGCTGGAGGTGTCTGGACGGGCAAATTTAACTCTCATTTCCCACCAGGAAGAGGAATTAACCAAAGGCTCAGCATGCCGGGCCGGAACCAGATTAGGGCCTGAAGCCATCCTGCGGTGTTGCGGCCAGGTCACAAGAAAGGGAGTTGAAGAAAGGAGGTCAGGGGCACTGTAATTCACAAACCTGCAGAGTTATAAATGACAGCTATCGTCCAAAAATAGACTGAAGTAAGGCTGCCAAGAGGACTTGAAAGCGGGGCAGAATTGCAGGAAACCGATTTCAGGAGGTAGACTGGAATTGCATTGAAAGCATAGGAAAAGAGGCAGAACGTCCACAATGATGCACTTGGCCAAAAAGGGCGTATGCGTTTTTTCCTGAATATATTCAGGAAAAAACGCATACGCACTTTTTGGCCAACCAAGCAAGCTTGCAAAGGAAATCTGCACTACAATGAAGTCTCACTTCCCCCTGGTCAAAAGGGCCATCTCAAAAAAGTGTAAAATCCAGAAAGGCAGGACAGGCCATGGAGAAATGGGAGCCTTGTTATGCTGATGGGCGGGATGTAAATTGCCAACAGACACTCGGGAGATGTGTATGGTGTTTCCTGAAACATCTAAAAAACAAAGCAACAGAACCTAGGGCACTTCCACTTATGGTCCTATAGCTTAGGGAAATTAAAATCAAAAAGACACAGCCACCCCAAAGTTTGGAACGGCTCTGTTTACAAGAACCTCGTTTACAGTACAAGTTCAACATCGCAGAAAGTGAAAAATGGATAAAGAAGTTGTGGTATTTACTTACAAAGCAATATCACTCAGCAATGAAATCTGTGTCATCAGGCCCTTAGCAGCACAATGAGTGGATTCAGGTATGACGATTCTAACTGAAATAAGTCACACAGAAAAAGAAACATCATAAGATATCAGTAATACACGGAATGTAAACTTGGCTACACAGGAACTGAATTACAGAACAGAACAGGGTCTCAAATTTAGAAAACCAACTTATTCTTGCTTAAGGGTAAAGGTGAGTTGGGGTGCTGCATAAAACCAGAGATTGAAATGAGCACAGATAAAGTTCCTTAAGCCAAATACAGAATAGACAAGAGCTACTCCTTGCTCAACGAAATGGACTCAACACCCCATATTAAAGGCCTAAGAATGTACCTGACTAGTAAGTATCTTAAAACCTATGGATTGCTATGTCTCCGAAAGAGAATCAAGCATGTGTACAGGGGCATAAACGCAGCAGTGATAGGATTGGAGAGGTTCGGTGAGCAAATGAAGACCCTTTGAAGTCATATTGCATGGTACCCATTCCACGGGTTTCAACTACCCAGGTTTAAGGTATTCTTCCTTCAGCTAAAACATGCATGTGGAACCTAGAGTATGATCAACCATGTGATCGGGAGACGTGTTCAAATATGTCTCAGTTTTCCTCCCCTGGTACTTGGGTGCAACATTCCAGACGCTTTACTAACACTCTCCCCACTTGGAGAGTCAGTCCCTTTAACCTCCTGTTTGGCCCAGTTTGCAATTTCTGCGGAAGATGAACAGGAATAGCGAGAACCAATGAGAGGCTAGCTGGAGGTGTCTGGACGGGCAAATTTAACTCTCACTTCCCACCAGGAAGAGGAATTAACCAAAGGCTCAGAATGCCTGGCCGGAACCACATTAGGGCCTGAAGCCATCCTGCGGTGTTGCGGCCAGGTCACAAGAAAGCGAGTTGAAGAAAGGAGCTCAGGGGCACTGTAATTCACAAACCTGCAGAGTTATAAATGACAGCTATCGTCCAAAAATAGACTGAAGTAAGGCTGCCAAGAGGACTTGAAAGCGGGGCAGAATTGCAGGAAACCGATTTCAGGAGGTAGACTGGAATTGCATTGAAAGCATAGGAAAAGAGGCAGAACGTCCACAATGATGCACTTGGCCAAAAAGGGCATATGCGTTTTTTCCTGAATATATTCAGGAAAAAACGCATACGCCCTTTTTGGCCAACCAAGCAAGCTTGCAAAGGAAATCTGCACTACAATGAAGTCTCACTTCCCCCCGGTCAAAAGGGCCATCTGAAAAAAGTGTAAAATCCAGAAAGGCAGGACAGGCCATGGGGAACTGGGAGCCTTGTTATGCTGATGGGCGGGATGTAAATTGCCAACAACCACTCGGGAGAAGTGTATGGTGTTTCCTGAAACATCTAAAAAACAAAGCAACAGAGCCTAGGGCACTGCCACTTATGGTCCTATAGCTTAGGGAAATTAAATTCAAAAAGACACAGCCACCCCAAAGTTTGGGACGCCTCTGTTTACAAGAACCTCGTTTACAGTACAAGTTCAACATCGCAGAAAATGAAAAATGGATAAAGAAGTTGTGGTATTTACTTACAAAGCAATATCACTCAGCAATGAAATCTGTGTCATCAGGCCCTTAGCAGCACAATGAGTGGATTCAGGTATGATGATTCTAACTGAAATAAGTCACACAGAAAAAGAAACATCATAAGATATCAGTAATACACGGAATGTAAACTTGGCTACACAGGAACTGAATTACAGAACAGAACAGAGTCTCAAATTTAGAAAACCAACTTATGCTTGCTTAAGGGTAAAGGTGAGTTGGGGTGCTGCATAAAACCAGAGATTGAAATGAGCACAGATAAAGTTCCTTAAGCCAAATATGGAATAGACAAGAGCTACTCCTTGCTCAACGAAATGGACTCAACACCGCATATTAAACGCCTAAGAATGTACCTGACTAGTAAGTATCGTAAAACCTATGGATTGCTATGTCTCCAAAAGAGAATCAAGCATGTGTACAGGGGCATAAACGCAGCAGTGATAGGATTGGAGAGGTTCGGTGAGCAAATGAAGACCCTTTGAAGTCATATTGCATGGTACCCATTCCACGGGTTTCAACTACCCAGGTTTTAGGTATTCTTCCTTCAGCTAAAACATGCATGTGGAACCCAGAGTATGATCAACCATGTGATCGGGAGACGTGTTCAAATATGTCTCAGTTTTCCTCCCCTGGTACTCGGGTGCAACATTCCAGACGCTTTACTAACACTCTCCCCACTTGGAGAGTCAGTCCCTTTAACCTCCTGTTTGGCCCAGTTTGCAATTTCTGCGGAAGATGAACAGGAATAGCGAGAACCAATGAGAGGCTAGCTGGAGGTGTCTGGACGGGCAAATTTAACTCTCACTTCCCACCAGGAAGAGGAATTAACCAAAGGCTCAGAATGCCTGGCCGGAACCACATTAGGGCCTGAAGCCATCCTGCGGTGTTGCGGCCAGGTCACAAGAAAGCGAGTTGAAGAAAGGAGCTCAGGGGCACTGTAATTCACAAACCTGCAGAGTTATAAATGACAGCTATCGTCCAAAAATAGACTGAAGTAAGGCTGCCAAGAGGACTTGAAAGCGGGGCAGAATTGCAGGAAACCGATTTCAGGAGGTAGACTGGAATTGCATTGAAAGCATAGGAAAAGAGGCAGAACGTCCACAATGATGCACTTGGCCAAAAAGGGCATATGCGTTTTTTCCTGAATATATTCAGGAAAAAACGCATACGCCCTTTTTGGCCAACCAAGCAAGCTTGCAAAGGAAATCTGCACTACAATGAAGTCTCACTTCCCCCCGGTCAAAAGGGCCATCTGAAAAAAGTGTAAAATCCAGAAAGGCAGGACAGGCCATGGGGAACTGGGAGCCTTGTTATGCTGATGGGCGGGATGTAAATTGCCAACAACCACTCGGGAGAAGTGTATGGTGTTTCCTGAAACATCTAAAAAACAAAGCAACAGAGCCTAGGGCACTGCCACTTATGGTCCTATAGCTTAGGGAAATTAAATTCAAAAAGACACAGCCACCCCAAAGTTTGGGACGCCTCTGTTTACAAGAACCTCGTTTACAGTACAAGTTCAACATCGCAGAAAATGAAAAATGGATAAAGAAGTTGTGGTATTTACTTACAAAGCAATATCACTCAGCAATGAAATCTGTGTCATCAGGCCCTTAGCAGCACAATGAGTGGATTCAGGTATGATGATTCTAACTGAAATAAGTCACACAGAAAAAGAAACATCATAAGATATCAGTAATACACGGAATGTAAACTTGGCTACACAGGAACTGAATTACAGAACAGAACAGAGTCTCAAATTTAGAAAACCAACTTATGCTTGCTTAAGGGTAAAGGTGAGTTGGGGTGCTGCATA
Source organism: Delphinus delphis (assembly GCF_949987515.2). NCBI lineage: Eukaryota > Metazoa > Chordata > Mammalia > Artiodactyla > Delphinidae > Delphinus > Delphinus delphis. The sequence goes on from NW_027192756.1 coordinate 337,608, forward strand.
AAACCAGAGATTGAAATGAGCACAGATAAAGTTCCTTAAGCCAAATATGGAATAGACAAGAGCTACTCCTTGCTCAACGAAATGGACTCAACACCGCATATTAAACGCCTAAGAATGTACCTGACTAGTAAGTATCGTAAAACCTATGGATTGCTATGTCTCCAAAAGAGAATCAAGCATGTGTACAGGGGCATAAACGCAGCAGTGATAGGATTGGAGAGGTTCGGTGAGCAAATGAAGACCCTTTGAAGTCATATTGCATGGTACCCATTCCACGGGTTTCAACTACCCAGGTTTTAGGTATTCTTCCTTCAGCTAAAACATGCATGTGGAACCCAGAGTATGATCAACCATGTGATCGGGAGACGTGTTCAAATATGTCTCAGTTTTCCTCCCCTGGTACTCGGGTGCAACATTCCAGACGCTTTACTAACACTCTCCCCACTTGGAGAGTCAGTGCCTTTAACCTCCTGTTTGGCCCAGTTTGCAATTTCTGCGGAAGATGAACAGGAATAGCGAGAAGCAATGAGAGGCTAGCTGGAGGTGTCTGGACGGGCAAATTTAACTCTCATTTCTCACCAGGAAGAGGAAATAACCAAAGGCTCAGCGTGCCGTACCGGAACCAGATTAGGGCCTGAAGCCAACCTGCGGTGTTGCGGCCAGCTCAAAAAAAAGCGAGTTGAAGAAAGGAGCTCAGGGGCACTGTAATTCACAAACCTGCAGAGTTATAAATGACAGCTATCGTCCAAAAATAGACTGAAGTAAGGCTGCCAAGAGGACTTGAATGCGGGGCAGAATTGCAGGAAACCGATTTCAGGAGGTAGACTGGAATTGCATTGAAAGCATAGGAAAAGAGGCAGAACGTCCACAATGATGCACTTGGCCAAAAAGGGCGTATGCGTTTTTTCCTGAATATATTCAGGAAAAAACGCATACGCCCTTTTTGGCCAACCAAGCAAGCTTGCAAAGGAAATCTGCACTACAATGAAGTCTCACTTCCCCCCGGTCAAAAGGGCCATCTGAAAAAAGTGTAAAATCCAGAAAGGCAGGACAGGCCATGGAGAACTGGGAGCCTTGTTATGCTGATGGGCGGGATGTAAATTGCCAACAACCACTCGGGAGAAGTGTATGGTGTTTCCTGAAACATCTAAAAAACAAAGCAACAGAACCTAGGGCACTTCCACTTATGGTCCTATAGCTTAGGGAAATTAAAATCAAAAAGACACAGCCACCCCAAAGTTTGGAACGGCTCTGTTTACAAGAACCTCGTTTACAGTACAAGTTCAACATCGCAGAAAGTGAAAAATGGATAAAGAAGTTGTGGTATTTACTTACAAAGCAATATCACTCAGCAATGAAATCTATGTCATCAGGCCCTTAGCATCACAATGAGTGGATTCAGGTATGATGATTCTAACTGAAGTAAGTCACACAGAAAAAGAAACATCATAAGATATCAGTAATACACGGAATGTAAACTTGGCTACACAGGAACTGAATTACAGAACAGAACAGGGTCTCAAATTTAGAAAACCAACTTATGCTTGCTTAAGGGTAAAGGTGAGTTGGGGTGCTGCATAAAACCAGAGATTGAAATGAGCACAGATAAAGTTCCTTAAGTCAAATATGGAATAGACAAGAGCTACTCCTTGCTCAACGAAATGGACTCAACACCGCATATTAAACGCCTAATGTACCTGACTAGTAAGTATCGTAAAACCTATGGATTGCTATGTCTCCAAAAGAGAATCAAGCATGTGTACAGGGGCATAAACGCAGCAGTGATAGGATTGGAGAGGTTCGGTGAGCAAATGAAGACCCTTTGAAGTCATATTGCATGGTACCCATTCCACGGGTCTCAACTCTCCAGGTTTAAGGTATTCTTCCTTCAGCTAAAACATGCATGTGGAACCCAAGTATGATCAACCATGTGAACGGGAGACGTGTTCAAATATGTCTCAGTTTTCCTCCCCTGGTACTCGGGTGCAACATTCCAGACGCTTTACTAACACTCTCCCCAGTTGGAGAGTCAGCGCCTTTAACCTCCTGTTTGGCCCAGTTTGCAATTTCTGTGGAAGATGAACAGGAATAGCGAGAACCAATGAGAGGCTAGCTGGAGGTGTCTGGACGGGCAAATTTAACTCTCATTTCCCACCAGGAAGAGGAAATAACCAAAGGCTCAGCGTGCCGTACCGGAACCAGATTAGGGCCTGAAGCCATCCTGCGGTGTTGCGGCCAGCTCAAAAGAAAGCGAGTTGAAGAAAGGAGCTCAGGGGCACTGTAATTCACAAACCTGCAGAGTTATAAATGACAGCTATCGTCCAAAAATAGACTGAAGTAAGGCTGCCAAGAGGACTTGAAAGCGGGGCAGAATTGCAGGAAACCGATTTCAGGAGGTAGACTGGAATTGCATTGAAAGCATAGGAAAAGAGGCAGAACGTCCACAATGATGCACTTGGCCAAAAAGGGCGTATGCGTTTTTTCCTGAATATATTCAGGAAAAAACGCATACGCCCTTTTTGGCCAACCAAGCAAGCTTGCAAAGGAAATCTGCACTACAATGAAGTCTCACTTCCCCCCGGTCAAAAGGGCCATCTGAAAAAAGTGTAAAATCCAGAAAGGTAGGACAGGCCATGGAGAACTGGGAGCCTTGTTATGCTGATGGGCGGGATGTAAATTGCCAACAGACACTCGGGAGAAGTGTATGGTGTTTCCTGAAACATCTAAAAAACAAAGCAACAGAGCCTAGGGCACTGCCACTTATGGTCCTATAGCTTAGGGAAATTAAAATCAAAAAGACACAGCCACCCCAAAGTTTGGGACGCCTCTGTTTACAAGAACCTCGTTTACAGTACAAGTTCAACATCGCACAAAGTGAAAAATGGATAAAGAAGTTGTGGTATTTACTTACAAAGCAATATCACTCAGCAATGAAATCTATGTCATCAGGCCCTTAGCATCACAATGAGTGGATTCAGGTATGATGATTCTAACTGAAATAAGTCACACAGAAAAAGAAACATCATAAGATATCAGTAATACACGGAATGTAAACTTGGCTACACAGGAACTGAATTACAGAACAGAACAGGGTCTCAAATTTAGAAAACCAACTTATGCTTGCTTAAGGGTAAAGGTGAGTTGGGGTGCTGCATAAAACCAGAGATTGAAATGAGCACAGATAAAGTTCCTTAAGTCAAATATGGAATAGACAAGAGCTACTCCTTGCTCAACAAAATGGACTCAACACCGCATATTAAACGCCTAAGAATGTACCTGACTAGTAAGTATCGTAAAACCTATGGAATGCTATGTCTCCAAAAGAGAATCAAGCATGTGTACAGGGGCATAAACGCAGCAGTGATAGGATTGGAGAGGTTCGGTGAGCAAATGAAGACCCTTTGAAGTCATATTGCATGGTACCCATTCCATGGGTCTCAACTCTCCAGGTTTAAGGTATTCTTCCTTCAGCTAAAACATGCATGTGGAACCCAAGTATGATCAACCATGTGAACGGGAGACGTGTTCAAATATGTCTCAGTTTTCCTCCCCTGGTACTCGGGTGCAACATTCCAGATGCTTTACTAACACTCTCCCCACTTGGAGAGTCAGCGCCTTTAACCTCCTGTTTGGCCCAGTTTGCAATTTCTGCGGAAGATGAACAGGAATAGCGAGAACCAATGAGAGGCTAACTGGAGGTGTCTGGACGGGCAAATTATTCCTGAATATATTCAGGAAAAAACGCATACGCCCTTTTTGGCCAACCAAGCAAGCTTGCAAAGGAAATCTGCACTACAATGAAGTCTCACTTCCCCCCGGTCAAAAGGGCCATCTGAAAAAAGTGTAAAATCCGGAAAGGCAGGACAGGCCATGGAGAACTGGGAGCCTTGTTATGCTGATGGGCGGGATGTAAATTGCCAACAGACATTCGGGAGAAGTGTATGGTGTTTCCTGAAACATCTAAAAAACAAAGCAACAGAGCCTAGGGCACTGCCGCTTATGGTCCTATAGCTTAGGGAAATTAAAATCAAAAAGACACAGCCACCCCAAATTTTGGGACGCCTCTGTTTACAAAAACCTCGTTTACAGTACAAGTTCAACATCGCAGAAAGTGAAAAATGGATAAAGAAGTTGTGGTATTTACTTACAAAGCAATATCACTCAGCAATGAAATCTATGTCATCAGGCCCTTAGCATCACAATGAGTGGATTCAGGTATGATGATTCTAACTGAAATAAGTCACACAGAAAAAGAAACATCATAAGATATCAGTAATACACGGAATGGAAACTTGGCTACACAGGAACTGAATTACAGAACAGAACAGGGTCTCAAATTTAGAAAACCAACTTATGCTTGCTTAAGGGTAAAGGTGAGTTGGGGTGCTGCATAAAACCAGAGATTGAAATGAGCACAGATAAAGTTCCTTAAGTCAAATATGGAATAGACAAGAGCTACTCCTTGCTCAACAAAATGGACTCAACACCGCATATTAAACGCCTAAGAATGTACCTGACTAGTAAGTATCGTAAAACCTATGGAATGCTATGTCTCCAAAAGAGAATCAAGCATGTGTACAGGGGCATAAACGCAGCAGTGATAGGATTGGAGAGGTTCGGTGAGCAAATGAAGACCCTTTGAAGTCATATTGCATGGTACCCATTCCATGGGTCTCAACTCTCCAGGTTTAAGGTATTCTTCCTTCAGCTAAAACATGCATGTGGAACCCAAGTATGATCAACCATGTGAACGGGAGACGTGTTCAAATATGTCTCAGTTTTCCTCCCCTGGTACTCGGGTGCAACATTCCAGACGCTTTACTAACACTCTCCCCACTTGGAGAGTCAGCGCCTTTAACCTCCTGTTTGGCCAAGTTTGCAATTTCTGCGGAAGATGAACAGGAATAGCGAGAACCAATGAGAGGCTAGCTGGAGGTGTCTGGACGGGCAAATTTAACTCTCATTTCCCACCAGGAAGAGGAATTAACCAAAGGCTCAGCATGCCGGGCCGGAACCAGATTAGGGCCTGAAGCCATCCTGCGGTGTTGCGGCCAGGTCACAAGAAAGCGAGTTGAAGAAAGGAGCTCAGGGACACTGTAATTCACAAACCTGCAGAGTTATAAATGACAGCTATCGTCCAAAAATAGACTGAAGTAAGGCTGCCAAGAGGACTTGAAAGCGGGGCAGAATTGCAGGAAACCGATTTCAGGAGGTAGACTGGAATTGCATTGAAAGCATAGGAAAAGAGGCAGAACGTCCACAATGATGCACTTGGCCAAAAAGGGCGTATGCGTTTTTTCCTGAATATATTCAGGAAAAAACGCATACGCCCTTTTTGGCCAACCAAGCAAGCTTGCAAAGGAAATCTGCACTACAATGAAGTCTCACTTCCCCCCCGGTCAAAAGGGCCATCTCAAAAAAGTGTAAAATCCAGAAAGGCAGGACAGGCCATGGAGAACTGGGAGCCTTGTTATGCTGATGGGCGGGATGTAAATTGCCAACAGACATTTGGGAGAAGTGTATGGTGTTTCCCGAAACATCTAAAAAACAAAGCAACAGAGCCTAGGGCACTGCCGCTTATGGTCCTATAGCTTAGGGAAATTAAAATCAAAAAGACACAGCCACCGCAAAGTTTGGGACGCCTCTGTTTACAAGAACCTCGTTTACAGTACAAGTTCAACATCGCAGAAAGTGAAAAATGGATAAAGAAGTTGTGGTATTTAGTTACAAAGCAATATCACTCAGCAATGAAATCTATGTCATCAGGCCCTTAGCATCACAATGAGTGGATTCAGGTATGATGATTCTAACTGAAATAAGTCACACAGAAAAAGAAACATCATAAGATATCAGTAATACACGGAATGGAAACTTGGCTACACAGGAACTGAATTACAGAACAGAACAGGGTCTCAAATTTAGAAAACCAACTTATGCTTGCTTAAGGGTAAAGGTGAGTTGGGGTGCTGCATAAAACCAGAGATTGAAATGAGCACAGATAAAGTTCCTTAAGTCAAATATGGAATAGACAAGAGCTACTCCTTGCTCAACAAAATGGACTCAACACCGCATATTAAACGCCTAAGAATGTACCTGACTAGTAAGTATCGTAAAACCTATGGAATGCTATGTCTCCAAAAGAGAATCAAGCATGTGTACAGGGGCATAAACGCAGCAGTGATAGGATTGGAGAGGTTCGGTGAGCAAATGAAGACCCTTTGAAGTCATATTGCATGGTACCCATTCCATGGGTCTCAACTCTCCAGGTTTAAGGTATTCTTCCTTCAGCTAAAACATGCATGTGGAACCCAAGTATGATCAACCATGTGAACGGGAGACGTGTTCAAATATGTCTCAGTTTTCCTCCCCTGGTACTCGGGTGCAACATTCCAGACGCTTTACTAACACTCTCCCCACTTGGAGAGTCAGCGCCTTTAACCTCCTGTTTGGCCCAGTTTGCAATTTCTGCGGAAGATGAACAGGAATAGCGAGAACCAATGAGAGGCTAGCTGGAGGTGTCTGGACGGGCAAATTTAACTCTCATTTCCCACCAGGAAGAGGAATTAACCTAAGGCTCAGCATGCCGGGCCGGAACCAGATTAGGGCCTGAAGCCATCCTGCGGTGTTGCGGCCAGGTCACAAGAAAGCGAGTTGAAGAAAGGAGCTCAGGGGCACTGTAATTCACAAACCTGCAGAGTTATAAATGACAGCTATCGTCCAAAAATAGACTGAAGTAAGGCTGCCAAGAGGACTTGAAAGCGGGGCAGAATTGCAGGAAACCGATTTCAGGAGGTAGACTGGAATTGCATTGAAAGCATAGGAAAAGAGGCAGAACGTCCACAATGATGCACTTGGCCAAAAAGGGCGTATGCGTTTTTTCCTGAATATATTCAGGAAAAAACGCATACGCCCTTTTTGGCCAACCAAGCAAGCTTGCAAAGGAAATCTGCACTACAATGAAGTCTCACTTCCCCCCGGTCAAAAGGGCCATCTCAAAAAAGTGTAAAATCCAGAAAGGCAGGACAGGCCATGGACAACTGGGAGCCTTGTTATGCTGATGGGCGGGATGTAAATTGCCAACAACCACTGGGGAGAAGTGTATGGTGTTTCCCGAAACATCTAAAAAACAAAGCAACAGAGCCTAGGGCACTTCCACTTATGGTCCTATAGCTTAGGGAAATTAAAATCAAAAAGACACAGCCACCCCAAAGTTTGGAACGGCTCTGTTTAACAGAACCTCGTTTACAGTACAAGTTCAACATCGCAGAAAGTGAAAAATGGATAAAGAAGTTGTGGTATTCACTTACAAAGCAATATCACTCAGCAATGAAATCTATGTCATCAGGCCCTTAGCAGCACAATGAGTGGATTCAGGTATGATGATTCTAACTGAAATAAGTCACACAGAAAAAGAAACATCATAAGATATCAGTAATACACGGAATGGAAACTTGGCTACACAGGAACTGAATTACAGAACAGAACAGGGTCTCAAATTTAGAAAAACAACTTATGCTTGCTTAAGGGTAAAGGTGAGTTGGGGTGCTGCATAAAACCAGAGATTGAAATGAGCACAGATAAAGTTCCTTAAGCCAAATATGGAATAGACAAGAGCTACTCCTTGCTTAACGAAATGGACTCAACACCGCATATTAAACGCCTAAGAATGTACCTGACTAGTAAGTATCTTAAAACCTATGGATTGCTATGTCTCCGAAAGAGAATCAAGCATGTGTACAGGGGCATAAACGCAGCAGTGATAGGATTGGAGAGGTTCGGTGAGCAAATGAAGACCCTTTGAAGTCATATTGCATGGTACCCATTCCACGGGTTTCAACTACCCAGGTTTAAGGTATTCTTCCTTCAGCTAAAACATGCATGTGGAACCTAGAGTATGATCAACCATGTGATCGGGAGACGTGTTCAAATATGTCTCAGTTTTCCTCCCCTGGTACTCGGGTGCAACATTCCAGACGCTTTACTAACACTCTCCCCACTTGGAGAGTCAGTCCCTTTAACCTCCTGTTTGGCCCAGTTTGCAATTTCTGCGGAAGATGAACAGGAATAGCGAGAACCAATGAGAGACTAGCTGGAGGTGTCTGGACGGGCAAATTTAACTCTCATTTCCCACCAGGAAGAGGAATTAACCAAAGGCTCAGCATGCCGGGCCGGAACCAGATTAGGGCCTGAAGCCATCCTGTGGTGTTGCGGCCAGGTCACAAGAAAGCGAGTTGAAGAAAGGAGCTCAGGGGCACTGCAATTCACAAACCTGCAGAGTTATAAATGACAGCTATCGTCCAAAAATAGACTGAAGTAAGGCTGCCAAGAGGACTTGAAAGCGGGGCAGAATTGCAGGAAACCGATTTCAGGAGGTAGACTGGAATTGCATTGAAAGCATAGGAAAAGAGGCAGAACGTCCACAATGATGCACTTGACCAAAAAGGGCGTATGCGTTTTTTTCTGAATATATTCAGGAAAAAACGCATACGCCCTTTTTGGCCAACCAAGCAAGCTTGCAAAGGAAATCTGCACTACAATGAAGTCTCACTTCCCCCCGGTCAAAAGGGCCATCTGAAAAAAGTGTAAAATCCAGAAAGGCAGGACAGGCCATGGAGAACTGGGAGCCTTGTTATGCTGATGGGCGGGATGTAAATTGCCAACAGACACTCGGGAGAAGTGTATGGTGTTTCCTGAAACATCTAAGAAACAAAGCAACAGAGCCTAGGGCACTGCCACTTATGGTCCTATAGCTTAGGGAAATTAAAATCAAAAAGACACAGCCACCCCAAAGTTTGGGACGCCTCTGTTTACAAGAACCTCGTTTACAGTACAAGTTCAACATCCCAGAAAGTGAAAAATGGATAAAGAAGTTGTGGTATTTACTTACAAAGCAATATCACTCAGCAATGAAATCTATGTCATCAGGCCCTTAGCATCACAATGAGTGGATTCAGGTATGATGATTCTAACTGAAATAAGTCACACAGAAAAAGAAACATCATAAGATATCAGTAATACACGGAATGGAAACTTGGCTACACAGGAACTGAATTACAGAACAGAACAGGGTCTCAAATTTAGAAAACCAACTTATGCTTGCTTAAGGGTAAAGATGAGTTGGGGTGCTGCATAAAACCAGAGATTGAAATGAGCACAGATAAAGTTCCTTAAGTCAAATATGGAATAGACAAGAGCTACTCCTTGCTCAACGAAATGGACTCAACACCCCATATTAAACGCATAAGAATGTACCTGACTAGTAAGTATCGTAAAACCTATGGATTGCTATGTCTCCAAAAGAGAATCAAGCATGTGTACAGGGGCATAAACGCAGCAGTGATAGGATTGGAGAGGTTCGGTGAGCAAATGAAGACCCTTTGAAGTCATATTGCATGGTACCCATTCCACGGGTCTCAACTCTCCAGGTTTAAGGTATTCTTCCTTCAGCTAAAACATGCATGTGGAACCCAAGTATGATCAACCATGTGAACGGGAGACGTGTTCAAATATGTCTCAGTTTTCCTCCCCTGGTACTCGGGTGCAACATTCCAGACGCTTTACTAACACTCTCCCCACTTGGAGAGTCAGCGCCTTTAATCTCCTGTTTGGCCCAGTTTGCAATTTCTGCGGAAGATGAACAGGAATAGCGAGAACCAATGAGAGGCTAGCTGGAGGTGTCTGGACGGGCAAATTTAACTCTCATTTCCCACCAGGAAGAGGAATTAACCAAAGGCTCAGCATGCCGGGCCAGAACCAGATTAGGGCCTGAAGCCATCCTGCGGTGTTGCGGCCAGGTCACAAGAAAGCGAGTTGAAGAAAGGAGCTCAGGGGCACTGTAATTCACAAACCTGCAGAGTTATAAATGACAGCTATCGTCCAAAAATAGACTGAAGTAAGGCTGCCAAGAGGACTTGAAAGCGGGGCAGAATTGCAGGAAACCGATTTCAGGAGGTAGACTGGAATTGCATTGAAAGCATAGGAAAAGAGGCAGAACGTCCACAATGATGCACTTGGCCAAAAAGGGCGTATGCGTTTTTTCCTGAATATATTCAGGAAAACACGCATACGCCCTTTTTGGCCAACCAAGCAAGCTTGCAAAGGAAATCTGCACTACAATGAAGTCTCACTTCCCCCCGGTCAAAAGGGCCATCTCAAAAAAGTGTAAAATCCAGAAAGGCAGGACAGGCCATGGAGAACTGGGAGCCTTGTTATGCTGATGGGCGGGATGTAAATTGCCAACAACCACTGGGGAGAAGTGTATGGTGTTTCCCGAAACATCTAAAAAACAAAGCAACAGAGCCTAGGGCACTTCCACTTATGGTCCTATAGCTTAGGGAAATTAAAATCAAAAAGACACAGCCACCCCAAAGTTTGGAACGGCTCTGTTTAAAAGAACCTCGTTTACAGTACAAGTTCAACATCGCAGAAAGTGAAAAATGGATAAAGAAGTTGTGGTATTCACTTACAAAGCAATATCACTCAGCAATGAAATCTATGTCATCAGGCCCTTAGCAGCACAATGAGTGGATTCAGGTATGATGATTCTAACTGAAATAAGTCACACAGAAAAAGAAACATCATAAGATATCAGTAATACACGGAATGGAAACTTGGCTACACAGGAACTGAATTACAGAACAGAACAGGGTCTCAAATTTAGAAAAACAACTTATGCTTGCTTAAGGGTAAAGGTGAGTTGGGGTGCTGCATAAAACCAGAGATTGAAATGAGCACAGATAAAGTTCCTTAAGCCAAATATGGAATAGACAAGAGCTACTCCTTGCTCAACGAAATGGACTCAACACCGCATATTAAACGCCTAAGAATGTACCTGACTTGTAAGTATCTTAAAACCTATGGATTGCTATGTCTCCGAAAGAGAATCAAGCATGTGTACAGGGGCGTAAATGCAGCAGTGATAGGATTGGAGAGGTTCGGTGAGCAAATGAAGACCCTTTGAAGTCATATTGCATGGTACCCATTCCACGGGTTTCAACTACCCAGGTTTAAGGTATTCTTCCTTCAGCTAAAACATGCATGTGGAACCTAGAGTATGATCAACCATGTGATCGGGAGACGTGTTCAAATATGTCTCAGTTTTCCTCCCCTGGTACTCGGGTGCAACATTCCAGACGCTTTACTAACACTCTCCCCACTTGGAGAGTCAGTCCCTTTAACCTCCTGTTTGGCCCAGTTTGCAATTTCTGCGGAAGATGAACAGGAATAGCGAGAACCAATGAGAGACTAGCTGGAGGTGTCTGGACGGGCAAATTTAACTCTCATTTCCCACCAGGAAGAGGAATTAACCAAAGGCTCAGCATTACGGGCCGGAACCAGATTAGGGCCTGAAGCCATCCTGCGGTGTTGCGGCCAGTTCACAAGAAAGCGAGTTGAAGAAAGGAGCTCAGGGGCACTGCAATTCACAAACCTGCAGAGTTATAAATGACAGCTATCGTCCAAAAATAGACTGAAGTAAGGCTGCCAAGAGGACTTGAAAGCGGGGCAGAATTGCAGGAAACCGATTTCAGGAGGTAGACTGGAATTGCATTGAAAGCATAGGAAAAGAGGCAGAACGTCCACAATGATGCACTTGGCCAAAAAGGGCGTATGCGTTTTTTTCTGAATATATTCAGGAAAAAACGCATACGCCCTTTTTGGCCAACCAAGCAAGCTTGCAAAGGAAATCTGCACTACAATGAAGTCTCACTTCCCCCCGGTCAAAAGGGCCATCTGAAAAAAGTGTAAAATCCAGAAAGGCAGGACAGGCCATGGAGAACTGGGAGCCTTGTTATGCTGATGGGCGGGATGTAAATTGCCAACAGACACTCGGGAGAAGTGTATGGTGTTTCCTGAAACATCTAAAAAACAAAGCAACAGAGCCTAGGGCACTGCCGCTTATGGTCCTATAGCTTAGGGAAATTAAAATCAAAAAGACACAGCCACCCCAAAGTTTGGGACGCCTCTGTTTACAAGAACCTCGTTTACAGTACAAGTTCAACATCCCAGAAAGTGAAAAATGGATAAAGAAGTTGTGGTATTTACTTACAAAGCAATATCACTCAGCAATGAAATCTATGTCATCAGGCCCTTAGCATCACAATGAGTGGATTCAGGTATGATGATTCTAACTGAAATAAGTCACACAGAAAAAGAAACATCATAAGATATCAGTAATACACGGAATGTAAACTTGGCTACACAGGAACTGAATTACAGAACAGAACAGGGTCTCAAATTTAGAAAACCAACTTATGCTTGCTTAAGGGTAAAGATGAGTTGGGGTGCTGCATAAAACCAGAGATTGAAATGAGCACAGATAAAGTTCCTTAAGTCAAATATGGAATAGACAAGAGCTACTCCTTGCTCAACGAAATGGACTCAACACCGCATATTAAACGCCTAAGAATGTACCTGACTAGTAAGTATCGTAAAACCTATGGATTGCTATGTCTCCAAAAGAGAATCAAGCATGTGTACAGGGGCATAAACGCAGCAGTGATAGGATTGGAGAGGTTCGGTGAGCAAATGAAGACCCTTTGAAGTCATATTGCATGGTACCCATTCCACGGGTCTCAACTCTCCAGGTTTAAGGTATTCTTCCTTCAGCTAAAACATGCATGTGGAACCCAAGTATGATCAACCATGTGAACGGGAGACGTGTTCAAATATGTCTCAGTTTTCCTCCCCTGGTACTCGGGTGCAACATTCCAGACGCTTTACTAACACTCTCCCCACTTGGAGAGTCAGCGCCTTTAACCTCCTGTTTGGCCCAGTTTGCAATTTCTGCGGAAGATGAACAGGAATAGCGAGAACCAATGAGAGGCTAGCTGGAGGTGTCTGGACGGGCAAATTTAACTCTCATTTCCCACCAGGAAGAGGAATTAACCAAAGGCTCAGCATGCCGGGCCGGAACCAGATTAGGGCCTGAAGCCATCCTGCGGTGTTGCGGCCAGGTCACAAGAAAGCGAGTTGAAGAAAGGAGCTCAGGGGCACTGTAATTCACAAACCTGCAGAGTTATAAATGACAGCTATCGTCCAAAAATAGACTGAAGTAAGGCTGCCAAGAGGACTTGAAAGCGGGGCAGAATTGCAGGAAACCGATTTCAGGAGGTAGACTGGAATTGCATTGAAAGCATAGGAAAAGAGGCAGAACGTCCACAATGATGCACTTGGCCAAAAAGGGCGTATGCGTTTTTTCCTGAATATATTCAGGAAAAAACGCATACGCCCTTTTTGGCCAACCAAGCAAGCTTGCAAAGGAAATCTGCACTACAATGAAGTCTCACTTCCCCCCGGTCAAAAGGGCCATCTCAAAAAAGTGTAAAATCCAGAAAGGCAGGACAGGCCATGGAGAACTGGGAGCCTTGTTATGCTGATGGGCGGGATGTAAATTGCCAACAGACACTCAGGAGAAGTGTATGGTGTTTCCTGAAACATCTAAAAAACAAAGCAACAGAGCCTAGGGCACTGCCACTTATGGTCCTATAGCTTAGGGAAATTAAAATCAAAAAGACACAGCCACCCCAAAGTTTGGGACGCCTCTGTTTACAAGAACCTCGTTTACAGTACAAGTTCAACATCGCAGAAAGTGAAAAATGGATAAAGAAGTTGTGGTATTCACTTACAAAGCAATATCACTCAGCAATGAAATCTATGTCATCAGGCCCTTAGCAGCACAATGAGTGGATTCAGGTATGATGATTCTAACTGAAATAAGTCACACAGAAAAAGAAACATCATAAGATATCAGTAATACACGGAATGGAAACTTGGCTACACAGGAACTGAATTACAGAACAGAACAGGGTCTCAAATTTAGAAAAACAACTTATGCTTGCTTAAGGGTAAAGGTGAGTTGGGGTGCTGCATAAAACCAGAGATTGAAATGAGCACAGATAAAGTTCCTTAAGCCAAATATGGAATAGACAAGAGCTACTCCTTGCTCAACGAAATGGACTCAACACCGCATATTAAACGCCTAAGAATGTACCTGACTTGTAAGTATCTTAAAACCTATGGATTGCTATGTCTCCGAAAGAGAATCAAGCATGTGTACAGGGGCATAAACGCAGCAGTGATAGGATTGGAGAGGTTCGGTGAGCAAATGAAGACCCTTTGAAGTCATATTGCATGGTACCCATTCCACGGGTTTCAACTACCCAGGTTTAAGGTATTCTTCCTTCAGCTAAAACATGCATGTGGAACCTAGAGTATGATCAACCATGTGATCGGGAGACGTGTTCAAATATGTCTCAGTTTTCCTCCCCTGGTACTCGGGTGCAACATTCCAGACGCTTTACTAACACTCTCCCCACTTGGAGAGTCAGCGCCTTTAACCTCCTGTTTGGCACAGTTTGCAATTTCTGCGGAAGATGAACAGGAATAGCGAGAACCAATGAGAGGCTAGCTGGAGGTGTCTGGACGGGCAAATTTAACTCTCATTTCACAACAGGAAGAGGAAATAACCAAAGGCTCAGCGTGCCGTGCCGGAACCAGATTAGGGCCTGAAGCCATCCTGCGGTGTTGCGGCCAGGTCACAAGAAAGCGAGTTGAAGAAAGGAGCTCAGGGGCACTGTAATTCACAAACCTGCTGTGATAAATGACAGCTATCGTCCAAAAATAGACTGAAGTAAGGCTGCCAAGAGGACTTGAAAGCGGGGCAGAATTGCAGGAAACCGATTTCAGGAGGTAGACTGGAATTGCATTGAAAGCATAGGAAAAGAGGCAGAACGTCCACAATGATGCACTTGGCCAAAAAGGGCGTATGCGTTTTTTCCTGAATATATTCAGGAAAAAACGCATACGCCCTTTTTGGCCAACCAAGCAAGCTTGCAAAGGAAATCTGCACTACAATGAAGTCTCACTTCCCCCCGGTGAAAAGGGCCATCTGAAAAAAGTGTAAAATCCAGAAAGGCAGGACAGGCCATGGAGAACTGGGAGCCTTGTTATGCTGATGGGCGGGATGTAAATTGCCAACAGACACTCGGGAGAAGTGTATGGTGTTTCCTGAAACATCTAAAGAACAAAGCAACAGAGCCTAGGGCACTGCCACTTATGGTCCTATAGCTTAGGGAAATTAAAATAAAAAAGACACAGCCACCCCAAAGTTTGGGACGCCTCTGTTTACAAGAACCTCGTTTACAGTACAAGTTCTACATCGCAGAAAGTGAAAAATGGATAAAGAACTTGTGGTATTTACTTACAAAGCAATATCACTCAGCAATGAAATCTGTGTCATCAGGCCCTTAGCAGCACAATGAGTGGATTCAGGTAGGATGATTCTAACTGAAATAAGTCACACAGAAAAAGAAACATCATAAGATATCAGTAATACACGGAATGGAAACTTGGCTACACAGGAACTGAATTACAGAACAGAACAGGGTCTCAAATTTAGAAAAACAACTTATGCTTGCTTAAGGGGAAAGGTGAGTTGGGGTGCTGCATAAAACCAGAGATTGAAATGAGCACAGATAAAGTTCCTTAAGCCAAATATGGAATAGACAAGAGCTACTCCTTGCTCAACGAAATGGACTCAACACCGCATATTAAACGCCTAAGAATGTACCTGACTAGTAAGTATCTTAAAACCTATGGATTGCTATGTCTCCGAAAGAGAATCAAGCATGTGTACAGGGGCATAAACGCAGCAGTGATAGGATTGGAGAGGTTCGGTGAGCAAATGAAGACCCTTTGAAGACATATTGCATGGTACCCATTACACGGGTCTTAACTCTCCAGGTTTAAGGTATTCTTCCTTCAGCTAAAACATGCATGTGGAACCCAAGTATGATCAACCATGTGAACGGGAGACGTGTTCAAATATGTCTCAGTTTTCTTCCCCTAGTACTCGGGTGCAACATTCCAGACGCTTTACTAACACTCTCCCCACTTTGAGAGTCACTCCCTTTACCCTCCTGTTTGGCCCAGTTTGCAATTTCTGCGGAAGATGAACAGGAATAGCGGGAACCAATGAGAGGCTAGCTGGAGGTGTCTGGACGGGCAAATTTAACTCTCATTTCCCACCAGGAAGAGGAATTAACCAAAGGCTCAGCATGCCGGGCCGGAACCAGATTAGGGCCTGAAGCCATCCTGCGGTGTTGCGGCCAGGTCACAAGAAAGCGAGTTGAAGAAAGGAGCTCAGGGGCACTGTAATTCACAAACCTGCAGAGTTATAAATGACAGCTATCGTCCAAAAATAGACTGAAGTAAGGCTGCCAAGAGGACTTGAAAGCGGGGCAGAATTGCAGGAAACCGATTTCAGGAGGTAGACTGGAATTGCATTGAAAGCATAGGAAAAGAGGCAGAACGTCCACAATGATGCACTTGGCCAAAAAGGGCGTATGCGATTTTTCCTGAATATATTCAGGAAAAAACGCATACGCCCTTTTTGGCCAACCAAGCAAGCTTGCAAAGGAAATCTGCACTACAATGAAGTCTCACTTCCCCCCGGTCAAAAGGGCCATCTGAAAAAAGTGTAAAATCCAGAAAGGCAACAGGCCATTGAGAACTGGGAGCCTTGTTATGCTGATGGGCGGGATGTAAATTGCCAACAGACACTTGGGAGAAGTGTATGGTGTTTCCTGAAACATCTAAAAAACAAAGCAACAGAGCCTAGGGCACTGCCACTTATGGTCATATAGATTAGGGAAATTAAAATCAAAAAGACACAGCCACCCCAAAGTTTGGAACGGCTCTGTTTACAAGAACCTCGTTTACAGTACAAGTTCAACATCGCAGAAAGTGAAAAATGGATAAAGAAGTTGTGGTATTCACTTACAAAGCAATATCACTCAGCAATGAAATCTATGTCATCAGGCCCTTAGCAGCACAATGAGTGGATTCAGGTATGATGATTCTAACTGAAATAAGTCACACAGAAAAAGAAACATCATAAGATATCAGTAATACACGGAATGGAAACTTGGCTACATAGGAACTGAATTACAGAACAGAACAGGGTCTCAAATTTAGAAAAACAACTTATGCTTGCTTAAGGGTAAAGGTGAGTTGGGGTGCTGCATAAAACCAGAGATTGAAATGAGCACAGATAAAGTTCCTTAAGCCAAATATGGAATAGACAAGAGCTACTCCTTGCTCAACGAAATGGACTCAACACCGCATATTAAACGCCTAAGAATGTACCTGACTAGTAAGTATCTTAAAACCTATGGATTGCTATGTCTCCGAAAGAGAATCAAGCATGTGTACAGGGGCATAAACGCAGCAGTGATAGGATTGGAGAGGTTCGGTGAGCAAATGAAGACCCTTTGAAGTCATATTGCATGGTACCCATTCCACGGGTTTCAACTACCCAGGTTTTAGGTATTCTTCCTTCAGCTAAAACATGCATGTGGAACCCAGAGTATGATCAACCATGTGATCGGGAGACGTGTTCAAATATGTCTCAGTTTTCCTCCCCTGGTACTCGGGTGCAACATTCCAGACGCTTTACTAACACTCTCCCCACTTGGAGAGTCAGCGCCTTTAACCTCCTGTTTGGCCCAGTTTGCAATTTCTGCGGAAGATGAACAGGAATAGCGAGAACCAATGAGAGGCTAGCTGGAGGTGTCTAGACGGGCAAATTTAACTCTCATTTCCCACCAGGAAGAGGAAATAACCAAAGGCTCAGCGTGCCGTACCGGAACCAGATTAGGGCCTGAAGCCATCCTGCGGTGTTGCGGCCAGCTCAAAAGAAAGCGAGTTGAAGAAAGGAGCTCAGGGGCACTGTAATTCACAAACCTGCAGAGTTATAAATGACAGCTATCGTCCAAAAATAGACTGAAGTAAGGCTGCCAAGAGGACTTGAAAGCGGGGCAGAATTGCAGGAAACCGATTTCAGGAGGTAGACTGGAATTGCATTGAAAGCATAGGAAAAGAGGCAGAACGTCCACAATGATGCACTTGGCCAAAAAGGGCGTATGCGTTTTTTCCTGAATATATTCAGGAAAAAACGCATACGCCCTTTTTGGCCAACCAAGCAAGCTTGCAAAGGAAATCTGCACTACAATGAAGTCTCACTTCCCCCCGGTGAAAAGGGCCATCTGAAAAAAGTGTAAAATCCAGAAAGGCAACAGGCCATTGAGAACTGGGAGCCTTGTTATGCTGATGGGCGGGATGTAAATTGCCAACAGACACTTGGGAGAAGTGTATGGTGTTTCCTGAAACATCTAAAAAACAAAGCAACAGAGCCTAGGGCACTTCCACTTATGGTCCTATAGCTTAGGGAAATTAAAATCAAAAAGACACAGCCACCCCAAAGTTTGGAACGGCTCTGTTTACAAGAACCTCGTTTACAGTACAAGTTCAACATCGCAGAAAGTGAAAAATGGATAAAGAAGTTGTGGTATTCACTTACAAAGCAATATCACTCAGCAATGAAATCTATGTCATCAGGCCCTTAGCAGCACAATGAGTGGATTCAGGTATGATGATTCTAACTGAAATAAGTCACACAGAAAAAGAAACATCATAAGATATCAGTAATACACGGAATGGAAACTTGGCTACACAGGAACTGAATTACAGAACAGAACAGGGTCTCAAATTTAGAAAACCAACTTATGCTTGCTTAAGGGTAAAGGTGAGTTGGGGTGCTGCATAAAACCAGAGATTGAAATGAGCACAGATAAAGTTCCTTAAGCCAAATATGGAATAGACAAGAGCTACTCCTTGCTCAACGAAATGGACTCAACACCGCATATTAAACGCCTAAGAATGTACCTGACTAGTAAGTATCTTAAAACCTATGGATTGCTATGTCTCCGAAAGAGAATCAAGCATGTGTACAGGGGCATAAACGCAGCAGTGATAGGATTGGAGAGGTTCGGTGAGCAAATGAAGACCCTTTGAAGTCATATTGCATGGTACCCATTCCACGGGTTTCAACTACCCAGGTTTTAGGTATTCTTCCTTCAGCTAAAACATGCATGTGGAACCCAGAGTATGATCAACCATGTGATCGGGAGACGTGTTCAAATATGTCTCAGTTTTCCTCCCCTGGTACTCGGGTGCAACATTCCAGACGCTTTACTAACACTCTCCCCACTTGGAGAGTCAGCGCCTTTAACCTCCTGTTTGGCCCAGTTTGCAATTTCTGCGGAAGATGAACAGGAATAGCGAGAACCAATGAGAGGCTAGCTGGAGGTGTCTAGACGGGCAAATTTAACTCTCATTTCCCACCAGGAAGAGGAAATAACCAAAGGCTCAGCGTGCCGTACCGGAACCAGATTAGGGCCTGAAGCCATCCTGCGGTGTTGCGGCCAGCTCAAAAGAAAGCGAGTTGAAGAAAGGAGCTCAGGGGCACTGTAATTCACAAACCTGCAGAGTTATAAATGACAGCTATCGTCCAAAAATAGACTGAAGTAAGGCTGCCAAGAGGACTTGAAAGCGGGGCAGAATTGCAGGAAACCTATTTCAGGAGGTAGACTGGAATTGCATTGAAAGCATAGGAAAAGAGGCAGAACGTCCACAATGATACACTTGGCCAAAAAGGGCGTATGCGTTTTTTCCTGAATATATTCAGGAAAAAACGCATACGCCCTTTTTGGCCAACCAAGCAAGCTTGCAAAGGAAATCTGCACTACAATGAAGTCTCACTTCCCCCCGGTCAAAAGGGCCATCTGAAAAAAGTGTAAAATCCAGAAAGGCAGGACAGGCCATGGAGAACTGGGAGCCTTGTTATGCTGATGGGCGGGATGTAAATTGCCAACAACCACTCGGAGAAGTGTATGGTGTTTCCTGAAACATCTAAAAAACAAAGCAACAGAGCCTAGGGCACTTCCACTTATGGTCCTATAGCTTAGGGAAATTAAAATCAAAAAGACACAGCCACCCCAAAGTTTGGAACGGCTCTGTTTACAAGAACCTCGTTTAAAGTACAAGTTCTACATCGCAGAAAGTGAAAAATGGATAAAGAAGTTGTGTTATTTACTTACAAAGCAATATCACTCAGCAATGAAATCTGTGTCATCAGGCCCTTAGCAGCAAAATGAGTGGATTCAGATAGGATGATTCTAACTGAAATAAGTCACACAGAAAAAGAAACATCATAAGATATCAGTAATACACGGAATGTAAACTTGGCTACACAGGAACTGAATTACAGAACAGAACAGGGTCTCAAATTTAGAAAACCAACTTATGCTTGCTTAAGGGGAAAGGTGAGTTGGGGTGCTGCATAAAACCAGAGATTGAAATGAGCACAGATAAAGTTCCTTAAGCCAAATATGGAATAGACAAGAGCTACTCCTTGCTCAACGAAATGGACTCAACACCGCATATTAAACGCCTAAGAATGTACCTGACTAGTAAGTATCTTAAAACCTATGGATTGCTATGTCTCCGAAAGAGAATCAAGCATGTGTACAGGGGCATAAACGCAGCAGTGATAGGATTGGAGAGGTTCGGTGAGCAAATGAAGACCCTTTGAAGTCATATTGCATGGTACCCATTCCACGGGTTTCAACTACCCAGGTTTTAGGTATTCTTCCTTCAGCTAAAACATGCATGTGGAACCCAGAGTATGATCAACCATGTGATCGGGAGACGTGTTCAAATATGTCTCAGTTTTCCTCCCCTGGTACTCGGGTGCAACATTCCAGACGCTTTACTAACACTCTCCCCACTTGGAGAGTCAGCGCCTTTAACCTCCTGTTTGGCCCAGTTTGCAATTTCTGAGGAAGATGAACAGGAATAGCGAGAACCAATGAGAGGCTAGCTGGAGGTGTCTGGACGGGCAAATTTAACTCTCATTTCCCACCAGGAAGAGGAAATAACCAAAGGCTCAGCGTGCCGTGCCGGAACCAGATTAGGGCCTGAAGCCATCCTGCGGTGTTGCGGCCAGGTCACAAGAAAGCGAGTTGAAGAAAGGAGCTCAGGGGCACTGTAATTCACAAACCTGCAGAGTTATAAATGACAGCTATCGTCCAAAAATAGACTGAAGTAAGGCTGCCAAGAGGACTTGAAAGCGGGGCAGAATTGCAGGAAACCGATTTCAGGAGGTAGACTGGAATTGCATTGAAAGCATAGGAAAAGAGGCAGAACGTCCACAATGATGCACTTGGCCAAAAAGGGCGTATGCGTTTTTTCCTGAATATATTCAGGAAAAAACGCATACGCCCTTTTTGGCCAACCAAGCAAGCTTGCAAAGGAAATCTGCACTACAATGAAGTCTCACTTCCCCCCGGTCAAAAGGGCCATCTGAAAAAAGTGTAAAATCCAGAAAGGCAGGACAGGCCATGGAGAACTGGGAGCCTTGTTATGCTGATGGGCGGGATGTAAATTGCCAACAACCACTCGGGAGAAGTGTATGGTGTTTCCTGAAACATCTAAAAAACAAAGCAACAGAGCCTAGGGCACTGCCACTTATGGTTCTATAGCTTAGGGAAATTAAAATCAAAAAGACACAGCCACCCCAAAGTTTGGGACGCCTCTGTTTACAAGAACCTCGTTTACAGTACAAGTTCAACATCGCAGAAAGTGAAAAATGGATAAAGAAGTTGTGGTATTTACTTACAAAGCAATATCACTCAGCAATGAAATCTGTGTCATCAGGCCCTTAGCAGCACAATGAGTGGATTCAGGTATGATGATTCTAACTGAAGTAAGTTACACAGAAAAAGAAACATCATAAGATATCAGTAATACACAGAATGTAAACTTGGCTACACAGGAACTGAATTACAGAACAGAACAGGGTCTCAAATTTAGAAAACCAACTTATGCTTGCTTAAGGGTAAAGGTGAGTTGGGGTGCTGCATAAAACCAGAGATTGAAATGAGCACAGATAAAGTTCCTTAAGCCAAATATGGAATAGACAAGAGCTACTCCTTGCTCAACGAAATGGACTCAACACCGCATATTAAACGCCTAAGAATGTACCTGACTAGTAAGTATCGTAAAACCTATGGATTGCTATGTCTCCAAAAGAGAATCAAGCATGTGTACAGGGGCATAAACGCAGCAGTGATAGGATTGGAGAGGTTCGGTGAGCAAATGAAGACCCTTTGAAGTCATATTGCATGGTACCCATTACACGGGTCTCAACTCTCCAGGTTTAAGGTATTCTTCCTTCAGCTAAAACATGCATGTGGAACCCAAGTATGATCAACCATGTGATCGGGAGACGTGTTCAAATATGTCTCAGTTTTCCTCCCCTGGTACTCGGGTGCAACATTACAGATGCTTTACTAACACTCTCCCGACTTGGAGAGTCAGTCCCTTTAACCTCCTGTTTGGCCCAGTTTGCAATTTCTGCGGAACATGAACAGGAATAGCGAGAACCAATGAGAGACTAGCTGGAGGTGTCTGGACGGGCAAATTTAACTCTCATTTCCCACCAGGAAGAGGAATTAACCAAAGGCTCAGCGTGCCGTGCCGGAACCAGATTAGGGCCTGAAGCCATCCTGCGGTGTTGCGGCGAGGTCACAAGAAAGCGAGTTGAAGAAAGGAGCTCAGGAGCACTGAAATTCACAAACCTGCAGAGTTATAAATGACAGCTATCGTCCAAAAATAGACTGAAGTAAAGCTGCCAAGAGGACTTGAAAGCGGGGCAGAATTGCAGGAAACCGATTTCAGGAGGTAGACTGGAATTGCATTGAAAGCATAGGAAAAGAGGCAGAACGTCCACAATGATGCACTTGGCCAAAAAGGGCGTATGCGTTTTTTCCTGAATATATTCAGGAAAAAACGCATACGCCCTTTTTGGCCAACCAAGCAAGCTTGCAAAGGAAATCTGCACTACAATGAAGTCTCACTTCCCCCCGGTCAAAAGGGCCATCTGAAAAAAGTGTAAAATCCAGAAAGGCAACAGGCCATTGAGAACTGGGAGCCTTGTTATGCTGATGGGCGGGATGTAAATTGCCAACAGACACTCGGGAGAAGTGTATGGTGTTTCCTGAAACATCTAAAAAACAAAGCAACAGAGCCTAGGGCACTTCCACTTATGGTCCTATAGCTTAGGGAAATTAAAATCAAAAAGACACAGCCACCCCAAAGTTTGGAACGGCTCTGTTTACAAGAACCTCGTTTACAGTACAAGTTCAACATCGCCGAAAGTGAAAAATGGATGAAGAACTTGTGGTACTTACGTACAATGCAGTATCACTCAGCAATGAAATCTATGTCATCAGGCCCGTAGCAGCATAATGAGTAGATTCAGGTACGATGATTCTAACTGAAATAAGTCACACAGAAAAAGAAACCTCATAAGATATCACTAATACACGGAATGTAAACTTGGCTACACAGGAACTGAATTCCAAAACAGAACAGGTTCTCAAATTTAGAAAACCAACTTATGCTTGCTTAAGGGGAAAGGTGAGTTGGGTTGCTGCATAAAACAAGAGATTGAAATGAGCACAGATAAAGTTCCTTAAGCCAAATATGGAATAGACAAGAGCTACTCCTTGCTCAACGAAATGGACTCAACACCGCATATTAAACGCCTAAGAATGTACCTGACTAGTAAGTATCTTAAAACCTATGGATTGCTATGTCTCTGAAAGAGAATCAAGCATGTGTACAGGGGCATAAACGCAGCAGTGATAGGATTGGAGAGGTTCGGTGAGCAAATGAAGACCCTTTGAAGTCATATTGCATGGTACCCATTCCACGGGTTTCAACTACCCAGGTTTTAGGTATTCTTCCTTCAGCTAAAATATGCATGTGGAACCCAGAGTATGGTCAACCATGTGATCGGGAGACGTGTTCAAATATGTCTCAGTTTTCCTCCCCTGGTACTCGGGTGCAACATTCCAGACGCTTTACTAACACTCTCCCCACTTGGAGAGTCAGCGCCTTTAACCTCCTGTTTGGCACAGTTTGCAATTTCTGCGGAAGATGAACAGGAATAGCGAGAACCAATGAGAGGCTAGCTGGAGGTGTCTGGACGGGCAAATTTGACTCTCATTTCCCACCAGGAAGAGGAAATAACCAAAGGCTCAGCACGCCGGGCCGGAACCAGATTAGGGCCTGAAGCCATCCTGCGGTGTTGCGGCCAGGTCACAAGAAAGCGAGTTGAAGAAAGGAGCTCAGGGGCACTGTAATTCACAAACCTGCAGAGTTATAAATGACAGCTATCGTCCAAAAATAGACTGAAGTAAGGCTGCCAAGAGGACTTGAAAGCGGGGCAGAATTGCAGGAAACCGATTTCAGGAGGTAGACTGGAATTGCATTGAAAGCATAGCAAAAGAGGCAGAACGTCCACAATGATGCACTTGGCCAAAAAGGGCGTATGCGTTTTTTCCTGAATATATTCAGGAAAAAACGCATACGCCCTTTTTGGCCAACCAAGCAAGCTTGCAAAGGAAATCTGCACTACAATGAAGTCTCACTTCCCCACGGCCAAAAGGGCCATCTGAAAAAAGTGTAAAATCCAGAAAGGCAACAGGCCATTGAGAACTGGGAGCCTTGTTATGCTGATGGGCGGGATGTAAATTGCCAACAGACACTCGGGAGAAGTGTATGGTGTTTCCTGAAACATCTAAAAAACAAAGCAACAGAGCCTAGGGCACTTCCACTTATGGTCCTATAGCTTAGGGAAATTAAAATCCAAAAGACACAGCCACCCCAAAGTTTGGAACAGCTCTGTTTACAAGAACCTCGTTTACAGTACAAGTTCAACATCGCAGAAAGTGAAAAATGGATAAAGAAGTTGTGGTATTTACTTACAAAGCAATATCACTCAGCAATGAAATCTGTGTCATCAGGCCCTTAGCAGCACAATGAGTGGATTCAGGTATGATGATTCTAACTGAAATAAGTCACACAGAAAAAGAAACATCATAAGATATCAGTAATACACAGAATGGAAACTTGGCTACACAGGAACTGAATTACAGAACAGAACAGTGTCTCAAATTTAGAAAACCAACTTATTCTTGCTTAAGGGTAAAGGTGAGTTGGGGTGCTGCATAAAACCAGAGATTGAAATGAGCACAGATAAAGTTCCTTAAGCCAAATATGGAATAGACAAGAGCTACTCCTTGCTCAACGAAATGGACTCAACACCCCATATTAAACGCCTAAGAATGTACCTGACTAGTAAGTATCTTAAAACCTATGGATTGCTATGTCTCCGAAAGAGAATCAAGCATGTGTACAGGGGCATAAACGCAGCAGTGATAGGATTGGAGAGGTTCGGTGAGCAAATGAAGACCCTTTGAAGTCATATTGCATGGTACCCATTCCACGGGTTTCAACTACCCAGGTTTAAGGTATTCTTCCTTCAGCTAAAACATGCATGTGGAACCTACAGTATGATCAACCATGTGATCGGGTGACGTGTTCAAATATGTCTCAGTTTTCCTCCCCTGGTACTCGGGTGCAACATTCCAGACGCTTTACTAACACTCTCCCCACTTGGAGAGTCAGTCCCTTTAACCTCCTGTTTGGCCCAGTTTGCAATTTCTGTGGAAGATGAACAGGAATAGCGAGAACCAATGAGAGGCTAGCTGGAGGTGTCTGGACGGGCAAATTTAACTCTCATTTCCCACCAGGAAGAGGAATTAACCAAAGGCTCAGCATGCCGGGCCGGAACCAGATTAGGGCCTGAAGCCATCCTGCGGTGTTGCGGCCAGGTCACAAGAAAGCGAGTTGAAGAAAGCAGCTCAGGGGCACTGTAATTCACAAACCTGCAGAGTTATAAATGACAGCTATCGTCCAAAAATAGACTGAAGTAAGGCTGCCAAGAGGACTTGAAAGCGGGGCAGAATTGCAGGAAACCGATTTCAGGAGGTAGACTGGAATTGCATTGAAAGCATAGGAAAAGAGGCAGAACGTCCACAATGATGCACTTGGCCAAAAAGGGCGTATGCGTTTTTTCCTGAATATATTCAGGAAAAAACGCATACGCCCTTTTTGGCCAACCAAGCAAGCTTGCAAAGGAAATCTGCACTACAATGAAGTCTCACTTCCCCCCGGTCAAAAGGGCCATCTGAAAAAAGTGTAAAATCCAGAAAGGCAACAGGCCATTGAGAACTGGGAGCCTTGTTATGCTGATGGGCGGGATGTAAATTGCCAACAGACACTTGGGAGAAGTGTATGGTGTTTCCTGAAACATCTAAAAAACAAAGCAACAGAGCCTAGGGCACTTCCACTTATGGTCCTATAGCTTAGGGAAATTAAAATCAAAAAGACACAGCCACCCCAAAGTTTGGAATGGCTCTGTTTACAAGAACCTCGTTTACAGTACAAGTTCAACATCGCAGAAAGTGAAAAATGGATAAAGAAGTTGTGGTATTTACTTACAAAGCAATATCACTCAGCAATGAAATCTGTGTCATCAGGCCCTTAGCAGCACAATGAGTGGATTCAGGTATGATGATTCTAACTGAAGTAAGTCACACAGAAAAAGAAACATCATAAGATATCAGTAATACATGGAATGTAAACTTGGCTACACAGGAACTGAATTACAGAACAGAACAGGGTCTCAAATTTAGAAAACCAACTTATGCTTGCTTAAGGGTAAAGGTGAGTTGGGGTGCTGCATAAAACCAGAGATTGAAATGAGCACAGATAAAGTTCCTTAAGTCAAATATGGAATAGACAAGAGCTACTCCTTGCTCAACGAAATGGACTCAACACCGCATATTAAACGCCTAAGAATGTACCTGACTAGTAAGTATCGTAAAACCTATGGATAGCTATGTCTCCAAAAGAGAATCAAGCATGTGTACAGGGGCATAAACGCAGCAGTGATAGGATTGGAGAGGTTCGGTGAGCAAATGAAGACCCTTTGAAGTCATATTGCATGGTACCCATTCCACGGGTTTCAACTACCCAGGTTTAAGGTATTCTTCCTTCAGCTAAAACATGCATGTGGAACCTAGAGTATGATCAACCATGTGATCGGGAGACGTGTTCAAATATGTCTCAGTTTTCCTCCCCTGGTACTCGGGTGCAACATTCCAGACGCTTTACTAACACTCTCCCCACTTGGAGAGTCAGTCCCTTTAACCTAATGTTTGGCCCAGTTTGCAATTTCTGCGGAAGATGAACAGGAATAGCGAGAACCAATGAGAGGCTAGCTGGAGGTGTCTGGACGGGCAAATTTAACTCTCATTTCCCACCAGGAAGAGGAAATAACCAAAGGCTCAGCGTGCCATACCGGAACCAGATTAGGGCCTGAAGCCATCCTGCGGTGTTGCGGCCAGGTCACAAGAAAGCGAGTTGAAGAAAGGAGCTCAGGGGCACTGTAATTCACAAACCTGCAGACTTATAAATGACAGCTATCGTCCAAAAATAGACTGAAGTAAGGCTGCCAAGAGGACTTGAAAGCGGGGCAGAATTGCAGGAAACCGATTTCAGGAGGTAGACTGGAATTGCATTGAAAGCATAGGAAAAGAGGCAGAACGTCCACAATGATGCACTTGGCCAAAAAGGGCGTATGCGTTTTTTCCTGAATATATTCAGGAAAAAACGCATACGCCCTTTTTGGCCAACCAAGCAAGCTTGCAAAGGAAATCTGCACTACAATGAAGTCTCACTTCCCCCCGGTCAAAAGGGCCATCTGAAAAAAGTGTAAAATCCAGAAAGGCAACAGGCCATTGAGAACAGGGAGCCTTGTTATGCTGATGGGCGGGATGTAAATTGCCAACAGACACTTGGGAGAAGTGTATGGTGTTTCCTGAAACATCTAAAAAACAAAGCAACAGAGCCTAGGGCACTTCCACTTATGGTCCTATAGCTTAGGGAAATTAAAATCAAAAAGACACAGCCACCCCAAAGTTTGGAACGGCTCTGTTTACAAGAACCTCGTTTACAGTACAAGTTCAACATCGCAGAAAGTGAAAAATGGATAAAGAAGTTGTGGTATTCACTTACAAAGCAATATCACTCAGCAATGAAATCTATGTCATCAGGCCCTTAGCAGCACAATGAGTGGATTCAGGTATGATGATTCTAACTGAAATAAGTCACACAGAAAAAGAAACATCATAAGATATCAGTAATACATGGAATGCAAACTTGGCTACACAGGAACTGAATTACAGAACAGAACAGGGTCTCAAATTTAGAAAAATAACTTATGCTTGCTTAAGGGTAAAGGTGAGTTGGGGTGCTGCATAAAACCAGAGATTGAAATGAGCACAGATAAAGTTCCTTAAGCCAAATATGGAATAGACAAGAGCTACTCCTTGCTCAACGAAATGGACTCAACACCGCATATTAAACGCCTAAGAATGTACCTGACTTGTAAGTATCTTAAAACCTATGGATTGCTATGTCTCCGAAAGAGAATCAAGCATGTGTACAGGGGCATAAACGCAGCAGTGATAGGATTGGAGAGGTGCGGTGAGCAAATGAAGACCCTTTGAAGTCATATTGCATGGTACCCATTACACGGGTCTTAACTCTCCAGGTTTAAGGTATTCTTCCTTCAGCTAAAACATGCATGTGGAACCCAAGTATGATCAACCATGTGAACGGGAGACGTGTTCAAATATGTCTCAGTTTTCCTCCCCTGGTACTCGGGTGCAACATTCCAGACGCTTTACTAACACTCTCCCCACTTGGAGAGTCAGCGCCTTTAACCTCCTGTTTGGCCCAGTTTGCAATTTCTGCGGAAGATGAACAGGAATAGCGAGAACCAATGAGAGGCTAGCTCAGGTGTCTGGACGGGCAAATTTAACTCTCATTTCCCACCAGGAAGAGGAAATAACCAAAGGCTCAGCGTGCCGTACTGGAACAAGATTAGGGCCTGAAGCCATCCTGCGGTGTTGCGGCCAGCTCAAAAGAAAGCGAGTTGAAGAAAGGAGCTCAGGGGCACTGTAATTCACAAACCTGCAGAGTTATAAATGACAGCTATCGTTCAAAAATAGACTGAAGTAAGGCTGCCAAGAGGACTTGAAAGCGGGGCAGAATTGCAGGAAACCGATTTCAGGAGGTAGACTGGAATTGCATTGAAAGCATAGGAAAAGAGGCAGAACGTCCACAATGATGCACTTGGCCAAAAAGGGCGTATGCGTTTTTTCCTGAATATATTCAGGAAAAAACGCATACGCCCTTTTTGGCCAACCAAGCAAGCTTGCAAAGGAAATCTGCACTACAATGAAGTCTCACTTCCCCCCGGCCAAAAGGGCCATCTGAAAAAAGTGTAAAATCCAGAAAGGCAGGACAGGCCATGGACAACTGGGAGCCTTGTTATGCTGATGGGCGGGATGTAAATTGCCAACAGACACTTGGGAGAAGTGTATGGTGTTTCCTGAAACATCTAAAAAACAAAGCAACAGAGCCTAGGGCACTTCCACTTATGGTCCTATAGCTTAGGGAAATTAAAATCAAAAAGACACAGCCACCCCAAAGTTTGGAACGGCTCTGTTTACAAGAACCTCGTTTACAGTACAAGTTCAACATCGCAGAAAGTGAAAAATGGATAAAGAAGTTGTGGTATTTACTTACAAAGCAATATCACTCAGCAATGAAATCTGTGTCATCAGGCCCTTAGCAGCACAATGAGTGGATTCAGGTATGATGATTCTAACTGAAATAAGTCACACAGAAAAAGAAACATCATAAGATATCAGTAATACACGGAATGGAAACTTGGCTACACAGGAACTGAATTACAGAACAGAACAGGGTCTCAAATTTAGAAAACCAACTTATTCTTGCTTAAGGGTAAAGGTGAGTTGGGGTGCTGCATAAAACCAGAGATTGAAATGAGCACAGATAAAGTTCCTTAAGCCAAATATGGAATAGACAAGAGCTACTCCTTGCTCAACGAAATGGACTCAACACCCCATATTAAACGTCTAAGAATGTACCTGACTAGTAAGTATCTTAAAACCTATGGATTGCTATGTCTCCGAAAGAGAATCAAGCATGTGTACAGGGGCATAAACGCAGCAGTGATAGGATTGGAGAGGTTCGGTGAGCAAATGAAGACCCTTTGAAGTCATATTGCATGGTACCCATTCCACGGGTTTCAACTACCCAGGTTTAAGGTATTCTTCCTTCAGCTAAAACATGCATGTGGAACCTAGAGTATGATCAACCATGTGATCGGGAGACGTGTTCAAATATGTCTCAGTTTTCCTCCCCTGGTACTCGGGTGCAACATTCCAGACGCTTTACTAACACTCTCCCCACTTGGAGAGTCAGTCCCTTTAACCTAATGTTTGGCCCAGTTTGCAATTTCTGCGGAAGATGAACAGGAATAGCGAGAACCAATGAGAGGCTAGCTGGAGGTGTCTGGACGGGCAAATTTAACTCTCATTTCCCACCAGGAAGAGGAAATAACCAAAGGCTCAGCGTGCCGTACCGGAACCAGATTAGGGCCTGAAGCCATCCTGCGGTGTTGCGGCCAGCTCAAAAGAAAGCGAGTTGAAGAAAGGAGCTCAGGGGCACTGTAATTCACAAACCTGCAGACTTATAAATGACAGCTATCGTCCAAAAATAGACTGAAGTAAGGCTGCCAAGAGGACTTGAAAGTGGGGCAGAATTGCAGGAAACCGATTTCAGGAGGTAGACTGGAATTGCATTGAAAGCATAGGAAAAGAGGCAGAACGTCCACAATGATGCACTTGGCCAAAAAGGGCGTATGCGTTTTTTCCTGAATATATTCAGGAAAAAACGCATACGCCCTTTTTGGCCAACCAAGCAAGCTTGCAAAGGAAATCTGCACTACAATGAAGTCTCACTTCCCCCCGGTCAAAAGGGCCATCTGAAAAAAGTGTAAAATCCAGAAAGGCAACAGGCCATTGAGAACAGGGAGCCTTGTTATGCTGATGGGCGGGATGTAAATTGCCAACAGACACTTGGGAGAAGTGTATGGTGTTTCCTGAAACATCTAAAAAACAAAGCAACAGAGCCTAGGGCACTTCCACTTATGGTCCTATAGCTTAGGGAAATTAAAATCAAAAAGACACAGCCACCCCAAAGTTTGGAACGGCTCTGTTTACAAGAACCTCGTTTACAGTACAAGTTCAACATCGCAGAAAGTGAAAAATGGATAAAGAAGTTGTGGTATTCACTTACAAAGCAATATCACTCAGCAATGAAATCTATGTCATCAGGCCCTTAGCAGCACAATGAGTGGATTCAGGTATGATGATTCTAACTGAAATAAGTCACACAGAAAAAGAAACATCATAAGATATCAGTAATACACGGAATGCAAACTTGGCTACACAGGAACTGAATTACAGAACAGAACAGGGTCTCAAATTTAGAAAAACAACTTATGCTTGCTTAAGGGTAAAGGTGAGTTGGGGTGCTGCATAAAACCAGAGATTGAAATGAGCACAGATAAAGTTCCTTAAGCCAAATATGGAATAGACAAGAGCTACTCCTTGCTCAACGAAATGGACTCAACACCGCATATTAAACGCCTAAGAATGTACCTGACTTGTAAGTATCTTAAAACCTATGGATTGCTATGTCTCCGAAAGAGAATCAAGCATGTGTACAGGGGCATAAACGCAGCAGTGATAGGATTGGAGAGGTGCGGTGAGCAAATGAAGACCCTTTGAAGTCATATTGCATGGTACCCATTCCACGGGTTTCAACTACCCAGGTTTAAGGTATTCTTCCTTCAGCTAAAACATGCATGTGGAACCTAGAGTATGATCAACCATGTGATCGGGAGACGTGTTCAAATATGTCTCAGTTTTCCTCCCCTGGTACTCGGGTGCAACATTCCAGACGCTTTACTAACACTCTCCCCACTTGGAGAGTCAGCGCCTTTAACCTCCTGTTTGGCCCAGTTTGCAATTTCTGCGGAAGATGAACAGGAATAGCGAGAACCAATGAGAGGCTAGCTGGAGGTGTCTGGACGGGCAAATTTAACTCTCATTTCCCACCAGGAAGAGGAAATAACCAAAGGCTCAGCGTGCCGTACCGGAACCAGATTAGGGCCTGAAGCCATCCCGCGGTGTTGCGGCCAGCTCAAAAGAAAGCGAGTTGAAGAAAGCAGCTCAGGGGCACTGTAATTCACAAACCTGCAGAGTTATAAATGACAGCTATCGTCCACAAATAGACTGAAGTAAGGCTGCCAAGAGGACTTGAAAGCGGGGCAGAATTGCAGGAAACCGATTTCAGGAGGTAGACTGGAATTGCATTGAAAGCATAGGAAAAGAGGCAGAACGTCCACAATGATGCACTTGGCCAAAAAGGGCGTATGCGTTTTTTCCTGAATATATTCAGGAAAAAACGCATACGCCCTTTTTGGCCAACCAAGCAAGCTTGCAAAGGAAATCTGCACTACAATGAAGTCTCACTTCCCCCCGGTCAAAAGGGCCATCTGAAAAAAGTGTAAAATCCAGAAAGGCAGGACAGGTCATGGAGAACTGGGAGCCTTGTTATGCTGATGGGTGGGATGTAAATTGCCAACAACCACTCGGGAGAAGTGTATGGTGTTTCCTGAAACATCTAAAAAACAAAGCAACAGAACCTAGGGCACTTCCACTTATGGTCCTATAGCTTAGGGAAATTAAAATCAAAAAGACACAGCCACCCCAAAGTTTGGAACGGCTCTGTTTACAAGAACCTCGTTTACAGTACAAGTTCAACATCGCAGAAAGTGAAAAATGGATAAAGAAGTTGTGGTATTTACTTACAAAGCAATATCACTCAGCAATGAAATCTGTGTCATCAGGCCCTTAGCAGCACAATGAGTGGATTCAGGTATGATGATTCTAACTGAAGTAAGTCACACAGAAAAAGAAACATCATAAGATATCAGTAATACACGGAATGTAAACTTGGCTACACAGGAACTGAATTACAGAACAGAACAGGGTCTCAAATTTAGAAAACCAACTATGCTTGCTTAAGGGTAAAGGTGAGTTGGGGTGCTGCATAAAACCAGAGATTGAAATGAGCACAGATAAAGTTCCTTAAGTCAAATATGGAATAGACAAGAGCTACTCCTTGCTCAACGAAATGGACTCAACACCGCATATTAAACGCCTAAGAATGTACCTGACTAGTAAGTATCTTAAAACCTATGGATTGCTATGTCTCCGAAAGAGAATCAAGCATGTGTACAGGGGCATAAACGCAGCAGTGATAGGATTGGAGAGGTTCGGTGAGCAAATGAAGACCCTTTGAAGTCATATTGCATGGTACCCATTCCACGGGTTTCAACTACCCAGGTTTTAGGTATTCTTCCTTCAGCTAAAACATGCATGTGGAACCCAAGTATGATCAACCATGTGAACAGGAGACGTGTTCAAATATGTCTCAGTTTTCCTCCCCTGGTACTCGGGTGCAACATTCCAGACGCTTTACTAACACTCTCCCCACTTGGAGAGTCAGCGCCTTTAACCTCCTGTTTGGCCCAGTTTGCAATTTCTGCGGAAGATGAACAGGAATAGCGAGAACCAATGAGAGGCTAGCTGGAGGTGTCTGGACGGGCAAATTTAACTCTCATTTCCCACCAGGAAGAGGAAATAACCAAAGGCTCAGCGTGCCGTACCGGAACCAGATTAGGGCCTGAAGCCATCCTGCGGTGTTGCGGCCAGCTCAAAAGAAAGCGAGTTGAAGAAAGCAGCTCAGGGGCACTGTAATTCACAAACCTGCAGAGTTATAAATGACAGCTATCGTCCAAAAATAGACTGAAGTAAGGCTGCCAAGAGGACTTGAAAGCAGGGCAGAATTGCAGGAAACCGATTTCAGGAGGTAGACTGGAATTGCATTGAAAGCATAGGAAAAGAGGCAGAACGTCCACAATGATGCACTTGGCCAAAAAGGGCGTATGCGTTTTTTCCTGAATATATTCAGGAAAAAATGCATACGCCCTTTTTGGCCAACCAAGCAAGCTTGCAAAGGAAATCTGCACTACAATGAAGTCTCACTTCCCCCCGGTCAAAAGGGCCATCTGAAAAAAGTGTAAAATCCAGAAAGGCAGGACAGGTCATGGAGAACTGGGAGCCTTGTTATGCTGATGGGTGGGATGTAAATTGCCAACAACCACTCGGGAGAAGTGTATGGTGTTTCCTGAAACATCTAAAAAACAAAGCAACAGAACCTAGGGCACTTCCACTTATGGTCCTATAGCTTAGGGAAATTAAAATCAAAAAGACACAGCCACCCCAAAGTTTGGAACGGCTCTGTTTACAAGAACCTCGTTTACAGTACAAGTTCAACATCGCAGAAAGTGAAAAATGGATAAAGAAGTTGTGGTATTTACTTACAAAGCAATATCACTCAGCAATGAAATCTGTGTCATCAGGCCCTTAGCAGCACAATGAGTGGATTCAGGTATGATGATTCTAACTGAAGTAAGTCACACAGAAAAAGAAACATCATAAGATATCAGTAATACACGGAATGTAAACTTGGCTACACAGGAACTGAATTACAGAACAGAACAGGGTCTCAAATTTAGAAAACCAACTATGCTTGCTTAAGGGTAAAGGTGAGTTGGGGTGCTGCATAAAACCAGAGATTGAAATGAGCACAGATAAAGTTCCTTAAGTCAAATATGGAATAGACAAGAGCTACTCCTTGCTCAACGAAATGGACTCAACACCGCATATTAAACGCCTAAGAATGTACCTGACTAGTAAGTATCTTAAAACCTATGGATTGCTATGTCTCCGAAAGAGAATCAAGCATGTGTACAGGGGCATAAACGCAGCAGTGATAGGATTGGAGAGGTTCGGTGAGCAAATGAAGACCCTTTGAAGTCATATTGCATGGTACCCATTACACGGGTCTTAACTCTCCAGGTTTAAGGTATTCTTCCTTCAGCTAAAACATGCATGAGGAACCCAAGTATGATCAACCATGTGAACGGGAGACGTGTTCAAATATGTCTCAGTTTTCCTCCCCTGGTACTCGGGTGCAACATTCCAGACGCTTTAGTAACACTCTCCCCACTTGGAGAGTCAGCGCCTTTAACCTCCTGTTTGGCCCAGTTTGCAATTTCTGCGGAAGATGAACAGGAATAGCGAGAACCAATGAGAGGCTAGCTGGAGGTGTCTGGACGGGCAAATTTAACTCTCATTTCCCACCAGGAAGAGGAAATAACCAAAGGCTCAGCGTGCCGTACCGGAACCAGATTAGGGCCTGAAGCCATCCTGCGGTGTTGCGGCCAGCTCAAAAGAAAGCGAGTTGAAGAAAGGAGCTCAGGGGCACTGTAATTCACAAACCTGCAGAGTTATAAATGACAGCTATCGTCCAAAAATAGACTGAAGTAAGGCTGCCAAGAGGACTTGAAAGCGGGGCAGAATTGCAGGAAACCGATTTCAGGAGGTAGACTGGAATTGCATTGAAAGCATAGGAAAAGAGGCAGAACGTCCACAATGATGCACTTGGCCAAAAAGGGCGTATGCGTTTTTTCCTGAATATATTCAGGAAAAAACGCATACGCCCTTTTTGGCCAACCAAGCAAGCTTGCAAAGGAAATCTGCACTACAATGAAGTCTCACTTCCCCCCGGCCAAAAGGGCCATCTGAAAAAAGTGTAAAATCCAGAAAGGCAACAGGCCATTGAGAACTGGGAGCCTTGTTATGCTGATGGGCGGGATGTAAATTGCCAACAGACACTTGGGAGAAGTGTATGGTGTTTCCTGAAACATCTAAAAAACAAAGCAACAGAGCCTAGGGCACTTCCACTTATGGTCCTATAGCTTAGGGAAATTAAAATAAAAAAGACACAGCCACCCCAAAGTTTGGAACGGCTCTGTTTACAAGAACCTCGTTTACAGTACAAGTTCAACATCGCAGAAAGTGAAAAATGGATAAAGAAGTTGTGGTATTTACTTACAAAGCAATATCACTCAGCAATGAAATCTGTGTCATCAGGCCCTTAGCAGCACAATGAGTGGATTCAGGTATGATGATTCTAACTGAAATAAGTCACACAGAAAAAGAAACATCATAAGATATCAGTAATACACGGAATGTAAACTTGGCTACACAGGAACTGAATTACAGAACAGAACAGGGTCTCAAATTTAGAAAACCAACTTATTCTTGCTTAAGGATAAAGGTGAGTTTGGGTGCTGCATAAAACCAGAGATTGAAATGAGCACAGATAAAGTTCCTTAAGCCAAATATGGAATAGACAAGAGCTACTCCTTGCTCAACGAAATGGACTCAACACCCCATATTAAACGCCTAAGAATGTACCTGACTAGTAAGTATCTTAAAACCTATGGATTGCTATGTCTCCGAAAGAGAATCAAGCATGTGTACAGGGGCATAAACGCAGCAGTGATAGGATTGGAGAGGTTCGGTGAGCAAATGAAGACCCTTTGAAGTCATATTGCATGGTACCCATTCCACGGGTTTCTACTACCCAGGTTTAAGGTATTCTTCCTTCAGCTAAAACATGCATGTGGAACCTAGAGTATGATCAACCATGTGATCGGGAGACGTGTTCAAATATGTCTCAGTTTTCCTCCCCTGGTACTCGGGTGCAACATTCCAGACGCTTTACTAACACTCTCCCCACTTGGAGAGTCAGTCCCTTTAACCTCCTGTTTGGCCCAGTTTGCAATTTCTGCGGAAGATGAACAGGAATAGCGAGAACCAATGAGAGGCTAGCTGGAGGTGTCTGGACGGGCAAATTTAACTCTCATTTCCCACCAGGAAGAGGAATTAACCAAAGGCTCAGCATGCCGGGCCGGAACCAGATTAGGGCCTGAAGCCATCCTGCGGTGTTGCGGCCAGGTCACAAGAAAGCGAGTTGAAGAAAGGAGCTCAGGGGCACTGTAATTCACAAACCTGCAGAGTTATAAATGACAGCTATCGTCCAAAAATAGACTGAAGTAAGGCTGCCAAGAGGACTTGAAAGCGGGGCAGAATTGCAGGAAACCGATTTCAGGAGGTAGACTGGAATTGCATTGAAAGCATAGGAAAAGAGGCAGAACGTCCACAATGATGCACTTGGCCAAAAAGGGCGTATGCGTTTTTTCCTGAATATATTCAGGAAAAAATGCATACGCCCTTTTTGGCCAACCAAGCAAGCTTGCAAAGGAAATCTGCACTACAATGAAGTCTCACTTCCCCCCGGCCAAAAGGGCCATCTGAAAAAAGTGTAAAATCCAGAAAGGCAGGACAGGCCATTGAGAACTGGGAGCCTTGTTATGCTGATGGGCGGGATGTAAATTGCCAACAGACACTTGGGAGAAGTGTATGGTGTTTCCTGAAACATCTAAAAAACAAAGCAACAGAGCCTAGGGCACTTCCACTTATGGTCCTATAGCTTAGGGAAATTAAAATCAAAAA
The DNA here is from genome assembly GCF_949987515.2 of Delphinus delphis. Taxonomy (NCBI): domain Eukaryota; kingdom Metazoa; phylum Chordata; class Mammalia; order Artiodactyla; family Delphinidae; genus Delphinus; species Delphinus delphis. The sequence goes on from NW_027192756.1 coordinate 374,792, forward strand.
GACACAGCCACCCCAAAGTTTGGAACGGCTCTGTTTACAAGAACCTCGTTTACAGTACAAGTTCAACATCGCAGAAAGTGAAAAATGGATAAAGAAGTTGTGGTATTTACTTACAAAGCAATATCACTCAGCAATGAAATCTGTGTCATCAGGCCCTTAGCAGCACAATGAGTGGATTCAGGTATGATGATTCTAACTGAAATAAGTCACACAGAAAAAGAAACATCATAAGATATCAGTAATACATGGAATGTAAACTTGGCTACACAGGAACTGAATTACAGAACAGAACAGGGTCTCAAATTTAGAAAACCAACTTATGCTTGCTTAAGGGTAAAGGTGAGTTGGGGTGCTGCATAAAACCAGAGATTGAAATGAGCACAGATAAAGTTCCTTAAGTCAAATATGGAATAGACAAGAGCTACTCCTTGCTCAACGAAATGGACTCAACACCGCATATTAAACGCCTAAGAATGTACCTGACTAGTAAGTATCGTAAAACCTATGGATAGCTATGTCTCCAAAAGAGAATCAAGCATGTGTACAGGGGCATAAACGCAGCAGTGATAGGATTGGAGAGGTTCGGTGAGCAAATGAAGACCCTTTGAAGTCATATTGCATGGTACCCATTACACGGGTCTTAACTCTCCAGGTTTAAGGTATTCTTCCTTCAGCTAAAACATGCATGTGGAACCCAAGTATGATCAACCATGTGAACGGGAGACGTGTTCAAATATGTCTCAGTTTTCCTCCCCTGGTACTCGGGTGCAACATTCCAGACGCTTTACTAACACTCTCCCCACTTGGAGAGTCAGTCCCTTTAACCTCCTGTTTGGCCCAGTTTGCAATTTCTGTGGAAGATGAACAGGAATAGCGAGAACCAATGAGAGGCTAGCTGGAGGTGTCTGGACGGGCAAATTTAACTCTCATTTCCCACCAGGAAGAGGAAATAACCAAAGGCTCAGCGTGCCGTACTGGAACAAGATTAGGGCCTGAAGCCATCCTGCGGTGTTGCGGCCAGCTCAAAAGAAAGCGAGTTGAAGAAAGGAGCTCAGGGGCACTGTAATTCACAAACCTGCAGAGTTATAAATGACAGCTATCGTTCAAAAATAGACTGAAGTAAGGCTGCCAAGAGGACTTGAAAGCGGGGCAGAACTGCAGGAAACCGATTTCAGGAGGTAGACAGGAATTGCATTGAAAGCATAGGAAAAGAGGCAGGACGTCCACAATGATGCACTTGGCCAAAAAGGGCGTATGCGTTTTTTCCTGAATATATTCAGGAAAAAACGCATACGCCCTTTTTGGCCAACCAAGCAAGCTTGCAAAGGAAATCTGCACTACAATGAAGTCTCACTTCCCCCCGGCCAAAAGGGCCATCTGAAAAAAGTGTAAAATCCAGAAAGGCAGGACAGGCCATTGAGAACTGGGAGCCTTGTTATGCTGATGGGCGGGATGTAAATTGCCAACAGACACTTGGGAGAAGTGTATGGTGTTTCCTGAAACATCTAAAAAACAAAGCAACAGAGCCTAGGGCACTTCCACTTATGGTCCTATAGCTTAGGGAAATTAAAATCAAAAAGACACAGCCACCCCAAAGTTTGGAACGGCTCTGTTTACAAGAACCTCGTTTACAGTACAAGTTCAACATCGCAGAAAGTGAAAAATGGATAAAGAAGTTGTGGTATTTACTTACAAAGCAATATCACTCAGCAATGAAATCTGTGTCATCAGGCCCTTAGCAGCACAATGAGTGGATTCAGGTATGATGATTCTAACTGAAATAAGTCACACAGAAAAAGAAACATCATAAGATATCAGTAATACACGGAATGGAAACTTGGCTACACAGGAACTGAATTACAGAACAGAACAGGGTCTCAAATTTAGAAAACCAACTTATTCTTGCTTAAGGGTAAAGGTGAGTTGGGGTGCTGCATAAAACCAGAGATTGAAATGAGCACAGATAAAGTTCCTTAAGCCAAATATGGAATAGACAAGAGCTACTCCTTGCTCAACGAAATGGACTCAACACCCCATATTAAACGCCTAAGAATGTACCTGACTAGTAAGTATCTTAAAACCTATGGATTGCTATGTCTCCGAAAGAGAATCAAGCATGTGTACAGGGGCATAAACGCAGCAGTAATAGGATTGGAGAGGTTCGGTGAGCAAATGAACACCCTTTGAAGTCATATTGCATGGTACCCATTCCACGGGTTTCAACTACCCAGGTTTAAGGTATTCTTCCTTCAGCTAAAACATGCATGTGGAACCTAGAGTATGATCAACCATGTGATCGGGAGACGTGTTCAAATATGTCTCAGTTTTCCTCCCCTGGTACTCGGGTGCAACATTCCAGACGCTTTACTAACACTCTCCCCACTTGGAGAGTCAGTCCCTTTAACCTCCTGTTTGGCCCAGTTTGCAATTTCTGCGGAAGATGAACAGGAATAGCGAGAACCAATGAGAGGCTAGCTGGAGGTGTCTGGACGGGCAAATTTAACTCTCATTTCCCACCAGGAAGAGGAATTAACCAAAGGCTCAGCATGCCGGGCCGGAACCAGATTAGGGCCTGAAGCCATCCTGCGGTGTTGCGGCCAGGTCACAAGAAAGCGAGTTGAAGAAAGGACCTCAGGGGCACTGTAATTCACAAACCTGCAGACTTATAAATGACAGCTATCGTCCAAAAATAGACTGAAGTAAGGCTGCCAAGAGGACTTGAAAGCGGGGCAGAATTGCAGGAAACCGATTTCAGGAGGTAGACTGGAATTGCATTGAAAGCATAGGAAAAGAGGCAGAACGTCCACAATGATGCACTTGGCCAAAAAGGGCGTATGCGTTTTTTCCTGAATATATTCAGGAAAAAACGCATACGCCCTTTTTGGCCAACCAAGCAAGCTTGCAAAGGAAATCTGCACTACAATGAAGTCTCACTTCCCCCCGGTCAAAAGGGCCATCTGAAAAAAGTGTAAAATACAGAAAGGCAACAGGCCATTGAGAACAGGGAGCCTTGTTATGCTGATGGGCGGGATGTAAATTGCCAACAGACACTTGGGAGAAGTGTATGGTGTTTCCTGAAACATCTAAAAAACAAAGCAACAGAGCCTAGGGCACTTCCACTTATGGTCCTATAGCTTAGGGAAATTAAAATCAAAAAGACACAGCCACCCCAAAGTTTGGAACGGCTCTGTTTACAAGAACCTCGTTTACAGTACAAGTTCAACATCGCAGAAAGTGAAAAATGGATAAAGAAGTTGTGGTATTCACTTACAAAGCAATATCACTCAGCAATGAAATCTATGTCATCAGGCCCTTAGCAGCACAATGAGTGGATTCAGGTATGATGATTCTAACTGAAATAAGTCACACAGAAAAAGAAACATCATAAGATATCAGTAATACACGGAATGCAAACTTGGCTACACAGGAACTGAATTACAGAACAGAACAGGGTCTCAAATTTAGAAAAACAACTTATGCTTGCTTAAGGGTAAAGGTGAGTTGGGGTGCTGCATAAAACCAGAGATTGAAATGAGCACAGATAAAGTTCCTTAAGCCAAATATGGAATAGACAAGAGCTACTCCTTGCTCAACGAAATGGACTCAACACCCCATATTAAACGCCTAAGAATGTACCTGACTAGTAAGTATCTTAAAACCTATGGATTGTTATGTCTCCGAAAGAGAATCAAGCATGTGTACAGGGGCATAAACGCAGCAGTGATAGGATTGGAGAGGTTCGGTGAGCAAATGAAGACCCTTTGAAGTCATATTGCATGGTACCCATTCCACGGGTTTCTACTACCCAGGTTTAAGGTATTCTTCCTTCAGCTAAAACATGCATGTGGAACCTAGAGTATGATCAACCATGTGATCGGGAGACGTGTTCAAATATGTCTCAGTTTTCCTCCCCTGGTACTCGGGTGCAACATTCCAGACGCTTTACTAACACTCTCCCCACTTGGAGAGTCAGTCCCTTTAACCTCCTGTTTGGCCCAGTTTGCAATTTCTGCGGAAGATGAACAGGAATAGCGAGAACCAATGAGAGGCTAGCTGGAGGTGTCTGGACGGGCAAATTTAACTCTCATTTCCCACCAGGAAGAGGAATTAACCAAAGGCTCAGCATGCCGGGCCGGAACCAGATTAGGGCCTGAAGCCATCCTGCGGTGTTGCGGCCAGGTCACAAGAAAGCGAGTTGAAGAAAGGAGCTCAGGGGCACTGTAATTCACAAACCTGCAGAGTTATAAATGACAGCTATCGTCCAAAAATAGACTGAAGTAAGGCTGCCAAGAGGACTTGAAAGCGGGGCAGAATTGCAGGAAACCGATTTCAGGAGGTAGACTGGAATTGCATTGAAAGCATAGGAAAAGAGGCAGAACGTCCACAATGATGCACTTGGCCAAAAAGGGCGTATGCGTTTTTTCCTGAATATATTCAGGAAAAAATGCATACGCACTTTTTGGCCAACCAAGCAAGCTTGCAAAGGAAATCTGCACTACAATGAAGTCTCACTTCCCCCCGGTCAAAAGGGCCATCTGAAAAAAGTGTAAAATCCAGAAAGGCAGGACAGGCCATTGAGAACTGGGAGCCTTGTTATGCTGATGGGCGGGATGTAAATTGCCAACAGACACTTGGGAGAAGTGTATGGTGTTTCCTGAAACATCTAAAAAACAAAGCAACAGAGCCTAGGGCACTTCCACTTATGGTCCTATAGCTTAGGGAAATTAAAATCAAAAAGACACAGCCACCCCAAAGTTTGGAACGGCTCTGTTTACAAGAACCTCGTTTACAGTACAAGTTCAACATCGCAGAAAGTGAAAAATGGATAAAGAAGTTGTGGTATTTACTTACAAAGCAATATCACTCAGCAATGAAATCTGTGTCATCAGGCCCTTAGCAGCACAATGAGTGGATTCAGGTATGATGATTCTAACTGAAATAAGTCACACAGAAAAAGAAACATCATAAGATATCAGTAATACATGGAATGTAAACTTGGCTACACAGGAACTGAATTACAGAACAGAACAGGGTCTCAAATTTAGAAAAACAACTTATGCTTGCTTAAGGGTAAAGGTGAGTTGGGGTGCTGCATAAAACCAGAGATTGAAATGAGCACAGATAAAGTTCCTTAAGTCAAATATGGAATAGACAAGAGCTACTCCTTGCTCAACGAAATGGACTCAACACCGCATATTAAACGCCTAAGAATGTACCTGACTAGTAAGTATCGTAAAACCTATGGATAGCTATGTCTCCAAAAGAGAATCAAGCATGTGTACAGGGGCATAAACGCAGCAGTGATAGGATTGGAGAGGTTCGGTGAGCAAATGAAGACCCTTTGAAGTCATATTGCATGGTACCCATTACACGGGTCTTAACTCTCCAGGTTTAAGGTATTCTTCCTTCAGCTAAAACATGCATGTGGAACCCAAGTATGATCAACCATGTGAACGGGAGACGTGTTCAAATATGTCTCAGTTTTCCTCCCCTGGTACTCGGGTGCAACATTCCAGACGCTTTACTAACACTCTCCCCACTTGGAGAGTCAGCGCCTTTAACCTCCTGTTTGGCCCAGTTTGCAATTTCTGTGGAAGATGAACAGGAATAGCGAGAACCAATGAGAGGCTAGCTGGAGGTGTCTGGACGGGCAAATTTAACTCTCATTTCCCACCAGGAAGAGGAAATAACCAAAGGCTCAGCGTGCCATACTGGAACAAGATTAGGGCCTGAAGCCATCCTGCGGTGTTGCGGCCAGCTCAAAAGAAAGCGAGTTGAAGAAAGGAGCTCAGGGGCACTGTAATTCACAAACCTGCAGAGTTATAAATGACAGCTATCGTTCAAAAATAGACTGAAGTAAGGCTGCCAAGAGGACTTGAAAGCGGGGCAGAACTGCAGGAAACCGATTTCAGGAGGTAGACAGGAATTGCATTGAAAGCATAGGAAAAGCGGCAGGACGTCCACAATGATGCACTTGGCCAAAAAGGGCGTATGCGTTTTTTCCTGAATATATTCAGGAAAAAACGCATACGCCCTTTTTGGCCAACCAAGCAAGCTTGCAAAGGAAATCTGCACTACAATGAAGTCTCACTTCCCCCCGGTCAAAAGGGCCATCTGAAAAAAGTGTAAAATCCAGAAAGGCAGGACAGGCCATTGAGAACTGGGAGCCTTGTTATGCTGATGGGCGGGATGTAAATTGCCAACAGACACTTGGGAGAAGTGTATGGTGTTTCCTGAAACATCTAAAAAACAAAGCAACAGAGCCTAGGGCACTTCCACTTATGGTCCTATAGCTTAGGGAAATTAAAATCAAAAAGACACAGCCACCCCAAAGTTTGGAACGGCTCTGTTTACAAGAACCTCGTTTACAGTACAAGTTCAACATCGCAGAAAGTGAAAAATGGATAAAGAAGTTGTGGTATTTACTTACAAAGCAATATCACTCAGCAATGAAATCTGTGTCATCAGGCCCTTAGCAGCACAATGAGTGGATTCAGGTATGATGATTCTAACTGAAATAAGTCACACAGAAAAAGAAACATCATAAGATATCAGTAATACACGGAATGGAAACTTGGCTACACAGGAACTGAATTACAGAACAGAACAGGGTCTCAAATTTAGAAAACCAACTTATTCTTGCTTAAGGGTAAAGGTGAGTTGGGGTGCTGCATAAAACCAGAGATTGAAATGAGCACAGATAAAGTTCCTTAAGCCAAATATGGAATAGACAAGAGCTACTCCTTGCTCAACGAAATGGACTCAACACCCCATATTAAACGCCTAAGAATGTACCTGACTAGTAAGTATCTTAAAACCTATGGATTGCTATGTCTCCGAAAGAGAATCAAGCATGTGTACAGGGGCATAAACGCAGCAGTGATAGGATTGGAGAGGTTCGGTGAGCAAATGAAGACCCTTTGAAGTCATATTGCATGGTACCCATTCCACGGGTTTCTACTACCCAGGTTTAAGGTATTCTTCCTTCAGCTAAAACATGCATGTGGAACCTAGAGTATGATCAACCATGTGATCGGGAGACGTGTTCAAATATGTCTCAGTTTTCCTCCCCTGGTACTCGGGTGCAACATTCCAGACGCTTTACTAACACTCTCCCCACTTGGAGAGTCAGTCCCTTTAACCTCCTGTTTGGCCCAGTTTGCAATTTCTGCGGAAGATGAACAGGAATAGCGAGAACCAATGAGAGGCTAGCTGGAGGTGTCTGGACGGGCAAATTTAACTCTCATTTCCCACCAGGAAGAGGAATTAACCAAAGGCTCAGCATGCCGGGCCGGAACCAGATTAGGGCCTGAAGCCATCCTGCGGTGTTGCGGCCAGGTCACAAGAAAGCGAGTTGAAGAAAGGAGCTCAGGGGCACTGTAATTCACAAACCTGCAGAGTTATAAATGACAGCTATCGTCCAAAAATAGACTGAAGTAAGGCTGCCAAGAGGACTTGAAAGCGGGGCAGAATTGCAGGAAACCGATTTCAGGAGGTAGACTGGAATTGCATTGAAAGCATAGGAAAAGAGGCAGAACGTCCACAATGATGCACTTGGCCAAAAAGGGCGTATGCGTTTTTTCCTGAATATATTCAGGAAAAAATGCATACGCACTTTTTGGCCAACCAAGCAAGCTTGCAAAGGAAATCTGCACTACAATGAAGTCTCACTTCCCCCCGGTCAAAAGGGCCATCTGAAAAAAGTGTAAAATCCAGAAAGGCAGGACAGGCCATTGAGAACTGGGAGCCTTGTTATGCTGATGGGCGGGATGTAAATTGCCAACAGACACTTGGGAGAAGTGTATGGTGTTTCCTGAAACATCTAAAAAACAAAGCAACAGAGCCTAGGGCACTTCCACTTATGGTCCTATAGCTTAGGGAAATTAAAATCAAAAAGACACAGCCACCCCAAAGTTTGGAACGGCTCTGTTTACAAGAACCTCGTTTACAGTACAAGTTCAACATCGCAGAAAGTGAAAAATGGATAAAGAAGTTGTGGTATTTACTTACAAAGCAATATCACTCAGCAATGAAATCTGTGTCATCAGGCCCTTAGCAGCACAATGAGTGGATTCAGGTATGATGATTCTAACTGAAATAAGTCACACAGAAAAAGAAACATCATAAGATATCAGTAATACATGGAATGTAAACTTGGCTACACAGGAACTGAATTACAGAACAGAACAGGGTCTCAAATTTAGAAAACCAACTTATGCTTGCTTAAGGGTAAAGGTGAGTTGGGGTGCTGCATAAAACCAGAGATTGAAATGAGCACAGATAAAGTTCCTTAAGTCAAATATGGAATAGACAAGAGCTACTCCTTGCTCAACGAAATGGACTCAACACCGCATATTAAACGCCTAAGAATGTACCTGACTAGTAAGTATCGTAAAACCTATGGATAGCTATGTCTCCAAAAGAGAATCAAGCATGTGTACAGGGGCATAAACGCAGCAGTGATAGGATTGGAGAGGTTCGGTGAGCAAATGAAGACCCTTTGAAGTCATATTGCATGGTACCCATTACACGGGTCTTAACTCTCCAGGTTTAAGGTATTCTTCCTTCAGCTAAAACATGCATGTGGAACCCAAGTATGATCAACCATGTGAACGGGAGACGTGTTCAAATATGTCTCAGTTTTCCTCCCCTGGTACTCGGGTGCAACATTCCAGACGCTTTACTAACACTCTCCCCACTTGGAGAGTCAGCGCCTTTAACCTCCTGTTTGGCCCAGTTTGCAATTTCTGTGGAAGATGAACAGGAATAGCGAGAACCAATGAGAGGCTAGCTGGAGGTGTCTGGACGGGCAAATTTAACTCTCATTTCCCACCAGGAAGAGGAAATAACCAAAGGCTCAGCGTGCCGTACTGGAACAAGATTAGGGCCTGAAGCCATCCTGCGGTGTTGCGGCCAGCTCAAAAGAAAGCGAGTTGAAGAAAGGAGCTCAGGGGCACTGTAATTCACAAACCTGCAGAGTTATAAATGACAGCTATCGTTCAAAAATAGACTGAAGTAAGGCTGCCAAGAGGACTTGAAAGCGGGGCAGAACTGCAGGAAACCGATTTCAGGAGGTAGACAGGAATTGCATTGAAAGCATAGGAAAAGCGGCAGGACGTCCACAATGATGCACTTGGCCAAAAAGGGCGTATGCGTTTTTTCCTGAATATATTCAGGAAAAAACGCATACGCCCTTTTTGGCCAACCAAGCAAGCTTGCAAAGGAAATCTGCACTACAATGAAGTCTCACTTCCCCCCGGTCAAAAGGGCCATCTGAAAAAAGTGTAAAATCCAGAAAGGCAGGACAGGCCATTGAGAACTGGGAGCCTTGTTATGCTGATGGGCGGGATGTAAATTGCCAACAGACACTTGGGAGAAGTGTATGGTGTTTCCTGAAACATCTAAAAAACAAAGCAACAGAGCCTAGGGCACTTCCACTTATGGTCCTATAGCTTAGGGAAATTAAAATCAAAAAGACACAGCCACCCCAAAGTTTGGAACGGCTCTGTTTACAAGAACCTCGTTTACAGTACAAGTTCAACATCGCAGAAAGTGAAAAATGGATAAAGAAGTTGTGGTATTTACTTACAAAGCAATATCACTCAGCAATGAAATCTGTGTCATCAGGCCCTTAGCAGCACAATGAGTGGATTCAGGTATGATGATTCTAACTGAAATAAGTCACACAGAAAAAGAAACATCATAAGATATCAGTAATACACGGAATGGAAACTTGGCTACACAGGAACTGAATTACAGAACAGAACAGGGTCTCAAATTTAGAAAACCAACTTATTCTTGCTTAAGGGTAAAGGTGAGTTGGGGTGCTGCATAAAACCAGAGATTGAAATGAGCACAGATAAAGTTCCTTAAGCCAAATATGGAATAGACAAGAGCTACTCCTTGCTCAACGAAATGGACTCAACACCCCATATTAAACGCCTAAGAATGTACCTGACTAGTAAGTATCTTAAAACCTATGGATTGCTATGTCTCCGAAAGAGAATCAAGCATGTGTACAGGGGCATAAACGCAGCAGTGATAGGATTGGAGAGGTTCGGTGAGCAAATGAAGACCCTTTGAAGTCATATTGCATGGTACCCATTCCACGGGTTTCAACTACCCAGGTTTAAGGTATTCTTCCTTCAGCTAAAACATGCATGTGGAACCTAGAGTATGATCAACCATGTGATCGGGAGACGTGTTCAAATATGTCTCAGTTTTCCTCCCCTGGTACTCGGGTGCAACATTCCAGACGCTTTACTAACACTCTCCCCACTTGGAGAGTCAGTCCCTTTAACCTCCTGTTTGGCCCAGTTTGCAATTTCTGCGGAAGATGAACAGGAATAGCGAGAACCAATGAGAGGCTAGCTGGAGGTGTCTGGACGGGCAAATTTAACTCTCATTTCCCACCAGGAAGAGGAATTAACCAAAGGCTCAGCATGCCGGGCCGGAACCAGATTAGGGCCTGAAGCCATCCTGCGGTGTTGCGGCCAGGTCACAAGAAAGCGAGTTGAAGAAAGGACCTCAGGGGCACTGTAATTCACAAACCTGCAGACTTATAAATGACAGCTATCGTCCAAAAATAGACTGAAGTAAGGCTGCCAAGAGGACTTGAAAGCGGGGCAGAATTGCAGGAAACCGATTTCAGGAGGTAGACTGGAATTGCATTGAAAGCATAGGAAAAGAGGCAGAACGTCCACAATGATGCACTTGGCCAAAAAGGGCGTATGTGTTTTTTCCTGAATATATTCAGGAAAAAACGCATACGCCCTTTTTGGCCAACCAAGCAAGCTTGCAAAGGAAATCTGCACTACAATGAAGTCTCACTTCCCCCCGGTCAAAAGGGCCATCTGAAAAAAGTGTAAAATACAGAAAGGCAACAGGCCATTGAGAACAGGGAGCCTTGTTATGCTGATGGGCGGGATGTAAATTGCCAACAGACACTTGGGAGAAGTGTATGGTGTTTCCTGAAACATCTAAAAAACAAAGCAACAGAGCCTAGGGCACTTCCACTTATGGTCCTATAGCTTAGGGAAATTAAAATCAAAAAGACACAGCCACCCCAAAGTTTGGAACGGCTCTGTTTACAAGAACCTCGTTTACAGTACAAGTTCAACATCGCAGAAAGTGAAAAATGGATAAAGAAGTTGTGGTATTCACTTACAAAGCAATATCACTCAGCAATGAAATCTATGTCATCAGGCCCTTAGCAGCACAATGAGTGGATTCAGGTATGATGATTCTAACTGAAATAAGTCACACAGAAAAAGAAACATCATAAGATATCAGTAATACACGGAATGCAAACTTGGCTACACAGGAACTGAATTACAGAACAGAACAGGGTCTCAAATTTAGAAAACCAACTTATGCTTGCTTAAGGGTAAAGGTGAGTTGGGGTGCTGCATAAAACCAGAGATTGAAATGAGCACAGATAAAGTTCCTTAAGCCAAATATGGAATAGACAAGAGCTACTCCTTGCTCAACGAAATGGACTCAACACCGCATATTAAACGCCTAAGAATGTACCTGACTTGTAAGTATCTTAAAACCTATGGATTGCTATGTCTCCGAAAGAGAATCAAGCATGTGTACAGGGGCATAAACGCAGCAGTGATAGGATTGGAGAGGTGCGGTGAGCAAATGAAGACCCTTTGAAGTCATATTGCATGGTACCCATTCCACGGGTTTCAACTACCCAGGTTTAAGGTATTCTTCCTTCAGCTAAAACATGCATGTGGAACCTAGAGTATGATCAACCATGTGATCGGGAGACGTGTTCAAATATGTCTCAGTTTTCCTCCCCTGGTACTCGGGTGCAACATTCCAGACGCTTTCCTAACACTCTCCCCACTTGGAGAGTCAGTCCCTTTAACCTCCTGTTTGGCCCAGTTTGCAATTTCTGCGGAAGATGAACAGGAATAGCGAAAACCAATGAGAGGCTAGCTGGAGGTGTCTGGACGGGCAAATTTAACTCTCATTTCCCACCAGGAAGAGGAATTAACCAAAGGCTCAGCATGCCGTGCCGGAACCAGATTAGGGCCTGAAGCCATCCTGCGGTGTTGCGGCCAGCTCAAAAGAAAGCGAGTTGAAGAAAGGAGCTCAGGGGCACTGTAATTCACAAACCTGCAGACTTATAAATGACAGCTATCGTCCAAAAATAGACTGAAGTAAGGCTGCCAAGAGGACTTGAAAGCGGGGCAGAATTGCAGGAAACCGATTTCAGGAGGTAGACTGGAATTGCATTGAAAGCATAGGAAAAGAGGCAGAACGTCCACAATGATGCACTTGGCCAAAAAGGGCGTATGCGTTTTTTCCTGAATATATTCAGGAAAAAACGCATACGCCCTTTTTGGCCAACCAAGCAAGCTTGCAAAGGAAATCTGCACTACAATGAAGTCTCACTTCCCCCCGGTCAAAAGGGCCATCTGAAAAAAGTGTAAAATCCAGAAAGGCAGGACAGGCCATGGAGAACTGGGAGCCTTGTTATGCTGATGGGCGGGATGTAAATTGCCAACAAACACTCGGGAGAAGTGTATGGTGTTTCCTGAAACATCTAAAAAACAAAGCAACAGAGCCTAGGGCACTGCCACTTATGGTCCTATAGCTTAGGGAAATTAAAATCAAAAACACACAGCCACCCCAAAGTTTGGGACGTCTCTGTTTACAAGAACCTCGTTTACAGTACAAGTTCAACATCGCAGAAAGTGAAAAATGGATAAAGAAGTTGTGGTATTTACTTACAAAGCAATATCACTCAGCAATGAAATCTGTGTCATCAGGCCCTTAGCATCACAATGAGTGGATTCAGGTATGATGATTCTAACTGAAATAAGTCACACAGAAAAAGAAACATCATAAGATATCAGTAATACACGGAATGTAAACTTGGCTACACAGGAACTGAATTACAGAACAGAACAGGGTCTCAAATTTAGAAAACCAACTTATGCTTGCTTAAGGGTAAAGGTGAGTTGGGGTGCTGCATAAAACCAGAGATTGAAATGAGCACAGATAAAGTTCCTTAAGCCAAATATGGAATAGACAAGAGCTACTCCTTGCTCAACGAAATGGACTCAACACCGCATATTAAACGCCTAAGAATGTACCTGACTAGTAAGTATCGTAAAACCTATGGATTGCTATGTCTCCAAAAGAGAATCAAGCATGTGTACAGGGGCATAAACGCAGCAGTGATAGGATTGGAGAGGTTCGGTGAACAAATGAAGACCCTTTGAAGTCATATTGCATGGTACCCATTCCACGGGTCTCAACTCTCCAGGTTTAAGGTATTCTTCCTTCAGCTAAAACATGCATGTGGAACCCAAGTATGATCAACCATGTGAACGGGAGACGTGTTCAAATATGTCTCAGTTTTCGTACCCTGGTACTCGGGTGCAACATTCCAGACGCTTTACTAACACTCTCCCCACTTGGAGAGTCAGCGCCTTTAACCTCCTGTTTGGCCCAGTTTGCAATTTCTGCGGAAGATGAACAGGAATAGCGAGAACCAATGAGAGGCTAGCTGGAGGTGTCTGGACGGGCAAATTTAACTCTCATTTCCCACCAGGAAGAGGAAATAACCAAAGGCTCAGCGTGCCGTACCGGAACCAGATTAGGGCCTGAAGCCATCCTGCGGTGTTGCAGGCAGCTCAAAAGAAAGCGAGTTGAAGAAAGCAGCTCAGGGGCACTGTAATTCACAAACCTGCAGAGTTATAAATGACAGCTATCGTCCAAAAATAGACTGAAGTAAGGCTGCCAAGAGGACTTGAAAGCGGGGCAGAATTGCAGGAAACCGATTTCAGGAGGTAGACTGGAATTGCATTGAAAGCATAGGAAAAGAGGCAGGACGTCCACAATGATGCACTTGGCCAAAAAGGGCGTATGCGTTTTTTCCTGAATATATTCAGGAAAAAACGCATACGCCCTTTTTGGCCAACCAAGCAAGCTTGCAAAGGAAATCTGCACTACAATGAAGTCTCACTTCCCCCCGGCCAAAAGGGCCATCTGAAAAAAGTGTAAAATCCAGAAAGGCAGGACAGGCCATTGAGAACTGGGAGCCTTGTTATGCTGATGGGCGGGATGTAAATTGCCAACAGACACTTGGGAGAAGTGTATGGTGTTTCCTGAAACATCTAAAAAACAAAGCAACAGAGCCTAGGGCACTTCCACTTATGGTCCTATAGCTTAGGGAAATTAAAATCAAAAAGACACAGCCACCCCAAAGTTTGGAACGGCTCTGTTTACAAGAACCTCGTTTACAGTACAAGTTCAACATCGCAGAAAGTGAAAAATGGATAAAGAAGTTGTGGTATTTACTTACAAAGCAATATCACTCAGCAATGAAATCTGTGTCATCAGGCCCTTAGCAGCACAATGAGTGGATTCAGGTATGATGATTCTAACTGAAATAAGTCACACAGAAAAAGAAACATGATAAGATATCAGTAATACACGGAATGGAAACTTGGCTACACAGGAACTGAATTACAGAACAGAACAGGGTCTCAAATTTAGAAAACCAACTTATTCTTGCTTAAGGGTAAAGGTGAGTTGGGGTGCTGCATAAAACCAGAGATTGAAATGAGCACAGATAAAGTTCCTTAAGCCAAATATGGAATAGACAAGAGCTACTCCTTGCTCAACGAAATGGACTCAACACCCCATATTAAACGCCTAAGAATGTACCTGACTAGTAAGTATCTTAAAACCTATGGATTGCTATGTCTCCGAAAGAGAATCAAGCATGTGTACAGGGGCATAAACGCAGCAGTGATAGGATTGGAGAGGTTCGGTGAGCAAATGAAGACCCTTTGAAGTCATATTGCATGGTACCCATTCCACGGGTTTCAACTACCCAGGTTTAAGGTATTCTTCCTTCAGCTAAAACATGCATGTGGAACCTAGGGTATGATCAACCATGTGATCGGGAGACGTGTTCAAATATGTCTCAGTTTTCCTCCCCTGGTACTCGGGTGCAACATTCCAGACGCTTTACTAACACTCTCCCCACTTGGAGAGTCAGCGCCTTTAACCTCCTGTTTGGCCCAGTTTGCAATTTCTGCGGAAGATGAACAGGAATAGCGAGAACCAATGAGAGGCTAGCTGGAGGTGTCTGGACGGGCAAATTTAACTCTCATTTCCCACCAGGAAGAGGAATTAACCAAAGGCTCAGCATGCCGGGCCGGAACCAGATTAGGGCCTGAAGCCATCCTGCGGTGTTGCGGCCAGGTCACAAGAAAGCGAGTTGAAGAAAGGACCTCAGGGGCACTGTAATTCACAAACCTGCAGACTTATAAATGACAGCTATCGTCCAAAAATAGACTGAAGTAAGGCTGCCAAGAGGACTTGAAAGCGGGGCAGAATTGCAGGAAACCGATTTCAGGAGGTAGACTGGAATTGCATTGAAAGCATAGGAAAAGAGGCAGAACGTCCACAATGATGCACTTGGCCAAAAAGGGCGTATGCGTTTTTTCCTGAATATATTCAGGAAAAAACGCATACGCCCTTTTTGGCCAACCAAGCAAGCTTGCAAAGGAAATCTGCACTACAATGAAGTCTCACTTCCCCCCGGTCAAAAGGGCCATCTGAAAAAAGTGTAAAATACAGAAAGGCAACAGGCCATTGAGAACAGGGAGCCTTGTTATGCTGATGGGCGGGATGTAAATTGCCAACAGACACTTGGGAGAAGTGTATGGTGTTTCCTGAAACATCTAAAAAACAAAGCAACAGAGCCTAGGGCACTTCCACTTATGGTCCTATAGCTTAGGGAAATTAAAATCAAAAAGACACAGCCACCCCAAAGTTTGGAACGGCTCTGTTTACAAGAACCTCGTTTACAGTACAAGTTCAACATCGCAGAAAGTGAAAAATGGATAAAGAAGTTGTGGTATTCACTTACAAAGCAATATCACTCAGCAATGAAATCTATGTCATCAGGCCCTTAGCAGCACAATGAGTGGATTCAGGTATGATGATTCTAACTGAAATAAGTCACACAGAAAAAGAAACATCATAAGATATCAGTAATACACGGAATGCAAACTTGGCTACACAGGAACTGAATTACAGAACAGAACAGGGTCTCAAATTTAGAAAAACAACTTATGCTTGCTTAAGGGTAAAGGTGAGTTGGGGTGCTGCATAAAACCAGAGATTGAAATGAGCACAGATAAAGTTCCTTAAGCCAAATATGGAATAGACAAGAGCTACTCCTTGCTCAACGAAATGGACTCAACACCGCATATTAAACGCCTAAGAATGTACCTGACTTGTAAGTATCTTAAAACCTATGGATTGCTATGTCTCCGAAAGAGAATCAAGCATGTGTACAGGGGCATAAACGCAGCAGTGATAGGATTGGAGAGGTTCGGTGAGCAAATGAAGACCCTTTGAAGTCATATTGCATGGTACCCATTCCACGGGTTTCAACTACCCAGGTTTAAGGTATTCTTCCTTCAGCTAAAACATGCATGTGGAACCTAGAGTATGATCAACCATGTGATCGGGAGACGTGTTCAAATATGTCTCAGTTTTCCTCCCCTGGTACTCGGGTGCAACATTGCAGACGCTTTCCTAACACTCTCCCCACTTGGAGAGTCAGTCCCTTTAACCTCCTGTTTGGCCCAGTTTGCAATTTCTGCGGAAGATGAACAGGAATAGCGAAAACCAATGAGAGGCTAGCTGGAGGTGTCTGGACAGGCAAATTTAACTCTCATTTCCCACCAGGAAGAGGAATTAACCAAAGGCTCAGCATGCCGTGCCGGAACCAGATTAGGGCCTGAAGCCATCCTGCGGTGTTGCGGCCAGCTCAAAAGAAAGCGGGTTGAAGAAAGGAGCTCAGGGGCACTGTAATTCACAAACCTGCAGACTTATAAATGACAGCTATCGTCCAAAAATAGACTGAAGTAAGGCTGCCAAGAGGACTTGAAAGCGGGGCAGAATTGCAGGAAACCGATTTCAGGAGGTAGACTGGAATTGCATTGAAAGCATAGGAAAAGAGGCAGAACGTCCACAATGATGCACTTGGCCAAAAAGGGCGTATGCGTTTTTTCCTGAATATATTCAGGAAAAAACGCATACGCCCTTTTTGGCCAACCAAGCAAGCTTGCAAAGGAAATCTGCACTACAATGAAGTCTCACTTCCCCCCGGTCAAAAGGGCCATCTGAAAAAAGTGTAAAATCCAGAAAGGCAGGACAGGCCATGGAGAACTGGGAGCCTTGTTATGCTGATGGGCGGGATGTAAATTGCCAACAACCACTCGGGAGAAGTGTATGGTGTTTCCTGAAACATCTAAAAAACAAAGCAACAGAGCCTAGGGCACTGCCACTTATGGTCCTATAGCTTAGGGAAATTAAAATCAAAAAGACACAGCCACCCCAAAGTTTGGGACGTCTCTGTTTACAAGAACCTCGTTTACAGTACAAGTTCAACATCGCAGAAAGTGAAAAATGGATAAAGAAGTTGTGGTATTTACTTACAAAGCAATATCACTCAGCAATGAAATCTGTGTCATCAGGCCCTTAGCATCACAATGAGTGGATTCAGGTATGATGATTCTAACTGAAATAAGTCACACAGAAAAAGAAACATCATAAGATATCAGTAATACACGGAATGTAAACTTGGCTACACAGGAACTGAATTACAGAACAGAACAGGGTCTCAAATTTAGAAAACCAACTTATGCTTGCTTAAGGGTAAAGGTGAGTTGGGGTGCTGCATAAAACCAGAGATTGAAATGAGCACAGATAAAGTTCCTTAAGCCAAATATGGAATAGACAAGAGCTACTCCTTGCTCAACGAAATGGACTCAACACCGCATATTAAACGCCTAAGAATGTACCTGACTAGTAAGTATCGTAAAACCTATGGATTGCTATGTCTCCAAAAGAGAATCAAGCATGTGTACAGGGGCATAAACGCAGCAGTGATAGGATTGGAGAGGTTCGGTGAACAAATGAAGACCCTTTGAAGTCATATTGCATGGTACCCATTCCACGGGTCTCAACTCTCCAGGTTTAAGGTATTCTTCCTTCAGCTAAAACATGCATGTGGAACCCAAGTATGATCAACCATGTGAACGGGAGACGTGTTCAAATATGTCTCAGTTTTCCTCCCCTGGTACTCGGGTGCAACATTCCAGACGCTTTACTAACACTCTCCCCACTTGGAGAGTCAGCGCCTTTAACCTCCTGTTTGGCCCAGTTTGCAATTTCTGCGGAAGATGAACAGGAATAGCGAGAACCAATGAGAGGCTAGCTGGAGGTGTCTGGACGGGCAAATTTAACTCTCATTTCCCACCAGGAAGAGGAAATAACCAAAGGCTCAGCGTGCCGTACCGGAACCAGATTAGGGCCTGAAGCCATCCTGCGGTGTTGCAGCCAGCTCAAAAGAAAGCGAGTTGAAGAAAGCAGCTCAGGGGCACTGTAATTCACCAACCTGCAGAGTTATAAATGACAGCTATCGTCCAAAAATAGACTGAAGTAAGGCTGCCAAGAGGACTTGAAAGCGGGGCAGAATTGCAGGAAACCGATTTCAGGAGGTAGACTGGAATTGCATTGAAAGCATAGGAAAAGAGGCAGAACGTCCACAATGATGCACTTGGCCAAAAAGGGCGTATGCGTTTTTTCCTGAATATATTCAGGAAAAAACGCATACGCCCTTTTTGGCCAACCAAGCAAGCTTGCAAAGGAAATCTGCACTACAATGAAGTCTCACTTCCCCCCGGTCAAAAGGGCCATCTGAAAAAAGTGTAAAATCCAGAAAGGCAGGACAGGCCATTGAGAACTGGGAGCCTTGTTATGCTGATGGGCGGGATGTAAATTGCCAACAGACACTTGGGAGAAGTGTATGGTGTTTCCTGAAACATCTAAAAAACAAAGCAACAGAGCCTAGGGCACTTCCACTTATGGTCCTATAGCTTAGGGAAATTAAAATCAAAAAGACACAGCCACCCCAAAGTTTGGAACGGCTCTGTTTACAAAAACCTCGTTTAAAGTACAAGTTCTACATCGCAGAAAGTGAAAAATGGATAAAGAAGTTGTGGTATTTACTTACAAAGCAATATCACTCAGCAATGAAATCTGTGTCATCAGGCCCTTAGCAGCACAATGAGTGGATTCAGGTATGATGATTCTAACTGAAGTAAGTCACACAGAAAAAGAAACATCATAAGATATCAGTAATACACGGAATGTAAACTTGGCTACACAGGAACTGAATTACAGAACAGAACAGGGTCTCAAATTTAGAAAACCAACTATGCTTGCTTAAGGGTAAAGGTGAGTTGAGGTGCTGCATAAAACCAGAGATTGAAATGAGCACAGATAAAGTTCCTTAAGTCAAATATGGAATAGACAAGAGCTACTCCTTGCTCAACGAAATGGACTCAACACCGCATATTAAACGCCTAAGAATGTACCTGACTAGTAAGTATCTTAAAACCTATGGATTGCTATGTCTCCGAAAGAGAATCAAGCATGTGTACAGGGGCATAAACGCAGCAGTGATAGGATTGGAGAGGTTCGGTGAGCAAATGAAGACCCTTTGAAGTCATATTGCATGGTACCCATTACACGGGTCTCAACTCTCCAGGTTTAAGGTATTCTTCCTTCAGCTAAAACATGCATGTGGAACCCAGAGTATGATCAACCATGTGAACGTGAGACATGTTCAAATATGTCTCAGTTTTCCTCCCCTGGTACTCGGGTGCAACATTCCAGACGCTTTACTAACACTCTCCCCACTTGGAGAGTCAGCGCCTTTAACCTCCTGTTTGGCCCAGTTTGCAATTTCTGCGGAAGATGAACAGGAATAGCGAGAACCAATGAGAGGCTAGCTGGAGGTGTCTGGACGGGCAAATTTAACTCTCATTTCCCACCAGGAAGAGGAAATAACCAAAGGCTCAGCGTGCCGTACCGGAACCAGATTAGGGCCTGAAGCCATCCTGCGGTGTTGCGGCCAGCTCAAAAGAAAGCGAGTTGAAGAAAGGAGCTCAGGGGCACTGTAATTCACAAACCTGCAGAGTTATAAATGACAGCTATCGTCCAAAAATATACTGAAGTAAGGCTGCCAAGAGGACTTGAAAGCGGGGCAGAATTGCAGGAAACCGATTTCAGGAGGTAGACTGGAATTGCATTGAAAGCATAGGAAAAGAAGCAGAACGTCCACAATGATGCACTTGGCCAAAAAGGGCGTATGCGTTTTTTCCTGAATATATTCAGGAAAAAACGCATACGCCCTTTTTGGCCAACCAAGCAAGCTTGCAAAGGAAATCTGCACTACAATGAAGTCTCACTTCCCCCCGGTCAAAAGGGCCATCTGAAAAAAGTGTAAAATCCAGAAAGGCAGGACAGGCCATGGACAACTGGGAGCCTTGTTATGCTGATGGGCGGGATGTAAATTGCCAACAACCACTCAGGAGAAGTGTATGGTGTTTCCTGAAACATCTAAAAAACAAAGCAACAGAACCTAGGGCACTTCCACTTATGGTCCTATAGCTTAGGGAAATTAAAATCAAAAAGACACAGCCACCCCAAAGTTTGGAACGGCTCTGTTTACAAGAACCTCGTTTACAGTACAAGTTCAACATCGCAGAAAGTGAAAAATGGATAAAGAAGTTGTGGTATTTACTTACAAAGCAATATCACTCAGCAATGAAATCTGTGTCATCAGGCCCTTAGCAGCACAATGAGTGGATTCAGGTATGATGATTCTAACTGAAATAAGTCACACAGAAAAAGAAACATCATAAGATATCAGTAATACACGGAATGTAAACTTGGCTACACAGGAACTGAATTACAGAACAGAACAGGGTCTCAAATTTAGAAAACCAACTTATGCTTGCTTAAGGGTAAAGGTGAGTTGGGGTGCTGCATAAAACCAGAGATTGAAATGAGCACAGATAAAGTTCCTTAAGCCAAATATGGAATAGACAAGAGCTACTCCTTGCTCAACGAAATGGACTCAACACCGCATATTAAACGCCTAAGAATGTACCTGACTAGTAAGTATCTTAAAACCTATGGATTGCTATGTCTCCGAAAGAGAATCAAGCATGTGTACAGGGGCATAAACGCAGCAGTGATAGGATTGGAGAGGTTCGGTGAGCAAATGAAGACCCTTTGAAGTCATATTGCATGGTACCCATTCCACGGGTTTCAACTACCCAGGTTTTAGGTATTCTTCCTTCAGCTAAAACATGCATGTGGAACCCAGAGTATGATCAACCATGTGATCAGGAGACGTGTTCAAATATGTCTCAGTTTTCCTCCCCTGGTACTCGGGTGCAACATTCCAGACGCTTTACTAACACTCTCCCCACTTGGAGAGTCAGTCCCTTTAACCTCCTGTTTGGCCCAGTTTGCAATTTCTGCGGAAGATGAACAGGAATAGCGAGAACCAATGAGAGGCTAGCTGGAGGTGTCTGGACGGGCAAATTTAACTCTCATTTCCCACCAGGAAGAGGAAATAACCAAAGGCTCAGCGTGCCGTGCCGGAACCAGATTAGGGCCTGAAGCCATCCTGCGGTGTTGCGGCCAGGTCACAAGAAAGCGAGTTGAAGAAAAGAGCTCAGGGGCACTGTAATGCACAAACCTGCAGAGTTATAAATGACAGCTATCGTCCAAAAATATACTGAAGTAAGGCTGCCAAGAGGACTTGAAAGCGGGGCAGAATTGCAGGAAACCAATTTCAGGAGGTAGACTGGAATTGCATTGAAAGCATAGGAAAAGAGGCAGAACGTCCACAATGATGCACTTGGCCAAAAAGTGCGTATGCGTTTTTTCCTGAATATATTCAGGAAAAAACGCATACGCCCTTTTTGGCCAACCAAGCAAGCTTGCAAAGGAAATCTGCACTACAATGAAGTCTCACTTCCCCCCGGTCAAAAGGGCCATCTGAAAAAAGTGTAAAATCCAGAAAGGCAGGACAGGCCATGGAGAACTGGGAGCCTTGTTATGCTGATGGGCGGGATGTAAATTGCCAACAGACACTTGGGAGAAGTGTATGGTGTTTCCTGAAACATCTAAAAAACAAAGCAACAGAGCCTAGGGCACTTCCACTTATGGTCCTATAGCTTAGGGAAATTAAAATCAAAAAGACACAGCCACCCCAAAGTTTGGAATGGCTCTGTTTACAAGAACCTCGTTTACAGTACAAGTTCAACATCGCAGAAAGTGAAAAATGGATAAAGAACTTGTGGTACTTACGTACAATGCAGTATCACTCAGCAATGAAATCTATGTCATCAGGCCCGTAGCAGCATAATGAGTAGATTCAGGTACGATGATTCTAACTGAAATAAGTCACACAGAAAAAGAAACATCATAAGATATCAGTAATACACGGACTGGAAACTTGGCTACACAGGAACTGAATTCCAAAACAGAACAGGGTCTCAAATTTAGAAAACCAACTTATGCTTGCTTAAGGGGAAAGGTGAGTAGGGTTGCTGCATAAAACCAGAGATTGAAATGAGCACAGATAAAGTTCCTTAAGCCAAATATGGAATAGACAAGAGCTACTCCTTGCTCAATGAAATGGACTCAACACCGCATATTAAACACCTAAGAATGTACCTGACTAGTAAGTATCTTAAAACCTATGGACTGCTATGTCTCCGAAAGAGAATCAAGCATGTGTACAGGGGCATAAACGCAGCAGTGATAGGATTGAAGAGGTTCGGTGAGCAAATGAAGACCCTTTGAAGTCATATTCCATGGTACCCATTCTACGGGTTTCAACTACCCAGGTTTTAGGTATTCTTCCTTCAGCTAAAACATGCATGTGGAACCTAGAGTATGATCAACCATGTGATCGGGAGACGTGTTCAAATATGTCTCAGTTTTCCTCCCCTGGTACTCGGGTGCAACATTCCAGACGCTTTACTAACACTCTCCCCACTTGGAGAGTCAGCGCCTTTAACCTCCTGTTTGGCCCAGTTTGCAATTTCTGCGGAAGATGAACAGGAATAGCGAGAACCAATGAGAGGCTAGCTGGAGGTGTCTGGACGGGCAAATTTAACTCTCATTTCCCACCAGGAAGAGGAAATAACCAAAGGCTCAGCGTGCCGTACCGGAACCAGATTAGGGCCTGAAGCCATCCTGCGGTGTTGCGGCCAGCTCAAAAGAAACCGAGTTGAAGAAAGGAGCTCAGGGGCACTGTAATGCACAAACCTGCAGAGCTATAAATGACAGCTATCGTCCAAAAATAGACTGAAGTAAGGCTGCCAAGAGGACTTGAAAGCGGGGCAGAATTGCAGGAAACCGATTTCAGGAGGTAGACTGGAATTGCATTGAAAGCATAGGAAAAGAGGCAGAACGTCCACAATGATGCACTTGGCCAAAAAGGGCGTATGCGTTTTTTCCTGAATATATTCAGGAAAAAACGCATACGCCCTTTTTGGCCAACCAAGCAAGCTTGCAAAGGAAATCTGCACTACAATGAAGTCTCACTTCCCCCCGGTCAAAAGGGCCATCTGAAAAAAGTGTAAAATCCAGAAAGGCAGGACAGGCCATGGAGAACTGGGAGCCTTGTTATGCTGATGGGCGGGATGTAAATTGCCAACAACCACTCGGGAGAAGTGTATGGTGTTTCCTGAAACATCTAAAAAACAAAGCAACAGAACCTAGGGCACTTCCACTTATGGTCCTATAGCTTAGGGAAATTAAAATCAAAAAGACACAGCCACCCCAAAGTTTGGAACGCCTCTGTTTACAAGAACCTCGTTTACAGTACAAGTTCAACATCGCAGAAAGTGAAAAATGGATAAAGAACTTGTGGTATTTACTTACAAAGCAATATCACTCAGCAATGAAATCTGTGTCATCAGGCCCTTAGCAGCACAATGAGTGGATTCAGGTATGATGATTCTAACTGAAATAAGTCACACAGAAAAAGAAACATCATAAGATATCAGTAATACACGTAATGTAAACTTGGCTACACAGGAACTGAATTACAGAACAGAACAGGGTCTCAAATTTAGAAAACCAACTTATTCTTGCTTAAGGGTAAAGGTGAGTTGTGGTGCTGCATAAAACAAGAGATTGAAATGAGCACAGATAAAGTTCCTTAAGCCAAATATGGAATAGACAGGAGCTACTCCTTGCTCAACGAAATGGACTCAACGCCCCATATTAAACGCCTAAGAATGTACCTGACTAGTAAGTATCTTAAAACCTATGGATTGCTATGTCTCCGAAAGAGAATCAAGCATGTGTACAGGGGCATAAACGCAGCAGTGATAGGATTGGAGAGGTTCGGTGAGCAAATGAAGACCCTTTGAAGTCATATTGCATGGTACCCATTACACGGGTCTCAACTCTCCAGGTTTAAGGTATTCTTCCTTCAGCTAAAACATGCATGTGGAACCTACAGTATGATCAACCATGTGATCGGGAGACGTGTTCAAATATGTCTCAGTTTTCCTCCCCTGGTACTCGGGTGCAACATTCCAGACGCTTTACTAACACTCTCCCCACTTGGAGAGTCAGTCCCTTTAACCTCCTGTTTGGCCCAGTTTGCAATTTCTGTGGAAGATGAACAGGAATAGCGAGAACCAATGAGAGACTAGCTGGAGGTGTCTGGACGGGCAAATTTAACTCTCATTTCCCACCAGGAAGAGGAAATAACCAAAGGCTCAGCGTGCCGTGCCGGAACCAGATTAGGGCCTGAAGCCATCCTGCGGTGTTGCGGCCAGGTCACAAGAAAGCGAGTTGAAGAAAGGAGCTCAGGGGCACTGTAATTCACAAACCTGCAGAGTTATAAATGACAGCTATCGTCCAAAAATAGACTGAAGTAAGGCTGCCAAGAGGACTTGAAAGCGGGGCAGAATTGCAGGAAACCGATTTCAGGAGGTAGACTGGAATTGCATTGAAAGCATAGGAAAAGAGGCAGAACGTCCACAATGATGCACTTGGCCAAAAAGGGCGTATGCGTTTTTTCCTGAATATATTCAGGAAAAAACGCATACGCCCTTTTTGGCCAACCAAGCAAGCTTGCAAAGGAAATCTGCACTACAATGAAGTCTCACTTCCCCCCGGTCAAAAGGGCCATCTGAAAAAAGTGTAAAATCCAGAAAGGCAGGACAGGCCATGGAGAACTGGGAGCCTTGTTATGCTGATGGGCGGGATGTAAATTGCCAACAGACACTCGGGAGAAGTGTATGGTGTTTCCTGAAACATCTAAAAAACAAAGCAACAGAGCCTAGGGCACTGCCACTTATGGTCCTATAGCTTAGGGAAATTAAAATCAAAAAGACACAGCCACCCCAAAGTTTGGGACGCCTCTGTTTACAAGAACCTCGTTTACAGTACAAGTTCAACATCGCAGAAAGTGAAAAATGGATAAAGAAGTTGTGGTATTTACTTACAAAGCAATATCACTCAGCAATGAAATCTGTGTCATCAGGCACTTAGCAGCACAATGAGTGGATTCAGGTATGATGATTCTAACTGAAATAAGTCACACAGAAAAAGAAACATCATAAGATATCAGTAATACACGGAAAGTAAACTTGGCTACACAGGAACTGAATTACAGAACAGAACAGGGTCTCAAATTTAGAAAACCAACTTATTCTTGCTTAAACGTAAAGGTGAGTTGGGGTGCTGCATAAAACCAGAGATTGAAATGAGCACAGATAAAGTTCCTTAAGCCAAATATGGAATAGACAAGAGCTACTCCTTGCTCAACGAAATGGACTCAACACCCCATATTAAACGCCTAAGAATGTACCTGACTAGTAAGTATCTTAAAACCTATGGATTGCTATGTCTCCGAAAGAGAATCAAGCATGTGTACAGGGGCGTAAATGCAGCAGTGATAGGATTGGAGAGGTTCGGTGAGCAAATGAAGACCCTTTGAAGTCATATTGCATGGTACCCATTCCACGGGTTTCAACTACCCAGGTTTAAGGCATTCTTCCTTCAGCTAAAACATGCATGTGGAACCTAGAGTATGATCAACCATGTGATCGGGAGACGTGTTCAAATATGTCTCAGTTTTCCTCCCCTGGTACTCGGGTGCAACATTCCAGACGCTTTACTAACACTCTCCCCACTTGGAGAGTCAGTCCCTTTAACCTCCTGTTTGGCCCAGTTTGCAATTTCTGCGGAAGATGAACAGGAATAGCGAGAACCAATGAGAGGCTAGCTGGAGGTGTCTGGACGGGCAAATTTAACTCTCATTTCCCACCAGGAAGAGGAATTAACCAAAGGCTGAGCATGCAGGGCCGGAACCAGATTAGGGCCTGAAGCCATCCTGCGGTGTTGCGGCCAGGTCACAAGAAAGCGAGTTGAAGAAAGGAGCTCAGGGGCACTGTAATTCACAAACCTGCAGAGTTATAAATGACAGCTATCGTCCAAAAATAGACTGAAGTAAGGCTGCCAAGAGGACTTGAAAGTGGGGCAGAATTGCAGGAAACCGATTTCAGGAGGTAGACTGGAATTGCATTGAAAGCATAGGAAAAGAGGCAGAACGTCCACAATGATGCACTTGGCCAAAAAGGGCGTATGCGTTTTTTCCTGAATATATTCAGGAAAAAACGCATACGCCCTTTTTGGCCAACCAAGCAAGCTTGCAAAGGAAATCTGCACTACAATGAAGTCTCACTTCCCCCCGGTCAAAAGGGCCATCTGAAAAAAGTGTAAAATCCAGAAAGGCAGGACAGGCCATGGAGAACTGGGAGCCTTGTTATGCTGATGGGCGGGATGTAAATTGCCAACAGACACTCGGGAGAAGTGTATGGTGTTTCCTGAAACATCTAAAAAACAAAGCAACAGAGCCTAGGGCACTGCCACTTATGGTCCTATAGCTTAGGGAAATTAAAATCAAAAAGACACAGCCACCCCAAAGTTTGGGACGCCTCTGTTTACAAGAACCTCGTTTACAGTACAAGTTCAACATCGCAGAAAGTGAAAAATGGATAAAGAAGTTGTGGTATTTACTTACAAAGCAATATCACTCAGCAATGAAATCTATGTCATCAGGCCCTTAGCATCACAATGAGTGGATTCAGGTATGATGATTCTAACTGAAATAAGTCACACAGAAAAAGAAACATCATAAGATATCAGTAATACACGGAATGTAAACTTGGCTACACAGGAACTGAATTACAGAACAGAACAGGGTCTCAAATTTACAAAACCAACTTATGCTTGCTTAAGGGTAAAGGTGAGTTGGGGTGCTGCATAAATCCAGAGATTGAAATGAGCATAGATAAAGTTCCTTAAGTCAAATATGGAATAGACAAGAGCTACTCCTTGCTCAACGAAATGGACTCAACACCGCATATTAAACGCCTAAGAATGTACCTGACTAGTAAGTATCGTAAAACCTATGGATTGCTATGTCTCCAAAAGAGAATCAAGCATGTGTACAGGGGCATAAACGCAGCAGTGATAGGATTGGAGAGGTTCGGTGAGCAAATGAAGACCCTTTGAAGTCATATTGCATGGTACCCATTACACGGGTCTCAACTCTCCAGGTTTAAGGTATTCTTCCTTCAGCTAAAACATGCATGTGGAACCCAAGTATGATCAACCATGTGAACGGGAGACGTGTTCAAATATGTCTCAGTTTTCCTCCCCTGGTACTCGGGTGCAACATTTCAGATGCTTTACTAACACTCTCCCCACTTGGAGAGTCAGCGCCTTTAACCTCCTGTTTGGCCCAGTTTGCAATTTCTGCGGAAGATGAACAGGAATAGCGAGAACCAATGAGAGACTAGCTGGAGGTGTCTGGACGGGCAAATTTAACTCTCATTTCCCACCAGGAAGAGGAAATAACCAAAGGCTCAGCGTGCCGTACCGGAACCAGATTAGGGCTTGAAGCCATCCTGCGGTGTTGCGGCCAGCTCAAAAGAAAGCAAGTTGAAGAAAGGAGCTCAGGGGCACTGTAATTGACAAACCTGTAGAGTTATAAATGACAGCTATCGTCCAAAAATAGACTGAAGTAAGGCTGCCAAGAGGACTTGAAAGCGGGGCAGAATTGCAGGAAACCGATTTCAGGAGGTAGACTGGAATTGCATTGAAAGCATAGGAAAAGAGGCAGAACGTCCACAATGATGCACTTGGCCAAAAAGGGCGTATGCGTTTTTTCCTGAATATATTCAGGAAAAAACGCATACGCCCTTTTTGGCCAACCAAGCATGCTTGCAAAGGAAATCTGCACTACAATGAAGTCTCACTTTCCCCCGGTCAAAAGGGCCATCTGAAAAAAGTGTAAAATCCAGAAAGGCAGGACAGGCCATGGAGAACTGGGAGCCTTGTTATGCTGATGGGCGGGATGTAAATTGCCAACAACCACTCAGGAGAAGTGTATGGTGTTTCCTGAAACATCTAAAAAACAAAGCAACAGAACCTAGGGCACTTCCACTTATGGTCCTATAGCTTAGGGAAATTAAAATCAAAAAGACACAGCCACCCAAAAGTTTGGAACGGCTCTGTTTACAAGAACCTCGTTTACAGTACAAGTTCAACATCGCAGAAAGTGAAAAATGGATAAAGAAGTTGTGGTATTTACTTACAAAGCAATATCACTCAGCAATGAAATCTGTGTCATCAGGCCCTTAGCAGCACAATGAGTGGATTCAGGTATGATGATTCTAACTGAAGTAAGTCACACAGAAAAAGAAACATCATAAGATATCACTAATACACGGAATGTAAACTTGGCTACACAGGAACTGAATTACAGAACAGAACAGGGTCTCAAATTTAGAAAACCAACTTATGCTTGCTTAAGCGTAAAGGTGAGTTGGGGTGCTGCATAAAACCAGAGATTGAAATGAGCACAGATAAAGTTCCTTAAGCCAAATATGGAATAGACAAGAGCTACTCCTTGCTCAACGAAATGGACTCAACACCGCATATTAAACACCTAAGAATGTACCTGACTAGTAAGTATCTTAAAACCTATGGATTGCTATGTCTCCGAAAGAGAATCAAGCATGTGTACAGGGGCATAAACGCAGCAGTGATAGGATTGAAGAGGTTCGGTGAGCAAATGAAGACCCTTTGAAGTCATATTGCATGGTACCCATTCCACGGGTTTCAACTACCCAGGTTTTAGGTATTCTTCCTTCAGCTAAAACATGCATGTGGAACCTAGAGTATGATCAACCATGTGATCGGGAGACGTGTTCAAATATGTCTCAGTTTTCCTCCCCTGGTACTCGGGTGCAACATTCCAGACGCTTTACTAACACTCTCCCCACTTGGAGAGTCAGCGCCTTTAACCTCCTGTTTGGCCCAGTTTGCAATTTCTGCGGAAGATGAACAGGAATAGCGAGAACCAATGAGAGGCTAGCTGGAGGTGTCTGGACGGGCAAATTTAACTCTCATTTCCCACCAGGAAGAGGAAATAACCAAAGGCTCAGCGTGCCGTACCGGAACCAGATTAGGGCCTGAAGCCATCCTGTGGTGTTGCGGCCAGCTCAAAAGAAACCGAGTTGAAGAAAGGAGCTCAGGGGCACTGTAATGCACAAACCTGCAGAGCTATAAATGACAGCTATCGTCCAAAAATATACTGAAGTAAGGCTGCCAAGAGGACTTGAAAGCGGGGCAGAATTGCAGGAAACCAATTTCAGGAGGTAGACTGGAATTGCATTGAAAGCATAGGAAAAGAGGCAGAACGTCCACAATGATGCACTTGGCCAAAAAGGGCGTATGCGTTTTTTCCTGAATATATTCAGGAAAAAACGCATACGCCCTTTTTGGCCAACCAAGCAAGCTTGCAAAGGAAATCTGCACTACAATGAAGTCTCACTTCCCCCCGGTCAAAAGGGCCATCTGAAAAAAGTGTAAAATCCAGAAAGGCAGGACAGGCCATGGAGAACTGGGAGCCTTGTTATGCTGATGGGCGGGATGTAAATTGCCAACAACCACTCGGGAGAAGTGTATGGTGTTTCCTGAAACATCTAAAAAACAAAGCAACAGAACCTAGGGCACTTCCACTTATGGTCCTATAGCTTAGGGAAATTAAAATCAAAAAGACACAGCCACCCCAAAGTTTGGAACGCCTCTGTTTACAAGAACCTCGTTTACAGTACAAGTTCAACATCGCAGAAAGTGAAAAATGGATAAAGAACTGGTGGTATTTACTTACAAAACAATATCACTCAGCAATGAAATCTGTGTCATCAGGCCCTTAGCAGCACAATGAGTGGATTCAGGTATGATGATTCTAACTGAAATAAGTCACACAGAAAAAGAAACATCATAAGATATCAGTAATACACGTAATGTAAACTTGGCTACACAGGAACTGAATTACAGAACAGAACAGGGTCTCAAATTTAGAAAACCAACTTATTCTTGCTTAAGGGTAAAGGTGAGTTGGGGTGCTGCATAAAACCAGAGATTGAAATGAGCACAGATAAAGTTCCTTAAGCCAAATATGGAATAGACAGGAGCTACTCCTTGCTCAACGAAATGGACTCAACGCCCCATATTAAACGCCTAAGAATGTACCTGACTAGTAAGTATCTTAAAACCTATGGATTGCTATGTCTCCGAAAGAGAATCAAGCATGTGTACAGGGGCATAAACGCAGCAGTGATAGGATTGGAGAGGTTCGGTGAGCAAATGAAGACCCTTTGAAGTCATATTGCATGGTACCCATTACACGGGTCTCAACTCTCCAGGTTTAAGGTATTCTTCCTTCAGCTAAAACATGCATGTGGAACCTACAGTATGATCAACCATGTGATCGGGAGACGTGTTCAAATATGTCTCAGTTTTCCTCCCCTGGTACTCGGGTGCAACATTCCAGATGCTTTACTAACACTCTCCCCACTTGGAGAGTCAGTCCCTTTAACCTCCTGTTTGGCCCAGTTTGCAATTTCTGAGGAAGATGAACAGGAATAGCGAGAACCAATGAGAGGCTAGCTGGAGGTGTCTGGACGGGCAAATTTAACTCTCATTTCCCACCAGGAAGAGGAAATAACCAAAGGCTCAGCGTGCCGTACCGGAACAAGATTAGGGCCTGAAGCCATCCTGCGGTGTTGCGGCCAGCTCAAAAGAAACCGAGTTGAAGAAAAGAGCTCAGGGGCACTGTAATGCACAAACCTGCAGAGTTATAAATGACAGCTATCGTCCAAAAATATACTGAAGTAAGGCTGCCAAGAGGACTTGAAAGCGGGGCAGAATTGCAGGAATCCAATTTCAGGAGGTAGACTGGAATTGCATTGAAAGCATAGGAAAAGAGGCAGAACGTCCACAATGATGCACTTGGCCGAAAAGTGCGTATGCGTTTTTTCCTGAATATATTCAGGAAAAAACGCATACGCCCTTTTTGGCCAACCAAGCAAGCTTGCAAAGGAAATCTGCACTACAATGAAGTCTCACTTCCCCCCGGTCAAAAGGGCCATCTGAAAAAAGTGTAAAATCCAGAAAGGCAGGACAGGCCATGGAGAACTGGGAGCCTTGTTATGCTGATGGGCGGGATGTAAATTGCCAACAGACACTCGGGAGAAGTGTATGGTGTTTCCTGAAACATCTAAAAAACAAAGCAACAGAACCTAGGGCACTTCCACTTATGGTCCTATAGCTTAGGGAAATTAAAATCAAAAAGACACAGCCACCCCAAAGTTTGGAATGGCTCTGTTTACAAGAACCTCGTTTACAGTACAAGTTCAACATCGCAGAAAGTGAAAAATGGATAAAGAAGTTGTGGTATTTACATACAAAGCAATATCACTCAGCAATGAAATCTGTGTCATCAGGCCCTTAGCAGCACAATGAGTGGATTCAGGTATGATGATTCTAACTGAAATAAGTCACACAGAAAAAGAAACATCATAAGATATCAGTAATACACGGAATGTAAACTTGGCTACACAGGAACTGAATTACAGAACAGAACAGGGTCTCAAATTTAGAAAACCAACTTATTCTTGCTTAAAGGTAAAGGTGAGTTGGGGTGCTGCATAAAACCAGAGATTGAAATGAGCACAGATAAAGTTCCTTAAGCCAAATATGGAATAGACAAGAGCTACTCCTTGCTCAACGAAATGGACTCAACACCCCATATTAAACGCCTAAGAATGTACCTGACTAGTAAGTATCTTAAAACCTATGGATTGCTATGTCTCCGAAAGAGAATCAAGCATGTGTACGGGGGCGTAAATGCAGCAGTGATAGGATTGGAGAGGTTCGGTGAGCAAATGAAGACCGTTTGAAGTCATATTGCATGGTACCCATTCCACGGGTTTCAACTACCCAGGTTTAAGGTATTCTTCCTTCAGCTAAAACATGCATGTGGAACCTAGAGTATGATCAACCATGTGATCGGGAGACGTGTTCAAATATGTCTCAGTTTTCCTCCCCTGGTACTCGGGTGCAACATTCCAGACGCTTTACTAACACTCTCCCCACTTGGAGAGTCAGTCCCTTTAACCTCCTGTTTGGCCCAGTTTGCAATTTCTGCGGAAGATGAACAGGAATAGCGAGAACCAATGAGAGGCTAGCTGGAGGTGTCTGGACGGGCAAATTTAACTCTCATTTCCCACCAGGAAGAGGAATTAACCAAAGGCTGAGCATGCAGGGCCGGAACCAGATTAGGGCCTGAAGCCATCCTGCGGTGTTGCGGCCAGGTCACAAGAAAGCGAGTTGAAGAAAGGAGCTCAGGGGCACTGTAATTCACAAACCTGCAGAGTTATAAATGACAGCTATCGTCCAAAAATAGACTGAAGTAAGGCTGCCAAGAGGACTTGAAAGCGGGGCAGAATTGCAGGAAACCGATTTCAGGAGGTAGACTGGAATTGCATTGAAAGCATAGGAAAAGAGGCAGAACGTCCACAATGATGCACTTGGCGAAAAAGGGCGTATGCGTTTTTTCCTGAATATATTCAGGAAAAAACGCATACGCCCTTTTTGGCCAACCAAGCAAGCTTGCAAAGGAAATCTGCACTACAATGAAGTCTCACTTCCCCCCGGTCAAAAGGGCCATCTGAAAAAAGTGTAAAATCCAGAAAGGCAGGACAGGCCATGGAGAACTGGGAGCCTTGTTATGCTGATGGGCGGGATGTAAATTGCCAACAGACACTCGGGAGAAGTGTATGGTGTTTCCTGAAACATCTAAAAAACAAAGCAACAGAGCCTAGGGCACTGCCACTTATGGTCCTATAGCTTAGGGAAATTAAAATCAAAAAGACACAGCCACCCCAAAGTTTGGGACGCCTCTGTTTACAAGAACCTCGTTTACAGTACAAGTTCAACATCGCAGAAAGTGAAAAATGGATAAAGAACTGGTGGTATTTACTTACAAAACAATATCACTCAGCAATGAAATCTATGTCATCAGGCCCTTAGCATCACAATGAGTGGATTCAGGTATGATGATTCTAACTGAAATAAGTCACACAGAAAAAGAAACATCATAAGATATCAGTAATACACGGAATATAAACTAGGCTACACAGGAACTGAATTACAGAACAGAACAGGGTCTCAAATTTAGAAAACCAACTTATGCTTGCTTAAGGGTAAAGGTGAGTTGGGGTGCTGCATAAAACCAGAGATTGAAATGAGCACAGATAAAGTTCCTTAAGTCAAATATGGAATAGACAAGAGCTACTCCTTGCTCAACGAAATGGACTCAACACCGCATATTAAACGCCTAAGAATGTACCTGACTAGTAAGTATCGTAAAACCTATGGATTGCTATGTCTCCAAAAGAGAATCAAGCATGTGTACAGGGGCATAAACGCAGCAGTGATAGGATTGGAGAGGTTCGGTGAGCAAATGAAGACCCTTTGAAGTCATATTGCATGGTACCCATTACACGGGTCTCAACTCTCCAGGTTTAAGGTATTCTTCCTTCAGCTAAAACATGCATGTGGAACCCAAGTATGATCAACCATGTGAACGGGAGACGTGTTCAAATATGTCTCAGTTTTCCTCCCCTGGTACTCGGGTGCAACATTTCAGACGCTTTACTAACACTCTCCCCACTTGGAGAGTCAGCGCCTTTAACCTCCTGTTTGGCCCAGTTTGCAATTTCTGCGGAAGATGAACAGGAATAGCGAGAACCAATGAGAGACTAGCTGGAGGTGTCTGGACGGGCAAATTTAACTCTCATTTCCCACCAGGAAGAGGAAATAACCAAAGGCTCAGCGTGCCGTACCGGAACCAGATTAGGGCCTGAAGCCATCCTGCGGTGTTGCGGCCATCTCAAAAGAAAGCAAGTTAAAGAAAGGAGCTCAGGGGCACTGTAATTGACAAACCTGTAGAGTTATAAATGACAGCTATCGTCCAAAAATAGACTGAAGTAAGGCTGCCAAGAGGACTTGAAAGCGGGGCAGAATTGCAGGAAACCGATTTCAGGAGGTAGACTGGAATTGCATTGAAAGCATAGGAAAAGAGGCAGAACGTCCACAATGATGCACTTGGCCAAAAAGGGCGTATGCCTTTTTTCCTGAATATATTCAGGAAAAAACGCATACGCCCTTTTTGGCCAACCAAGCAAGCTTGCAAAGGAAATCTGCACTACAATGAAGTCTCACTTTCCCACGGTCAAAAGGGCCATCTGAAAAAAGTGTAAAATCCAGAAAGGCAGGACAGGCCATGGAGAACTGGGAGCCTTGTTATGCTGATGGGCGGGATGTAAATTGCCAACAACCACTCAGGAGAAGTGTATGGTGTTTCCTGAAACATCTAAAAAACAAAGCAACAGAACCTAGGGCACTTCCACTTATGGTCCTATAGCTTCGGGAAATTAAAATCAAAAAGACACAGCCACCCAAAAGTTTGGAACGGCTCTGTTTACAAGAACCTCGTTTACAGTACAAGTTCAACATTGCAGAAAGTGAAAAATGGATAAAGAAGTTGTGGTA
The DNA here is from genome assembly GCF_949987515.2 of Delphinus delphis. NCBI lineage: Eukaryota > Metazoa > Chordata > Mammalia > Artiodactyla > Delphinidae > Delphinus > Delphinus delphis. The sequence goes on from NW_027192756.1 coordinate 409,643, forward strand.
TTTACTTACAAAGCAATATCACTCAGCAATGAAATCTGTGTCATCAGGCCCTTAGCAGCACAATGAGTGGATTCAGGTATGATGATTCTAACTGAAGTAAGTCACACAGAAAAAGAAACATCATAAGATATCACTAATACACGGAATGTAAACTTGGCTACACAGGAACTGAATTACAGAACAGAACAGGGTCTCAAATTTAGAAAACCAACTTATGCTTGCTTAAGGGTAAAGGTGAGTTGGGGTGCTGCATAAAACCAGAGATTGAAATGAGCACAGATAAAGTTCCTTAAGTCAAATATGGAATAGACAAGAGCTACTCCTTGCTCAACGAAATGGACTCAACACCGCATATTAAACGCCTAAGAATGTACCTGACTAGTAAGTATCTTAAAACCTATGGATTGCTATGTCTCCAAAAGAGAATCAAGCATATGTACAGGGGCATAAACGCAGCAGTGATAGGATTGGAGAGGTTCGGTGAGCAAATGAAGACCCTTTGAAGTCATATTGCATGGTACCCATTACACGGGTCTTAACTCTCCAGGTTTAAGGTATTCTTCCTTCAGCTAAAACATGCATGTGGAACCCAAGTATGATCAACCATGCGAACGGGAGATGTGTTGAAATATGTCTCAGTTTTCCTCCCCTGATACTAGGGTGCAACATTCCAGACCCTTTACTAACACTCTCCCCACTTGGAGAGTCAGCGCCTTTAACCTCCTGTTTGGCCCAGTTTGCAATTTCTTGGAAGATGAACAGGAATAGCGAGAACCAATGAGAGACTAGCTGGAGGTGTCTGGACGGGCAAATTTAACTCTCATTTCCCACCAGGAGGAGGAAATAACCAAAGGCTCAGCGTGCCGTGCCGGAACCAGATTAGGGCCTGAAGCCATCCTGCGGTGTTGCGGCCAGGTCACAAGAAAGCGAGTTGAAGAAAGGAGCTCAGGGGCACTGTAATTCACAAACCTGCAGAGTTATAAATGACAGCTATCGTCCAAAAATAGACTGAAGTAAGGCTGCCAAGAGGACTTGAAAGCGGGGCAGAATTGCAGGAAACCGATTTCAGGAGGTAGACTGGAATTGCATTGAAAGCATAGGAAAAGAGGCAGAACGTCCACAATGATGCACTTGGCCAAAAAGGGCGTATGCGTTTTTTCCTGAATATATTCAGGAAAAAACGCATACGCCCTTTTTGGCCAACCAAGCAAGCTTGCAAAGGAAATCTGCACTACAATGAAGTCTCACTTCCCCCCGGTCAAAAGGGCCATCTGAAAAAAGTGTAAAATCCAGAAAGGCAGGACAGGCCATGGAGAACTGGGAGCCTTGTTATGCTGATGGGCGGGATGTAAATTGCCAACAGACACTCGGGAGAAGTGTATGGTGTTTCCTGAAACATCTAAAAAACAAAGCAACAGAGCCTAGGGCACTGCCACTTATGGTCCTATAGCTTAGGGAAATTAAAATCAAAAAGACACAGCCACCCCAAAGTTTGGGACACCTCTGTTTACAAGAACCTCGTTTACAGTACAAGTTCAACATCGCAGAAAGTGAAAAATGGATAAAGAAGTTGTGGTATTTACTTACAAAGCAATATCACTCAGCAATGAAATCTATGTCATCAGGCCCTTAGCATCACAATGAGTGGATTCAGGTATGATGATTCTAACTGAAATAAGTCACACAGAAAAAGAAACATCATAAGATATCAGTAATACACGGAATATAAACTTGGCTACACAGGAACTGAATTACAGAACAGAACAGGGTCTCAAATTTAGAAAACCAACTTATGCTTGCTTAAGGGTAAAGGTGAGTTGGGGTGCTGCATAAAACCAGAGATTGAAATGAGCACAGATAAAGTTCCTTAAGCCAAATACGGAATAGACAAGAGCTACTCCTTGCTCAACGAAATGGACTCAACACCGCATATTAAACGCCTAAGAATGTACCTGACTAGTAAGTATCGTAAAACCTATGGATTGCTATGTCTCCAAAAGAGAATCAAGCATGTGTACAGGGGCATAAACGCAGCAGTGATAGGATTGGAGAGGTTCGGTGAGCAAATGAAGACCCTTTGAAGTCATATTGCATGGTACCCATTACACGGGTCTTAACTCTCCAGGTTCAAGGTATTCTTCCTTCAGCTAAAACATGCATGTGGAACCCAGAGTATGATCAACCATGTGAACGGGAGACGTGTTCAAATATGTCTCAGTTTTCCTCCCCTGGTACTCGGGTGCAACATTGCAGACGCTTTACTAACACTCTCCCCACTTGGAGAGTCAGCGCCTTTAACCTCCTGTTTGGCCCAGTTTGCAATTTCTGCGGAAGATGAACAGGAATAGCGAGAACCAATGAGAGGCTAGCTGGAGGTGTCTGGACGGGCAAATTTAACTCTCATTTCCCACCAGGAAGAGGAAATAACCAAAGGCTCAGCGTGCCGTGCCGGAACCAGATTAGGGCCTGAAGCCATCCTGCGGTGTTGCGGCCAGGTCACAAGAAAGCGAGTTGAAGAAAGAAGCTCAGGGGCACTGTAATTCACAAACCTGCAGAGTTATAAATGACAGCTATCGTCCAAAAATAGACTGAAGTAAGGCTGCCAAGAGGACTTGAAAGCGGGGCAGAATTGCAGGAAACCGATTTCAGGAGGTAGACTGGAATTGCATTGAAAGCATAGGAAAAGAGGCAGAACGTCCACAATGATGCACTTGGCCAAAAAGGGCGTATGCGTTTTTTCCTGAATATATTCAGGAAAAAACGCATACGCCCTTTTTGGCCAACCAAGCAAGCTTGCAAAGGAAATCTGCACTACAATGAAGTCTCACTTCCCCCCGGTCAAAAGGGCCATCTGAAAAAAGTGTAAAATCCAGAAAGGCAGGACAGGCCATGGAGAACTGGGAGCCTTGTTATGCTGATGGGCGGGATGTAAATTGCCAACAGACACTGGGGAGAAGTGTATGGTGTTTCCTGAAACATCTAAAAAACAAAGCAACAGAGCCTAGGGCACTGCCACTTATGGTCCTATAGCTTAGGGAAATTAAAATCAAAAAGACACAGCCACCCCAAAGTTTGGGACGCCTCTGTTTACAAGAACCTCATTTACAGTACAAGTTCAACATCGCAGAAAGTGAAAAATGGATAAAGAAGTTGTGGTATTTACTTACAAAGCAATATCACTCAGCAATGAAATCTATGTCATCAGGCCCTTAGCATCACAATGAGTGGATTCAGGTATGATGATTCTAACTGAAATAAGTCACACAGAAAAAGAAACATCATAAGATATCACTAATACACGGAATGGAAACTTGGCTACACAGGAACTGAATTACAGAACAGAACAGGGTCTCAAATTTAGAAAACCAACTTATGCTTGCTTAAGCGTAAAGGTGAGTTGGGGTGCTGCATAAAACCAGAGATTGAAATGAGCACAGATAAAGTTCCTTAAGTCAAATATGGAATAGACAAGAGCTACTCCTTGCTCAACGAAATGGACTCAACACCGCATATTAAACGCCTAAGAATGTACCTGACTAGTAAGTATCGTAAAACCTATGGATTGCTATGTCTCCGAAAGAGTCAAGCATGTGTACAGGGGCATAAACGCAGCAGTGATAGGATTGGAGAGGTTCGGTGAGCAAATGAAGACCCTTTGAAGTCATATTGCATGGTACCCATTACACGGGTCTCAACTCTCCAGGTTTAAGGTATTCTTCCTTCAGCTAAAACATGCATGTGGAACCCAAATATGATCAACCATGTGAACGGGAGACGTGTTCAAATATGTCTCAGTTTTCCTCCCCTGGTACTCGGGTGCAACATTCCAGACGCTTTACTAACACTCTCCCCACTTGGAGAGTCAGCGTCTTTAACCTCCTGTTTGGCCCAGTTTGCAATTTCTGCGGAAGATGAACAGGAATAGCGAGAACCAATGAGAGGCTAGCTGGAGGTGTCTGGACGGGCAAATTTAACTCTCATTTCCCACCAGGAAGAGGAAATAACCAAAGGCTCAGCGTGCCGTACCGGAACCAGATTAGGGCCTGAAGCCATCCTGCGGTGTTGCGGCCAGCTCAAAAGAAAGCGAGTTGAAGAAAGGAGCTCAGGGGCACTGTAATTCACAAACCTGCAGAGTTATAAATGACAGCTATCGTCCAAAAATAGACTGAAGTAAGGCTGCCAAGAGGACTTGAAAGCGGGGCAGAATTGCAGGAAACCGATTTCAGGAGGTAGACTGGAATTGCATTGAAAGCATAGGAAAAGAGGCAGAACGTCCACAATGATGCACTTGGCCAAAAAGGGCGTATGCGTTTTTTCCTGAATATATTCAGGAAAAAACGCATACGCCCTTTTTGGCCAACCAAGCAAGCTTGCAAAGGTAATCTGCACTACAATGAAGTCTCACTTCCCCCCGGTCAAAAGGGCCATCTCAAAAAAGTGTAAAATCCAGAAAGGCAGGACAGGCCATGGAGAACTGGGAGCCTTGTTATGCTGATGGGCGGGATGTAAATTGCCAACAACCACTCGGGAGAAGTGTATGGTGTTTCCTGAAACATCTAAAAAACAAAGCAACAGAGCCTAGGGCACTGCCACTTATGGTCCTATAGCTTAGGGAAATTAAAATCAAAAAGACACAGCCACCCCAAAGTTTGGGACGCCTCTGTTTACAAGAACCTCGTTTACAGTACAAGTTCAACATCGCAGAAAGTGAAAAATGGATAAAGAAGTTGTGGTATTTACTTACAAAGCAATATCACTCAGCAATGAAATCTATGTCATCAGGCCCTTAGCATCACAATGAGTGGATTCAGGTATGATGATTCTAACTGAAATAAGTCACACAGAAAAAGAAACATCATAAGATATCAGTAATACACGGAATGTAAACTTGGCTACACAGGAACTGAATTACAGAACAGAACAGGGTCTCAAATTTAGAAAACCAACTTATGCTTGCTTAAGGGGAAAGGTGAGTTGGGGTGCTGCATAAAACCAGAGATTGAAATGAGCACAGATAAAGTTCCTTAAGTCAAATATGGAATAGACAAGAGCTACTACTTGCTCAATGAAATGGACTCAACACCGCATATTAAACGCCTAAGAATGTACCTGACTAGTAAGTATCATAAAACCTATGGATTGCTATGTCTCCAAAAGAGAATCAAGCATGTGTACAGGGGCATAAACACAGCAGTGATAGGATTGGAGAGGTTCGGTGAGCAAATGAAGACCCTTTGAAGTCATATTGCATGGTACCCATTACACGGGTCTCAACTCTCCAGGTTTAAGGTATTCATCCTTCAGCTAAAACATGCATGTGGAACCCAAGTATGATCAACCATGTGAACGGGAGACGTGTTCAAATATGTCTCAGTTTTCCTCCCCTGGTACTCGGGTGCAACATTCCAGACGCTTTACTAACACTCTCCCCACTTGGAGAGTCAGCGCCTTTAACCTCCTGTTTGGCCCAGTTTGCAATTTCTGCGGAAGATGAACAGGAATAGCGAGAATCTATGAGAGGCTAGCTGGAGGTGTCTGGACGGGCAAATTTAACTCTCATTTCCCACCAGGAAGAGGAAATAACCAAAGGCTCAGCGTGCCGTACCGGAACCAGATTAGGGCCTGAAGCCATCCTGCGGTGTTGCGGCCAGCTCAAAAGAAAGCGAGTTGAAGAAAGCAGCTCAGGGGCACTGTAATTCACAAACCTGCAGAGTTATAAATGACAGCTATCGTCCAAAAATAGACTGAAGTAAGGCTGCCAAGAGGACTTGAAAGCGGGGCAGAATTGCAGGAAACCGATTTCAGGAGGTAGACTGGAATTGCATTGAAAGCATAGGAAAAGAGGCAGAACGTCCACAATGATGCACTTGGCCAAAAAGGGCGTATGCGTTTTTTCCTGAATATATTCAGGAAAAAACGCATACGCCCTTTTTGGCCAACCAAGCAAGCTTGCAAAGGAAATCTGCACTACAATGAAGTCTCACTTCCCCCCGGTCAAAAGGGCCATCTGAAAAAAGTGTAAAATCCAGAAAGGCAGGACAGGCCATGGACAACTGGGAGCCTTGTTATGCTGATGGGCGGGATGTAAATTGCCAACAACCACTCGGGAGAAGTGTATGGTGTTTCCTGAAACATCTAAAAAACAAAGCAACAGAACCTAGGGCACTTCCACTTCTGGTCCTATAGCTTAGGGAAATTAAAATCAAAAAGACACAGCCACCCCAAAGTTTGGAACGGCTCTGTTTACAAGAACCTCGTTTACAGTACAAGTTCAACATCGCAGAAAGTGAAAAATGGATAAAGAAGTTGTGGTATTTACATACAAAGCAATATCACTCAGCAATGAAATCTGTGTCATCAGGCCCTTAGCAGCACAATGAGTGGATTCAGGTATGATGATTCTAACTGAAATAAGTCACACAGAAAAAGAAACATCATAAGATATCAGTAATACACGGAATGTAAACTTGGCTACACAGGAACTGAATTACAGAACAGAACAGGGTCTCAAATTTAGAAAACCAACTTATGCTTGCTTAAGGGTAAAGGTGAGTTGGGGTGCTGCATAAAACCAGAGATTGAAATGAGCACAGATAAAGTTCCTTAAGCCAAATATGGAATAGACAAGAGCTACTCCTTGCTCAACGAAATGGACTCAACACCGCATATTAAACGCCTAAGAATGTACCTGACTAGTAAGTATCTTAAAACCTATGGATTGCTATGTCTCCGAAAGAGAATCAAGCATGTGTACAGGGGCATAAACGCAGCAGTGATAGGATTGGAGAGGTTCGGTGAGCAAATGAAGACCCTTTGAAGTCATATTGCATGGTACCCATTCCACGGGTTTCAACTACCCAGGTTTTAGGTATTCTTCCTTCAGCTAAAACATGCATGTGGAACCCAGAGTATGATCAACCATGTGATCGGGAGACGTGTTCAAATATGTCTCAGTTTTCCTCCCCTGGTACTCGGGTGCAACATTCCAGACGCTTTACTAACACTCTCCCCACTTGGAGAGTCAGTCCCTTTAACCTCCTGTTTGGCCCAGTTTGCAATTTCTGCGGAAGATGAACAGGAATAGCGAGAACCAATGAGAGGCTAGCTGGAGGTGTCTGGACGGGCAAATTTAACTCTCATTTCCCACCAGGAAGAGGAAATAACCAAAGGCTCAGCGTGCCGTGCCGGAACCAGATTAGGGCCTGAAGCCATCCTGCGGTGTTGCGGCCAGGTCACAAGAAAGCGAGTTGAAGAAAGGAGCTCAGGGGCACTGTAATTCACAAACCTGCAGAGTTATAAATGACAGCTATCGTCCAAAAATAGACTGAAGTAAGGCTGCCAAGAGGACTTGAAAGCGGGGCAGAATTGCAGGAAACCGATTTCAGGAGGTAGACTGGAATTGCATTGAAAGCATAGGAAAAGAGGCAGAACGTCCACAATGATGCACTTGGCCAAAAAGTGCGTATGCGTTTTTTCCTGAATATATTCAGGAAAAAACGCATACGCCCTTTTTGGCCAACCAAGCAAGCTTGCAAAGGAAATCTGCACTACAATGAAGTCTCACTTCCCCCCGGTCAAAAGGGCCATCTCAAAAAAGTGTAAAATCCAGAAAGGCAGGACAGGCCATGGAGAACTGGGAGCCTTGTTATGCTGATGGGCGGGATGTAAATTGCCAACAGACACTCGGGAGAAGTGTATGGTGTTTCCTGAAACATCTAAGAAACAAAGCAACAGAGCCTAGGGCACTGCCACTTATGGTCCTATAGCTTAGGGAAATTAAAATCAAAAAGACACAGCCACCCCAAAGTTTGGGACGCCTCTGTTTACAAGAACCTCGTTTACAGTACAAGTTCAACATCGCAGAAAGTGAAAAATGGATAAAGAACTTGTGGTACTTACGTACAATGCAGTATCACTCAGCAATGAAATCTATGTCATCAGGCCCGTAGCAGCATAATGAGTAGATTCAGGTACGATGATTCTAACTGAAATAAGTCACACAGAAAAAGAAACATCATAAGATATCAGTAATACACGGAATGGAAACTTGGCTACACAGGAACTGAATTCCAAAACAGAACAGGGTCTCAAATTTAGAAAACCAACTTATGCTTGCTTAAGGGGAAAGGTGAGTAGGGTTGCTGCATAAAACCAGAGATTGAAATGAGCACAGATAAAGTTCCTTAAGCCAAATATGGAATAGACAGGAGCTACTCCTTGCTCAACGAAATGGACTCAACGCCCCATATTAAACGCCTAAGAATGTACCTGACTAGTAAGTATCTTAAAACCTATGGATTGCTATGTCTCCGAAAGAGAATCAAGCATGTGTACAGGGGCATAAACGCAGCAGTGATAGGATTGGAGAGGTTCGGTGAGCAAATGAAGACCCTTTGAAGTCATATTGCATGGTACCCATTACACGGGTCTCAACTCTCCAGGTTTAAGGTATTCTTCCTTCAGCTAAAACATGCATGTGGAACCTAGAGTATGATCAACCATGTGATCGGGAGACGTGTTCAAATATGTCTCAGTTTTCCTCCCCTGGTACTCGGGTGCAACATTCCAGACGCTTTACTAACACTCTCCCCACTTGGAGAGTCAGTCCCTTTAACCTCCTGTTTGGCCCAGTTTGCAATTTCTGCGGAAGATGAACAGGAATAGCGAGAACCAATGAGAGGCTAGCTGGAGGTGTCTGGACGGGCAAATTTAACTCTCATTTCCCACCAGGAAGAGGAAATAACCAAAGGCTCAGCGTGCCGTACCGGAACAAGATTAGGGCCTGAAGCCATCCTGCGGTGTTGCGGCCAGCTCAAAAGAAACCGAGTTGAAGAAAAGAGCTCAGGGGCACTGTAATGCACAAACCTGCAGAGTTATAAATGACAGCTATCGTCCAAAAATATACTGAAGTAAGGCTGCCAAGAGGACTTGAAAGCGGGGCAGAATTGCAGGAAACCGATTTCAGGAGGTAGACTGGAATTGCATTGAAAGCATAGGAAAAGAGGCAGAACGTCCACAATGATGCACTTGGCCGAAAAGTGCGTATGCGTTTTTTCCTGAATATATTCAGGAAAAAACGCATACGCCCTTTTTGGCCAACCAAGCAAGCTTGCAAAGGAAATCTGCACTACAATGAAGTCTCACTTCCCCCCGGTCAAAAGGGCCATCTGAAAAAAGTGTAAAATCCAGAAAGGCAGGACAGGCCATGGAGAACTGGGAGCCTTGTTATGCTGATGGGCGGGATGTAAATTGCCAACAGACACTCGGGAGAAGTGTATGGTGTTTCCTGAAACATCTAAAAAACAAAGCAACAGAACCTAGGGCACTTCCACTTATGGTCCTATAGCTTAGGGAAATTAAAATCAAAAAGACACAGCCACCCCAAAGTTTGGAATGGCTCTGTTTACAAGAACCTCGTTTACAGTACAAGTTCAACATCGCAGAAAGTGAAAAATGGATAAAGAAGTTGTGGTATTTACTTACAAAGCAATATCACTCAGCAATGAAATCTGTGTCATCAGGCCCTTAGCAGCACAATGAGTGGATTCAGGTATGATGATTCTAACTGAAATAAGTCACACAGAAAAAGAAACATCATAAGATATCAGTAATACACGGAATGTAAACTTGGCTACACAGGAACTGAATTACAGAACAGAACAGGGTCTCAAATTTAGAAAACCAACTTATTCTTGCTTAAGGGTAAAGGTGAGTTGGGGTGCTGCATAAAACCAGAGATTGAAATGAGCACAGATAAAGTTCCTTAAGCCAAATATGGAATAGACAAGAGCTACTCCTTGCTCAACGATATGGACTCAACACCCCATATTAAACGCCTAAGAATGTACCTGACTAGTAAGTATCTTAAAACCTATGGATTGCTATGTCTCCGAAAGAGAATCAAGCATGTGTACAGGGGCATAAACGCAGCAGTGATAGGATTGGAGAGGTTCGGTGAGCAAATGAAGACCCTTTGAAGTCATATTGCATGGTACCCATTACACGGGTCTTAACTTTCCAGGTTTAAGATATTCTTCCTTCAGCTAAAACATGCATGTGGAACCCAAGTATGATCAACCATGTGAACGGGAGACGTGTTCAAATATGTCTCAGTTTTCCTACCCTGGTACTCGGGTGCAACATTCCAGACGCTTTACTAACACTCTCCCCACTTGGAGAGTCAGTCCCTTTAACCTCCTGTTTGGCCCAGTTTGCAATTTCTGCGGAAGATGAACAGGAATAGCGAGAACCAATGAGAGACTAGCTGGAGGTGTCTGGACGGGCAAATTTAACTGTCATTTCCCACCAGGAAGAGGAAATAACCAAAGGCTCAGCGTGCCGTGCCGGAACCAGATTAGGGTCTGAAGCCATCCTGCGGTGTTGCGGCCAGGTCACAAGAAAGCGAGTTGAAGAAAGGAGCTCAGGGGCACTGTAATTCACAAACCTGCAGAGTTATAAATGACAGCTATCGTCCAAAAATAGACTGAAGTAAGGCTGCCAAGAGGACTTGAAAGCGGGGCAGAATTGCAGGAAACCGATTTCAGGAGGTAGACTGGAATTGCATTGAAAGCATAGGAAAAGAGGCAGAACGTCCACAATGATGCACTTGGCCAAAAAGGGCGTATGCGTTTTTTCCTGAATATATTCAGGAAAAAACGCATACGCCCTTTTTGGCCAACCAAGCAAGCTTGCAAAGGAAATCTGCACTACAATGAAGTCTCACTTCCCCCCGGTCAAAAGGGCCATCTGAAAAAAGTGTAAAATCCAGAAAGGCAGGACAGGCCATGGAGAACTGGGAGCCTTGTTATGCTGATGGGCGGGATGTAAATTGCCAACAGACACTCGGGAGAAGTGTATGGTGTTTCCTGAAACATCTAAAAAACAAAGCAACAGAGCCTAGGGCACTGCCACTTATGGTCCTATAGCTTAGGGAAATTAAAATCAAAAAGACACAGCCACCCCAAAGTTTGGGACGCCTCTGTTTACAAGAACCTCGTTTACAGTACAAGTTCAACATCGCAGAAAGTGAAAAATGGATAAAGAAGTTGTGGTATTTACTTACAAAGCAATATCACTCAGCAATGAAATCTGTGTCATCAGGCCCTTAGCAGCACAATGAGTGGATTCAGGTATGATGATTCTAACTGAAATAAGTCACACAGAAAAAGAAACATCATAAGATATCAGTAATACACGGAATGTAAACTTGGCTACACAGGAACTGAATTACAGAACAGAACAGGGTCTCAAATTTAGAAAACCAACTTATTCTTGCTTAAAGGTAAAGGTGAGTTGGGGTGCTGCATAAAACCAGAGATTGAAATGAGCACAGATAAAGTTCCTTAAGCCAAATATGGAATAGACAAGAGCTACTCCTTGCTCAACGAAATGGACTCAACACCCCATATTAAACGCCTAAGAATGTACCTGACTAGTAAGTATCTTAAAACCTATGGATTGCTATGTCTCCGAAAGAGAATCAAGCATGTGTACAGGGGCGTAAATGCAGCAGTGATAGGATTGGAGAGGTTCGGTGAGCAAATGAAGACCCTTTGAAGTCATATTGCATGGTACCCATTCCACGGGTTTCAACTACCCAGGTTTAAGGTATTCTTCCTTCAGCTAAAACATGCATGTGGAACCTAGAGTATGATCAACCATGTGATCGGGAGACGTGTTCAAATATGTCTCAGTTTTCCTCCCCTGGTACTCGGGTGCAACATTCCAGACGCTTTACTAACACTCTCCCCACTTGGAGAGTCAGTCCCTTTAACCTCCTGTTTGGCCCAGTTTGCAATTTCTGCGGAAGATGAACAGGAATAGCGAGAACCAATGAGAGGCTAGCTGGAGGTGTCTGGACGGGCAAATTTAACTCTCATTTCCCACCAGGAAGAGGAATTAACCAAAGGCTCAGCATGCCGGGCCGGAACCAGATTAGGGCCTGAAGCCATCCTGCGGTGTTGCGGCCAGGTCACAAGAAAGCGAGTTGAAGAAAGGACCTCAGGGGCACTGTAATTCACAAACCTGCAGACTTATAAATGACAGCTATCGTCCAAAAATAGACTGAAGTAAGGCTGCCAAGAGGACTTGAAAGCGGGGCAGAATTGCAGGAAACCGATTTCAGGAGGTAGACTGGAATTGCATTGAAAGCATAGGAAAAGAGGCAGAACGTCCACAATGATGCACTTGGCCAAAAAGGGCGTATGCGTTTTTTCCTGAATATATTCAGGAAAAAACGCATACGCCCTTTTTGGCCAACCAAGCAAGCTTGCAAAGGAAATCTGCACTACAATGAAGTCTCACTTCCCCCCGGTCAAAAGGGCCATCTGAAAAAAGTGTAAAATCCAGAAAGGCAGGACAGGCCATGGAGAACTGGGAGCCTTGTTATGCTGATGGGCGGGATGTAAATTGCCAACAGACACTCGGGAGAAGTGTATGGTGTTTCCTGAAACATCTAAAAAACAAAGCAACAGAACCTAGGGCACTTCCACTTATGGTCCTATAGCTTAGGGAAATTAAAATCAAAAAGACACAGCCACCCCAAAGTTTGGAATGGCTCTGTTTACAAGAACCTCGTTTACAGTACAAGTTCAACATCGCAGAAAGTGAAAAATGGATAAAGAAGTTGTGGTATTTACTTACAAAGCAATATCACTCAGCAATGAAATCTGTGTCATCAGGCCCTTAGCATCACAATGAGTGGATTCAGGTATGATGATTCTAACTGAAATAAGTCACACAGAAAAAGAAACATCATAAGATATCAGTAATACACGGAATGTAAACTTGGCTACACAGGAACTGAATTACAGAACAGAACAGGGTCTCAAATTTAGAAAACCAACTTATTCTTGCTTAAGGGGAAAGGTGAGTTGGGGTGCTGCATAAAACCAGAGATTGAAATGAGCACAGATAAAGTTCCTTAAGTCAAATATGGAATAGACAAGAGCTACTACTTGCTCAATGAAATGGACTCAACACCGCATATTAAACGCCTAAGAATGTACCTGACTAGTAAGTATCATAAAACCTATGGATTGCTATGTCTCCAAAAGAGAATCAAGCATGTGTACAGGGGCATAAACACAGCAGTGATAGGATTGGAGAGGTTCGGTGAGCAAATGAAGACCCTTTGAAGTCATATTGCATGGTACCCATTACACGGGTCTCAACTCTCCAGGTTTAAGGTATTCATCCTTCAGCTAAAACATGCATGTGGAACCCAAGTATGATCAACCATGTGAACGGGAGACGTGTTCAAATATGTCTCAGTTTTCCTCCCCTGGTACTCGGGTGCAACATTCCAGACGCTTTACTAACACTCTCCCCACTTGGAGAGTCAGCGCCTTTAACCTCCTGTTTGGCCCAGTTTGCAATTTCTGCGGAAGATGAACAGGAATAGCGAGAATCTATGAGAGGCTAGCTGGAGGTGTCTGGACGGGCAAATTTAACTCTCATTTCCCACCAGGAAGAGGAAATAACCAAAGGCTCAGCGTGCCGTACCGGAACCAGATTAGGGCCTGAAGCCATCCTGCGGTGTTGCGGCCAGCTCAAAAGAAAGCGAGTTGAAGAAAGCAGCTCAGGGGCACTGTAATTCACAAACCTGCAGAGTTATAAATGACAGCTATCGTCCAAAAATAGACTGAAGTAAGGCTGCCAAGAGGACTTGAAAGCGGGGCAGAATTGCAGGAAACCGATTTCAGGAGGTAGACTGGAATTGCATTGAAAGCATAGGAAAAGAGGCAGAACGTCCACAATGATGCACTTGGCCAAAAAGGGCGTATGCGTTTTTTCCTGAATATATTCAGGAAAAAACGCATACGCCCTTTTTGGCCAACCAAGCAAGCTTGCAAAGGAAATCTGCACTACAATGAAGTCTCACTTCCCCCCGGTCAAAAGGGCCATCTGAAAAAAGTGTAAAATCCAGAAAGGCAGGACAGGCCATGGACAACTGGGAGCCTTGTTATGCTGATGGGCGGGATGTAAATTGCCAACAACCACTCGGGAGAAGTGTATGGTGTTTCCTGAAACATCTAAAAAACAAAGCAACAGAACCTAGGGCACTTCCACTTCTGGTCCTATAGCTTAGGGAAATTAAAATCAAAAAGACACAGCCACCCCAAAGTTTGGAACGGCTCTGTTTACAAGAACCTCGTTTACAGTACAAGTTCAACATCGCAGAAAGTGAAAAATGGATAAAGAAGTTGTGGTATTTACATACAAAGCAATATCACTCAGCAATGAAATCTGTGTCATCAGGCCCTTAGCAGCACAATGAGTGGATTCAGGTATGATGATTCTAACTGAAATAAGTCACACAGAAAAAGAAACATCATAAGATATCAGTAATACACGGAATGTAAACTTGGCTACACAGGAACTGAATTACAGAACAGAACAGGGTCTCAAATTTAGAAAACCAACTTATGCTTGCTTAAGGGTAAAGGTGAGTTGGGGTGCTGCATAAAACCAGAGATTGAAATGAGCACAGATAAAGTTCCTTAAGCCAAATATGGAATAGACAAGAGCTACTCCTTGCTCAACGAAATGGACTCAACACCGCATATTAAACGCCTAAGAATGTACCTGACTAGTAAGTATCTTAAAACCTATGGATTGCTATGTCTCCGAAAGAGAATCAAGCATGTGTACAGGGGCATAAACGCAGCAGTGATAGGATTGGAGAGGTTCGGTGAGCAAATGAAGACCCTTTGAAGTCATATTGCATGGTACCCATTCCACGGGTTTCAACTACCCAGGTTTTAGGTATTCTTCCTTCAGCTAAAACATGCATGTGGAACCCAGAGTATGATCAACCATGTGATCGGGAGACGTGTTCAAATATGTCTCAGTTTTCCTCCCCTGGTACTCGGGTGCAACATTCCAGACGCTTTACTAACACTCTCCCCACTTGGAGAGTCAGTCCCTTTAACCTCCTGTTTGGCCCAGTTTGCAATTTCTGCGGAAGATGAACAGGAATAGCGAGAACCAATGAGAGGCTAGCTGGAGGTGTCTGGACGGGCAAATTTAACTCTCATTTCCCACCAGGAAGAGGAAATAACCAAAGGCTCAGCGTGCCGTGCCGGAACCAGATTAGGGCCTGAAGCCATCCTGCGGTGTTGCGGCCAGGTCACAAGAAAGCGAGTTGAAGAAAGGAGCTCAGGGGCACTGTAATTCACAAACCTGCAGAGTTATAAATGACAGCTATCGTCCAAAAATAGACTGAAGTAAGGCTGCCAAGAGGACTTGAAAGCGGGGCAGAATTGCAGGAAACCGATTTCAGGAGGTAGACTGGAATTGCATTGAAAGCATAGGAAAAGAGGCAGAACGTCCACAATGATGCACTTGGCCAAAAAGTGCGTATGCGTTTTTTCCTGAATATATTCAGGAAAAAACGCATACGCCCTTTTTGGCCAACCAAGCAAGCTTGCAAAGGAAATCTGCACTACAATGAAGTCTCACTTCCCCCCGGTCAAAAGGGCCATCTCAAAAAAGTGTAAAATCCAGAAAGGCAGGACAGGCCATGGAGAACTGGGAGCCTTGTTATGCTGATGGGCGGGATGTAAATTGCCAACAGACACTCGGGAGAAGTGTATGGTGTTTCCTGAAACATCTAAGAAACAAAGCAACAGAGCCTAGGGCACTGCCACTTATGGTCCTATAGCTTAGGGAAATTAAAATCAAAAAGACACAGCCACCCCAAAGTTTGGGACGCCTCTGTTTACAAGAACCTCGTTTACAGTACAAGTTCAACATCGCAGAAAGTGAAAAATGGATAAAGAACTTGTGGTACTTACGTACAATGCAGTATCACTCAGCAATGAAATCTATGTCATCAGGCCCGTAGCAGCATAATGAGTAGATTCAGGTACGATGATTCTAACTGAAATAAGTCACACAGAAAAAGAAACATCATAAGATATCAGTAATACACGGAATGGAAACTTGGCTACACAGGAACTGAATTCCAAAACAGAACAGGGTCTCAAATTTAGAAAACCAACTTATGCTTGCTTAAGGGGAAAGGTGAGTAGGGTTGCTGCATAAAACCAGAGATTGAAATGAGCACAGATAAAGTTCCTTAAGCCAAATATGGAATAGACAGGAGCTACTCCTTGCTCAACGAAATGGACTCAACGCCCCATATTAAACGCCTAAGAATGTACCTGACTAGTAAGTATCTTAAAACCTATGGATTGCTATGTCTCCGAAAGAGAATCAAGCATGTGTACAGGGGCATAAACGCAGCAGTGATAGGATTGGAGAGGTTCGGTGAGCAAATGAAGACCCTTTGAAGTCATATTGCATGGTACCCATTACACGGGTCTCAACTCTCCAGGTTTAAGGTATTCTTCCTTCAGCTAAAACATGCATGTGGAACCTAGAGTATGATCAACCATGTGATCGGGAGACGTGTTCAAATATGTCTCAGTTTTCCTCCCCTGGTACTCGGGTGCAACATTCCAGACGCTTTACTAACACTCTCCCCACTTGGAGAGTCAGTCCCTTTAACCTCCTGTTTGGCCCAGTTTGCAATTTCTGCGGAAGATGAACAGGAATAGCGAGAACCAATGAGAGGCTAGCTGGAGGTGTCTGGACGGGCAAATTTAACTCTCATTTCCCACCAGGAAGAGGAAATAACCAAAGGCTCAGCGTGCCGTACCGGAACAAGATTAGGGCCTGAAGCCATCCTGCGGTGTTGCGGCCAGCTCAAAAGAAACCGAGTTGAAGAAAAGAGCTCAGGGGCACTGTAATGCACAAACCTGCAGAGTTATAAATGACAGCTATCGTCCAAAAATATACTGAAGTAAGGCTGCCAAGAGGACTTGAAAGCGGGGCAGAATTGCAGGAAACCGATTTCAGGAGGTAGACTGGAATTGCATTGAAAGCATAGGAAAAGAGGCAGAACGTCCACAATGATGCACTTGGCCGAAAAGTGCGTATGCGTTTTTTCCTGAATATATTCAGGAAAAAACGCATACGCCCTTTTTGGCCAACCAAGCAAGCTTGCAAAGGAAATCTGCACTACAATGAAGTCTCACTTCCCCCCGGTCAAAAGGGCCATCTGAAAAAAGTGTAAAATCCAGAAAGGCAGGACAGGCCATGGAGAACTGGGAGCCTTGTTATGCTGATGGGCGGGATGTAAATTGCCAACAGACACTCGGGAGAAGTGTATGGTGTTTCCTGAAACATCTAAAAAACAAAGCAACAGAACCTAGGGCACTTCCACTTATGGTCCTATAGCTTAGGGAAATTAAAATCAAAAAGACACAGCCACCCCAAAGTTTGGAATGGCTCTGTTTACAAGAACCTCGTTTACAGTACAAGTTCAACATCGCAGAAAGTGAAAAATGGATAAAGAAGTTGTGGTATTTACTTACAAAGCAATATCACTCAGCAATGAAATCTGTGTCATCAGGCCCTTAGCAGCACAATGAGTGGATTCAGGTATGATGATTCTAACTGAAATAAGTCACACAGAAAAAGAAACATCATAAGATATCAGTAATACACGGAATGTAAACTTGGCTACACAGGAACTGAATTACAGAACAGAACAGGGTCTCAAATTTAGAAAACCAACTTATTCTTGCTTAAGGGTAAAGGTGAGTTGGGGTGCTGCATAAAACCAGAGATTGAAATGAGCACAGATAAAGTTCCTTAAGCCAAATATGGAATAGACAAGAGCTACTCCTTGCTCAACGATATGGACTCAACACCCCATATTAAACGCCTAAGAATGTACCTGACTAGTAAGTATCTTAAAACCTATGGATTGCTATGTCTCCGAAAGAGAATCAAGCATGTGTACAGGGGCATAAACGCAGCAGTGATAGGATTGGAGAGGTTCGGTGAGCAAATGAAGACCCTTTGAAGTCATATTGCATGGTACCCATTACACGGGTCTTAACTTTCCAGGTTTAAGATATTCTTCCTTCAGCTAAAACATGCATGTGGAACCCAAGTATGATCAACCATGTGAACGGGAGACGTGTTCAAATATGTCTCAGTTTTCCTACCCTGGTACTCGGGTGCAACATTCCAGACGCTTTACTAACACTCTCCCCACTTGGAGAGTCAGTCCCTTTAACCTCCTGTTTGGCCCAGTTTGCAATTTCTGCGGAAGATGAACAGGAATAGCGAGAACCAATGAGAGACTAGCTGGAGGTGTCTGGACGGGCAAATTTAACTGTCATTTCCCACCAGGAAGAGGAAATAACCAAAGGCTCAGCGTGCCGTGCCGGAACCAGATTAGGGTCTGAAGCCATCCTGCGGTGTTGCGGCCAGGTCACAAGAAAGCGAGTTGAAGAAAGGAGCTCAGGGGCACTGTAATTCACAAACCTGCAGAGTTATAAATGACAGCTATCGTCCAAAAATAGACTGAAGTAAGGCTGCCAAGAGGACTTGAAAGCGGGGCAGAATTGCAGGAAACCGATTTCAGGAGGTAGACTGGAATTGCATTGAAAGCATAGGAAAAGAGGCAGAACGTCCACAATGATGCACTTGGCCAAAAAGGGCGTATGCGTTTTTTCCTGAATATATTCAGGAAAAAACGCATACGCCCTTTTTGGCCAACCAAGCAAGCTTGCAAAGGAAATCTGCACTACAATGAAGTCTCACTTCCCCCCGGTCAAAAGGGCCATCTGAAAAAAGTGTAAAATCCAGAAAGGCAGGACAGGCCATGGAGAACTGGGAGCCTTGTTATGCTGATGGGCGGGATGTAAATTGCCAACAGACACTCGGGAGAAGTGTATGGTGTTTCCTGAAACATCTAAAAAACAAAGCAACAGAGCCTAGGGCACTGCCACTTATGGTCCTATAGCTTAGGGAAATTAAAATCAAAAAGACACAGCCACCCCAAAGTTTGGGACGCCTCTGTTTACAAGAACCTCGTTTACAGTACAAGTTCAACATCGCAGAAAGTGAAAAATGGATAAAGAAGTTGTGGTATTTACTTACAAAGCAATATCACTCAGCAATGAAATCTGTGTCATCAGGCCCTTAGCAGCACAATGAGTGGATTCAGGTATGATGATTCTAACTGAAATAAGTCACACAGAAAAAGAAACATCATAAGATATCAGTAATACACGGAATGTAAACTTGGCTACACAGGAACTGAATTACAGAACAGAACAGGGTCTCAAATTTAGAAAACCAACTTATTCTTGCTTAAAGGTAAAGGTGAGTTGGGGTGCTGCATAAAACCAGAGATTGAAATGAGCACAGATAAAGTTCCTTAAGCCAAATATGGAATAGACAAGAGCTACTCCTTGCTCAACGAAATGGACTCAACACCCCATATTAAACGCCTAAGAATGTACCTGACTAGTAAGTATCTTAAAACCTATGGATTGCTATGTCTCCGAAAGAGAATCAAGCATGTGTACAGGGGCGTAAATGCAGCAGTGATAGGATTGGAGAGGTTCGGTGAGCAAATGAAGACCCTTTGAAGTCATATTGCATGGTACCCATTCCACGGGTTTCAACTACCCAGGTTTAAGGTATTCTTCCTTCAGCTAAAACATGCATGTGGAACCTAGAGTATGATCAACCATGTGATCGGGAGACGTGTTCAAATATGTCTCAGTTTTCCTCCCCTGGTACTCGGGTGCAACATTCCAGACGCTTTACTAACACTCTCCCCACTTGGAGAGTCAGTCCCTTTAACCTCCTGTTTGGCCCAGTTTGCAATTTCTGCGGAAGATGAACAGGAATAGCGAGAACCAATGAGAGGCTAGCTGGAGGTGTCTGGACGGGCAAATTTAACTCTCATTTCCCACCAGGAAGAGGAATTAACCAAAGGCTGAGCATGCAGGGCCGGAACCAGATTAGGGCCTGAAGCCATCCTGCGGTGTTGCGGCCAGGTCACAAGAAAGCGAGTTGAAGAAAGGAGCTCAGGGGCACTGTAATTCACAAACCTGCAGAGTTATAAATGACAGCTATCGTCCAAAAATAGACTGAAGTAAGGCTGCCAAGAGGACTTGAAAGCGGGGCAGAATTGCAGGAAACCGATTTCAGGAGGTAGACTGGAATTGCATTGAAAGCATAGGAAAAGAGGCAGAACGTCCACAATGATGCACTTGGCCAAAAAGGGCGTATGCGTTTTTTCCTGAATATATTCAGGAAAAAACGCATACGCCCTTTTTGGCCAACCAAGCAAGCTTGCAAAGGAAATCTGCACTACAATGAAGTCTCACTTCCCCCCGGTCAAAAGGGCCATCTGAAAAAAGTGTAAAATCCAGAAAGGCAGGACAGGCCATGGAGAACTGGGAGCCTTGTTATGCTGATGGGCGGGATGTAAATTGCCAACAGACACTCGGGAGAAGTGTATGGTGTTTCCTGAAACATCTAAAAAACAAAGCAACAGAACCTAGGGCACTTCCACTTATGGTCCTATAGCTTAGGGAAATTAAAATCAAAAAGACACAGCCACCCCAAAGTTTGGAATGGCTCTGTTTACAAGAACCTCGTTTACAGTACAAGTTCAACATCGCAGAAAGTGAAAAATGGATAAAGAAGTTGTGGTATTTACTTACAAAGCAATATCACTCAGCAATGAAATCTGTGTCATCAGGCCCTTAGCATCACAATGAGTGGATTCAGGTATGATGATTCTAACTGAAATAAGTCACACAGAAAAAGAAACATCATAAGATATCAGTAATACACGGAATGTAAACTTGGCTACACAGGAACTGAATTACAGAACAGAACAGGGTCTCAAATTTAGAAAACCAACTTATTCTTGCTTAAGGGGAAAGGTGAGTTGGGGTGCTGCATAAAACCAGAGATTGAAATGAGCACAGATAAAGTTCCTTAAGCCAAATATGGAATAGACAAGAGCTACTCCTTGCTCAACGATATGGACTCAACACCCCATATTAAACGCCTAAGAATGTACCTGACTAGTAAGTATCTTAAAACCTATGGATTGCTATGTCTCCGAAAGAGAATCAAGCATGTGTACAGGGGCATAAACGCAGCAGTGATAGGATTGGAGAGGTTCGGTGAGCAAATGAAGACCCTTTGAAGTCATATTGCATGGTACCCATTACACGGGTCTTAACTTTCCAGGTTTAAGATATTCTTCCTTCAGCTAAAACATGCATGTGGAACCCAAGTATGATCAACCATGTGAACGGGAGACGTGTTCAAATATGTCTCAGTTTTCCTACCCTGGTACTCGGGTGCAACATTCCAGACGCTTTACTAACACTCTCCCCACTTGGAGAGTCAGTCCCTTTAACCTCCTGTTTGGCCCAGTTTGCAATTTCTGCGGAAGATGAACAGGAATAGCGAGAACCAATGAGAGACTAGCTGGAGGTGTCTGGACGGGCAAATTTAACTCTCATTTCCCACCAGGAAGAGGAAATAACCAAAGGCTCAGCGTGCCGTGCCGGAACCAGATTAGGGCCTGAAGCCATCCTGCGGTGTTGCGGCCAGGTCACAAGAAAGCGAGTTGAAGAAAGGAGCTCAGGGGCACTGTAATTCACAAACCTGCAGAGTTATAAATGACAGCTATCGTCCAAAAATAGACTGAAGTAAGGCTGCCAAGAGGACTTGAAAGCGGGGCAGAATTGCAGGAAACCGATTTCAGGAGGTAGACTGGAATTGCATTGAAAGCATAGGAAAAGAGGCAGAACGTCCACAATGATGCACTTGGCCAAAAAGGGCGTATGCGTTTTTTCCTGAATATATTCAGGAAAAAACGCATACGCCCTTTTTGGCCAACCAAGCAAGCTTGCAAAGGAAATCTGCACTACAATGAAGTCTCACTTCCCCCCGGTCAAAAGGGCCATCTGAAAAAAGTGTAAAATCCAGAAAGGCAGGACAGGCCATGGAGAACTGGGAGCCTTGTTATGCTGATGGGCGGGATGTAAATTGCCAACAGACACTCGGGAGAAGTGTATGGTGTTTCCTGAAACATCTAAAAAACAAAGCAACAGAGCCTAGGGCACTGCCACTTATGGTCCTATAGCTTAGGGAAATTAAAATCAAAAAGACACAGCCACCCCAAAGTTTGGGACGCCTCTGTTTACAAGAACCTCGTTTACAGTACAAGTTCAACATCGCAGAAAGTGAAAAATGGATAAAGAAGTTGTGGTATTTACTTACAAAGCAATATCACTCAGCAATGAAATCTGTGTCATCAGGCCCTTAGCAGCACAATGAGTGGATTCAGGTATGATGATTCTAACTGAAATAAGTCACACAGAAAAAGAAACATCATAAGATATCAGTAATACACGGAATGTAAACTTGGCTACACAGGAACTGAATTACAGAACAGAACAGGGTCTCAAATTTAGAAAACCAACTTATTCTTGCTTAAAGGTAAAGGTGAGTTGGGGTGCTGCATAAAACCAGAGATTGAAATGAGCACAGATAAAGTTCCTTAAGCCAAATATGGAATAGACAAGAGCTACTCCTTGCTCAACGAAATGGACTCAACACCCCATATTAAACGCCTAAGAATGTACCTGACTAGTAAGTATCTTAAAACCTATGGATTGCTATGTCTCCGAAAGAGAATCAAGCATGTGTACAGGGGCGTAAATGCAGCAGTGATAGGATTGGAGAGGTTCGGTGAGCAAATGAAGACCCTTTGAAGTCATATTGCATGGTACCCATTCCACGGGTTTCAACTACCCAGGTTTAAGGTATTCTTCCTTCAGCTAAAACATGCATGTGGAACCTAGAGTATGATCAACCATGTGATCGGGAGACGTGTTCAAATATGTCTCAGTTTTCCTCCCCTGGTACTCGGGTGCAACATTCCAGACGCTTTACTAACACTCTCCCCACTTGGAGAGTCAGTCCCTTTAACCTCCTGTTTGGCCCAGTTTGCAATTTCTGCGGAAGATGAACAGGAATAGCGAGAACCAATGAGAGGCTAGCTGGAGGTGTCTGGACGGGCAAATTTAACTCTCATTTCCCACCAGGAAGAGGAATTAACCAAAGGCTGAGCATGCAGGGCCGGAACCAGATTAGGGCCTGAAGCCATCCTGCGGTGTTGCGGCCAGGTCACAAGAAAGCGAGTTGAAGAAAGGAGCTCAGGGGCACTGTAATTCACAAACCTGCAGAGTTATAAATGACAGCTATCGTCCAAAAATAGACTGAAGTAAGGCTGCCAAGAGGACTTGAAAGCGGGGCAGAATTGCAGGAAACCGATTTCAGGAGGTAGACTGGAATTGCATTGAAAGCATAGGAAAAGAGGCAGAACGTCCACAATGATGCACTTGGCCAAAAAGGGCGTATGCGTTTTTTCCTGAATATATTCAGGAAAAAACGCATACGCCCTTTTTGGCCAACCAAGCAAGCTTGCAAAGGAAATCTGCACTACAATGAAGTCTCACTTCCCCCCGGTCAAAAGGGCCATCTGAAAAAAGTGTAAAATCCAGAAAGGCAGGACAGGCCATGGAGAACTGGGAGCCTTGTTATGCTGATGGGCGGGATGTAAATTGCCAACAGACACTCGGGAGAAGTGTATGGTGTTTCCTGAAACATCTAAAAAACAAAGCAACAGAACCTAGGGCACTTCCACTTATGGTCCTATAGCTTAGGGAAATTAAAATCAAAAAGACACAGCCACCCCAAAGTTTGGAATGGCTCTGTTTACAAGAACCTCGTTTACAGTACAAGTTCAACATCGCAGAAAGTGAAAAATGGATAAAGAAGTTGTGGTATTTACTTACAAAGCAATATCACTCAGCAATGAAATCTGTGTCATCAGGCCCTTAGCATCACAATGAGTGGATTCAGGTATGATGATTCTAACTGAAATAAGTCACACAGAAAAAGAAACATCATAAGATATCAGTAATACACGGAATGTAAACTTGGCTACACAGGAACTGAATTACAGAACAGAACAGGGTCTCAAATTTAGAAAACCAACTTATTCTTGCTTAAGGGGAAAGGTGAGTTGGGGTGCTGCATAAAACCAGAGATTGAAATGAGCACAGATAAAGTTCCTTAAGCCAAATATGGAATAGACAAGAGCTACTCCTTGCTCAACGATATGGACTCAACACCCCATATTAAACGCCTAAGAATGTACCTGACTAGTAAGTATCTTAAAACCTATGGATTGCTATGTCTCCGAAAGAGAATCAAGCATGTGTACAGGGGCATAAACGCAGCAGTGATAGGATTGGAGAGGTTCGGTGAGCAAATGAAGACCCTTTGAAGTCATATTGCATGGTACCCATTACACGGGTCTTAACTTTCCAGGTTTAAGATATTCTTCCTTCAGCTAAAACATGCATGTGGAACCCAAGTATGATCAACCATGTGAACGGGAGACGTGTTCAAATATGTCTCAGTTTTCCTACCCTGGTACTCGGGTGCAACATTCCAGACGCTTTACTAACACTCTCCCCACTTGGAGAGTCAGTCCCTTTAACCTCCTGTTTGGCCCAGTTTGCAATTTCTGCGGAAGATGAACAGGAATAGCGAGAACCAATGAGAGACTAGCTGGAGGTGTCTGGACGGGCAAATTTAACTCTCATTTCCCACCAGGAAGAGGAAATAACCAAAGGCTCAGCGTGCCGTGCCGGAACCAGATTAGGGCCTGAAGCCATCCTGCGGTGTTGCGGCCAGGTCACAAGAAAGCGAGTTGAAGAAAGGAGCTCAGGGGCACTGTAATTCACAAACCTGCAGAGTTATAAATGACAGCTATCGTCCAAAAATAGACTGAAGTAAGGCTGCCAAGAGGACTTGAAAGCGGGGCAGAATTGCAGGAAACCGATTTCAGGAGGTAGACTGGAATTGCATTGAAAGCATAGGAAAAGAGGCAGAACGTCCACAATGATGCACTTGGCCAAAAAGGGCGTATGCGTTTTTTCCTGAATATATTCAGGAAAAAACGCATACGCCCTTTTTGGCCAACCAAGCAAGCTTGCAAAGGAAATCTGCACTACAATGAAGTCTCACTTCCCCCCGGTCAAAAGGGCCATCTGAAAAAAGTGTAAAATCCAGAAAGGCAGGACAGGCCATGGAGAACTGGGAGCCTTGTTATGCTGATGGGCGGGATGTAAATTGCCAACAGACACTCGGGAGAAGTGTATGGTGTTTCCTGAAACATCTAAAAAACAAAGCAACAGAGCCTAGGGCACTGCCACTTATGGTCCTATAGCTTAGGGAAATTAAAATCAAAAAGACACAGCCACCCCAAAGTTTGGGACGCCTCTGTTTACAAGAACCTCGTTTACAGTACAAGTTCAACATCGCAGAAAGTGAAAAATGGATAAAGAAGTTGTGGTATTTACTTACAAAGCAATATCATTCAGCAATGAAATCTGTGTCATCAGGCCCTTAGCAGCACAATGAGTGGATTCAGGTATGATGATTCTAACTGAAATAAGTCACACAGAAAAAGAAACATCATAAGGTATCAGTAATACACGGAATGTAAACTTGGCTACACAGGAACTGAATTACAGAACAGAACAGGGTCTCAAATTTAGAAAAACAACTTATTCTTGCTTAAGGGTAAAGGTGAGTTGGGGTGCTGCATAAAACCAGAGATTGAAATGAGCACAGATAAAGTTCCTTAAGCCAAATATGGAATAGACAAGAGCTACTCCTTGCTCAACGAAATGGACTCAACACCCCATATTAAACGCCTAAGAATGTACCTGACTAGTAAGTATCTTAAAACCTATGGATTGCTATGTCTCCGAAAGAGAATCAAGCATGTGTACAGGGGCGTAAATGCAGCAGTGATAGGATTGGAGAGGTTCGGTGAGCAAATGAAGACCCTTTGAAGTCATATTGCATGGTACCCATTCCACGGGTTTCAACTACCCAGGTTTAAGGTATTCTTCCTTCAGCTAAAACATGCATGTGGAACCTAGAGTATGATCAACCATGTGATCGGGAGACGTGTTCAAATATGTCTCAGTTTTCCTCCCCTGGTACTCGGGTGCAACATTCCAGACGCTTTACTAACACTCTCCCCACTTGGAGAGTCAGTCCCTTTAACCTCCTGTTTGGCCCAGTTTGCAATTTCTGCGGAAGATGAACAGGAATAGCGAGAACCAATGAGAGACTAGCTGGAGGTGTCTGGACGGGCAAATTTAACTCTCATTTCCCACCAGGAAGAGGAATTAACCAAAGGCTGAGCATGCAGGGCCGGAACCAGATTAGGGCCTGAAGCCATCCTGCGGTGTTGCGGCCAGGTCACAAGAAAGCGAGTTGAAGAAAGGAGCTCAGGGGCACTGTAATTCACAAACCTGCAGAGTTATAAATGACAGCTATCGTCCAAAAATAGACTGAAGTAAGGCTGCCAAGAGGACTTGAAAGCGGGGCAGAATTGCAGGAAACCGATTTCAGGAGGTAGACTGGAATTGCATTGAAAGCATAGGAAAAGAGGCAGAACGTCCACAATGATGCACTTGGCCAAAAAGGGCGTATGCGTTTTTTCCTGAATATATTCAGGAAAAAACGCATACGCCCTTTTTGGCCAACCAAGCAAGCTTGCAAAGGAAATCTGCACTACAATGAAGTCTCACTTCCCCCCGGTCAAAAGGGCCATCTGAAAAAAGTGTAAAATCCAGAAAGGCAGGACAGGCCATGGAGAACTGGGAGCCTTGTTATGCTGATGGGCGGGATGTAAATTGCCAACAACCACTCAGGAGAAGTGTATGGTGTTTCCTGAAACATCTAAAAAACAAAGCAACAGAGCCTAGGGCACTGCCACTTATGGTCCTATAGCTTAGGGAAATTAAAATCAAAAAGACACAGCCACCCCAAAGTTTGGGACGCCTCTGTTTACAAGAACCTCGTTTACAGTACAAGTTCAACATCGCAGAAAGTGAAAAATGGATAAAGAAGTTGTGGTATTTACTTACAAAGCAATATCACTCAGCAATGAAATCTGTGTCATCAGGCCCTTAGCAGCACAATGAGTGGATTCAGGTATGATGATTCTAACTGAAATAAGTCACACAGAAAAAGAAACATCATAAGATATCAGTAATACATGGAATGGAAACTTGGCTACACAGGAACTGAATTACAGAACAGAACAGGGTCTCAAATTTAGAAAAACAACTTATGCTTGCTTAAGGGTAAAGGTGAGTTGGGGTGCTGCATAAAACCAGAGATTGAAATGAGCACAGATAAAGTTCCTTAAGCCAAATATGGAATAGACAAGAGCTACTCCTTGCTCAACGAAATGGACTCAACACCGCATATTAAACGCCTAAGAATGTACCTGACTTGTAAGTATCATAAAACCTAAGAATTGCTATGTCTCTGAAAGAGAATCAAGCATGTGTACAGGGGCATAAACGCAGCAGTGATAGGATTGGAGAGGTTCGGTGAGCAAATGAAGACCCTTTGAAGTCATATTGCATGGTACCCATTCCACAGGTTTCAACTACCCAGGTTTAAGGTATTCTTCCTTCAGCTAAAACATGCATGTGGAACCTAGAGTATGATCAACCATGTGATCGGGAGACGTGTTCAAATATGTCTCAGTTTTCCTCCCCTGGTACTCGGGTGCAACATTCCAGACGCTTTACTAACACTCTCCCCACTTGGAGAGTCAGTCCCTTTAACCTCCTGTTTGGCCCAGTTTGCAATTTCTGCGGAAGATGAACAGGAATAGCGAGAACCAATGAGAGGCTAGCTGGAGGTGTCTGGACGGGCAAATTTAACTCTCATTTCCCACCAGGAAGAGGAATTAACCAAAGGCTCAGCATGCCGGGCCGGAACCAGATTAGGGCCTGAAGCCATCCTGCGGTGTTGCGGCCAGGTCACAAGAAAGCGAGTTGAAGAAAGGAGCTCAGGGGCACTGTAATTCACAAACCTGCAGAGTTATAAATGACAGCTATCGTCCAAAAATAGACTGAAGTAAGGCTGCCAAGAGGACTTGAAAGCGGGGCAGAATTGCAGGAAACCGATTTCAGGAGGTAGACTGGAATTGCATTGAAAGCATAGGAAAAGAGGCAGAACGTCCACAATGATGCACTTGGCCAAAAAGGGCGTATGCGTTTTTTCCTGAATATATTCAGGAAAAAACGCATACGCCCTTTTTGGCCAACCAAGCAAGCTTGCAAAGGAAATCTGCACTACAATGAAGTCTCACTTCCCCCCGGTCAAAAGGGCCATCTGAAAAAAGTGTAAAATCCAGAAAGGCAGGACAGGCCATGGAGAACTGGGAGCCTTGTTATGCTGATGGGCGGGATGTAAATTGCCAACAGACGCTCCGGAGAAGTGTATGGTGTTTCCTGAAACATCTAAAAAACAAAGCAACAGAGCCTAGGGCACTGCCACTTATGGTCCTATAGCTTAGGGAAATTAAAATCAAAAAGACACAGCCACCCCAAAGTTTGGGACGCCTCTGTTTACAAGAACCTCTTTTACAGTACAAGTTCAACATCGCAGAAAGTGAAAAATGGATAAAGAAGTTGTGGTATTTACTTACAATGCAATATCACTCAGCAATGAAATCTATGTCATCAGGCCCTTAGCATCACAATGAGTGGATTCAGGTATGATGATTCTAACTGAAGTAAGTCACACAGAAAAAGAAACATCATAAGGTATCAGTAATACACGGAATGTAAACTTGGCTACACAGGAACTGAATTACAGAACAGAACAGGGTCTCAAATTTAGAAAACCAACTTATGCTTGCTTAAGGGTAAAGGTGAGTTGGGGTGCTGCATAAAACCAGAGATTGAAATGAGCACAGATAAAGTTCCTTAAGTCAAATATGGAATAGACAAGAGCTACTCCTTGCTCAACGAAATGGACTCTACACCGCATATTAAACGCCTAAGAATGTACCTGACTAGTAAGTATCGTAAAACCTATGGATTGCTATGTCTCCAAAAGAGAATCAAGCATGTGTACAGGGCATAAACGCAGCAGTGATAGGATTGGAGAGGTTCGGTGAGCAAATGAAGACCCTTTGAAGTCATATTGCATGGTACCCATTCCACGGGTCTCAACTCTCCAGGTTTAAGGTATTCTTCCTTCAGCTAAAACATGCATGTGGAACCCAAGTATGATCAACCATGTGAACGGGAGACGTGTTCAAATATGTCTCAGTTTTCCTCCCCTGGTACTCGGGTGCAACATTCCAGACGCTTTACTAACACTCTCCCCACTTGGAGAGTCAGCGCCTTTAACCTCCTGTTTGGCCCAGTTTGCAATTTCTGCGGAAGATGAACAGGAATAGCGAGAACCAATGAGAGGCTAGCTGGAGGTGTCTGGACGGGCAAATTTAACTCTCATTTCCCACCAGGAAGAGGAAATAACCAAAGGCTCAGCGTGCCGTACCGGAACCAGATTAGGGCCTGAAGCCATCCTGCGGTGTTGCGGCCAGGTCACAAGAAAGCGAGTTGAAGAAAGGAGCTCAGGGGCACTGTAATTCACAAACCTGCAGAGTTATAAATGACAGCTATCGTCCAAAAATAGACTGAAGTAAGGCTGCCAAGAGGACTTGAAAGCGGGGCAGAATTGCAGGAAACCGATTTCAGGAGGTAGACTGGAATTGCATTGAAAGCATAGGAAAAGAGGCAGAACGTCCACAATGATGCACTTGGCCAAAAAGGGCGTATGCGTTTTTTCCTGAATATATTCAGGAAAAAACGCATACGCCCTTTTTGGCCAACCAAGCAAGCTTGCAAAGGAAATCTGCACTACAATGAAGTCTCACTTCCCACCGGTCAAAAGGGCCATATCAAAAAAGTGTAAAATCCAGAAAGGCAGGACAGGCCATGGAGAACTGGGAGCCTTGTTATGCTGATGGGTGGGATGTAAATTGCCAACAACCACTCGGGAGAAGTGTATGGTGTTTCCTGAAACATCTAAAAAACAAAGCAACAGAGCCTAGGGCACTGCCACTTATGGTCCTATAGCTTAGGGAAATTAAAATCAAAAAGACACAGCCACCCCAAAGTTTGGAACGGCTCTGTTTACAAGAACCTCGTTTACAGTACAAGTTCAACATCGCAGAAAGTGAAAAATGGATAAAGAAGTTGTGGTATTTACTTACAAAGCAATATCACTCAGCAATGAAATCTATGTCATCAGGCCCTTAGCAGCACAATGAGTGGATTCAGGTATGATGATTCTAACTGAAGTAAGTCACACAGAAAAAGAAACATCATAAGATATCAGTAATACACGGAATGTAAACTTGGCTACACAGGAACTGAATTACAGAACAGAACAGGGTCTCAAATTAAGAAAACCAACTTATGCTTGCTTAAGGGTAAAGGTGAGTTGGGGTGCTGCATAAAACCAGAGATTGAAATGAGCACAGATAAAGTTCCTTAAGTCAAATATGGAATAGACAAGAGCTACTCCTTGCTCAACGAAATGGACTCAACACCGCATATTAAACGCCTAAGAATGTACCTGACTAGTAAGTATCTTAAAACCTATGGATTGCTATGTCTCCGAAAGAGAATCAAGCATGTGTACAGGGGCATAAACTCAGCAGTGATAGGATTGGAGAGGTTCGGTGAGCAAATGAAGACCCTTTGAAGTCATATTGCATGGTACCCATTCCACGGGTCTCAACTCTCCAGGTTTAAGGTATTCTTCCTTCAGCTAAAACATGCATGTGGAACCCAGAGTATGATCAACCATGTGAACGGGAGACGTGTTCAAATATGTCTCAGTTTTCCTCCCCTGGTACTCGGGTGCAACATTCCAGACGCTTTACTAACACTCTCCCCACTTGGAGAGTCAGTCCCTTTAACCTCCTGTTTGGCCCAGTTTGCAATTTCTGCGGAAGATGAACAGGAATAGCGAGAACCAATGAGAGACTAGCTGGAGGTGTCTGGACGGGCAAATTTAACTCTCATTTCCCACCAGGAAGAGGAAATAACCAAAGGCTCAGCGTGCCGTACCCGAACCAGATTAGGGCCTGAAGCCATCCTGCGGTGTTGCGGCCAGCTCAAAAGAAAGCGAGTTGAAGAAAGGAGCTCAGGGGCACTGTAATTCACAAACCTGCAGAGTTATAAATGACAGCTATCGTCCAAAAATAGACTGAAGTAAGGCTGCCAAGAGGACTTGAAAGCGGGGCAGAATTGCAGGAAACCGATTTCAGGAGGTAGACTGGAATTGCATTGAAAGCATAGGAAAAGAGGCAGAAAGTCCACAATGATGCACTTGGCCAAAAAGGGCGTATGCGTTTTTTCCTGAATATATTCAGGAAAAAACGCATACGCCCTTTTTGGCCAACCAAGCAAGCTTGCAAAGGAAATCTGCACTACAATGAAGTCTCACTTCCCCCCGGTCAAAAGGGCCATCTGAAAAAAGTGTAAAATCCAGAAAGGCAGGACAGGCCATGGAGAACTGGGAGCCTTGTTATGCTGATGGGCGGGATGTAAATTGCCAACAACCACTCGGGAGAAGTGTATGGTGTTTCCTGAAACATCTAAAAAACAAAGCAACAGAACCTAGGGCACTTCCACTTATGGTCCTATAGCTTAGGGAAATTAAAATCAAAAAGACACAGCCACCCCAAAGTTTGGAACGGCTCTGTTTACAAGAACCTCGTTTACAGTACAAGTTCAACATCGCAGAAAGTGAAAAATGGATAAAGAAGTTGTGGTATTTACTTACAAAGCAATATCACTCAGCAATGAAATCTGTGTCATCAGGCCCGTAGCAGCACAATGAGTGGATTCAGGTATGATGATTCTAACTGAAGTAAGTCACACAGAAAAAGAAACATCATAAGATATCAGTAATACACGGAATGTAAACTTGGCTACACAGGAACTGAATTACAGAACAGAACAGGGACTCAAATTTAGAAAACCAACTTATGCTTGCTTAAGGGGAAAGGTGAGTTGGGGTGCTGCATAAAACCAGAGATTGAAATGAGCACAGATAAAGTTCCTTAAGCCAAATATGGAATAGACAAGAGCTACTCCTTGCTCAACGAAATGGACTCAACACCCCATATTAAACGCCTAAGAATGTACCTGACTAGTAAGTATCTTAAAACCTATGGATTGCTATGTCTCCAAAAGAGAATCAAGCGTGTGTACAGGGGCATAAACGCAGCAGTGATAGGATTGGAGAGGTTCGGTGAGCAAATGAAGACCCTTTGAAGTCATATTGCATGGTACCCATTCCACGGGTTTCAACTACCCAGGTTTAAGGTATTCTTCCTTCAGCTAAAACATGCATGTGGAACCCAGAGTATGATCAACCATGTGAACGGGAGACGTGTTCAAATATGTCTCAGTTTTCCTCCCCTGGTACTCGGGTGCAACATTCCAGACGCTTTACTAACACTCTCCCCACTTGGAGAGTCAGTCCCTTTAACCTCCTGTTTGGCCCAGTTTGCAATTTCTGCGGAAGATGAACAGGAATAGCGAGAACAAATGAGAGACTAGCTGGAGGTGTCTGGACGGGCAAATTTAACTCTCATTTCCCACCAGGAAGAGGAAATAACCAAAGGCTCAGCGTGCCGTACCGGAACCAGATTAGGGCCTGAAGCCATCCTGCGGTGTTGCGGCCAGGTCACAAGAAAGCGAGTTGAAGAAAGGAGCTCAGGGGCACTGTAATTCACAAACCTGCAGAGTTATAAATGACAGCTATCGTCCAAAAATAGACTGAAGTAAGGCTGCCAAGAGGACTTGAAAGCGGGGCAGAATTGCAGGAAACCGATTTCAGGAGGTAGACTGGAATTGCATTGAAAGCATAGGAAAAGAGGCAGAACGTCCACAATGATGCACTTGGCCAAAAAGGGCGTATGCGTTTTTTCCTGAATATATTCAGGAAAAAACGCATACGCCCTTTTTGGCCAACCAAGCAAGCTTGCAAAGGAAATCTGCACTACAATGAAGTCTCACTTCCCCCCGGTCAAAAGGGCCATCTCAAAAAAGTGTAAAATCCAGAAAGGCAGGACAGGCCATGGAGAACTGGGAGCCTTGTTATGCTGATGGGCGGGATGTAAATTGCCAACAACCACTGGGGAGAAGTGTATGGTGTTTCCCGAAACATCTAAAAAACAAAGCAACAGAGCCTAGGGCACTTCCACTTATGGTCCTATAGCTTAGGGAAATTAAAATCAAAAAGACACAGCCACCCCAAAGTTTGGAACGGCTCTGTTTAAAAGAACCTCGTTTACAGTACAAGTTCAACATCGCAGAAAGTGAAAAATGGATAAAGAAGTTGTGGTATTCACTTACAAAGCAATATCACTCAGCAATGAAATCTATGTCATCAGGCCCTTAGCAGCACAATGAGTGGATTCAGGTATGATGATTCTAACTGAAATAAGTCACACAGAAAAAGAAACATCATAAGATATCAGTAATACACGGAATGGAAACTTGGCTACACAGGAACTGAATTACAGAACAGAACAGGGTCTCAAATTTAGAAAAACAACTTATGCTTGCTTAAGGGTAAAGGTGAGTTGGGGTGCTGCATAAAACCAGAGATTGAAATGAGCACAGATAAAGTTCCTTAAGCCAAATATGGAATAGACAAGAGCTACTCCTTGCTCAACGAAATGGACTCAACACCGCATATTAAACGCCTAAGAATGTACCTGACTTGTAAGTATCTTAAAACCTATGGATTGCTATGTCTCCGAAAGAGAATCAAGCATGTGTACAGGGGCGTAAATGCAGCAGTGATAGGATTGGAGAGGTTCGGTGAGCAAATGAAGACCCTTTGAAGTCATATTGCATGGTACCCATTCCACGGGTTTCAACTACCCAGGTTTAAGGTATTCTTCCTTCAGCTAAAACATGCATGTGGAACCTAGAGTATGATCAACCATGTGATCGGGAGACGTGTTCAAATATGTCTCAGTTTTCCTCCCCTGGTACTCGGGTGCAACATTCCAGACGCTTTACTAACACTCTCCCCACTTGGAGAGTCAGTCCCTTTAACCTCCTGTTTGGCCCAGTTTGCAATTTCTGCGGAAGATGAACAGGAATAGCGAGAACCAATGAGAGGCTAGCTGGAGGTGTCTGGACGGGCAAATTTAACTCTCATTTCCCACCAGGAAGAGGAAATAACCAAAGGCTCAGCGTGCTGTACCGGAAGCAGATTAGGGCCTGAAGCCATCCTGCGGTGTTGCGGCCAGCTCACAAGAAAGCGAGTTGAAGAAAGGAGCTCAGGGGCACTGTAATTCACAAACCTGCAGAGTTATAAATGACAGCTATCGTCCAAAAATATACTGAAGTAAGGCTGCCAAGAGGACTTGAAAGCGGGGCAGAATTGCAGGAAACCGATTTCAGGAGGTAGACTGGAATTGCATTGAAAGCATAGGAAAAGAGGCAGAACGTCCACAATGATGCACTTGGCCAAAAAGTGCGTATGCGTTTTTTCCTGAATATATTCAGGACAAAACGCATACGCCCTTTTTGGCCAACCAAGCAAACTTGCAAAGGAAATCTGCACTACAATGAAGTCTCACTTCTCCCCAGTCAAAACGTCCATCTGAAAAAAGTGTAAAATCCAGAAAGGCAGGACAGGCCATGGAGAACTGGGAGCCTTGTTATGCTGATGGGCGGGATGTAAATTGCCAACAGACACTCAGGAGAAGTGTATGGTGTTTCCTGAAACATCTAAAAAACAAAGCAACAGACCCTAGGGCACTTCCACTTATGGTCCTATAGCTTAGGGAAATTAAAATCAAAAAGACACAGCCACCCCAAAGTTTGGGACGCCTCCGTTTACAAGAACCTCGTTTACCGTACAAGTTCAATATCACAGAAAGTGAAAAATGGATAAAGAACTTGTGGTACTTACGTACAATGCAGTATCACTCAGCAATGAAATCTATGTCATCAGGCCCATAGCAGCATAATGAGTGGATTCAGGTACGATGATTCTAACTGAAATAAGTCACACAGAAAAAGAAACATCATAAGACATCACTAATACACGGAATGTAAACTTGGCTACACAGGAACTGAATTCCAAAACAGAACAGGGTCTCAAATTTAGAAAACCAACTTATGCTTGCTTAAGGGGAAAGGTGAGTTGGGTTGCTGCATAAAACCAGAGATTGAAATGAGCACAGATAAAGTTCCTTAAGCCAAATATGGAATAGACAAGAGCTACTCCTTGCTCAACGAAATGGACTCAACACCGCATATTAAACGCCTAAGAATGTACCTGACTAGTAAGTATCTTAAAACCTATGGATTGCTATGTCTCCGAAAGAGAATCAAGCATGTGTACAGGGGCATAAACGCAGCAGTGATAGGATTGGAGAGGTTCGGTGAGCAAATGAAGACCCTTTGAAGTCATATTGCATGGTACCCATTACACGGGTCTTAACTCTCCAGGTTTAAGGTATTCTTCCTTCAGCTAAAACATGCATGTGGAACCCAAGTATAATCAACCATGTGAACGGGAGACGTGTTCAAATATGTCTCAGTTTTCCTCCCCTGGTACTCGGGTGCAACATTCCAGACGCTTTACTAACACTCTCACCACTTGGAGAGTCAGCGCCTTTAACCTCCTGTTTGGCCCAGTTTGCAATTTCTGCGGAAGATGAACAGGAATAGCGAGAACCAATGAGAGGCTAGCTGGAGGTGTCTGGACGGGCAAATTTAACTCTCTTTTCCCACCAGGAAGAGGAAATAACCAAAGGCTCAGCGTGCTGTACCGGAACCAGATTAGGGCCTGAAGCCATCCTGCGGTGTTGCGGCCAGCTCACAAGAAAGCGAGTTGAAGAAAGGAGCTCAGGGGCACTGTAATTCACAAACCTGCAGAGTTATAAATGACAGCTATCGTCCAAAAATAGACTGAAGTAAGGCTGCCAAGAGGACTTGAAAGCGGGGCAGAATTGCAGGAAACCGATTTCAGGAGGTAGACTGGAATTGCATTGAAAGCATAGGAAAAGAGGCAGAACGTCCACAATGATGCACTTGGCCAAAAAGGGCATATGAGTTTTTTCCTGAATATATTCAGGTAAAAACGCATACGCCCTTTTTGGCCAACCAAGCAAGCTTGCAAAGGAAATCTGCACTACAATGAAGTCTCACTTCCCCCCGGTCAAAAGGGCCATCTGAAAAAAGTGTAAAATCCAGAAAGGCAGGACAGGCCATGGAGAACTGGGAGCCTTGTTATGCTGATGGGCGGGATGTAAATTGCCAACAGACACTCGGGAGAAGTGTATGGTGTTTCCTGAAACATCTAAAAAACAAAGCAACAGAGCCTAGGGCACTGCCACTTATGGTCCTATAGCTTAGGGAAATTAAAATCAAAAAGACACAGCCACCCCAAAGTTTGGGACGCCTCTGTTTACAAGAACCTCGTTTACAGTACAAGTTCAACATCGCAGAAAGTGAAAAATGGATAAAGAAGTTGTGGTATTCACTTACAAAGCAATATCACTCAACAATGAAATCTATGTCATCAGGCCCTTAGAAGAACAATGAGTGGATTCAGGTATGATGATTCTAACTGAAATAAGTCACACAGAAAAAGAAACATCATAAGATATCACTAATACACGGAATGTAAACTTGGCTACACAGGAACTGAATTACAGAACAGAACAGGGTCTCAAATTTAGAAAACCAACTTATGCTTGCTTAAGGGGAAAGGTGAGTTGGGGTGCTGCATAAAACCAGAGATTGAAATGAGCACAGATAAAGTTCCTTAAGCCAAATATGGAATAGACAAGAGCTACTCCTTGCTCAAAGAAATGGACTCAACACCTCATATTAAACGCCTAAGAATGTACCTGACTAGTAAGTATCTTAAAACCTATAGATTGCTATGTCTCCGAAAGAGAATCAAGCATGTGTACAGGGGCATAAACGCAGCAGTGATAGGATTGGAGAGGTTCGGTGAGCAAATGAAGACCCTTTGAAGTCATATTGCATGGTACCCATTACACGGGTTTCAACTACCCAGGTTTTAGGTATTCTTCCTTCAGCTAAAACATGCATGTGGAACCCAGAGTATGATCAACCATGTGATCGGGAGACGTGTTCAAATATGTCTCAGTTTTCGTACCCTGGTACTCGGGTGCAACATTCCAGACGCTTTACTAACACTCTCCCCACTTGGAGAGTCAGTCCCTTTAACCTCCTGTTTGGCCCAGTTTGCAATTTCTGTGGAAGATGAACAGGAATAGCGAGAACCAATGAGAGACTAGCTGGAGGTGTCTGGATGGGCAAATTTAACTCTCATTTCCCACCAGGAAGAGGAAATAACCAAAGGCTCAGCGTGCTGTACCGGAAGCAGATTAGGGCCTGAAGCCATCCTGCGGTGTTGCGGCCAGCTCACAAGAAAGCGAGTTGAAGAAAGGAGCTCAGGGACACTGTAATTCACAAACCTGCAGAGTTATAAATGACAGCTATCGTCCAAAAATAGACTGAAGTAAGGCTGCCAAGAGGACTTGAAAGCGGGGCAGAATTGCAGGAAACCGATTTCAGGAGGTAGACTGGAATTGCATTGAAAGCATAGGAAAAGAGGCAGAACGTCCACAATGATGCACTTGGCCAAAAAGGGCATATGCGTTTTTTCCTGAATATATTCAGGTAAAAACGCATACGCCCTTTTTGGCCAACCAAGCAAGCTTGCAAAGGAAATCTGCACTACAATGAAGTCTCACTTCCCCCCGGTCAAAAGGGCCATCTGAAAAAAGTGTAAAATCCAGAAAGGCAGGACAGGCCATGGAGAACTGGGAGCCTTGTTATGCTGATGGGCGGGATGTAAATTGCCAACAGACACTCGGGAGAAGTGTATGGTGTTTCCTGAAACATCTAAAAAACAAAGCAACAGAGCCTAGGGCACTGCCACTTATTGTCCTATAGCTTAGGGAAATTAAAATCAAAAAGACACAGCCACCCCAAAGTTTGGGACGCCTCCGTTTACAAGAACCTCGTTTACCGTACAAGTTCAATATCACAGAAAGTGAAAAATGGATAAAGAACTTGTGGTACTTACGTACAATGCAGTATCACTCAGCAATGAAATCTATGTCATCAGGCCCATAGCAGCATAATGAGTGGATTCAGGTACGATGATTCTAACTGAAATAAGTCACACAGAAAAAGAAACATCATAAGATATCACTAATACACGGAATGTAAACTTGGCTACACAGGAACTGAATTCCAAAACAGAACAGGGTCTCAAATTTAGAAAACCAACTTATGCTTGCTTAAGGGGAAAGGTGAGTTGGGTTGCTGCATAAAACAAGAGATTGAAATGAGCACAGATAAAGTTCCTTAAGCCAAATATGGAATAGACAAGAGCTACTCCTTGCTCAACGAAATGGACTCAACACCGCATATTAAACGCCTAAGAATGTACCTGACTAGTAAGTATCTTAAAACCTATGGATTGCTATGTCTCCGAAAGAGAATCAAGCATGTGTACAGGGGCATAAACGCAGCAGTGATAGGATTAGAGAGGTTCGGTGAGCAAATGAAGACCCTTTGAAGTCATATTGCATGGTACCCATTCCACGGGTTTCAACTACCCAGGTTTTAGGTATATTTCCTTCAGCTAAAACATGCATGTGGAACCCAGAGTATGATCAACCATGTGATCGGGAGACGTGTTCAAATATGTCTCAGTTTTCCTCCCCTGGTACTCGGGTGCAACATTCCAGACGCTTTACTAACACTCTCACCACTTGGAGAGTCAGCGCCTTTAACCTCCTGTTTGGCCCAGTTTGCAATTTCTGCGGAAGATGAACAGGAATAGCGAGAACCAATGAGAGGCTAGCTGGAGGTGTCTGGACGGGCAAATTTAACTCTCATTTCCCACCAGGAAGAGGAAATAACCAAAGGCTCAGCGTGCTGTACCGGAACCAGATTAGGGCCTGAAGCCATCCTGCGGTGTTGCGGCCAGCTCACAAGAAAGCGAGTTGAAGAAAGGAGCTCAGGGGCACTGTAATTCACAAACCTGCAGAGTTATAAATGACAGCTATCGTCCAAAAATACACTGAAGTAAGGCTGCCAAGAGGACTTGAAAGCGGGGCAGAATTGCAGGAAACCGATTTCAGGAGGTAGACTGGAATTGCATTGAAAGCATAGGAAAAGAGGCAGAACGTCCACAATGATGCACTTGGCCAAAAAGGGCGTATGCGTTTTTTCCTGAATATATTCAGGTAAAAACGCATACGCCCTTTTTGGCCAACCAAGCAAGCTTGCAAAGGAAATCTGCACTACAATGAAGTCTCACTTCCCCCCGGTCAAAAGGGCCATCTGAAAAAAGTGTAAAATCCAGAAAGGCAGGACAGGCCATGGAGAACTGGGAGCCTTGTTATGCTGATGGGCGGGATGTAAATTGCCAACAGACACTCGGGAGAAGTGTATGGTGTTTCCTGAAACATCTAAAAAACAAAGCAACAGAGCCTAGGGCACTGCCACTTATGGTCCTATAGCTTAGGGAAATTAAAATCAAAAAGACACAGCCACCCCAAAGTTTGGGACGCCTCTGTTTACAAGAACCTCGTTTACAGTACAAGTTCAACATCGCAGAAAGTGAAAAATGGATAAAGAAGTTGTGGTATTCACTTACAAAGCAATATCACTCAACAATGAAATCTATGTCATCAGGCCCTTAGAAGAACAATGAGTGGATTCAGGTATGATGATTCTAACTGAAATAAGTCACACAGAAAAAGAAACATCATAAGATATCACTAATACACGGAATGTAAACTTGGCTACACAGGAACTGAATTACAGAACAGAACAGGGTCTCAAATTTAGAAAACCAACTTATGCTTGCTTAAGGGGAAAGGTGAGTTGGGGTGCTGCGTAAAACCAGAGATTGAAATGAGCACAGATAAAGTTCCTTAAGCCAAATATGGAATAGACAAGAGCTACTCCTTGCTCAAAGAAATGGACTCAACACCTCATATTAAACGCCTAAGAATGTACCTGACTAGTAAGTATCTTAAAACCTATAGATTGCTATGTCTCCGAAAGAGAATCAAGCATGTGTACAGGGGCATAAACGCAGCAGTGATAGGATTGGAGAGGTTCGGTGAGCAAATGAAGACCCTTTGAAGTCATATTGCATGGTACCCATTACACGGGTTTCAACTACCCAGGTTTTAGGTATTCTTCCTTCAGCTAAAACATGCATGTGGAACCCAGAGTATGATCAACCATGTGATCGGGAGACGTGTTCAAATATGTCTCAGTTTTCGTACCCTGGTACTCGGGTGCAACATTCCAGACGCTTTACTAACACTCTCCCCACTTGGAGAGTCAGTCCCTTTAACCTCCTGTTTGGCCCAGTTTGCAATTTCTGTGGAAGATGAACAGGAATAGCGAGAACCAATGAGAGACTAGCTGGAGGTGTCTGGATGGGCAAATTTAACTCTCATTTCCCACCAGGAAGAGGAATTAACCTAAGGCTCAGCGTGCCGTGCCAGAACCAGATTAGAGCCTGAAGACATCCTGCGGTGTTGCGGCCAGCTCAAAAGAAAGCGAGTTGAAGAAAGGAGCTCAGGGGCACTGTAATTCACAAACCTGCAGAGTTATAAATGACAGCTATCGTCCAAAAATATACTGAAGTAAGGCTGCCAAGAGGACTTGAAAGCGGGGCAGAATTGCAGGAAACCGATTTCAGGAGGTAGACTGGAATTGCATTGAAAGCATAGGAAAAGAGGCAGAACGTCCACAATGATGCACTTGGCCAAAAAGTGCGTATGCGTTTTTTCCTGAATATATTCAGGAAAAAACGCATACGCCCTTTTTGGCCAACCAAGCAAACTTGCAAAGGAAATCTGCACTACAATGAAGTCTCACTTCTCCCCGGTCAAAACGTCCATCTGAAAAAAGTGTAAAATCCAGAAAGGCAGGACAGGCCATGGAGAACTGGGAGCCTTGTTATGCTGATGGGCGGGATGTAAATTGCCAACAGACACTCAGGAGAAGTGTATGGTGTTTCCTGAAACATCTAAAAAACAAAGCAACAGACCCTAGGGTACTGCCACTTATTGTCCTATAGCTTAGGGAAATTAAAATCAAAAAGACACAGCCACCCCAAAGTTTGGGACGCCTCCGTTTACAAGAACCTCGTTTACCGTACAAGTTCAATATCACAGAAAGTGAAATATGGATAAAGAACTTGTGGTACTTACGTACAATGCAGTATCACTCAGCAATGAAATCTATGTCATCAGGCCCATAGCAGCATAATGAGTGGATTCAGGTACGATGATTCTAACTGAAATAAGTCACACAGAAAAAGAAACATCATAAGATATCACTAATACACGGAATGTAAACTTGGCTACACAGGAACTGAATTCCAAAACAGAACAGGGTCTCAAATTTAGAAAACCAACTTATGCTTGCTTAAGGGGAAAGGTGAGTTGGGTTGCTGCATAAAACCAGAGATTGAAATGAGCACAGATAAAGTTCCTTAAGCCAAATATGGAATAGACAAGAGCTACTCCTTGCTCAACGAAATGGACTCAACACCCCATATTAAACGCCTAAGAATGTACCTGACTAGTAAGTATCTTAAAACCTATGGATTGCTATGTCTCCGAAAGAGAATCAAGCATGTGTACAGGGGCATAAGCGCAGCAGTGATAGGATTGGAGAGGTTCGTTGAGCAAATGAAGACCCTTTGAAGTCATATTGCATGGTACCCGTTCCACGGGTTTCAACTACCCAGGTTTTAGGTATATTTCCTTCAGCTAAAACATGCATGTGGAACCCAGAGTATGATCAACCATGTGATCGGGAGACGTGTTCAAATATGTCTCAGTTTTCCTCCCCTGGTACTCGGGTGGAACATTCCAGACGCTTTACTAACACTCTCACCACTTGGAGAGTCAGCGCCTTTCACCTCCTGTTTGGCCCAGTTTGCAATTTCTGTGGAAGATGAACAGGAATAGCGAGAACCAATGAGAGGCTAGCTGGAGGTGTCTGGACGGGCAAATTTAACTCTCATTTCCCACCAGGAAGAGGAAATAACCAAAGGCTCAGCGTGCTGTACCGGAACCAGATTAGGGCCTGAAGCCATCCTGCGGTGTTGCGGCCAGCTCACAAGAAAGCGAGTTGAAGAAAGGAGCTCAGGGGCACTGTAATTCACAAACCTGCAGAGTTATAAATGACAGCTATCGTCCAAAAATAGACTGAAGTAAGGCTGCCAAGAGGACTTGAAAGCGGGGCAGAATTGCAGGAAACCGATTTCAGGAGGTAGACTGGAATTGCATTGAAAGCATAGGAAAAGAGGCAGAACGTCCACAATGATGCACTTGGCCAAAAAGGGCATATGCGTTTTTTCCTGAATATATTCAGGTAAAAACGCATACGCCCTTTTTGGCCAACCAAGCAAGCTTGCAAAGGAAATCTGCACTACAATGAAGTCTCACTTCCCCCCGGTCAAAAGGGCCATCTGAAAAAACTGTAAAATCCAGAAAGGCAGGACAGGCCATGGAGAACTGGGAGCCTTGTTATGCTGATGGGCGGGATGTAAATTGCCAACAGACACTCGGGAGAAGTGTATGGTGTTTCCTGAAACATCTAAAAAACAAACCAACAGAGCCTAGGGCACTGCCACTTATTGTCCTATAGCTTAGGGAAATAAAAATCAAAAAGACACAGCCACCCCAAAGTTTGGGACGCCTCTGTTTACAAGAACCTCGTTTACAGTACAAGTTCAACATCGCAGAAAGTGAAAAATGGATAAAGAAGTTGTGGTATTCACTTACAAAGCAATATCACTCAACAATGAAATCTATGTCATCAGGCCCTTAGAAGAACAATGAGTGGATTCAGGTATGATGATTCTAACTGAAATAAGTCACACAGAAAAAGAAACATCATAAGATATCACTAATACACGGAATGTAAACTTGGCTACACAGGAACTGAATTACAGAACAGAACAGGGTCTCAAATTTAGAAAACCAACTTATGCTTGCTTAAGGGGAAAGGTGAGTTGGGGTGCTGCATAAAACCAGAGATTGAAATGAGCACAGATAAAGTTCCTTAAGCCAAATATGGAATAGACAAGAGCTACTCCTTGCTCAAAGAAATGGACTCAACACCACATATTAAACGCCTAAGAATGTACCTGACTAGTAAGTATCTTAAAACCTATAGATTGCTATGTCTCCGAAAGAGAATCAAGCATGTGTACAGGGGCATAAACGCAGCAGTGATAGGATTGGAGAGGTTCGGTGAGCAAATGAAGACCCTTTGAAGTCATATTGCATGGTACCCATTACACGGGTTTCAACTACCCAGGTTTTAGGTATTCTTCCTTCAGCTAAAACATGCATGTGGAACCCAGAGTATGATCAACCATGTGATCGGGAGACGTGTTCAAATATGTCTCAGTTTTCGTACCCTGGTACTCGGGTGCAACATTCCAGACGCTTTACTAACACTCTCCCCACTTGGAGAGTCAGTCCCTTTAACCTCCTGTTTGGCCCAGTTTGCAATTTCTGCGGAAGATGAACAGGAATAGCGAGAACCAATGAGAGACTAGCTGGAGGTGTCTGGATGGGCAAATTTAACTCTCATTTCCCACCAGGAAGAGGAAATAACCAAAGGCTAAGCGTGCCGTGCCAGAACCACATTAGAGCCTGAAGCCATCCTGCGGTGTTGCGGCCAGCTCAAAAGAAAGCGAGTTGAAGAAAGGAGCTCAGGGTCACTGTAATTCACAAACCTGCA
The DNA here is from genome assembly GCF_949987515.2 of Delphinus delphis. Classification (NCBI taxonomy): domain Eukaryota; kingdom Metazoa; phylum Chordata; class Mammalia; order Artiodactyla; family Delphinidae; genus Delphinus; species Delphinus delphis. The sequence continues at coordinate 453,265 of NW_027192756.1, forward strand.
GAGTTATAAATGACAGCTATCGTCCAAAAATAGACTAAAGTAAGGCTGCCAAGAGGACTTGAAAGCGGGGCAGAATTGCAGGAAACTGATTTCAGGAGGTAGACTGGAATTGCATTGAAAGCATAGGAAAAGAGGCAGAACGTCCACAATGATGCACTTGGCCAAAAAGTGCGTATGCGTTTTTTCCTGAATATATTCAGGACAAAACGCATACGCCCTTTTTGGCCAACCAAGCAAACTTGCAAAGGAAATCTGCACTACAATGAAGTCTCACTTCTCCCCGGTCAAAACGTCCATCTGAAAAAAGTGTAAAATCCAGAAAGGCAGGACAGGCCATGGAGAACTGGGAGCCTTGTTATGCTGATGGGCGGGATGTAAATTGCCAACAGACACTCGGGAGAAGTGTATGGTGTTTCCTGAAACATCTAAAAAACAAAGCAACAGAGCCTAGGGCACTTCCACTTATTGTCCTATAGCTTAGGGAAATTAAAATCAAAAAGACACAGCCACCCCAAAGTTTGGGACGCCTCTGTTTACAAGAACCTCGTTTACAGTACAAGTTCAACATCGCAGAAAGTGAAAAATGGATAAAGAAGTTGTGGTATTCACTTACAAAGCAATATCACTCAACAATGAAATCTATGTCATCAGGCCCTTAGAAGAACAATGAGTGGATTCAGGTATGATGATTCTAACTGAAATAAGTCACACAGAAAAAGAAACATCATAAGATATCACTAATACACGGAATGTAAACTTGGCTACACAGGAACTGAATTACAGAACAGAACAGGGTCTCAAATTTAGAAAACCAACTTATGCTTGCTTAAGGGGAAAGGTGAGTTGGGGTGCTGCATAAAACCAGAGATTGAAATGAGCACAGATAAAGTTCCTTAAGCCAAATATGGAATAGACAAGAGCTACTCCTTGCTCAAAGAAATGGACTCAACACCTCATATTAAACGCCTAAGAATGTACCTGACTAGTAAGTATCTTAAAACCTATAGATTGCTATGTCTCCGAAAGAGAATCAAGCATGTGTACAGGGGCATAAACGCAGCAGTGATAGGATTGGAGAGGTTCGGTGAGCAAATGAAGACCCTTTGAAGTCATATTGCATGGTACCCATTACACGGGTTTCAACTACCCAGGTTTTAGGTATTCTTCCTTCAGCTAAAACATGCATGTGGAACCCAGAGTATGATCAACCATGTGATCGGGAGACGTGTTCAAATATGTCTCAGTTTTCGTACCCTGGTACTCGGGTGCAACATTCCAGACGCTTTACTAACACTCTCCCCACTTGGAGAGTCAGTCCCTTTAACCTCCTGTTTGGCCCAGTTTGCAATTTCTGTGGAAGATGAACAGGAATAGCGAGAACCAATGAGAGACTAGCTGGAGGTGTCTGGATGGGCAAATTTAACTCTCATTTCCCACCAGGAAGAGGAATTAACCAAAGGCTCAGCGTGCCGTGCCAGAACCAGATTAGAGCCTGAAGACATCCTGCGGTGTTGCGGCCAGCTCAAAAGAAAGCGAGTTGAAGAAAGGAGCTCAGGGGCACTGTAATTCACAAACCTGCAGAGTTATAAATGACAGCTATCGTCCAAAAATATACTGAAGTAAGGCTGCCAAGAGGACTTGAAAGCGGGGCAGAATTGCAGGAAACCGATTTCAGGAGGTAGACTGGAATTGCATTGAAAGCATAGGAAAAGAGGCAGAACGTCCACAATGATGCACTTGGCCAAAAAGTGCGTATGCGTTTTTTCCTGAATATATTCAGGACAAAACGCATACGCCCTTTTTGGCCAACCAAGCAAACTTGCAAAGGAAATCTGCACTACAATGAAGTCTCACTTCTCCCCGGTCAAAACGTCCATCTGAAAAAAGTGTAAAATCCAGAAAGGCAGGACAGGCCATGGAGAACTGGGAGCCTTGTTATGCTGATGGGCGGGATGTAAATTGCCAACAGACACTCAGGAGAAGTGTATGGTGTTTCCTGAAACATCTAAAAAACAAAGCAACAGACCCTAGGGCACTTCCAATTATGGTCCTATAGCTTAGGGAAATTAAAATCAAAAAGACACAGCCACCCCAAAGTTTGGGACGCCTCCGTTTACAAGAACCTCGTTTACCGTACAAGTTCAATATCACAGAAAGTGAAAAATGGATAAAGAACTTGTGGTACTTACGTACAATGCAGTATCACTCAGCAATGAAATCTATGTCATCAGGCCCATAGCAGCATAATGAGTGGATTCAGGTACGATGATTCTAACTGAAATAAGTCACACAGAAAAAGAAACATCATAAGATATCACTAATACACGGAATGTAAACTTGGCTACACAGGAACTGAATTCCAAAACAGAACAGGGTCTCAAATTTAGAAAACCAACTTATGCTTGCTTAAGGGGAAAGGTGAGTTGGGTTGCTGCATAAAACAAGAGATTGAAATGAGCACAGATAAAGTTCCTTAAGCCAAATATGGAATAGACAAGAGCTACTCCTTGCTCAACGAAATGGACTCAACACCGCATATTAAACGCCTAAGAATGTACCTGACTAGTAAGTATCTTAAAACCTATGGATTGCTATGTCTCCGAAAGAGAATCAAGCATGTGTACAGGGGCATAAACGCAGCAGTGATAGGATTGGAGAGGTTCGGTGAGCAAATGAAGACCCTTTGAAGTCATATTGCATGGTACCCATTCCACGGGTTTCAACTACCCAGGTTTTAGGTATATTTCCTTCAGCTAAAACATGCATGTGGAACCCAGAGTATGATCAACCATGTGATCGGGAGACGTGTTCAAATATGTCTCAGTTTTCCTCCCCTGGTACTCGGGTGCAACATTCCAGACGCTTTACTAACACTCTCACCACTTGGAGAGTCAGCGCCTTTAACCTCCTGTTTGGCCCAGTTTGCAATTTCTGCGGAAGATGAACAGGAATAGCGAGAACCAATGAGAGGCTAGCTGGAGGTGTCTGGACGGGCAAATTTAACTCTCATTTCCCACCAGGAAGAGGAAATAACCAAAGGCTCAGCGTGCTGTACCGGAACCAGATTAGGGCCTGAAGCCATCCTGCGGTGTTGCGGCCAGCTCACAAGAAAGCGAGTTGAAGAAAGGAGCTCAGGGGCACTGTAATTCACAAACCTGCAGAGTTATAAATGACAGCTATCGTCCAAAAATAGACTGAAGTAAGGCTGCCAAGAGGACTTGAAAGCGGGGCAGAATTGCAGGAAACCGATTTCAGGAGGTAGACTGGAATTGCATTGAAAGCATAGGAAAAGAGGCAGAACGTCCACAATGATGCACTTGGCCAAAAAGGGCGTATGCGTTTTTTCCTGAATATATTCAGGTAAAAACGCATACGCCCTTTTTGGCCAACCAAGCAAGCTTGCAAAGGAAATCTGCACTACAATGAAGTCTCACTTCCCCCCGGTCAAAAGGGCCATCTGAAAAAAGTGTAAAATCCAGAAAGGCAGGACAGGCCATGGAGAACTGGGAGCCTTGTTATGCTGATGGGCGGGATGTAAATTGCCAACAGACACTCGGGAGAAGTGTATGGTGTTTCCTGAAACATCTAAAAAACAAAGCAACAGAGCCTAGGGCACTGCCACTTATGGTCCTATAGCTTAGGGAAATTAAAATCAAAAAGACACAGCCACCCCAAAGTTTGGGACGCCTCTGTTTACAAGAACCTCGTTTACAGTACAAGTTCAACATCGCAGAAAGTGAAAAATGGATAAAGAAGTTGTGGTATTCACTTACAAAGCAATATCACTCAACAATGAAATCTATGTCATCAGGCCCTTAGAAGAACAATGAGTGGATTCAGGTATGATGATTCTAACTGAAATAAGTCACACAGAAAAAGAAACATCATAAGATATCACTAATACACGGAATGTAAACTTGGCTACACAGGAACTGAATTACAGAACAGAACAGGGTCTCAAATTTAGAAAACCAACTTATGCTTGCTTAAGGGGAAAGGTGAGTTGGGGTGCTGCGTAAAACCAGAGATTGAAATGAGCACAGATAAAGTTCCTTAAGCCAAATATGGAATAGACAAGAGCTACTCCTTGCTCAAAGAAATGGACTCAACACCTCATATTAAACGCCTAAGAATGTACCTGACTAGTAAGTATCTTAAAACCTATAGATTGCTATGTCTCCGAAAGAGAATCAAGCATGTGTACAGGGGCATAAACGCAGCAGTGATAGGATTGGAGAGGTTCGGTGAGCAAATGAAGACCCTTTGAAGTCATATTGCATGGTACCCATTACACGGGTTTCAACTACCCAGGTTTTAGGTATTCTTCCTTCAGCTAAAACATGCATGTGGAACCCAGAGTATGATCAACCATGTGATCGGGAGACGTGTTCAAATATGTCTCAGTTTTCGTACCCTGGTACTCGGGTGCAACATTCCAGACGCTTTACTAACACTCTCCCCACTTGGAGAGTCAGTCCCTTTAACCTCCTGTTTGGCCCAGTTTGCAATTTCTGTGGAAGATGAACAGGAATAGCGAGAACCAATGAGAGACTAGCTTGAGGTGTCTGGATGGGCAAATTTAACTCTCATTTCCCACCAGGAAGAGGAATTAACCTAAGGCTCAGCGTGCCGTGCCAGAACCAGATTAGAGCCTGAAGACATCCTGCGGTGTTGCGGCCAGCTCAAAAGAAAGCGAGTTGAAGAAAGGAGCTCAGGGGCACTGTAATTCACAAACCTGCAGAGTTATAAATGACAGCTATCGTCCAAAAATATACTGAAGTAAGGCTGCCAAGAGGACTTGAAAGCGGGGCAGAATTGCAGGAAACCGATTTCAGGAGGTAGACTGGAATTGCATTGAAAGCATAGGAAAAGAGGCAGAACGTCCACAATGATGCACTTGGCCAAAAAGTGCGTATGCGTTTTTTCCTGAATATATTCAGGACAAAACGCATACGCCCTTTTTGGCCAACCAAGCAAACTTGCAAAGGAAATCTGCACTACAATGAAGTCTCACTTCTCCCCGGTCAAAACGTCCATCTGAAAAAAGTGTAAAATCCAGAAAGGCAGGACAGGCCATGGAGAACTGGGAGCCTTGTTATGCTGATGGGCGGGATGTAAATTGCCAACAGACACTCAGGAGAAGTGTATGGTGTTTCCTGAAACATCTAAAAAACAAAGCAACAGACCCTAGGGCACTGCCACTTATTGTCCTATAGCTTAGGGAAATTAAAATCAAAAAGACACAGCCACCCCAAAGTTTGGGACGCCTCCGTTTACAAGAACCTCGTTTACCGTACAAGTTCAATATCACAGAAAGTGAAATATGGATAAAGAACTTGTGGTACTTACGTACAATGCAGTATCACTCAGCAATGAAATCTATGTCATCAGGCCCATAGCAGCATAATGAGTGGATTCAGGTACGATGATTCTAACTGAAATAAGTCACACAGAAAAAGAAACATCATAAGATATCACTAATACACGGAATGTAAACTTGGCTACACAGGAACTGAATTCCAAAAGAGAACAGGGTCTCAAATTTAGAAAACCAACTTATGCTTGCTTAAGGGGAAAGGTGAGTTGGGTTGCTGCATAAAACCAGAGATTGAAATGAGCACAGATAAAGTTCCTTAAGCCAAATATGGAATAGACAAGAGCTACTCCTTGCTCAACGAAATGGACTCAACACCCCATATTAAACGCCTAAGAATGTACCTGACTAGTAAGTATCTTAAAACCTATGGATTGCTATGTCTCCGAAAGAGAATCAAGCATGTGTACAGGGGCATAAGCGCAGCAGTGATAGGATTGGAGAGGTTCGTTGAGCAAATGAAGACCCTTTGAAGTCATATTGCATGGTACCCGTTCCACGGGTTTCAACTACCCAGGTTTTAGGTATATTTCCTTCAGCTAAAACGTGCATGTGGAACCCAGAGTATGATCAACCATGTGATCGGGAGACGTGTTCAAATATGTCTCAGTTTTCCTCCCCTGGTACTCGGGTGGAACATTCCAGACGCTTTACTAACACTCTCACCACTTGGAGAGTCAGCGCCTTTCACCTCCTGTTTGGCCCAGTTTGCAATTTCTGTGGAAGATGAACAGGAATAGCGAGAACCAATGAGAGGCTAGCTGGAGGTGTCTGGACGGGCAAATTTAACTCTCATTTCCCACCAGGAAGAGGAAATAACCAAAGGCTCAGCGTGCTGTACCGGAACCAGATTAGGGCCTGAAGGCATCCTGCGGTGTTGCGGCCAGCTCACAAGAAAGCGAGTTGAAGAAAGGAGCTCAGGGGCACTGTAATTCACAAACCTGCAGAGTTATAAATGACAGCTATCGTCCAAAAATAGACTGAAGTAAGGCTGCCAAGAGGACTTGAAAGCGGGGCAGAATTGCAGGAAACCGATTTCAGGAGGTAGACTGGAATTGCATTGAAAGCATAGGAAAAGAGGCAGAACGTCCACAATGATGCACTTGGCCAAAAAGGGCATATGCGTTTTTTCCTGAATATATTCAGGTAAAAACGCATACGCCCTTTTTGGCCAACCAAGCAAGCTTGCAAAGGAAATCTGCACTACAATGAAGTCTCACTTCCCCCCGGTCAAAAGGGCCATCTGAAAAAAGTGTAAAATCCAGAAAGGCAGGACAGGCCATGGAGAACTGGGAGCCTTGTTATGCTGATGGGCGGGATGTAAATTGCCAACAGACACTCGGGAGAAGTGTATGGTGTTTCCTGAAACATCTAAAAAACAAAGCAACAGAGCCTAGGGCACTGCCACTTATTGTCCTATAGCTTAGGGAAATTAAAATCAAAAAGACACAGCCACCCCAAAGTTTGGGACGCCTCTGTTTACAAGAACCTCGTTTACAGTACAAGTTCAACATCGCAGAAAGTGAAAAATGGATAAAGAAGTTGTGGTATTCACTTACAAAGCAATATCACTCAACAATGAAATCTATGTCATCAGGCCCTTAGAAGAACAATGAGTGGATTCAGGTATGATGATTCTAACTGAAATAAGTCACACAGAAAAAGAAACATCATAAGATATCACTAATACACGGAATGTAAACTTGGCTACACAGGAACTGAATTACAGAACAGAACAGGGTCTCAAATTTAGAAAACCAACTTATGCTTGCTTAAGGGGAAAGGTGAGTTGGGGTGCTGCATAAAACCAGAGATTGAAATGAGCACAGATAAAGTTCCTTAAGCCAAATATGGAATAGACAAGAGCTACTCCTTGCTCAAAGAAATGGACTCAACACCACATATTAAACGCCTAAGAATGTACCTGACTAGTAAGTATCTTAAAACCTATAGATTGCTATGTCTCCGAAAGAGAATCAAGCATGTGTACAGGGGCATAAACGCAGCAGTGATAGGATTGGAGAGGTTCGGTGAGCAAATGAAGACCCTTTGAAGTCATATTGCATGGTACCCATTACACGGGTTTCAACTACCCAGGTTTTAGGTATTCTTCCTTCAGCTAAAACATGCATGTGGAACCCAGAGTATGATCAACCATGTGATCGGGAGACGTGTTCAAATATGTCTCAGTTTTCGTACCCTGGTACTCGGGTGCAACATTCCAGACGCTTTACTAACACTCTCCCCACTTGGAGAGTCAGTCCCTTTAACCTCCTGTTTGGCCCAGTTTGCAATTTCTGTGGAAGATGAACAGGAATAGCGAGAACCAATGAGAGACTAGCTGGAGGTGTCTGGATGGGCAAATTTAACTCTCATTTCCCACCAGGAAGAGGAATTAACCAAAGGCTCAGCGTGCCGTGCCAGAACCAGATTAGAGCCTGAAGACATCCTGCGGTGTTGCGGCCAGCTCAAAAGAAAGCGAGTTGAAGAAAGGAGCTCAGGGGCACTGTAATTCACAAACCTGCAGAGTTATAAATGACAGCTATCGTCCAAAAATAGACTAAAGTAAGGCTGCCAAGAGGACTTGAAAGCGGGGCAGAATTGCAGGAAACTGATTTCAGGAGGTAGACTGGAATTGCATTGAAAGCATAGGAAAAGAGGCAGAACGTCCACAATGATGCACTTGGCCAAAAAGTGCGTATGCGTTTTTTCCTGAATATATTCAGGACAAAACGCATACGCCCTTTTTGGCCAACCAAGCAAACTTGCAAAGGAAATCTGCACTACAATGAAGTCTCACTTCTCCCCGGTCAAAACGTCCATCTGAAAAAAGTGTAAAATCCAGAAAGGCAGGACAGGCCATGGAGAACTGGGAGCCTTGTTATGCTGATGGGCGGGATGTAAATTGCCAACAGACACTCAGGAGAAGTGTATGGTGTTTCCTGAAACATCTAAAAAACAAAGCAACAGACCCTAGGGCACTGCCACTTATGGTCCTATAGCTTAGGGAAATTAAAATCAAAAAGACACAGCCACCCCAAAGTTTGGGACGCCTCTGTTTACAAGAACCTCGTTTACCGTACAAGTTCAATATCACAGAAAGTGAAAAATGGATAAAAAACTTGTGGTACTTACGTACAATGCAGTATCACTCAGCAATGAAATCTATGTCATCAGGCCCATAGCAGCATAATGAGTGGATTCAGGTACGATGATTCTAACTGAAATAAGTCACACAGAAAAAGAAACATCATAAGATATCACTAATACACGGAATGTAAACTTGGCTACACAGGAACTGAATTCCAAAACAGAACAGGGTCTCAAATTTAGAAAACCAACTTATGCTTGCTTAAGGGGAAAGGTGAGTTGGGTTGCTGCATAAAACCAGAGATTGAAATGAGCACAGATAAAGTTCCTTAAGCCAAATATGGAATAGACAAGAGCTACTCCTTGCTCAACGAAATGGACTCAACACCGCATATTAAACGCCTAAGAATGTACCTGACTAGTAAGTATCTTAAAACCTATGGATTGCTATGTCTCCGAAAGAGAATCAAGCATGTGTACAGGGGCATAAACGCAGCAGTGATAGGATTGGAGAGGTTCGGTGAGCAAATGAAGACCCTTTGAAGTCATATTGCATGGTACCCATTCCAAGGGTTTCAACTACCCAGGTTTTAGGTATATTTCCTTCAGCTAAAACATGCATGTGGAACCCAGAGTATGATCAACCATGTGATCGGGAGACGTGTTCAAATATGTCTCAGTTTTCCTCCCCTGGTACTCGGGTGCAACATTCCAGACGCTTTACTAACACTCTCACCACTTGGAGAGTCAGCGCCTTTAACCTCCTGTTTGGCCCAGTTTGCAATTTCTGCGGAAGATGAACAGGAATAGCGAGAACCAATGAGAGGCTAACTGGAGGTGTCTGGACGGGCAAATTTAACTCTAATTTCCCACCAGGAAGAGGAAATAACCAAAGGCTCAGCGTGCTGTACCGGAACCAGATTAGGGCCTGAAGCCATCCTGCGGTGTTGCGGCCAGCTCACAAGAAAGCGAGTTGAAGAAAGGAGCTCAGGGGCACTGTAATTCACAAACCTGCAGAGTTATAAATGACAGCTATCGTCCAAAAATAGACTGAAGTAAGGCTGCCAAGAGGACTTGAAAGCGGGGCAGAATTGCAGGAAACCGATTTCAGGAGGTAGACTGGAATTGCATTGAAAGCATAGGAAAAGAGGCAGAACGTCCACAATGATGCACTTGGCCAAAAAGGGCATATGCGTTTTTTCCTGAATATATTCAGGTAAAAACGCATACGCCCTTTTTGGCCAACCAAGCAAGCTTGCAAAGGAAATCTGCACTACAATGAAGTCTCACTTCCCCCCGGTCAAAAGGGCCATCTGAAAAAAGTGTAAAATCCAGAAAGGCAGGACAGGCCATGGAGAACTGGGAGCCTTGTTATGCTGATGGGCGGGATGTAAATTGCCAACAGACACTCGGGGAAGTGTATGGTGTTTCCTGAAACATCTAAAAAACAAAGCAACAGAGCCTAGGGCACTGCCACTTATTGTCCTATAGCTTAGGGAAATTAAAATCAAAAAGACACAGCCACCCCAAAGTTTGGGACGCCTCCGATTACAAGAACCTCGTTTACCGTACAAGTTCAATATCACAGAAAGTGAAAAATGGATAAAGAACTTGTGGTACTTACGTACAATGCACTATCACTCAGCAATGAAATCTATGTCATCAGGTCCGTAGCAGCACAATGAGTGGATTCAGGTACGATGATTCTAACTGAAATAAGTCACACAGAAAAAGAAACATCATAAGATATCACTAATACACGGAATGTAAACTTGGCTACACAGGAACTGCATTCCAAAACAGAACAGGGTCTCAAATTTAGAAAACAAACTTATGCTTGCTTAAGGGGAAAGGTGAGTTGGGGTGCTGCATAAAACCAGAGATTGAAATGAGCACAGATAAAGTTCCTTAAGCCAAATATGGAATAGACAAGAGCTACTCCTTGCTCAACGAAATGGACTCAACACCGCATATTAAATGCCTAAGAATGTACCTGACTAGTAAGTATCTTAAAACCTATGGATTGCTATGTCTCCGAAAGAGAATCAAGCGTGTGTACAGGGGCATATACGCAGCAGTGATAGGATTGGAGAGGTTCGGTGAGCAAATGAAGACCCTTTGAAGTCATATTGCATGGTACCCATTCCACGGGTCTCAACTCTCCAGGTTTAAGGTATTCTTCCTTCAGCTAAAACATGCATGTGGAACCCAGAGTATGATCAACCATGTGAACGGGAGACGTGTTCAAATATGTCTCAGTTTCCCTCCCCTGGTACTCGGGTGCAACATTCCAGACACTTTACTAACACTCTCTCGACTTGGAGAGTCAGTCCCTTTAACCTCCTGTTTGGCCCAGTTTGCAATTTCTGCGGAAGATGAACAGGAATAGCGAGAACCAATGAGAGACTAGCTGGAGGTGTCTGGACGGGCAAATTTAACAATCACATCCCACCAGAAAGAGGAATTAACCAAAGGCTCAGCATGCCGTGCCGGAACCAGATTAGGGCCTGAAGCCATCCTGCGGTGTTGCGGCCAGCTCACAAGAAAGCGAGTTAAAGAAAGGAGCTCAGGGGCACTGTAATTCACAAACCTGCAGAGTTATAAATGACAGCTATCGTCCAAAAATAGACTGAAGTAAGGCTGCCAAGAGGACTTGAAAGCGGGGCAGAATTGCAGGAAACCGATTTCAGGAGGTAGACTGGAATTGCATTGAAAGCATAGGAAAAGAGGCAGAACGTCCACAATGATGCACTTGGCCAAAAAGGGCGTATGCGTATTTTCCTGAATATATTCAGGAAAAAACGCATACGCCCTTTTTGGCCAACCAAGCAAGCTTGCAAAGGAAATCTGCACTACAATGAAGTCTCACTTCCCCCTGGTCAAAAGGGCCATCTGAAAAAAGTGTAAAATCCAAAAAGGCAGGACAGGCCATGGAGAACTGGGAGCCTTGTTATGCTGATGGGCGAGATGTAAATTGCCAACAGCCACTTGGGAGAAGTGTATGGTGTTTCCTGAAACATCTAAAAAACAAAGCAACAGAGCCTAGGGCACTTCCACTTATGGTCCTATAGCTTAGGGAAATTAAAATCAAAAAGACACAGCCACCCCAAAGTTTGGGACGCCTCTGTTTACAAGAACCTCGTTTACCGTACAAGTTCAATATCACAGAAAGTGAAAAATGGATAAAGAACTTGTGGTACTTACGTACAATGCAGTATCACTCAGCAAAAAAATCTATTTCATCAGGCCCTTAGCAGCACAATGAGTGGATTCAGGTATGATGATTCTAACTGAAATAAGTCACACAGAAAAAGAAACATCATAAGATATCACTAATACACGGAATGTAAACTTGGCTACACAGGAACTGAATTCCAGAACAGAACAGGGTCTCAAATTTAGAAAACCAACTTATGCTTGCTTAAGGGGAAAGGTGAGTTGGGGTGCTGCATAAAACCAGAGATTGAAATGAGCACAGATAAAGTTCCTTAAGCCAAATATGGAATAGACAAGAGCTACTCCTTGCTCAACGAAATGGACTCAACACCGCATATTAAACGCCTAAGAATGTACCTGACTAGTAAGTATCTTAAAACCTATGGATTGCTATGTCTCCGAAAGAGAATCAAGCATGTGTACAGGGGCATAAACGCAGCAGTGATAGGATTGGAGAGGTTCGGTGAGCAAATGAAGACCCTTTGAAGTCATATTGCATGGTACCCATTACACGGGTCTTAACTCTCCAGGTTTAAGGTATTCTTCCTTCAGCTAAAACCTGCATGTGGAACCCAGAGTATGATCAACCATGTGAACGGGAGACGTGTTCAAATATGTCTCAGTTTTCCTCCCCTGGTACTCGGGTGCAACATTCCAGACGCTTTACTAACACTCTCCCCACTTGGAGAGTCAGCGCCTTTAACCTCCTGTTTGGCCCAGTTTGCAATTTCTGTGGAAGATGAACAGGAATAGCGAGAACCAATGAGAGACTAGCTGGAGGTGTCTGGACGGGCAAATTTAACTCTCATTTCCCACCAGGAAGAGGAAATAACCAAAGGCTCAGCGTGCCGTGCCGGAACCAGATTAGGGCCTGAAGCCATCCTGCGGTGTTGCGGCCAGGTCACAAGAAAGCGAGTTGAAGAAAGGAGCTCAGGGGCACTGTAATTCACAAACCTGCAGAGTTATAAATGACAGCTATCGTCCAAAAATAGACTGAAGTAAGGCTGCCAAGAGGACTTGAAAGCGGGGCAGAATTGCAGGAAACCGATTTCAGGAGGTAGACTGGAATTGCATTGAAAGCATAGGAAAAGAGGCAGAACGTCCACAATGATGCACTTGGCCAAAAAGGGCGTATGCGTTTTTTCCTGAATATATTCAGGAAAAAACGCATACGCCCTTTTTGGCCAACCAAGCAAGCTTGCAAAGGAAATCTGCACTACAATGAAGTCTCACTTCCCCCCGGTCAAAACGGCCATCTGAAAAAAGTGTAAAATCCAGAAAGTTAGGACAGGCCATGGAGAACTGGGAGCCTTGTTATGCTGATGGGCGGGATGTAAATTGCCAACAGACACTCGGGAGAAGTGTATGGTGTTTCCCGAAACATCTAAAAAACAAAGCAACAGAGCATAGGGCACTTCCACTTATGGGCCTATAGCTTCGGGAAATTAAAATCAAAAAGACACAGCCACCCCAAAATTTGGGACGCCTCTGTTTACAAGAACCTCGTTTACCGTACAAGTTCAATATCACAGAAAGTGAAAAATGGATAAAGAACCTGTGGTACTTACGTACAATGCAGTATCACTCAGCAATGAAATCTATGTCATCAGGCCCGTAGCAGCATAATGAGTGGATTCAGGTACGATGATTCTAACTGAAATAAGTAACACAGAAAAAGAAACATCATAAGATATCACTAATACACGGAATGTAAACTTGGCTACACAGGAACTGAATTCCAAAACAGCACAGGGTCTCAAATTCAGAAAACCAACTTATGCTTGCTTAAGGGGAAAGGTGAGTTGGGGTGCTGCATAAAACCAAAGATTGAAATGAGCACAGATAAAGTTCCTTAAGCCAAATATGGAATAGACAAGAGCTACTCCTTGCTCAACGAAATGGACTCAACACCTCATATTAAACGCCTAAGAATGTACCTGACTAGTAAGTATATTAAAACCTATGGATTGCTATGTCTCCAAAAGAGAATCAAGCGTGTGTACAGGGGCATAAACGCAGCAGTGATAGGATTGGAGAGGTTCGGGGAGCAAATGAAGACCCTTTGAAGTCATATTGCATGGTACCCATTCCACGGGTTTCAACTACCCAGGTTTAAGGTATTCTTCCTTCAGCTAAAACATGCATGTGGAACCCAGAGTATGATCAACCATGTGATCGGGAGACGTGTTCAAATATGTCTCAGTTTTTGTACCCTGGTACTCGGGTGCAACATTCCAGACGCTTTACTAACACTCCCCCCACTTGGAGAGTCAGTCCCTTTAACCTCCTGTTTGGCCCAGTTTGCAATTTCTGCAGAAGATGAACAGGAATAGTGAGAACCAATGAGAGACTAGCTGGAGGTGTCTGGACGGGCAAATTTAACTCTCATTTCCCACCAGGAAGAGGAATTAACCAAAGGCTCAGTGTGCCGTGCCGGAACCAGATTAGGGCCTGAAGCCATCCTGCGGTGTTGCGGCCAGCTCAAAAGAAAGCGTGTTGAAGAAAGGAGCTCAGGGGCACTGTAATTCACAAACCTGCAGAGTTATAAATGACAGCTATCGTCCAAAAATATACTGAAGTAAGGCTGCCAAGAGGACTTGAAAGCGGGGCAGAATTGCAGGAAACCGATTTCAGGAGGTAGACTGGAATTGCATTGAAAGCATAGGAAAAGAGGCAGAACGTCCACAATGACGCACTTGGCCAAAAAGGGCGTATGCGTTTTTTCCTGAATATATTCAGGAAAAAACGCATACGCCCTTTTTGGCCAACCAAGCAAACTTGCAAAGGAAATCTGCACTACAATGAAGTCTCACTTCCCCCCGGTCAAAAGGGCCATCTGAAGAAAGTGTAAAATCCAGAAAGGCAGGACAGGACATGGAGAACTGGGAGCCTTGTTATGCTGATAGGCGGGAGGTAAATTGCCAACAGCCACTCCGGAGAAGTGTATGGTGTTTCCTGAAACATCTAAAAAGCAAAGCAACAGAGCCTAGTGCACTTCCACTTATGGTCCTATAGCTTAGGGAAATTAAAATCAAAAAGACACAGCCACCCCAAAGTTTGGGACGCCTCTGTTTACAAGAACCTCGTTTACAGTACAAGTTCAATATCACAGAAAGTGAAAAATGGATAAAGAAGTTGTGGTACTCACGTACAATGCAATATCACTCAGCAATGAAATCTATGTCACCAGGCCCGTAGCAGCACAATGAGTGGATTTGGGTATGGTGATTCTAACTGAAATAAGTCACACAGAATAAGAAACATCAAAAAATATCACTAATACATAGAATGTAAACTTGGCTACAGAGGAACTGAATTACAAAACAGAACAGGGTCTCAAATTTAGAAAACCAACTTATGCTGGCTTAAGTGGAAAGGTGAGTTGGGGTGCTGCATAAAACCAGAGATTGAAATGAGCACAGATAAAGTTCCTTAAGCCAAATATGGAATAGACAAGAGCTACTCCTTGCTCAACGAAATGGACTCAACACCCCATATTAAACGCCTAAGAATGTACCTGACTAGTAAGTATCTTAAAACCTATGGATTGCTATGTCTCCGAAAGAGAATCAAGCATGCGTACAGGGGCATAAACGCAGCAGTGATAGGATTGGAGAGGTTCGGTGAGCAAATGAAGACCCTTTGAGGTCATATTGCATGGTACCCATTCCACGGGTTTCAACTACCCAGGTTTAAGGTATTCTTTCTTCAGCTAAAACATGCATGTTGAACCTAGACTATGATCAACCATGTGATCGGGAGACGTGTTCAAATATGTCTCAGTTTTCGTACCCTGGTACTCGGGTGCAACATTCCAGACGCTTTACTAACACTCTCCCGACTTGGAGAGTCAGTCCCTTTAACCTCCTGTTTGGCCCAGTTTGCAATTTCTGCGGAAAATGAACAGGAATAGTGAGAACCAATGAGAGACTAGCTGGAGGTGTCTGGACGGGCAAATTTAACTCTCATTTCCCACCAGGAAGAGGAATTAACCAAAGGCTTAGCGTGCCGTGCCGGAACCAGATTAGGGCCTGAAGTCATCCTGCGGTGTTGCGGCCAGCTCAAAAGAAAGCGAGTTGAAGAAAGGAGCTCAGGGGCACTGTAATTCACAAACCTGCAGAGTTATAAATAACAGCTATCATCCAAAAATATACTGAAGTAAGACTGCCAAGAGGACTTGAAAGCGGGGCAGAATTGCAGGAAACCGATTTCAGGAGGTAGACTGGAATTGCATTCAAAGCATAGGAAAAGAGGCAGAACGTCCACAATGATGCACTTGGCCAAAAAGGGCGTATGCGTTTTTTCCTGAATATATTCAGGAAAAAACGCATACGCCCTTTTTGGCCAACCAAGCAAGCTTGCAAAGGAAATCTGCACTACAATGAAGTCTCACTTCCCCCTGGTCAAAAGGGCCATCTGAAAAAAGTGTAAAATCCAAAAAGGCAGGACAGGCCATGGAGAACTGGGAGCCTTGTTATGCTGATGGGCGGGATGTAAATTGCCAACAGCCACTTGGGAGAAGTGTATGGTGTTTCCTGAAACATCTAAAAAACAAAGCAACAGAGCCTAGGGCACTTCCACTTATGGTCCTATAGCTTAGGGAAATTAAAATCAAAAAGACACAGCCACCCCAAAGTTTGGGACGCCTCTGTTTACAAGAACCTCGTTTGCCGTACAAGTTCAATATCACAGAAAGTGAAAAATGGATAAAGAACTTGTGGTACTTACGTACAATGCAGTATCACTCAGCAATGAAATCTATGTCATCAGGCCCTTAGCAGCACAATGAGTGGATTCAGGTATGATGATTCTAACTGAAATAAGTCACACAGAAAAAGAAACATCATAAGATATCAGTAATACACGGAATGTAAACTTGGCTACACAGGAACTGAATTACAGAACAGAACAGGGTCTCAAATTTAGAAAACCAACTTATGCTTGCTTAAGGGGAAAGGTGAGTTGGGGTGCTGCATAAAACCAGAGATTGAAATGAGCACAGATAAAGTTCCTTAAGCCAAATATGGAATAGACAAGAGCTACTCCTTGCTCAACGAAATGGACTCAACACCGCATATTAAACGCCTAAGAATGTACCTGACTAGTAAGTATCTTAAAACCTATGGATTGCTATGTCTCCAAAAGAGAATCAAGCGTGTGTACAAGGGTCATAAACGCAGCAGTGATAGGATTGGAGAGATTCGGTGAGCAAATGAAGACCCTTTGAAGTCATATTGCATGGTACCCATTCCACGGGTCTCAACTCTCCAGGTTTAAGGTATTCTTTCTTCAGCTAAAACATGCATGTGGAACCCAGAGTATGATCAACCATGTGATCGGGAGACGTGTTCAAATATGTCTCAGTTTTCGTCCCCTGGTACTTCGGTGCAACATTCCAGACGCTTTACTAACACTCTCCCCACTTGGAGAGTCAGTGCCTTTAACCTCCTGTTTGGCCCAGTTTGCAATTTCTGCGGAAGATGTACAGGAATAGGGAGAACCAATGAGAGACAAGCGGGAGGTGTCTGGACGGGCAAATTTAACTCTCATTTCCCACCACGATGAGGAATTAACCAAAGGCTCAGCGTGCCATGCCGGAACCAGATTAGGGCCTGAAGCCATCCTGCGGTGTGGCGGCCAGGTCACAAGAAAGCGAGT
Organism: Delphinus delphis; assembly: GCF_949987515.2. Lineage (NCBI taxonomy): Eukaryota > Metazoa > Chordata > Mammalia > Artiodactyla > Delphinidae > Delphinus > Delphinus delphis. The sequence goes on from NW_027192756.1 coordinate 470,603, forward strand.
TGAAGAAAGGAGCTCAGGGGCACTGTAATTCACAAACCTGCAGAGTTATAAATGACAGCTATCGTCCAAAAATACACTGAAGTAAGGCTGCCAAGAGGACTTGAAAGCGGGGCAGAATTGCAGGATACCGATTTCAGGAGGTAGACTGGAATTGCATTGAAAGCATAGGAAAAGAGGCAGAACGTCCACAATGATGCACTTGGCCAAAAAGGGCGTATGCGTTTTTTCCTGAATATATTCAGGAAAAAACGCATACGCCCTTTTTGGCCAACCAAGCAAGCTTGCAAAGGAAATCTGCACTACAATGAAGTCTCACTTCCCCCTGGTCAAAAGGGCCATCTGAAAAAAGTGTAAAATCCAGAAAGGCAGGACAGGCCATGGAGAACTGGGAGCCTTGTTATGCTGATGGGCGGGATGTAAATTGCCAACAGCCACTCGGGAGAAGTGTATGGTGTTTCCTGAAACATCTAAAAAACAAAGCAACAGAGCCTAGGGCACTTCCACTTATGGTCCTATAGCTTAGGGAAATTAATATCAAAAAGACACATCAACCCCAAAATTTGGGACGGCTCTTTTTACAGGAATCTCTTCTACGGCACAAGTTAAATATCCCAGAGAGCAAATAATGGATAAAGAAGTTGCGGTACTTATGTACAACAGAATACCACTCAGCAATGAAATCTATGTCACCAGGCCCGTACCAGCATAATGAGTGGATTGAGGCACGATGATTCTAAGTGAAATAAGTCACACAGAAAAAGAAACATCATAAGGTATCACTAATACACGGAATGTGAACTTGGCTACACAGGAACTGAATTACAAAACAGAACAGGGTCTCAAGTTTAGAAAACCAACTTATGCCTGCTTAAGGGGGAAGGTGAGTTGGGGTGCTGCATAAAAGCAGAGTTTGAAATTAGCACAGATACCGTTCCATAAGCCAAATATGTAATAGACAAGAGCTACCCCTTGCTCAACGAAATGGATTCAACAATGAGGTATCACCTCACACCTGGTAGAATAGGCATCATTGAAAATCTACAAACAAAAAATGCTGGAAAGGGTGTGGAGAAAAGGAACCCTCTTCCACTATTGTTGGGAATATAAATTGATACAGTCATTATGGAGAACAATATGGAATTTCTTAGGAAACTAACAATAGAATTACCATATGATACAGCAATCCCAGTACTGGACATATACCCAGACAAAACCATAAATCAAAAAGAGTCATTCACCGCAATGTTCATTGCATCACTATTTACAATATCGAGGTAATGGAAGCAACCTAAATGCCCACAGACAGACGAATGCATAAAGCTGTGGTACATATATAAAATGGAATATTACTAAGCCATGAAAAGGAATGAAATTGGGTCATTTGTAGAGACGTCGATGGATCTAGAGACTGTCATACAGAGTGAAGTAAGTCAGATAGAGAAAAACAAATCTTGTATATTCATGCATATATGTGGAACCTAGAAAAACTGTACAGATTAACCATTTTGCAAGGCATAAATAGAGCAACAGATGTAGACAACAAACGTATGGACAACAAGGGGGGAAAGCTGTTGGGGGGTGGTGGTGGGAGGAGTTGAGAGACTGGGATTGGCATGTATACATTTATATGTATAAAATAGATAACCAATAAGAACCTGCTGTATAAAAATATAAAATAAAATTCAAAATTAAAAAGAAATAAAATTTAAAAAAGAAAAAAGAAAAAACAATTATTCCCTGCACATACATGTATTTATATGAATAAATTATTTCCATGCTTATATCTGTAAATACAAAAAAGAGGAATAAAATCTACCTTGAACCAAAAACGAAAAAGAGAAAAAAAACACAGAACCCACCAGTTACACAGAGGAAAACCGTATCAGGGCACTTGCTCCAGTTGTAAACAATTCTGAAGTTGGTCAGTGGTGGGGAATCGTCTCCCATTCAGCCAGCAGCCCCCACGCAACAAGCGTCCTCATTGCAAAGCTGGGGCACCGTGCCGAGGCATCTGTGAGTAAACGTGAGCTGAGCCCCAGGCCAGTTGCTGCTGAACTATTCCCACCCGTCCCAGGTAAAACACCTGAATATATACAAGGACTTGAAAGCCTAGAGGAAGGGCCATAGAGCCACACGAGTGACAGCATGCCGGCCGACTTGGTGCCTGCAGGCCAGCCAGGATGGTCCTGGCCCTGGGTGCTCTTCTGGAAGATTTCCATTTCCCTGCCTGAGATACCCGTCCTGTCCCTGCCCCCACTGCTTTTTTCCTTCCTCACCTCTGCCCAGGGAGAAATTCCAGCAGCAGGTATGGGTGACACATCCTCTTCTTTAGCAGGTGGCAGCCTGGCAACTGCTGCAGAAAGTCCAGCAGAGCCCCACTCACACTGGGCCACCCACAAAGCCGTGGCCTCTCACTCCCTCCCACCAGCCCAGCCCCGAGACTGCTGACAGGGCAGAGAAAATGGCGTCAGGCACGGCTGCAGGGGCTCTTGCTGCCTGGAGTGGTATTTATATTGATCTCAACCCAGGCACACCTGGGGAGGGCTGGCCGGCACGGTAAGGCTGCCCAGGTCAGCCAATCATCACCCCTCAGGGGCTCACAGTTGCAGAAAATGGAACTTGCTGAACCGGCCAGGTCCAAGGAACAGGTGTGGGCTCCTGAGAGTCAGGATAGACAAGGGGCTGCAGCTTTGGCTTGTTTTCTAATCATTTTATCTGGCCCATGAGTGGGAGACAACTTCAAGAAAACCCTCTCCTAATGAGAGGAACCCAGGAGTCAGGGAGAGGAGGGGTGGGTGGTGGTTGGAGACAGAGGCCTGGTGCCCCGGGTGCAGTGGAAGTCTCTGGAAGACCAGGTGGAGGGAGGCCTCACGGAGTGATGCCCAGGGTCACAGACCTGTCGCAGCTGCTGTTTGTTAGTTCAAGTCCTGCTCTGAGGTGCTCTGTGTCAGCTCTGAGCGACAGGTGAGCTGGGGGTGCTCTGCAATGAGGGCTATGTGCACGGTTCCTGTGTGCCCAGCCCTGCCACGGTACCTGCAAGGGTAGCTCTGTATCCTGGGAGGGGCCTGACCATGAGAGCCCCGTGGGCTGGGGTGGGGGTGGGGTACCTGCCCAGGTGAGCTCCATATTCTGGGATTGGTCTGACCACGAGAGCCCCATGGGCTGCTGGGGACCTGGTAAAGGATGTCAGGACAGTCAGTGAAGCCACCGAGGATATACCTCCAGTTGCTCCTAATTCCTACACCCTGCTGGTCATTCTACCAACCACCAGGACATGGTATTCTGTATTAGTCTTCAATGATGCCTTCTTTTGTATTCCATTAGTCCCAGAGTCACAAGAAATTTTGGCTTGTGAGTGGCAGGACTCCACATACAACTAAAACAATACTTCCGGGCCGTCTGGCCCCAAGGGTGCAAAAATTCCCACACCATCTTTGGGGAAAGCTTAGCTAAAGACCTAAAAGTTCTACCTCTGGAAAAGGAAACCCTCCTTCAATATGCAGACGACATTCTGATCACCAGCCCTACTAAGGAGGCCTCTGAACTACCAAGCCAATAAAGGATAGAAGTTGTCCAAGAAAAAGCTCAAATATCACAGACTGCGGTGACCTGCCTGGGCTTCATTCTCACAGAAGGTCAGAGAAGCCCATCCCAGGAAAGGGAAGAAACCATTTTCAGCCTTACCCCTTTCTAAAACTAGAAGACAGCTTAGGGGTTCCTGGGGAGGCCAGGGTTTGCTGCTTCTGGATCCCTAACTACAGTCTACTAGCTGGGCCTCTATATGAAACACTGAAAGGAAAAGATGATGATCCTTTTGAATAGAATCCAGAAGTGGCCTTTCAAGAATGGAAAGAGCAGTCAATTCAGACCCTTGCCCTGGAACTCCCTAATTTAGCTAAACCCTTTGACCTTTACATTCCCGGTGAAAGGTGAATCGCCATTGGAGAATTAGTGCAAAAACTGGGACCACTTGAAATGGAACAATGCAAGAATGCCATCCAGGTAGGATAAACTACGGTCACTAAGGGGCTTGGCCCACTGCCACATCTGGCCAAGATACTGGCGGTATCTAAAAACCTGGAAATCAGCAGCCCAAAAGGCCACCTCCCTCCTAAGGGAAAAGGACCCCACGTGGTGATCCTAACCACCAACCATGCCCTGAAGTTGCAGGGTTCGCTCCGTGGGCACACCGACCTCGAGTGAGGAGGCCCTCCAACTCCAACATCCAGAGAGATAACCGGGGGCAACAGGGCACCATGACGACTCGTGTGAACATCACTTGACCTGGAGTTTCTCTCATAAAACAACAAGAGTGTGTCCCAAAAGAGTAGACTACTGCTTGCAGGACTTACTGCACCCAGAGGGGAGCTAATAATCTTGGTAGGGGAACAGTATACCACACTGTCACCATAGAAAAGCCTACAGACACCGTGATGATGGTGGCCAATAAGACCGGCTGGACTCCTGTTTACTTCAAAAGGCTGTTGACTCAGTAGCCATCATGGTCCTTGGTCACCACTGACCCTGGACTGTCTGGGAGTTGAGCGGGCAGGGCTCTGACACCTGGTGCTGTTTGTACGTTAATTCAGGGACCTAACTGAAGAAAGCGCAGACTACTGGTCAGAGCATCTAGGCTGGCAGAGACAGTCAGCCTAAGGTGGCCGAACAAATGTGGGGCGGGGTGAAACCGGCCCCCACAGCGTCTCTGCACATCTCTTTCCTGGACCCTTAAAGGTCATTAGAATCTATAACACTTCCAATGCTGGTGCTCAGGTGGACGAGCAGGGAGGCAGGGGTCCTGGGGACAATCAACGTCACCGGGAGGCTGCTGGGGAGAAGCTCTGACCCTCGCCCCAGGGTATGAGGGCTCCCAACTCAGCACTCAGCAGTTACAGAAGAAGGGTCTGCACACTCAGCACTCCAAGAATGAGGAACGGGACAAAAGGCAGAGGAGGGGTTTGTCCCCAGCAAAGCCCATTAAAAATCTCTGGGAGATAAAAATAGAATCTGGGCAATAAAGTCAAGTCTAACCTTTTTTATCCTTTGTGCTTTGTCTAATTTCACATGCTCCTAGGGTCCCGCATGCAGAGGTTCCACACCCGGCACTTCAGACCAGATTTCCTAGTGCAGAATGGCTGGGTCAACACCTCAGCTCCTGGGGCCCAGTGCAGACTCCACGATATAGAGCCTGAGCTACAGCCAACCCGGCCCTCGAGAGCTCCGCCGCCTCCCTCCCTCCCACTGACTCTGACAGGATCTCTACACAGCAGCCCAGCCCACAGCCCACGGGGTAGTGCATGCTCTCACCTCTCCATTCTCTGATCAAAATATAAAGTTTCCTTTGCTTGTGAACCAAACTCAGTCTCGATCTGTTGGCCCCAATGACACTGGGCAGGGGGACACTTGTTGGGGTCCACTCTGGAGGATCAGTAACAGAAATTGAGACTATTGTAACCTCAATGAACAGATGTGTGAGCCAAACTGTAGTTAACATAGAACAGTGTATAAGGCTCGGGTAAAATAAGATGTTTTTAACACTTCCATTTGATATTTCCATCACTTTTTATAAGCAAGTTCAGTGAAAAGGTTTGTCTTATTTGTCAGGTCAATATTAGAGAAACGAAGTGATTTCTTTCCAAGGATGTACAGCTAATAATCTTGGTTAAACCTTCAATCTTGTTTTAAATGCTTTTCCATTGAAAATGATACCTCTCTTTCAGCTCCCCCATTTCTGAGAAATATAAAATCTTATAATTTATTATTACCAAAGGGGAAAGGTGGGAGGAGGGATAAATTAACAGTTTGGAATTAACACATACACACTGCTATGTATAAAATAGATCATCAACAAGGAACTACTGTATAGCACAGGGAACTACACTCAACATTTTGCAGTAACCTATAAGGGGAAATAATCTGAAAAAGAATAGATATTTTTATTGACATCATCTATCAATGACAGTTAAAGTGTAGCCTAAGGGAAGCTGGTGGTGAGTGCTTCTGACCCTGAAGACTTCAATCATCTAAAGTTTGGACTCTGCCTACTTCCCAAGGCCCTTAATGAACATATGTGTAGCTGTAGCTTAAAAAATTCCCCAGTTTGGGTTTCGGGGAGACACTGATTTTGAAAAAGCCCTGGTGTTCTCCTTACATGAATGGGACTCTTCCTACTGCTAAAACATGTCTGTCACACCCAGAGGATGGTATACCGTCTGATCGGGAAGAGTTTGGAAAAGGCATCTCATCTCCTCATCTCCTGGTGCTCGGGTTCACCCCTCCAGCGTCTTTACTAACAGTCTCCCCACTTGGAGATGTCAGCACTGTCAACATCCTGTTGCGTACAGTTTGGAATTTGTCCAGAGGATGAAGCGGAAGGATGAGGAACAATGAGAGACAAGTCCTAGGTGTTCAGACAGGCACATGTCACTCTAATTTCCAATCAGGAAGACGAATTGACCAAAGGCTAGGGTTGCCCATGGAAACAGTATAGGGCTTGAGGAAATCCCGCTGCTTTGTGGCCAGTTCCCATAAACACGAGTTGAACAATGGAACTCAGGGGCAGTAAAATTCACAAAACTGCAGAGTTGAAAATATCCATCACTGAAAAATGTCTTGAGGAAAGTCAGAGAAAAGGACTTGTAAGCAAGGGAGAATGGCAGGAAAGGGATTTGAGGAGGTAGAAAGGACTCGCCATTAAGCACAAGAAAAGGAGCTGAACATTGCCAACATTGCCAACATTGCAGTTGGCCAAAAAGGGTGTATGCGTTCTTTTCTGTATATATTCAAGAAAAGGGCATACACTTTTTTAGCCAACCAAACAGGTGGGCACTGGAAGTCAATACTACAAAAGATATCACTTCGCATCAGTCAGAAGAGCCATCCTCATAAAGCGTAAACAACAGAAATGCAGGACAGGGCAACGAGAAGAGGGAGCCCTGTGAGACTTATAGTGGAAATGTATATTGCCAACGGCCATTCTGGAGAAGTGTATTGTGTTTACTAAAGCATCTAAAAAATGAGCTACAGAGCATAGGGCACTTGCACTCATGGGCGTATATCTTGGGAAAAACAAAAATCGAGAGGACACAGGCACCCCAATGTTTACCCCCTCTCTGTTTAAAAGATCCTCGACTAGGATATAACTTAAATGTCTCTGGAGGGAAAAAATGGATAGAGATGTGGTACTTAGGTAGAGTGGAATATTATTCAGCCTGGAAATCAATGAAATATGGCCAGTTGTAACAACTCCGGAGGAGTTACGTATGATCATTCTAAGTGACAGAATTCAAAAAGAAAAAGACACATATCATAAGATATCACTTAAAGGTGGAATCCAAAATGGCTACACATGAAATAAATTACAAAACAAAAACATAGTCAAATATGTAGAAAACACGCATAAGGCTGCTAAACGGGAAAGGTGGGGAGGGGTGAGGCATCATCCAGGAGGTTGAAATTAGCAAAGATACCATTCCAAATACCAAACTGATAATCAACAAGGCCTACACGGTAGCTAAAAGAACTGCACTCAGCACACTCAAGTCACCGGAAAAGAATATATACGACTGGTAAGAATCTGAAAAAGAATTTATTGATGTCTCTCTGTACGCGAATCAAGTGGATGTACAGCAGCAAGAAACAGAGCTTTGAAAATCAGCTGTAACCAATATAGTAATAAATTGAAAAAAATAAACGACAGAGAGACAGAGAAAACCTCTTACAACTTTTCCTCAGGGACGGTGATGCAACATGGATTGAACACATCTAGACCCACAGCAGGATGAGACATAAGGCTGGAAACTGTTTGCGCTAAGAGAAATGTGAGGTTGGGTGAGGAAATGCACACCCTTTAAAGTAATACTACCTGGTACCCATTCAATGGGTCCCAAATCTGCAGGTTCAAGGGATCTTCCTACAGCTAAAACATGCATGGAAAACCCAGAGGACTGTACACCATGTGATCGGGAGATGTGTCTAAAATGCACCTCATTTATCCTCTCCTGGTGCTCCTGTTCACCATTCCAGCCACGCTACTTAGAATCTCCCCACTTGGAGAATCAGCACATTTAAACTTCTGTTTCACACATTTTGCAAATTGTGAGGAGGATGAACGGGAAGAGGGGGAACCAATGAGAGAAGAGTTGTAGGGGTTTGGACGGGCACATATCACTCTAATTTCCCATTAAGAATAAGAATTAAAGAAAGGCTCAGCCTGCCTCGCCGGAGCCAAAATAGGGCCTGAAGCAATCCTGCGGGTTTGAGGCCAGCTCACAAAAGAGCAACTTAAAAAATGGAGCTCAGGGTCACTGCAATTCACAAACCTGCAGAGTTATAAATGAAAACTAACGTCCAAAAATATGTTGAGGTAAGGCAAAGAAGAGGATCTGAATGCAAGACAGAATTGCAAGAAACAGATTTCAAGAGATAGATTGGACTCGTCTTTAACGCACATGAAAAGCGGCAGAATTTCGACAATGATGCAGTTGGCCCAAAAGGGCGTATGCGTTTTTTCCTGATTATATCCAGGAAAAAACGCATACGCACTTTATGGGCAACGAAGCAAGCAAGCAATGCAAATGTGCACAACAAAGAAGTCTCACTTCCCACCGGTCAAAAGGGCCATCCTAAAAAATTGTAAAAACCAGAAATGCAGGACAGGCCATGGAGAACAGGGAGCCTTTATACGCTGATGGGCAGTGTGTGAACTGCCGAGAGCCACTCTGGAGAAGTTTACGGTGGTTCCTAAATCATCTAAAAAACAGAGCTACAGAGCATAGGACACTTCCAATCATGGGAGTATATCTAGGGAAGTCTAAAAATCAACAAGACACAAGCACACCACAGTTTAGGGCTACTCTGTTTACAAGAACCTCAACTTCAGTACACCTTAAATATCCCAGGAAAGAGAACAATGGATAAAGAAGATGTGGTACTTATGTACAATGGAATATCTCTTCACCATGAAATCAATGTAATAAGGCTAGTAGAAGGATAAAGAGTGGATTTAGGTCCGATAATACTACTTGAAATAAGTCAAACAGAAAAAGAAACATATCATAAGATATCACTTATAGAGGGAGGGTAAATATGGCTGCACAAGAAATGAATTACAGAACAGAACAGTGTCTCACATTTAGAAAACACACTTATGTCAGCTTAAGGGGAAAGGAGAGGTGGGGTGATGCATAAAACCAGAGTTTGAAATTAGCACAGATACCGTTCAATAAACCAAATAGGTATTAGACAAGATCTACACCTTGCTCAATGAACAGGCCTCAACACACCCTATACACCTCAGAGAAATATATCTGAGGAATAAGAATCTTAAAACCCATGTATTGATATATCTCCATAAGGGAATCAAGTGTGTGCAGAGCGGCACAAACACAGCAGTGAAAAGGAGCTAAACCCCATTATAGAAATAAATTTTAAAAACAAAATGCTGAAACAATGAAAGAGAGAAAAATTCTTACAAAATTCGCTCAGGGGCTGTGATACAACCTGGATTGACCACATATAAACCCACAGCTGGATAAGACATAAGGCTGGACACTTGGGGCTGACAGGATTGGTGAGCTTTGGTGAGCAACTGCCGAAAGTTTAATGCAATACTTCATGCTACTCATTCCAAGGGTCCCAACACTCCAGGTTGAAGGGAATCTTCCTACAGCTAAACCATGCTTGGGAAACCCAGCGACTGGTATACCATATGATCGGGAAAGGTTTCTAAAACGCACCTCATTTTTCCTCTCCTGGGGCTCCGGATCGACATTCCAGCCGCTTTACTAACAACATCCCCACATGGAGTCAATGCCTTTAAGTTCTGGTATCACACAGTCTGCAGTTAGTGCAGAGGATGAATGGGAATAGGGGGAACCAGTGAGAAACTAGCTGTAGCGGTTTCAATGGGCACATGTCACTCTAATATCACATCAGTAAGAAGAATTAACCAAAGGCACAGCAAGGTGCCCCAGAAGAATAATAGGGCTTCAAGGAATCCTGTGGTTATGGGGCAAGACCACAAAAATAAGAGCTAAAAAATGGAGCTAAGGGCCACTGCAATTCAAAAACCTGCAGAGTTATAAAGGCCAACTATTTTTAAAAAATATATTGAGGTAAGGCTATGAAGAGGCATTGAAAGCAAGGCAGAATTGCAGGAAACCGATTTCAGGAGGTAGACTGGAATTGCATTGAAAGCATATGAAGAGAGTCAGAAACTCGACAATGATGCACTTGGCCAAAAAGGGCGTATGCGTTTTTTCCTGAATATATTCAGGAAAAAACGCATACGCCCTTTTTGGCCAACCAAGCAAGCTTGCAAAGGAAATCTGCATTACAATGAAGTCTCACTTCCCCCCGGTCAAAAGGGCCATCTGAAAAAAGTGTAAAATCCATAAAGGCACGACAGGCCATGGAGAACTGGGAGCCTTCTTATGCTGATGGGCGGGATGTAAATTGCCAACAGCCACTCAGGAGAAGTGTATGGTGTTTCCTGAAACATCTAAAAAACAAAGCAACAGAGCCTAGGGCACTTCCACTTATGGTCCTATAGCTTAGGGAAATTAAAATCAAAAAGACACAGCCACCCCAAAGTTTGGGACGGCTCTGTTTACAAGAACCTCGTTTACGGTACAAGTTCAATATCGCAGAAAGTGAAAAATGGATAAAGAACTTGTGGTACTTACGTACAATGCAATATCACTCAGCAATGAAATCTATGTAATCAGGCCCGTAGCAGCATAATGAGTGGATTCAGGTATGATGATTCGAACTGAAATAAGTCACACAGAAAAGAAACATCATAAGGTATCATTAATACACAGAATGTCGACTTGGCTACACATGAACTGAATTACAAAACAGAACAGTGTCTCAAGTTTAGAAAACCAACTTATGCTTGCTTAAGGGGGAAGGTGAGTTGGGGTGCTGCATAAAACCAGAGATTGAAATGAGCACAGATAAAGTTCCTTAAGCCAAATATGGAATAGACAAGAGCTACTCCTTGCTCAACGAAATGGACTCAACACCCCATATTAAACGCCTAAGAATGTACCTGACTAGTAAGTATCTTAAAACCTATGGATTGCTATGTCTCCAATAGAGAATCAAGCGTGTGTACAGGGGCATAAACGCAGCAGTGATAGGATTGGAGAGGTTCAGTGAGCAAATGAAGACCCTTTGAAGTCATATTGCATGGTCCCCATTACACGGGTCTCAACTCTCCAGGTTTAAGGTATTCTTCCTTCAGCTAAAACATGCATGTGGAACCCAGAGTATGATCAACCGTGTGAACGGGAGACGTGTTCAAATATGTCTCAGTTTTCCTCCCCTGGTACTCGGGTGCAACATTCCAGACGCTTTACTAACACTCTCCCCACTTGGAGAGTCAGCACCTTTAACCTCCTGTTTGGCCCCGTTTGCAATTTCTGCGGAAGATGAACAGGAATAGGGAGAACCAATGAGAGACTAGCTGGAGGTGTCTGGACGGGCATATTTAACTCTCATTTCCCACCAGAAAGAGGAAATAACCAAAGGCTCAGCATGCCGTGCCGGAACCAGATTAAGGCCTGAAGCCATCCAGCGGTGTTGCAGCCAGCTCACAAGAAAACGAGTTGAAGAAAGGAGCTCAGGGGCACTGTAATTCACAAACATGCAGATTTATAAATGACAGCTATCGTCCAAAAATAGACTGAAGTAAGGCTGCCAAGAGGACTTGAAAGCGGGGCAGAATTGCAGGAAACCGATTTCAGGAGGTAGACTGGAATTGCATTGAAAGCATAGGAAAAGAGGCAGAACGTCCACAATGATGCACTTGGCCAAAAAGGGCGTATGCGTTTTTTCCTGAATATATTCAGGAAATAACGCATACGCCCTTTTTGGCCAACCAAGCAAGCTTGCAAAGGAAATCTGCACTACAATGAAGTCTCACTTCCCCCCAGTCAAAAGGGCCATCTGAAAAAAGTGTAAAATCCAGAAAGGCAGGACAGGCCATGGAGAACTGGGAGCCTTGTTATGCTGATGGGCGGGATGTAAATTGCCAACAGACACTCGGGAGAAGTGTATGGTGTTTCCTGAAACATCGAAAAAACAAAGCAACAGAGCCTAGAGCACTTCCACTTATGGTCCTATAGCTTAGGGAAATTAAAATCAAAAAGACACAGCCACCCCAAAGTTTGGGACGCCTCTGTTTACAAGAATCTCGTTTACAGTACAAGTTCAACATCGCAGAAAGTGAAAAATGGATAAAGAAGCTGTGGTATTTACTTACAAAGCAATATCACTCAGCAATGAAATCTATGTCATCAGGCCCTTAGCAGCACAATGAGTGGATTCAGGTATGATGATTCTAAGTGAAATAAGTCACACAGAAAAAGAAACATCATAAGATATCACTAATACACAGAATGGAAACTTGGCTACACAGGAACTGAATTACAGAACAGAACAGGGTCTCAAATTTAGAAAACCAACTTATGCTTGCTTAAGGGTAAAGGTGAGTTGGGGTGCTGCATAAAACCAGAGATTGAAATGAGCACAGATAAAGTTCCTTAAGCCAAATATGGAATAGACAAGAGCTACTCCTTGCTCAACGAAATGGACTCAACACTGCATATTAAACGCCTAAGAATGTACCTGCCTCGTAAGTATCTTAAAACCTATGGATTGCTATGTCTCCGAAAGAGAATCAAGCATGTGTACAGGGGCATAAATGCAGCAGTGATAGGATTGGAGAGGTTCGGTGAGCAAATGAAGACCCTTTGAAGTCATATTGCATGGTACCCATTCCACGGGTTTCAACTACCCAGGTTTAAGGTATTCTTCCTTCAGCTAAAACATGCATGTGGAACCCAGAGTATGATCATCCATGTGAACGGGAGACGTGTTCAAATATGTCTCAGTTTTCTTCCCCTGGTACTCGGGTGCAACATTCCAGACGCTTTACTAACACTCTCCCGACTTGGAGAGTCAGCGCCTTTAACCTCCTGTTTGGCCCAGTTTGCAATTTCTGCGGAAGATGAACAGGAATAGCGAGAACCAATGAGAGACTAGCTGGAGGTGTCTGGACGGGCAAATTTAACTCTCATTTCCCACCAGGAAGAGGAAATAACCAAAGGCTCAGCGTGCCGTGCCGGAACTAGATTAGGGCCTGAAGCCATCCTGCGGTGTTGCGGCCAGCTCACAAGAAAGCAAGTTGAAGAAAGAGCTCAGGGGCACTTTAATTCACAAACCTGCAGAGTTATAAATGACAGCTATCGTCCAAAAATAGACTGAAGTAAGGCTGCCAAGAGGACTTGAAAGTGGGGCAGAATTGCAGGAAACCGATTTCAGGAGGTAGACTGGAATTGCATTGAAAGCATAGGAAAAGAGGCAGAACGTCCACAATGATGCACTTGGCCAAAAAGGGCGTATGCGTTTTTTCCTGAATATATTCAGGAAAAAACGCATACGCCCTTTTTGGCCAACCAAGCAAACTTGCAAAGGAAATCTGCACTACAATGAAGTCTCACTTCCCCCCGGTCAAAAGGGCCATCTGAAAAAAGTGTAAAATCCAGAAAGGCAGGACAGGCCATGGAGAACTGGGAGCCTTGTTATGCTGATGGGCGGGATGTAAATTGCCAACAGACACTCTGGAGAAGTGTATGGTGTTTCCTGAAACATCTAAAAAACAAAGCAACAGAGCCTAGGGCACTGCCACTTATGGTCCTAAAGCTTAGGGAAATTAAAATCAAAAAGACACAGCCACCCCAATGTTTGGGACGCCTCTGTTTACAAGAACCTCGTTTACAGTACAAGTTCAACATCGCAGAAAGTGAAAAATGGATAAAGAAGTTGTGGTATTTACTAACAAAGCAATATCACTCAGCAATGAAATCTGTGTCATCAGGCCCTTAGCAGCACAATGAGTGGATTCAGGTATGATGATTCTAACTGAAATAAGTCACACAGAAAAAGAAACATCATAAGATATCAGTAATACAAGGAATGTAAACTTGGCTACACAGAAACTGAATTACAGAACAGAACAGGGTCTCAAATTTAGAAAACCAACTTATGCTTGCTTAAGGGTAAAGGTGAGTTGGGGTGCTGCATAAAACCAGAGATTGAAATGAGCACAGATAAAGTTCCTTAAGCCAAATATGGAATAGACAAGAGCTACTCCTTGCTCAACGAAATGGACTCAACACCGCATATTAAACGCCTAAGAATGTACCTGACTAGTAAGTATCTTAAAACCTATGGATTGCTATATCTCCGAAAGAGAATCAAGCATGTGTACAGGGGCATAAACGCAGCAGTGATAGGATTGGAGAGGTTCGTGAGCAAATGAAGACCCTCTGAAGTCATATTGCATGGTACCCATTCCACGGGTTTCAACTACCCAGGTTTAAGGTATTCTTCCTTCAGCTAAAACATGCATGTGGAACCTAGAGTATGATCAACCATGTTATCGGGAGACGTGTTCAAATATGTCTCAGTTTACGTACCCTGGTACTCGGGTGCAACATTCCAGACGCTTTACTAACACTCTCCCCACTTGGAGAGTCAGTCCCTTTAACCTCCTGTTTGGCCCAGTTTGCAATTTCTGTGGAAGATGGACAGGAATAGCGAGAATCAATGAGAGACTAGCTGGAGGTTTCTGGATGGGCAAATTTAACTCTCATTTCCCACCAGGAAGAGGAATTAACCAAAGGCTCAGCGTGCAGTGCCAGAACCAGATTAGGGCCTGAAGACATCCTGCGGTGTTGCGGCCAGGTCACAAGAAAGCGAGTTGAAGAAAGGAGCTCAGGGGCACTGTAATTCACAAACCTGCAGAGTTATAAATGACAGCTATCGTCCAAAAATAGACTGAAGTAAGGCTGCCAAGAGGACTTGAAAGCGGGGCAGAATTGCAGGAAACCGATTTCAGGAGGTACACTGGAATTGCATTGAAAGCATAGGAAAAGAGGCAGAACGTCCACAATGATGCACTTGGCCAAAAAGGGCGTATGCGTTTTTTCCTGAATATATTCAGGAAAAAACGCATACGCCCTTTTTGGCCAACCAAGCAAACTTGCAAAGGAAATCTGCACTACAATGAAGTCTCACTTCCCCCCGGTCAAAAGGGCCATCTGAAAAAAGTGTAAAATCCAGAAAGGCAGGACAGGCCATGGAGAACTGGGAGCCTTGTTATGCTGATGGGCGGGATGTAAATTGCCAACAGACACTCAGGAGAAGTGTAAGGTGTTTCCTGAAACATCGAAAAAACAAAGCAACAGAGCCTAGGGCACTTCCACTTATGGTCCTATAGCTTAGCGAAATTAAAATCAAAAAGACACAGCCACCCCAAAGTTTGGGACGCCTCCGTTTACAAGAACCTCGTTTACCGTACAAGTGCAATATCAAAGAAAGTGAAAAATGGATAAAGAACTTGTGGTACTTACGTACAATGCAGTATCACTCAGCAATGAAATCTATGTCATCAGGCCCTTAGCAGCACAATGAGTGGATTCAGGTATGATGATTCTAACTGAAATAAGTCACACAGAAAAAGAAACATCATAAGATATCAGTAATACACGGAATGTAAACTTGGCTACACAGGAACTGAATTACAGAACAGAACAGGGTCTCAAATTTAGAAAACCAACTTATGCTTGCTTAAGGGTAAAGGTGAGTTGGGGTGCTGCATAAAACCAGAGATTGAAATGAGCACAGATAAAGTTCCTTAAGCCAAATATGGAATAGACAAGAGCTACTCCTTGCTCAACGAAATGGACTCAACACCGCATATTAAACGCCTAAGAATGTACCTGACTAGTAAGTATCTTAAAACCTATGGATTGCTATGTCTCCGAAAGAGAATCAAGCATGTGTACAGGGGCATAAACGCAGCAGTGATAGGATTGGAGAGGTTCGGTGAGCAAATGAAGACCCTTTGAAGTCATATTGCATGGTACCCATTCCACGGGTTTCAACTACCCAGGTTTAAGGTATTCTTCCTTCAGCTAAAACATGCATGTGGAACCCAGAGTATGATCATCCGTGTGAACGGGAGACGTGTTCAAATATGTCTCAGTTTTCTTCCCCTGGTACTCGGGTGCAACATTCCAGACGCTTTACTAACACTCTCCCGACTTGGAGAGTCAGCGCCTTTAACCTCCTGTTTGACCCAGTTTGCAATTTCTGCGGAAGATGAACAGGAATAGCGAGAACCAATGAGAGACTAGCTGGAGGTGTCTGGACGGGCAAATTTAACTCTCATTTCCCACCAGGAAGAGGAATTAACCAAAGGCTCAGCATGCCGGGTCGGAACCAGATTAGGGCCTGAAGCCATCCTGCGGTGTTGCGGCCAGGTCACAAGAAAGCGAGTTGAAGAAAGGAGCTCAGGGGCACTGTAATTCACAAACCTGCAGAGTTATAAATGACAGCTATCGTCCAAAAATAGACTGAAGTAAGGCTGCCAAGAGGACTTGAACGCAGGGCAGAATTGCAGGAAACCAATTTCAGGAGGTAGACTGGAATTGCATTGAAAGCATAGGAAAAGAGGCAGAACGTCCACAATGATGCACTTGGCCAAAAAGGGCGTATGCGTTCTTTCCTGAATATATTCAGGAAAAAACGCATACGCACTTTTTGGCCAACCAAGCAAGCTTGCAAAGGAAATCTGCACTACAATGAAGTCTCACTTCCCCCTGGTCAAAAGGGCCATCTGAAAAAAGTGTAAAATCCAGAAAGGCAGGACAGGCCATGGAGAACTGGGAGCCTTGTTATGCTGATGGGCGGGATGTAAATTGCCAACAGACACTCGGGAGAAGTGTATGGTGTTTCCTGAAACATCTAAAAAACAAAGCAACAGAGCCTAGGGCACTGCCACTTATGGTCCTATAGTTTAGGGAAATTAAAATCAAAAAGACACAGCCACCCCAAAGTTTGGGACGCCTCTGTTTACAAGAACATCGTTTACAGTACAAGTGCAATATCAAAGAAAGTGAAAAATGGATAAAGAAGTTGTGGTATTCACTTACAAAGCAATATCACTCAGCAATGAAATCTATGTCATCAGGCCCTTAGCAGCACAATGAGTGGATTCAGGTATGATGATTCTAACTGAAATAAGTCACACAGAAAAAGAAACATCATAAGATATCAGTAATACACGGAATGTAAACTTGGCTACACAGGAACTGAATTACAGAACAGAACAGGGTCTCAAATTTAGAAAACCAACTTATGCTTGCTTAAGGGTAAAGGTGAGTTGGGGTGCTGCATAAAACCAGAGATTGAAATGAGCACAGATAAAGTTCCTTAAGCCAAATATGGAATAGACAAGAGCTACTCCTTGCTCAACGAAATGGACTCAACACCGCATATTAAACGCCTAAGAATGTACCTGACTAGTAAGTATCTTAAAACCTATGGATTGCTATGTCTCCGAAAGAGAATCAAGCATGTGTACAGGGGCATAAACGCAGCAGTGATAGGATTGGAGAGGTTCGGTGAGCAAATGAAGACCCTTTGAAGTCATATTGCATGGTACCCATTCCACGGGTTTCAACTACCCAGGTTTAAGGTATTCTTCCTTCAGCTAAAACATGCATGTGGAACCCAGAGTATGATCATCCGTGTGAACGGGAGACGTGTTCACATATGTCTCAGTTTTCTTCCCCTGGTACTCGGGTGCAACATTCCAGACGCTTTACTAACACTCTCCCGACTTGGAGAGTCAGCGCCTTTAACCTCCTGTTTGACCCAGTTTGCAATTTCTGCGGAAGATGAACAGGAATAGCGAGAACCAATGAGAGACTAGCTGGAGGTGTCTGGACGGGCAAATTTAACTCTCATTTCCCACCAGGAAGAGGAATTAACCAAAGGCTCAGCATGCCGGGTCGGAACCAGATTAGGGCCTGAAGCCATCCTGCGGTGTTGCGGCCAGGTCACAAGAAAGCGAGTTGAAGAAAGGAGCTCAGGGGCAATGTAATTCACAAACCTGCAGAGTTATAAATGACAGCTATCGTCCAAAAATAGACTGAAGTAAGGCTGCCAAGAGGACTTGAACGCAGGGCAGAATTGCAGGAAACCAATTTCAGGAGGTAGACTGGAATTGCATTGAAAGCATAGGAAAAGAGGCAGAACGTCCACAATGATGCACTTGGCCAAAAAGGGCGTATGCGTTCTTTCCTGAATATATTCAGGAAAAAACGCATACGCACTTTTTGGCCAACCAAGCAAGCTTGCAAAGGAAATCTGCACTACAATGAAGTCTCACTTCCCCCTGGTCAAAAGGGCCATCTGAAAAAAGTGTAAAATCCAGAAAGGCAGGACAGGCCATGGAGAACTGGGAGCCTTGTTATGCTGATGGGCGGGATGTAAATTGCCAACAGACACTCGGGAGAAGTGTATGGTGTTTCCTGAAACATCTAAAAAACAAAGCAACAGAGCCTAGGGCACTGCCACTTATGGTCCTATAGTTTAGGGAAATTAAAATCAAAAAGACACAGCCACCCCAAAGTTTGGGACGCCTCTGTTTACAAGAACATCGTTTACAGTACAAGTGCAATATCAAAGAAAGTGAAAAATGGATAAAGAAGTTGTGGTATTCACTTACAAAGCAATATCACTCAGCAATGAAATCTATGTCATCAGGCCCTTAGCAGCACAATGAGTGGATTCAGGTATGATGATTCTAACTGAAATAAGTCACACAGAAAAAGAAACATCATAAGATATCAGTAATACACGGAATGTAAACTTGGCTACACAGGAACTGAATTACAGAACAGAACAGGGTCTCAAATTTAGAAAACCAACTTATGCTTGCTTAAGGGTAAAGGTGAGTTGGGGTGCTGCATAAAACCAGAGATTGAAATGAGCACAGATAACGTTCCTTAAGCCAAATATGGAATAGACAAGAGCTACTCCTTGCTCAACGAAATGGACTCAACACCCCATATTAAACGCCTAAGAATGTACCTGACTAGTAAGTATCTTAAAACCTATGGATTGCTATGTCTCCTAAAGAGAATCAAGCATGTGTACAGGGGCATAAACGCAGCAGTGATAGGATTGGAGAGGTTCAGTGAGCAAATGAAGACCCTTTGAAGTCATATTGCATGGTACCCATTCCACGGGTTTCAAATACACAGGTTTAAGGTATTCTTCCTTCAGCTAAAACATGCATGTGGAACCCAAGTATGATCAACCATGTGAACGGGAGACGTGTTCAAATATGTCTCAGTTTTCCTCCCCTGGTACTCGGGTGCAACATTCCAGACACTTAACTAACACTCTCCCCACTTGGAGAGTCAGTCCCTTTAACCTCCTGTTTGGCACAGTTTGCAATTTCTGTGGAAGATGAACAGGAATAGCGAGAACCAATGAGAGACTAGCTGGAGGTGTCTGGACGGGCAAATTTAACTCTCATTTCCCACCAGGAAGAGGAATTAACCAAAGGCTCAGCGTGCCGTACCGGAACCAGATTAGGGCCTGAAGCCATCCTGCGGTGTTGCGGCCAGCTCAAAAGAAAGCGAGTTGAAGAAAGGAGCTCAGGGGCACTGTAATTCACAAACCTGCAGAGTTATAAATGACAGCTATCGTCCAAAAATAGACTGAAGTAAGGCTGCCAAGAGGACTTGAAAGCGGGGCAGAATTGCAGGAAACCGATTTCAGGAGGTAGACTGGAATTGCATTGAAAGCATAGGAAAAGAGGCAGAACGTCCACAATGATGCACTTGGCCAAAAAGGGCGTATGCGTTTTTTCCTGAATATATTCAGGAAAAAACGCATACGCCCTTTTTGGCCAACCAAGCAAGCTTGCAAAGGAAATCTGCACTACAATGAAGTCTCACTTCCCCCCGGTCAAAAGGGCCATCTGTAAAAAGTGTAAAATCCAGAAAGGC
Organism: Delphinus delphis; assembly: GCF_949987515.2. Taxonomy (NCBI): domain Eukaryota; kingdom Metazoa; phylum Chordata; class Mammalia; order Artiodactyla; family Delphinidae; genus Delphinus; species Delphinus delphis. The sequence goes on from NW_027192756.1 coordinate 490,480, forward strand.
AGGACAGGCCATGGAGAACTGGGAGCCTTGTTATGCTGATGGGCGGGATGTAAATTACCAACAGACACTCAGGAGAAGTGTATGGTGTTTCCTGAAACATCTAAAAAACAAAGCAACAGAGCCTAGGGCACTGCCACTTATGGTCCTATAGCTTAGGGAAATTAAAATCAAAAAGACACAGCCACCCCAAAGTTTGGGACGCCTCTGTTTACAAGAACCTCGTTTACAGTACAAGTTCAACATCGCAGAAAGTGAAAAATGGATAAAGAAGTTGTGGTATTTACTTACAAAGCAATATCACTCAGCAATGAAATCTATGTCATCAGGCCCTTAGCAGCACAATGAGTGGATTCAGGTATGATGATTCTAACTGAAATAAGTCACACAGAAAAAGAAACATCATAAGATATCACTAATACACGGAATGTAAACTTGGTTACACAGGAACTGAATTCCAAAACAGAACAGGTTCTCAAATTTAGAAAACCAACTTATGCTTGCTTAAGGGGAAAGGTGAGTTGGATTGCTGCATAAAACCAGAGATTGAAATGAGCACAGATAAAGTTCCTTAAGCCAAATATGGAATAGACAAGAGCTACTCCTTGCTCAACGAAATGGACTCAACACCCCATATTAAACGCCTAAGAATGTACCTGACTAGTAAGTATCTTAAAACCTATGGATTGCTATGTCTCCGAAAGAGAATCAAGCATGTGTACAGGGGCATAAACGCAGCAGTGATAGGATTGGAGAGGTTCGGTGAGCAAATGAAGACCCTTTGAAGTCATATTGCATGGTACCCATTCCACGGGTTTCAAATACCCAGGTTTAAGGTATTCTTCCTTCAGCTAAAACATGCATGTGGAACCTAGAGTATGATCAACCATGTGATCGGGAGACGTTTTCAAATATGTCTCAGTTTTCGTACCCTGGTACTTGGGTGCAACATTCCAGACGCTTTACTAACACTCTCCCGACTTGGAGAGTCAGTCCCTTTAACCTCCTGTTTGGCCCAGTTTGCAATTTCTGCGGAAGATGAACAGGAATAGCGAGAACCAATGAGAGACTAGCTGGAGGTGTCTGGACGGGCAAATTTAACACTCATTTCCCACCAGGAAGAGGAAATAACCAAAGGCTCAGCGTGCCGTACCAGAATCAGATTAGGGCCTGAAGCCATCCTGCGGTGTTGCGGCCAGCTCAAAAGAAAGCGAGTTGAAGAAAGGAGCTCAGGGGCACTGTAATTCACAAACCTGCAGAGTTATAAATGACAGCTATCGTCCAAAAATATACTGAAGTAAGGCTGCCAAGAGGACTTGAAAGCAGGGCAGAATTGCAGGAAACCGATTTCAGGAGGTAGACTGGAATTGCATTGAAAGCATAGGAAAAGAGGCAGAACGTCCACAATGATGCACTTGGCCAAAAAGGGCGTATGCGTTTTTTCCTGAATATATTCAGGAAAAAACGCATACGCCCTTTTTGGCCAACCAAGCAAGCTTGCAAAGGAAATCTGCACTACAATGAAGTCTCACTTCCCCCCGGTCAAAATGGCCATCTGAAAAAAGTGTAAAATCCAGAAAGGCAGGACAGGCCATGGAGAACTGGGAGCCTTGTTATGCTGATGGGCGGGATGTAAATTACCAACAGACACTCAGGAGAAGTGTATGGTGTTTCCTGAAACATCTAAAAAACAAAGCAACAGAGCCTAGGGCACTGCCACTTATGGTCCTATAGCTTAGGGAAATTAAAATCAAAAAGACACAGCCACCCCAAAGTTTGGGACGCCTCTGTTTACAAGAACCTCGTTTACAGTACAAGTTCAACATCGCAGAAAGTGAAAAATGGATAAAGAAGTTGTGGTATTTACTTACAAAGCAATATCACTCAGCAATGAAATCTATGTCATCAGGCCCTTAGCAGCACAATGAGTGGATTCAGGTATGATGATTCTAACTGAAATAAGTCACACAGAAAAAGAAACATCATAAGATATCAGTAATACATGGAATGTAAACTTGGCTACACAGGAACTGAATTACAGAACAGAACAGGGTCTCAAATTTAGAAAACCAACTTATGCTTGCTTAAGGGGAAAGGTGAGTTGGGGTGCTGTATAAAACCAGAGATCGAAATGAGCACAGATAAAGTTCCTTAAGCCAAATATGGAATAGACAAGAGCTACTCCTTGCTCAACGAAATGGACTCAACACCGCATATTAAACGCCTAAGAATGTACCTGACTAGTAAGTATCTTAAAACCTATGGATTGCTATGTCTCCGAAAGAGAATCAAGCATGTGTACAGGGGCATAAACGCAGCAGTGATAGGATTGGAGAGGTTCGGTGAGCAAATGAAGACCCTTTGAAGTCATATTGCATGGTACCCATTCCACGGGTTTCAACTACCCAGGTTTAAGGTATTCTTCCTTCAGCTAAAACATGCATGTGGAACCTAGAGTATGATCAACCATGTGATCGGGAGACGTGTTCAAATATGTCTCAGTTTTCGTACCCTGGTACTTGGGTGCAACATTCCAGACGCTTTACTAACACTCTCCCGACTTGGAGAGTCAGTCCCTTTAACCTCCTGTTTGGCCCAGTTTGCAATTTCTGCGGAAGATGAACAGGAATAGCGAGAACCAATGAGAGACTAGCTGGAAGTGTCTGGACGGGCAAATTTAACACTCATTTCCCACCAGGAAGAGGAAATAACCAAAGGCTCAGCGTGCCGTACCAGAATCAGATTAGGGCCTGAAGCCATCCTGCGGTGTTGCGGCCAGCTCAAAAGAAAGCGAGTTGAAGAAAGGAGCTCAGGGGCACTGTAATTCACAAACCTGCAGAGTTATAAATGACAGCTATCGTCCAAAAATATACTGAAGTAAGGCTGCCAAGAGGACTTGAAAGCGGGGCAGAATTGCAGGAAACCGATTTCAGGAGGTACACTGGAATTGCATTGAAAGCATAGGAAAAGAGGCAGAACGTCCACAATGATGCACTTGGCCAAAAAGGGCGTATGCGTTTTTTCCTGAATATATTCAGGAAAAAACGCATACGCCCTTTTTGGCCAACCAAGCAAACTTGCAAAGGAAATCTGCACTACAATGAAGTCTCACTTCCCCCCGGTCAAAAGGGCCATCTGAAAAAAGTGTAAAATCCAGAAAGGCAGGACAGGCCATGGAGAACTGGGAGCCTTGTTATGCTGATGGGCGGGATGTAAATTGCCAACAGACACTCAGGAGAAGTGTAAGGTGTTTCCTGAAACATCAAAAAAACAAAGCAACAGAGCCTAGGGCACTTCCACTTATGGTCCTATAGCTTAGCGAAATTAAAATCAAAAAGACACAGCCACCCCAAAGTTTGGGACGCCTCCGTTTACAAGAACCTCGTTTACCGTACAAGTGCAATATCAAAGAAAGTGAAAAATGGATAAAGAACTTGTGGTACTTACGTACAATGCAGTATCACTCAGCAATGAAATCTATGTCATCAGGCCCTTAGCAGCACAATGAGTGGATTCAGGTATGATGATTCTAACTGAAATAAGTCACACAGAAAAAGAAACATCATAAGATATCAGTAATACACGGAATGTAAACTTGGCTACACAGGAACTGAATTACAGAACAGAACAGGGTCTCAAATTTAGAAAACCAACTTATGCTTGCTTAAGGGTAAAGGTGAGTTGGGGTGCTGCATAAAACCAGAGATTGAAATGAGCACAGATAAAGTTCCTTAAGCCAAATATGGAATAGACAAGAGCTACTCCTTGCTCAACGAAATGGACTCAACACCGCATATTAAACGCCTAAGAATGTACCTGACTAGTAAGTATCTTAAAACCTATGGATTGCTATGTCTCCGAAAGAGAATCAAGCATGTGTACAGGGGCATAAACGCAGCAGTGATAGGATTGGAGAGGTTCGGTGAGCAAATGAAGACCCTTTGAAGTCATATTGCATGGTACCCATTCCACGGGTTTCAACTACCCAGGTTTAAGGTATTCTTCCTTCAGCTAAAACATGCATGTGGAACCCAGAGTATGATCATCCGTGTGAACGGGAGACGTGTTCAAATATGTCTCAGTTTTCTTCCCCTGGTACTCGGGTGCAACATTCCAGACGCTTTACTAACACTCTCCCGACTTGGAGAGTCAGCGCCTTTAACCTCCTGTTTGACCCAGTTTGCAATTTCTGCGGAAGATGAACAGGAATAGCGAGAACCAATGAGAGACTAGCTGGAGGTGTCTGGACGGGCAAATTTAACTCTCATTTCCCACCAGGAAGAGGAATTAACCAAAGGCTCAGCATGCCGGGTCGGAACCAGATTAGGGCCTGAAGCCATCCTGCGGTGTTGCGGCCAGGTCACAAGAAAGCGAGTTGAAGAAAGGAGCTCAGGGGCACTGTAATTCACAAACCTGCAGAGTTATAAATGACAGCTATCGTCCAAAAATAGACTGAAGTAAGGCTGCCAAGAGGACTTGAACGCAGGGCAGAATTGCAGGAAACCAATTTCAGGAGGTAGACTGGAATTGCATTGAAAGCATAGGAAAAGAGGCAGAACGTCCACAATGATGCACTTGGCCAAAAAGGGCGTATGCGTTCTTTCCTGAATATATTCAGGAAAAAACGCATACGCACTTTTTGGCCAACCAAGCAAGCTTGCAAAGGAAATCTGCACTACAATGAAGTCTCACTTCCCCCTGGTCAAAAGGGCCATCTGAAAAAAGTGTAAAATCCAGAAAGGCAGGACAGGCCATGGAGAACTGGGAGCCTTGTTATGCTGATGGGCGGGATGTAAATTGCCAACAGACACTCGGGAGAAGTGTATGGTGTTTCCTGAAACATCTAAAAAACAAAGCAACAGAGCCTAGGGCACTGCCACTTATGGTCCTATAGTTTAGGGAAATTAAAATCAAAAAGACACAGCCACCCCAAAGTTTGGGACGCCTCTGTTTACAAGAACATCGTTTACAGTACAAGTGCAATATCAAAGAAAGTGAAAAATGGATAAAGAAGTTGTGGTATTCACTTACAAAGCAATATCACTCAGCAATGAAATCTATGTCATCAGGCCCTTAGCAGCACAATGAGTGGATTCAGGTATGATGATTCTAACTGAAATAAGTCACACAGAAAAAGAAACATCATAAGATATCAGTAATACACGGAATGTAAACTTGGCTACACAGGAACTGAATTACAGAACAGAACAGGGTCTCAAATTTAGAAAACCAACTTATGCTTGCTTAAGGGTAAAGGTGAGTTGGGGTGCTGCATAAAACCAGAGATTGAAATGAGCACAGATAAAGTTCCTTAAGCCAAATATGGAATAGACAAGAGCTACTCCTTGCTCAACGAAATGGACTCAACACCGCATATTAAACGCCTAAGAATGTACCTGACTAGTAAGTATCTTAAAACCTATGGATTGCTATGTCTCCGAAAGAGAATCAAGCATGTGTACAGGGGCATAAACGCAGCAGTGATAGGATTGGAGAGGTTCGGTGAGCAAATGAAGACCCTTTGAAGTCATATTGCATGGTACCCATTCCACGGGTTTCAACTACCCAGGTTTAAGGTATTCTTCCTTCAGCTAAAACATGCATGTGGAACCCAGAGTATGATCATCCGTGTGAACGGGAGACGTGTTCACATATGTCTCAGTTTTCTTCCCCTGGTACTCGGGTGCAACATTCCAGACGCTTTACTAACACTCTCCCGACTTGGAGAGTCAGCGCCTTTAACCTCCTGTTTGACCCAGTTTGCAATTTCTGCGGAAGATGAACAGGAATAGCGAGAACCAATGAGAGACTAGCTGGAGGTGTCTGGACGGGCAAATTTAACTCTCATTTCCCACCAGGAAGAGGAATTAACCAAAGGCTCAGCATGCCGGGTCGGAACCAGATTAGGGCCTGAAGCCATCCTGCGGTGTTGCGGCCAGGTCACAAGAAAGCGAGTTGAAGAAAGGAGCTCAGGGGCAATGTAATTCACAAACCTGCAGAGTTATAAATGACAGCTATCGTCCAAAAATAGACTGAAGTAAGGCTGCCAAGAGGACTTGAACGCAGGGCAGAATTGCAGGAAACCAATTTCAGGAGGTAGACTGGAATTGCATTGAAAGCATAGGAAAAGAGGCAGAACGTCCACAATGATGCACTTGGCCAAAAAGGGCGTATGCGTTCTTTCCTGAATATATTCAGGAAAAAACGCATACGCACTTTTTGGCCAACCAAGCAAGCTTGCAAAGGAAATCTGCACTACAATGAAGTCTCACTTCCCCCTGGTCAAAAGGGCCATCTGAAAAAAGTGTAAAATCCAGAAAGGCAGGACAGGCCATGGAGAACTGGGAGCCTTGTTATGCTGATGGGCGGGATGTAAATTGCCAACAGACACTCGGGAGAAGTGTATGGTGTTTCCTGAAACATCTAAAAAACAAAGCAACAGAGCCTAGGGCACTGCCACTTATGGTCCTATAGTTTAGGGAAATTAAAATCAAAAAGACACAGCCACCCCAAAGTTTGGGACGCCTCTGTTTACAAGAACATCGTTTACAGTACAAGTGCAATATCAAAGAAAGTGAAAAATGGATAAAGAAGTTGTGGTATTCACTTACAAAGCAATATCACTCAGCAATGAAATCTATGTCATCAGGCCCTTAGCAGCACAATGAGTGGATTCAGGTATGATGATTCTAACTGAAATAAGTCACACAGAAAAAGAAACATCATAAGATATCAGTAATACACGGAATGTAAACTTGGCTACACAGGAACTGAATTACAGAACAGAACAGGGTCTCAAATTTAGAAAACCAACTTATGCTTGCTTAAGGGTAAAGGTGAGTTGGGGTGCTGCATAAAACCAGAGATTGAAATGAGCACAGATAACGTTCCTTAAGCCAAATATGGAATAGACAAGAGCTACTCCTTGCTCAACGAAATGGACTCAACACCCCATATTAAACGCCTAAGAATGTAACTGACTAGTAAGTATCTTAAAACCTATGGATTGCTATGTCTCCTAAAGAGAATCAAGCATGTGTACAGGGGCATAAACGCAGCAGTGATAGGATTGGAGAGGTTCAGTGAGCAAATGAAGACCCTTTGAAGTCATATTGCATGGTACCCATTCCACGGGTTTCAAATACACAGGTTTAAGGTATTCTTCCTTCAGCTAAAACATGCATGTGGAACCCAAGTATGATCAACCATGTGAACGGGAGACGTGTTCAAATATGTCTCAGTTTTCCTCCCCTGGTACTCGGGTGCAACATTCCAGACACTTAACTAACACTCTCCCCACTTGGAGAGTCAGTCCCTTTAACCTCCTGTTTGGCACAGTTTGCAATTTCTGTGGAAGATGAACAGGAATAGCGAGAACCAATGAGAGACTAGCTGGAGGTGTCTGGACGGGCAAATTTAACTCTCATTTCCCACCAGGAAGAGGAATTAACCAAAGGCTCAGCGTGCCGTACCGGAACCAGATTAGGGCCTGAAGCCATCCTGCGGTGTTGCGGCCAGCTCAAAAGAAAGCGAGTTGAAGAAAGGAGCTCAGGGGCACTGTAATTCACAAACCTGCAGAGTTATAAATGACAGCTATCGTCCAAAAATAGACTGAAGTAAGGCTGCCAAGAGGACTTGAAAGCGGGGCAGAATTGCAGGAAACCGATTTCAGGAGGTAGACTGGAATTGCATTGAAAGCATAGGAAAAGAGGCAGAACGTCCACAATGATGCACTTGGCCAAAAAGGGCGTATGCGTTTTTTCCTGAATATATTCAGGAAAAAACGCATACGCCCTTTTTGGCCAACCAAGCAAGCTTGCAAAGGAAATCTGCACTACAATGAAGTCTCACTTCCCCCCGGTCAAAAGGGCCATCTGTAAAAAGTGTAAAATCCAGAAAGGCAGGACAGGCCATGGAGAACTGGGAGCCTTGTTATGCTGATGGGCGGGATGTAAATTACCAACAGACACTCAGGAGAAGTGTATGGTGTTTCCTGAAACATCTAAAAAACAAAGCAACAGAGCCTAGGGCACTGCCACTTATGGTCCTATAGCTTAGGGAAATTAAAATCAAAAAGACACAGCCACCCCAAAGTTTGGGACGCCTCTGTTTACAAGAACCTCGTTTACAGTACAAGTTCAACATCGCAGAAAGTGAAAAATGGATAAAGAAGTTGTGGTATTTACTTACAAAGCAATATCACTCAGCAATGAAATCTATGTCATCAGGCCCTTAGCAGCACAATGAGTGGATTCAGGTATGATGATTCTAACTGAAATAAGTCACACAGAAAAAGAAACATCATAAGATATCACTAATACACGGAATGTAAACTTGGTTACACAGGAACTGAATTCCAAAACAGAACAGGTTCTCAAATTTAGAAAACCAACTTATGCTTGCTTAAGGGGAAAGGTGAGTTGGATTGCTGCATAAAACCAGAGATTGAAATGAGCACAGATAAAGTTCCTTAAGCCAAATATGGAATAGACAAGAGCTACTCCTTGCTCAACGAAATGGACTCAACACCCCATATTAAACGCCTAAGAATGTACCTGACTAGTAAGTATCTTAAAACCTATGGATTGCTATGTCTCCGAAAGAGAATCAAGCATGTGTACAGGGGCATAAACGCAGCAGTGATAGGATTGGAGAGGTTCGGTGAGCAAATGAAGACCCTTTGAAGTCATATTGCATGGTACCCATTCCACGGGTTTCAAATACCCAGGTTTAAGGTATTCTTCCTTCAGCTAAAACATGCATGTGGAACCTAGAGTATGATCAACCATGTGATCGGGAGACGTTTTCAAATATGTCTCAGTTTTCGTACCCTGGTACTTGGGTGCAACATTCCAGACGCTTTACTAACACTCTCCCGACTTGGAGAGTCAGTCCCTTTAACCTCCTGTTTGGCCCAGTTTGCAATTTCTGCGGAAGATGAACAGGAATAGCGAGAACCAATGAGAGACTAGCTGGAGGTGTCTGGACGGGCAAATTTAACACTCATTTCCCACCAGGAAGAGGAAATAACCAAAGGCTCAGCGTGCCGTACCAGAATCAGATTAGGGCCTGAAGCCATCCTGCGGTGTTGCGGCCAGCTCAAAAGAAAGCGAGTTGAAGAAAGGAGCTCAGGGGCACTGTAATTCACAAACCTGCAGAGTTATAAATGACAGCTATCGTCCAAAAATATACTGAAGTAAGGCTGCCAAGAGGACTTGAAAGCAGGGCAGAATTGCAGGAAACCGATTTCAGGAGGTAGACTGGAATTGCATTGAAAGCATAGGAAAAGAGGCAGAACGTCCACAATGATGCACTTGGCCAAAAAGGGCGTATGCGTTTTTTCCTGAATATATTCAGGAAAAAACGCATACGCCCTTTTTGGCCAACCAAGCAAGCTTGCAAAGGAAATCTGCACTACAATGAAGTCTCACTTCCCCCCGGTCAAAATGGCCATCTGAAAAAAGTGTAAAATCCAGAAAGGCAGGACAGGCCATGGAGAACTGGGAGCCTTGTTATGCTGATGGGCGGGATGTAAATTACCAACAGACACTCAGGAGAAGTGTATGGTGTTTCCTGAAACATCTAAAAAACAAAGCAACAGAGCCTAGGGCACTGCCACTTATGGTCCTATAGCTTAGGGAAATTAAAATCAAAAAGACACAGCCACCCCAAAGTTTGGGACGCCTCTGTTTACAAGAACCTCGTTTACAGTACAAGTTCAACATCGCAGAAAGTGAAAAATGGATAAAGAAGTTGTGGTATTTACTTACAAAGCAATATCACTCAGCAATGAAATCTATGTCATCAGGCCCTTAGCAGCACAATGAGTGGATTCAGGTATGATGATTCTAACTGAAATAAGTCACACAGAAAAAGAAACATCATAAGATATCAGTAATACATGGAATGTAAACTTGGCTACACAGGAACTGAATTACAGAACAGAACAGGGTCTCAAATTTAGAAAACCAACTTATGCTTGCTTAAGGGGAAAGGTGAGTTGGGGTGCTGTATAAAACCAGAGATCGAAATGAGCACAGATAAAGTTCCTTAAGCCAAATATGGAATAGACAAGAGCTACTCCTTGCTCAACGAAATGGACTCAACACCGCATATTAAACGCCTAAGAATGTACCTGACTAGTAAGTATCTTAAAACCTATGGATTGCTATGTCTCCGAAAGAGAATCAAGCATGTGTACAGGGGCATAAACGCAGCAGTGATAGGATTGGAGAGGTTCGGTGAGCAAATGAAGACCCTTTGAAGTCATATTGCATGGTACCCATTCCACGGGTTTCAACTACCCAGGTTTAAGGTATTCTTCCTTCAGCTAAAACATGCATGTGGAACCTAGAGTATGATCAACCATGTGATCGGGAGACGTGTTCAAATATGTCTCAGTTTTCGTACCCTGGTACTTGGGTGCAACATTCCAGACGCTTTACTAACACTCTCCCGACTTGGAGAGTCAGTCCCTTTAACCTCCTGTTTGGCCCAGTTTGCAATTTCTGCGGAAGATGAACAGGAATAGCGAGAACCAATGAGAGACTAGCTGGAAGTGTCTGGACGGGCAAATTTAACACTCATTTCCCACCAGGAAGAGGAAATAACCAAAGGCTCAGCGTGCCGTACCAGAATCAGATTAGGGCCTGAAGCCATCCTGCGGTGTTGCGGCCAGCTCAAAAGAAAGCGAGTTGAAGAAAGGAGCTCAGGGGCACTGTAATTCACAAACCTGCAGAGTTATAAATGACAGCTATCGTCCAAAAATATACTGAAGTAAGGCTGCCAAGAGGACTTGAAAGCAGGGCAGAATTGCAGGAAACCGATTACAGGAGGTAGACTGGAATTGCATTGAAAGCATAGGAAAAGAGGCAGAACGTCCACAATGATGCACTTGGCCAAAAAGGGCGTATGCGTTTTTTCCTGAATATATTCAGGAAAAAACGCATACGCCCTTTTTGGCCAACCAAGCAAGCTTGCAAAGGAAATCTGCACTACAATGAAGTCTCACTTCCCCACGGTCAAAATGGCCATCTGAAAAAAGTGTAAAATCCAGAAAGGCAGGACAGGCCATGGAGAACTGGGAGCCTTGTTATGCTGATGGGCGGGATGTAAATTACCAACAGACACTCAGGAGAAGTGTATGGTGTTTCCTGAAACATATAAAAAACAAAGCAACAGAGCCTAGGGCACTGCCACTTATGGTCCTATAGCTTAGGGAAATTAAAATCAAAAAGACACAGCCACCCCAAAGTTTGGGACGCCTCTGTTTACAAGAACCTCGTTTACAGTACAAGTTCAACATCGCAGAAAGTGAAAAATGGATAAAGAAGTTGTGGTATTTACTTACAAAGCAATATCACTCAGCAATGAAATCTATGTCATCAGGCCCTTAGCAGCACAATGAGTGGATTCAGGTATGATGATTCTAACTGAAATAAGTCACACAGAAAAAGAAACATCATAAGATATCAGTAATACATGGAATGTAAACTTGGCTACACAGGAACTGAATTACAGAACAGAACAGGGTCTCAAATTTAGAAAACCAACTTATGCTTGCTTAAGGGGAAAGGTGAGTTGGGGTGCTGTATAAAACCAGAGATCGAAATGAGCACAGATAAAGTTCCTTAAGCCAAATATGGAATAGACAAGAGCTACTCCTTGCTCAACGAAATGGACTCAACACCGCATATTAAACGCCTAAGAATGTACCTGACTAGTAAGTATCTTAAAACCTATGGATTGCTATGTCTCCAAAAGAGAATCAAGCATGTGTACAGGGGCATAAACGCAGCAGTGATAGGATTGGAGAGGTTCGGTGAGCAAATGAAGACCCTTTGAAGTCATATTGCATGGTACCCATTCCACGGGTTTCAACTACCCAGGTTTAAGGTATTCTTCCTTCAGCTAAAACATGCATGTGGAACCTAGAGTATGATCAACCATGTGATCGGGAGACGTGTTCAAATATGTCCCAGTTTTCGTACCCTGGTACTCGGGTGCAACATTCCAGACGCTTTACTAACACTCTCCCGACTTGGAGAGTCAGTCCCTTTAACCTCCTGTTTGGCCCAGTTTGCAATTTCTGCGGAAGATGAACAGGAATAGCGAGAGCCAATGAGAGGCTAGCTGGAGATGTCTGGACGGGCAAATTTAACTCTCATTTCCCACCAGGAAGAGGAATTAACCAAAGGCTCAGCGTGCCGTGCCGGAACCAGATTAGGGCCTGAAGCCATCCTGCGGTGTTGCGGCCAGCTCACAAGAAAGCGAGTTGAAGAAAGGAGCTCAGGGGCACTGTAATTCACAAACCTGCAGAGTTATAAATGACAGCTATCGTCCAAAAATAGACTGAAGTAAGGCTGCTAAGAGGACTTGAAAGCAGGGCAGAATTGCAGGAAACCGATTTCAGGAGGTAGACTGGAATTGCATTGAAAGCATAGGAAAAGAGGCAGAACGTCCACAATGATGCACTTGGCCAAAAAGGGCGTATGCGTTTTTTCCTGAATATATTCAGGAAAAAACGCATACGCCCTTTTTGGCCAACCAAGCAAACTTGCAAAGGAAATCTGCACTACAATGAAGTCTCACTTCCCCCCGGTCAAAAGGGCCATGTGAAAAAAGTGTAAAATCCAGAAAGGCAGGACAGGCCATGGAGAACTGGGAGCCTTGTTATGCTGATGGGCGGGATGTAAATTGCCAACAGACACTCGGGAGAAGTGTATGGTGTTTCCTGAAACATCTAAAAAACAAAGCAACAGAGCCTAGGGCACTGCCACTTATGGTCCTATAGCTTAGGGAAATTAAAATCAAAAAGACACAGCCACCCCAAAGTTTGGGACGCCTCTGTTTACAAGAACCTCGTTTACAGTACAAGTTCAACATCGCAGAAAGTGAAAAATGGATAAAGAAGTTGTGGTATTTACTTACAAAGCAATATCACTCAGCAATGAAATCTATGTCATCAGGCCCTTAGCAGCACAATGAGTGGATTCAGGTATGATGATTCTAACTGAAATAAGTCACACAGAAAAAGAAACATCATAAGATATCAGTAATACACGGAATGTAAACTTGGCTACACAGGAACTGAATTACAGAACAGAACAGGGTCTCAAATTTAGAAAACCAACTTATGCTTGCTTAAGGGGAAAGGTGAGTTGGGGTGCTGCATAAAACCAGAGATTGAAATGAGCACAGATAAAGTTCCTTAAGCCAAATATGGAATAGACAAGAGCTACTCCTTGCTCAACGAAATGGACTCAAAACCCCATATTAAACGCCTAAGAATGTACCTGACTAGTAAGTATCTTAAAACCTATAGATTGCTATGTCTCCAAAAGAGAATCAAGCGTGTGTACAGGGGCATAAACGCAGCAGTGATAGGATTGGAGAGGTTCGGTGAGCAAATGAAGACCCTTTGAAGTCATATTGCATGGTACCCATTACACGGGTCTCAGCTCTCCAGGTTTAAGGTATTCTTCCTTCAGCTAAAACATGCATGTGGAACCCAGAGTATGATCAACCATGTGAACGGGAGACGTGTTCAAATATGTCTCAGTTTTCGTACCCTGGTACTCGGGTGCAACATTCCAGACGCTTTACTAACACTCTCCCGACTTGGAGAGTCAGTCCCTTTAACCTCCTGTTTGGCCCAGTTTGCAATTTCTGCGGAAGATGAACAGGAATAGCAAGAACCAATGAGAGGCTAGCTGGAGGTGTCTGGACGGGCAAATTTAACTCTCATTTCCCACCAGGAAGAGGAATTAACCAAAGGCTCAGCATGCCGGGCCGGAACCAGATTAGGGCCTGAAGCCATCCTGCGGTGTTGCGGCCAGGTCACAAGAAAGCGAGTTGAAGAAAGGAGCTCAGGGGCACTGTAATTCACAAACCTGCAGAGTTATAAATGACAGCTATCGTCCAAAAATAGACTGAAGTAAGGCTGCCAAGAGGACTTGAAAGCAGGGCAGAATTGCAGGAAACCGATTTCAGGAGGTAGACTGGAATACATTGAAAGCATAGGAAAAGAGGCAGAACGTCCACAATGATGCACTTGGCCAAAAAGGGCGTATGCGTTTTTTCCTGAATATATTCAGGAAAAAACGCATACGCCCTTTTTGGCCAACCAAGCAAGCTTGCAAAGGAAATCTGCACTACAATGAAGTCTCACTTCCCCCCGGTCAAAATGGCCATCTGAAAAAAGTGTAAAATCCAGAAAGGCAGGACAGGCCATGGAGAACTGGGAGCCTTGTTATGCTGATGGGCGGGATGTAAATTACCAACAGACACTCAGGAGAAGTGTATGGTGTTTCCTGAAACATCTAAAAAACAAAGCAACAGAGCCTAGGGCACTGCCACTTATGGTCCTATAGCTTAGGGAAATTAAAATCAAAAAGACACAGCCACCCCAAAGTTTGGGACGCCTCTGTTTACAAGAACCTCGTTTACAGTACAAGTTCAACATCGCAGAAAGTGAAAAATGGATAAAGAAGTTGTGGTATTTACTTACAAAGCAATATCACTCAGCAATGAAATCTATGTCATCAGGCCCTTAGCAGCACAATGAGTGGATTCAGGTATGATGATTCTAACTGAAATAAGTCACACAGAAAAAGAAACATCATAAGATATCAGTAATACATGGAATGTAAACTTGGCTACACAGGAACTGAATTACAGAACAGAACAGGGTCTCAAATTTAGAAAACCAACTTATGCTTGCTTAAGGGGAAAGGTGAGTTGGGGTGCTGTATAAAACCAGAGATCGAAATGAGCACAGATAAAGTTCCTTAAGCCAAATATGGAATAGACAAGAGCTACTCCTTGCTCAACGAAATGGACTCAACACCGCATATTAAACGCCTAAGAATGTACCTGACTAGTAAGTATCTTAAAACCTATGGATTGCTATGTCTCCAAAAGAGAATCAAGCATGTGTACAGGGGCATAAACGCAGCAGTGATAGGATTGGAGAGGTTCGGTGAGCAAATGAAGACCCTTTGAAGTCATATTGCATGGTACCCATTCCACGGGTTTCAACTACCCAGGTTTAAGGTATTCTTCCTTCAGCTAAAACATGCATGTGGAACCTAGAGTATGATCAACCATGTGATCGGGAGACGTGTTCAAATATGTCCCAGTTTTCGTACCCTGGTACTTGGGTGCAACATTCCAGACGCTTTACTAACACTCTCCCGACTTGGAGAGTCAGTCCCTTTAACCTCCTGTTTGGCCCAGTTTGCAATTTCTGCGGAAGATGAACAGGAATAGCGAGAACCAATGAGAGGCTAGCTGGAGATGTCTGGACGGGCAAATTTAACTCTCATTTCCCACCAGGAAGAGGAATTAACCAAAGGCTCAGCGTGCCGTGCCGGAACCAGATTAGGGCCTGAAGCCATCCTGCGGTGTTGCGGCCAGCTCAAAAGAAAGCGAGTTGAAGAAAGGAGCTCAGGGGCACTGTAATTCACAAACCTGCAGAGTTATAAATGACAGCTATCGTCCAAAAATAGACTGAAGTAAGGCTGCCAAGAGGACTTGAAAGCAGGGCAGAATTGCAGGAAACCGATTTCAGGAGGTAGACTGGAATTGCATTGAAAGCATAGGAAAAGAGGCAGAACGTCCACAATGATGCACTTGGCCAAAAAGGGCGTATGCGTTTTTTCCTGAATATATTCAGGAAAAAACGCATACGCCCTTTTTGGCCAACCAAGCAAGCTTGCAAAGGAAATCTGCACTACAATGAAGTCTCACTTCCCCCCGTTCAAAAGGGCCATCTGAAAAAAGTGTAAAATCCAGAAAGGCAGGACAGGCCATGGAGAACTGGGAGCCTTGTTATGCTGATGGGCAGGATGTAAATTGCCAACAGACACTCGGGAGAAGTGTATGGTGTTTCCCGAAACATCTAAAAAACAAAGCAACAGAGCCTAGGACACTGCCACTTATGGTCCTATAGCTTAGGGAAATTAAAATCAAAAAGACACAGCCACCCCAAAGTTTGGGACGCCTCTGTTTACAAGAACCTCGTTTACAGTACAAGTTCAACATCGCAGAAAGTGAAAAATGGATAAAGAAGTTGTGGTATTTACTTACAAAGCAATATCATTCAGCAATGAAATCTATGTCATCAGGTCCTTAGCAGCACAATGAGTGGATTCAGGTATGATGATTCTAACTGAAATAAGTCACACAGAAAAAGAAACATCATAAGATATCAGTAATACACGGAATGTAAACTTGGCTACACAGGAACTGAATTACAGAACAGAACAGGGTCTCAAATTTAGAAAACCAACTTATGCTTGCTTAAGGGGAAAGGTGAGTTGGGGTGCTGCATAAACCCAGAGATTGAAATGAGCACAGATAAAGTTCCTTAAGCCAAATATGGAATAGACAAGAGCTACTCCTTGCTCAACGAAATGGACTCAACACCGCATATTAAACGCCTAAGAATGTACCTGACTAGTAAGTATCTTAAAACCTATGGATAGCTATGTCTCCGAAAGAGAATCAAGCATGTGTACAGGGGCATAAACGCAGCAGTGATAGGATTGGAGAGGTTCGTGAGCAAATGAAGACCCTTTGAAGTCATATTGCATGGTACCCATTCCACGGGTTTCAACTACCCAGGTTTAAGGTATTCTTCCTTCAGCTAAAACATGCATGTGGAACCTAGAGTATGATCAACCATGTGATCGGGAGACGTGTTCAAATATGTCTCAGTTTTCCTCCCCTGGTACTCGGGTGCAACATTCCAGACGCTTTACTAACACTCTCTCCACTTGGAGAGTCAGTCCCTTTAACCTCCTGTTTGGCCCAGTTTGCAATTTCTGTGGAAGATGAACAGGAATAACGAGAACCAATGAGAGACTAGCTGGAGGTGTCTGGATGGGCAAATTTAACTCTCATTTCCCACCAGGAAGAGGAATTAACCAAAGGCTCAGCGTGCCGTGCCGGAACCAGATTAGGGCCTGAAGCCATCCTGCGGTGTTGCGGCCAGCTCAAAAGAAAGCGACTTGAAGAAAGGAGCTCAGGGGCACTGTAATTCACAAACCTGCAGAGTTATAAATGACAGCTATCGTCCAAAAATAGACTGAAGTAAGGCTGCCAAGAGGACTTGAAAGCGGGGCAGAATTGCAGGAAACCGATTTCAGGAGGTACACTGGAATTGCATTGAAAGCATAGGAAAAGAGGCAGAACGTCCACAATGATGCACTTGGCCAAAAAGGGCGTATGCGTTTTTTCCTGAATATATTCAGGAAAAAACGCATACGCCCTTTTTGGCCAACCAAGCAAGCTTGCAAAGGAAATCTGCACTACAATGAAGTCTCACTTCCCCCCGGTCAAAAGGGCCATCTGAAAAAAGTGTAAAATCCAGAAAGGCAACAGGCCATGGAGAACTGGGAGCCTTGTTATGCTGATGGGCGGGATGTAAATTGCCAACAGACACTCGGGAGAAGTGTATGGTGTTTCCTGAAACATCTAAAAAACAAAGCAACAGAGCCTAGGGCACTTCCACTTATGGTCCTATAGCTTAGGGAAATTAAAATCAAAAAGACACAGCCACCCCAAAGTTTGGGACGCCTCTGTTTACAAGAACATCGTTTACAGTACAAGTTCAACATCGCAGAAAGTGAAAAATGGATAAAGAAGTTGTGGTATTCACTTACAAAGCAATATCACTCAGCAATGAAATCTGTGTCATCAGGCCCTTAGCAGCACAATGAGTGGATTCAGGTATGATGATTCTAACTGAAATAAGTCACACAGAAAAAGAAACATCATAAGATATCAGTAATACACGGAATGTAAACTTGGCTACACAGGAACTGAATTACAGAACAGAACAGGGTCTCAAATTTAGAAAACCAACTTATGCTTGCTTAAGGGGAAAGGTGAGTTGGGGTGCTGCATAAAACCAGAGATTGAAATGAGCACAGATAAAGTTCCTTAAGCCAAATATGGAATAGACAAGAGCTACTCCTTGCTCAACGAAATGGACTCAAAACCCCATATTAAACGCCTAAGAATGTACCTGACTAGTAAGTATCTTAAAACCTATGGATTGCTATGTCTCCAAAAGAGAATCAAGCGTGTGTACAGGGGCATAAACGCAGCAGTGATAGGATTGGAGAGGTTCGGTGAGCAAATGAAGACCCTTGGAAGTATTATTGCATGGTACCCATTACACGGGTCTCAGCTCTCCAGGTTTAAGGTATTCTTCCTTCAGCTAAAACATGCATGTGGAACCCAGAGTATGATCAACCATGTGAACGGGAGACGTGTTCAAATATGTCTCAGTTTTCGTACCCTGGTAATCGGGTGCAACATTCCAGACGCTTTACTAACACTCTCTCCACTTGGAGAGTCAGTCCCTTTAACCTCCTGTTTGGCCCAGTTTGCAATTTCTGCGGAAGATGAACAGGAATAGCGAGAACCAATTAGAGGCTAGCTGGAGGTGTCTGGACGGGCAAATTTAACTCTCATTTCCCACCAGGAAGAGGAATTAACCAAAGGCTCAGCATGCCGGGCCGGAACCAGATTAGGGCCTGAAGCCATCCTGCAGTGTTGCGGCCAGGTCACAAGAAAGCGAGTTGAAGAAAGGAGCTCAGGGGCACTGTAATTCACAAACCTGCAGAGTTATAAATGACAGCTATCGTCCAAAAATAGACTGAAGTAAGGCTGCCAAGAGGACTTGAAAGCGGGGCAGAATTGCAGGAAACCGATTTCAGGAGGTAGACTGGAATTGCATTGAAAGCATAGGAAAAGAGGCAGAACGTCCACAATGATGCACTTGGCCAAAAAGGGCGTATGCGTTTTTTCCTGAATATATTCAGGAAAAAACGCATACGCCCTTTTTGGCCAACCAAGCAAGCTTGCAAAGGAAATCTGCACTACAATGAAGTCTCACTTCCCCCCGGTCAAAAGGGCCATCTGAAAAAAGTGTAAAATCCAGAAAGGCAACAGGCCATGGAGAACTGGGAGCCTTGTTATGCTGATGGGCGGGATGTAAATTGCCAACAGACACTCGGGAGAAGTGTATGGTGTTTCCTGAAACATCTAAAAAACAAAGCAACAGAGCCTAGGGCACTTCCACTTATGGTCCTATAGCTTAGGGAAATTAAAATCAAAAAGACACAGCCACTCCAAAGTTTGGGACGCCTCTGTTTACAAGAACATCGTTTACAGTACAAGTTCAACATCGCAGAAAGTGAAAAATGGATAAAGAAGTTGTGGTATTCACTTACAAAGCAATATCACTCAGCAATGAAATCTATGTCATCAGGCCCTTAGCAGCACAATGAGTGGATTCAGGTATGATGATTCTAACTGAAATAAGTCACACAGAAAAAGAAACATCATAAGATATCAGTAATACACGGAATGTAAACTTGGCTACACAGGAACTGAATTACAGAACAGAACAGGGTCTCAAATTTAGAAAACCAACTTATGCTTGCTTAAGGGTAAAGGTGAGTTGGGGTGCTGCATAAACCCAGAGATTGAAATGAGCACAGATAAAGTTCCTTAAGCCAAATATGGAATAGACAAGAGCTACTCCTTGCTCAACGAAATGGACTCAACACCGCATATTAAACGCCTATGAATGTACCTGACTAGTAAGTATCTTAAAACCTATGGATTGCTATGTCTCCTAAAGAGAATCAAGCATGTGTACAGGGGCATAAACGCAGCAGTGATAGGATTGGAGAGGTTCAGTGAGCAAATGAAGACCCTTTGAAGTCATATTGCATGGTACCCATTCCACGGGTTTCAAATACACAGGTTTAAGGTATTCTTCCTTCAGCTAAAACATTTATGTGGAACCCAAGTATGATCAACCATGTGAACGGGAGACGTGTTCACATATGTCTCAGTTTTCCTCCCCTGGTACTCGGGTGCAACATTCCAGACACTTAACTAACACTCTCCCCACTTGGAGAGTCAGTCCCTTTAACCTCCTGTTTGGCACAGTTTGCAATTTCTGTGGAAGATGAACAGGAATAGCGAGAACCAATGAGAGACTAGCTGGAGGTGTCTGGACGGGCAAATTTAACTCTCATTTCCCACCAGGAAGAGGAATTAACCAAAGGCTCAGCGTGCCGTACCGGAACCAGATTAGGGCCTGAAGCCATCCTGCGGTGTTGCGGCCAGCTCAAAAGAAAGCGACTTGAAGAAAGGAGCTCAGGGGCACTGTAATTCACAAACCTGCAGAGTTATAAATGACAGCTATCGTCCAAAAATAGACTGAAGTAAGGCTGCCAAGAGGACTTGAAAGCGGGGCAGAATTGCAGGAAACCGATTTTAGGAGGTAGACTGGAATTGCATTGAAAGCATAGGAAAAGAGGCAGAACGTCCACAATGATGCACTTGGCCAAAAAGGGCGTATGCGTTTTTTCCTGAATATATTCAGGAAAAAACGCATACGCCCTTTTTGGCCAACCAAGCAAGCTTGCAAAGGAAATCTGCACTACAATGAAGTCTCACTTCCCCCCGGTCAAAAGGGCCATCTGAAAAAAGTGTAAAATCCAGAAAGGCAGGACAGGCCATGGGGAACTGGGAGCCTTGTTATGCTGATGGGCGGGATGTAAATTACCAACAGACACTCAGGAGAAGTGTATGGTGTTTCCTGAAACATCTAAAAAACAAAGCAACAGAGCCTAGGGCACTGCCACTTATGGTCCTATAGCTTAGGGAAATTAAAATCAAAAAGACACAGCCACCCCAAAGTTTGGGACGCCTCTGTTTACAAGAACCTCGTTTACAGTACAAGTTCAACATCGCAGAAAGTGAAAAATGGATAAAGAAGTTGTGGTATTTACTTACAAAGCAATATCACTCAGCAATGAAATCTATGTCATCAGGCACTTAGCAGCACAATGAGTAGATTCAGGTATGATGATTCTAACTGAAATAAGTCACACAGAAAAAGAAACATCATAAGATATCAGTAATACACGGAATGTAAACTTGGCTACACAGGAACTGAATTACAGAACAGAACAGGGTCTCAAATTTAGAAAACCAACTTATGCTTGCTTAAGGGGAAAGGTGAGTTGGGGTGCTGCATAAAACCAGAGATTGAAATGAGCACAGATAAAGTTCCTTAAGCCAAATATGGAATAGACAAGAGCTACTCCTTGCTCAACGAAATGGACTCAAAACCCCATATTAAACGCCTAAGAATGTACCTGACTAGTAAGTATCTTAAAACCTATGGATTGCTATGTCTCCAAAAGAGAATCAAGCGTGTGTTCAGGGGCATAAACGCAGCAGTGATAGGATTGGAGAGGTTCGGTGAGCAAATGAAGACCCTTGGAAGTCATATTGCATGGTACCCATTACACGGGTCTCAGCTCTCCAGGTTTAAGGTATTCTTCATTCAGCTAAAACATGCATGTGGAACCCAGAGTATGATCAACCATGTGAACGGGAGACGTGTTCAAATATGTCTCAGTTTTCGTACCCTGGTACTCGGGTGCAACATTCCAGACGCTTTACTAACACTCTCCCCACTTGGAGAGTCAGTCCCTTTAACCTCCTGTTTGGCCCAGTTTGCAATTTCTGCGGAAGATGAACAGGAATAGCGAGAACCAATGAGAGACTAGCTGGAGGTGTCTGGACGGGCAAATTTAACTCTCATTTCCCACCAGGAAGAGGAATTAACCAAAGGCTCAGCATGCCGGGCCGGAACCAGATTAGGGCCTGAAGCCATCCTGCAGTGTTGCGGCCAGGTCACAAGAAAGCGAGTTGAAGAAAGGAGCTCAGGGGCACTGTAATTCACAAACCTGCAGAGTTATAAATGACAGCTATCGTCCAAAAATAGACTGAAGTAAGGCTGCCAAGAGGACTTGAAAGCGGGGCAGAATTGCAGGAAACCGATTTCAGGAGGTAGACTGGAATTGCATTGAAAGCATAGGAAAAGAGGCAGAACGTCCACAATGATGCACTTGGCCAAAAAGGGCGTATGCGTTTTTTCCTGAATATATTCAGGAAAAAACGCATACGCCCTTTTTGGCCAACCAAGCAAGCTTGCAAAGGAAATCTGCACTACAATGAAGTCTCACTTCCCCCCGGTCAAAAGGGCCATCTGAAAAAAGTGTAAAATCCAGAAAGGCAACAGGCCATGGAGAACTGGGAGCCTTGTTATGCTGATGGGCGGGATGTAAATTGCCAACAGACACTCGGGAGAAGTGTATGGTGTTTCCTGAAACATCTAAAAAACAAAGCAACAGAGCCTAGGGCACTTCCACTTATGGTCCTATAGCTTAGGGAAATTAAAATCAAAATGACACAGCCACCCCAAAGTTTGGGACGCCTCTGTTTACAAGAACCTCGTTTACCGTACAAGTTCAATATCACAGAAAGTGAAAAATGGATAAAGAACCTGTGGAACTTACGTACAATGCAGTATCACTCAGCAATGAAATCTATGTCATCAGGCCCGTAGCAGCATAATGAGTGGATTCAGGTATGATGATTCTAACTGAAATAAGTCACACAGAAAAAGAAACATCATAAGATATCACTAATACACGGAATGTAAACTTGGCTACACAGGAACTGAATTACAGAACAGAACAGGTTCTCAAATTTAGAAAACCAACTTATGCTTGCTTAAGGGTAAAGGTGACTTGGGGTGCTGCATAAAACCAGAGATTGAAATGAGCACAGATAAAGTTCCTTAAGCCAAATATGGAATAGACAAGAGCTACTCCTTGCTCAACGAAATGGACTCAAAACCCCATATTAAACGCCTAAGAATGTACCTGACTAGTAAGTATCTTAAAACCTATGGATTGCTATGCCTCCTAAAGAGAATCAAGCATCTGTACAGGGGCATAAACGCAGCAGTGATAGGATTGGAGAGGTTCGGTGAGCAAATGAAGACCCTTTGAAGTCATATTGCATGGTACCCATTACACGGGTCTCAACTCTCCAGGTTTAAGGTATTCTTCCTACAGCTAATACATGCATGTGGAATCCAGAGTATGATCAACCATGTGAACGGGAGACGTGTTCAAATATGTCTCAGTTTTCCTCCCCTGGTACTCGGGTGCAACATTCCAGACGCTTTACTAACACTCTCCCCACTTGGAGAGTCAGCACCTTTAACCTCCTGTTTGGCCCAGTTTGCAATTTCTGCGGAAGATGAACAGGAATAGCGAGAACCAATGAGAGGTTAGCTGGAGGTGTCTGGACGGGCAAATTTAACTCTCATTTCCCACCAGGAAGAGGAATTAACCAAAGGCTCAGCATGCCGGGCCGGAAACAGATTAGGGTCTGAAGCCATTCTGCGGTGTTGCGGCCAGCTCAAAAGAAAGCGAGTTGAAGAAAGGAGCTCAGGGGCACTGTAATTCACAAACCTGCAGAGTTATAAATGACAGCTATCTTCCAAAAATAGACTGAAGTAAGGCTGCCAAGAGGACTTGAAAGCGGGGCAGAATTGCAGGAAACCGATTTCAGGAGGTAGACTGGAATTGCATTGAAAGCATAGGAAAAGAGGCAGAACGTCCACAATGATGCACTTGGCCAAAAAGGGCGTATGCGTTTTTTCCTGAATATATTCAGGAAAAAACGCATACGCCCTTTTTGGCCAACCAAGCAAGCTTGCAAAGGAAATCTGCACTACAATGAAGTCTCACTTCCCCCCGGTCAAAAGGGCCATCTGAAAAAAGTGTAAAATCCAGAAAGGCAGGACAGGCCATGGAGAACTGGGAGCCTTGTTATGCTGATGGGCGGGATGTAAATTGCCAACAACCACTAGGGAGAAGTGTATGGTGTTTCCTGAAACATCTAAAATACAAAGCAACAGAGCCTAGGGCACTTCCACTTATGGTCCTATAGGTTAGGGAATTTAAAATCAAAAAGACACAGCCACCCCAAAGTTTGGAACGGCTCTGTTTACAAGAACCTCGTTTACAGTACAAGTTCAACATCGCAGAAATTGAAAAATGGATAAAGAAGTTGTGATATTTACTTACAAAGCAATATCACTCAGCAATGAAATCTGTGTCATCAGGCCCTTAGCAGCACAATGAGTGGATTCAGGTATGATGATTCTAACTGAAATAAGTCACACAGAAAAAGAAACATCATAAGATATCAGTAATACACGGAATGTAAACTTGGCTACACAGGAACTGAATTACAGAAGAGAACAGGGTCTCAAATTTAGAAAACCAACTTATGCTTGCTTAAGGGGAAAGGTGAGTTGGGGTGCTGCATAAAACCAGAGATTGAAATGAGCACAGATAAAGTTCCTTAAGCCAAATGTGGAATAGACAAGAGCTACTCCTTGCTCAACGAAATGGACTCAACACCGCATATTAAACGCCTAAGAATGTACCTGACTAGTAAGTATCTTAAAACCTATGGATTGCTATGTCTCCGAAAGAGAATCAAGCATGTGTACAGGGGCATAAACGCAGCAGTGATAGGATTGGAGAGGTTCGGTGAGCAAATGAAGACCCTTTGAAGTCATATTGCATGGTACCCATTCCACGGGTCTCAACTCTCCAGGTGTAAGGTATTCTTCCTTCAGCTAAAACATGCATGTGGAACCCCGAGTATGATCAACCGTGTGAACGGGAGACGTGTTCAAATATGTCTCAGTTTTCCTCCCCTGGTACTCGGGTGCAACATTCCAGACGTTTTACTAACACTCTCCCGACTTGGAGAGTCAGCGTCTTTAACCTCCTGTTTGGCCCAGTTTGCAATTTCTGCGGAAGATGAACAGGAATAGGGAGAACCAATGAGAGACTAGCTGGAGGTGTCTGGACGGGCAAATTTAACTCTCATTTCCCACCAGGAAGAGGAAGTAACCAAAGGCTCAGCGTGCCGTGCCAGAACCAGATTAGGGCCTGAAGCCATCCTGCGGTGTTGCGGCCAGCTCAAAAGAAAGCGAGTTGAAGAAAGGAGCTCAGGGTCTCTGTAATTCACAAACCTGCAGAGTTATAAATGACAGCTATCGTCCAAAAATAGACTGAAGTAAGGCTGCCAAGAGGACTTGAAAGCGGGGCAGAATTGCAGGATACCGATTTCAGGAGGTAGACTGGAATTGCATTGAAAGCATAGGAAAAGAGGCAGAACGTCCACAATGATGCACTTTGCCAAAAGGGCGTATGCGTTTTTTCCTGAATATATTCAGGAAAAAACGCATACGCCCTTTTTGGCCAACCAAGCAAGCTTGCAAAGGAAATCTGCACTACAATGAAGTCTCACTTCCCCCCGGTCAAAAGGGCCATCTGAAAAAAGTGTTAAACCAAGAAAGGCAGGACAGGCCATGGAGAACTGGGAGCCTTGTTATGCTGATGGGCGGGATGTAAATTGCCAACAGACACTCGGGAGATGTGTATGGTGTTTCCTGAAACATCTAAAAAACAAAGCAACAGAGCCTAGGGCACTGCCACTTATGGTCCTATAGCTTAGGGAAATTAATATCAAAAAGACACAGCAACCCCAAAATTTGGGATGGGTCTTTTTACAGAAATCTCTTCTACGGCACAAGTTAAATATCCCAGAGAGCAAATAATGGATAAAGAAGTTGCGGTACTTCTGTACAACAGAATACCACTCAGCAATGAAATCTATGTCACCAGGCCCGTACCAGCATAATGAGTGGATTGAGGCACGATGATTCTAAGTGAAATAAGTCACACAGAAAAAGAAACATCATAAGGTATCACTAATACACGGAATGTGATCTTGGCTACACATGAACTAAATTACAAAACAGAACAGGGTCTCAAGTTTAGAAAACCAACTTATGCCTGCTTAAGGGGGAAGGTGAGTTGGGGTGCTGCATAAAAGCAGAGTTTGAAATTAGCACAGATACCGTTCCATAAGCCAAATATGTAATAGACAAGAGCTACCCCTTGCTCAACGAAATGGATTCAACAATGAGGTATCACCTCACACCTGGTAGAATAGGCATCATTGAAAATCTACAAACAAAAAATGCTGGAAAGGGTGTGGAGAAAAGGAACCCTCTTCCACTATTGTTGGGAATATAAATTGATACAGTCATTATGGAGAACAATATGGAATTTCTTAAGAAACTAACAATAGAATTACCATATGATACAGCAATCCCAGTACTGGACATATACCCAGACAAAACCATAAATCAAAAAGAGTCATTCACCGCAATGTTCATTGCATCACTATTTACAATATCGAGGTAATGGAAGCAACCTAAATGCCCACAGACAGACGAATGCATAAAGCTGTGGTACATATATAAAATGGAATATTACTAAGCCATGAAAAGGAATGAAATTGGGTCATTTGTAGAGACGTCGATGGATCTAGAGACTGTCATACAGAGTGAAGTAAGTCAGAAAGAGAAAAACAAATCTTGTATATTCATGCATATATGTGGAACCTAGAAAAACTGTACAGATTAACCATTTTGCAAGGCATAAACAGAGCAACAGATGTAGACAACAAACGTATGGACAACAAGGGGGGAAAGCTGTTGGGGGGGTGGTGGTGGGAGGAGTTGAGAGACTGGGATTGGCATGTATACATTTATATGTATAAAATAGATAACCAATAAGAACCTGCTGTATAAAAATATAAAATAAAATTCAAAATTAAAAAGAAGTAAAATTTAAAAAATAAAACAGAAAAAACAATTATTCCCTGCACATACATGTATTTATATGAATAAATTATTTCCATGCTTATATCTGTAAATACAAAAAAGAGGAATAAAATCTACCTTGAACCAAAAACGAAAAAGAGAAAAAAAACACAGAACCCACCAGTTACACAGAGGAAAACCGTATCAGGGCACTTGCTCCAGTTGTAAACAATTCTGAAGTTGGTCAGTGGTGGGGAATCGTCTCCCATTCAGCCAGCAGCCCCCACGCAACAAGCGTCCTCATTGCAAAGCTGGGGCACCGTGCCGAGGCATCTGTGAGTAAACGTGAGCTGAGCCCCAGGCCAGTTGCTGCTGAACTATTCCCACCCGTCCCAGGTAAAACACCTGAATATATACAAGGACTTGAAAGCCTAGAGGAAGGGCCATAGAGCCACACGAGTGACAGCATGCCGGCCGACTTGGTGCCTGCAGGCCAGCCAGGATGGTCCTGGCCCTGGGTGCTCTTCTGGAAGATTTCCATTTCCCTGCCTGAGATACCCGTCCTGTCCCTGCCCCCACTGCTTTTTTCCTTCCTCACCTCTGCCCAGGGAGAAATTCCAGCAGCAGGTATGGGTGACACATCCTCTTCTTTAGCAGGTGGCAGCCTGGCAACTGCTGCAGAAAGTCCAGCAGAGCCCCACTCACACTGGGCCACCCACAAAGCCGTGGCCTCTCACTCCCTCCCACCAGCCCAGCCCCGAGACTGCTGACAGGGCAGAGAAAATGGCGTCAGGCACGGCTGCAGGGGCTCTTGCTGCCTGGAGTGGTATTTATATTGATCTCAACCCAGGCACACCTGGGGAGGGCTGGCCGGCACGGTAAGGCTGCCCAGGTCAGCCAATCATCACCCCTCAGGGGCTCACAGTTGCAGAAAATGGAACTTGCTGAACCGGCCAGGTCCAAGGAACAGGTGTGGGCTCCTGAGAGTCAGGATAGACAAGGGGCTGCAGCTTTGGCTTGTTTTCTAATCATTTTATCTGGCCCATGAGTGGGAGACAACTTCAAGAAAACCCTCTCCTAATGAGAGGAACCCAGGAGTCAGGCAGAGGAGGGGTGGGTGGTGGTTGGAGACAGAGGCCTGGTGCCCCGGGTGCAGTGGAAGTCTCTGGAAGACCAGGTGGAGGGAGGCCTCACGGAGTGATGCCCAGGGTCACAGACCTGTCGCAGCTGCTGTTTGTTAGTTCAAGTCCTGCTCTGAGGTGCTCTGTGTCAGCTCTGAGCGACAGGTGAGCTGGGGGTGCTCTGCAATGAGGGCTATGTGCACGGTTCCTGTGTGCCCAGCCCTGCCACGGTACCTGCAAGGGTAGCTCTGTATCCTGGGAGGGGCCTGACCACGAGAGCCCCGTGGGCTGGGGTGGGGGTGGGGTACCTGCCCAGGTGAGCTCCATATTCTGGGATTGGTCTGACCACGAGAGCCCCATGGGCTGCTGGGGACCTGGTAAAGGATGTCAGGACAGTCAGTGAAGCCACCGAGGATATACCTCCAGTTGCTCCTAATTCCTACACCCTGCTGGTCATTCTACCAACCACCAGGACATGGTATTCTGTATTAGTCTTCAATGATGCCTTCTTTTGTATTCCATTAGTCCCAGAGTCACAAGAAATTTTGGCTTGTGAGTGGCAGGACTCCACATACAACTAAAACAATACTTCCGGGCCGTCTGGCCCCAAGGGTGCAAAAATTCCCACACCATCTTTGGGGAAAGCTTAGCTAAAGACCTAAAAGTTCTACCTCTGGAAAAGGAAACCCTCCTTCAATATGCAGACGACATTCTGATCACCAGCCCTACTAAGGAGGCCTCTGAACTACCAAGCCAATAAAGGATAGAAGTTGTCCAAGAAAAAGCTCAAATATCACAGACTGCGGTGACCTGCCTGGGCTTCATTCTCACAGAAGGTCAGAGAAGCCCATCCCAGGAAAGGGAAGAAACCATTTTCAGCCTTACCCCTTTCTAAAACTAGAAGACAGCTTAGGGGTTCCTGGGGAGGCCAGGGTTTGCTGCTTCTGGATCCCTAGCTACAGTCTACTAGCTGGGCCTCTATATGAAACACTGAAAGGAAAAGATGATGATCCTTTTGAATAGAATCCAGAAGTGGCCTTTCAAGAATGGAAAGAGCAGTCAATTCAGACCCTTGCCCTGGAACTCCCTAATTTAGCTAAACCCTTTGACCTTTACATTCCCAGTGAAAGGTGAATCGCCATTGGAGAATTAGTGCAAAAACTGGGACCACTTGAAATGGAACAATGCAAGAATGCCATCCAGGTAGGATAAACTACGGTCACTAAGGGGCTTGGCCCACTGCCACATCTGGCCAAGATACTGGCGGTATCTAAAAACCTGGAAATCAGCAGCCCAAAAGGCCACCTCCCTCCTAAGGGAAAAGGACCCCACGTGGTGATCCTAACCACCAACCATGCCCTGAAGTTGCAGGGTTCGCTCCGTGGGCACACCGACCTCGAGTGAGGAGGCCCTCCAACTCCAACATCCAGAGAGATAACCGGGGGCAACAGGGCACCATGACGACTCGTGTGAACATCACTTGACCTGGAGTTTCTCTCATAAAACAACAAGAGTGTGTCCCAAAAGAGTAGACTACTGCTTGCAGGACTTACTGCACCCAGAGGGGAGCTAATAATCTTGGCGGGGGAACAGTATACCACACTGTCACAATAGAAAAGCCTACAGACACCGTGATGATGGTGGCCAATAAGACCGGCTGGACTCCTGTTTACTTCAAAAGGCTGTTGACTCAGTAGCCATCATGGTCCTTGGTCACCACTGACCCTGGACTGTCTGGGAGTTGAGCGGGCAGGGCTCTGACACCTGGTGCTGTTTGTACATTAATTCAGGGGCCTAATTGAAGAAAGCGCAGACTACTGGTCAGAGCATCTAGGCTGGCAGAGACGGTCAGCCTAAGGTGGCCGAACAAATGTGGGGCGGGGTGAAACCGGCCCCCACAGCGTCTCTGCACATCTCTTTCCTGGACCCTTAAAGGTCATTAGAATCTATAACACTTCCAATGCTGGTGCTCAGGTGGACGAGCAGGGAGGCAGGGGTCCTGGGGACAATCAACGTCACCGGGAGGCTGCTGGGGAGAAGCTCTGACCCTCGCCCCAGGGTATGAGGGCTCCCAACTCAGCACTCAGCAGTTACAGAAGAAGGGTCTGCACACTCAGCACTCCAAGAATGAGGAACGGGACAAAAGGCAGAGGAGGGGTTTGTCCCCAGCAAAGCCCATTAAAAATCCCTGGGAGATAAAAATAGAATCTGGGCAATAAAGTCAAGTCTAACCTTTTTTATCCTTTGTGCTTTGTCTAATTTCACGTGCTCCTAGGGTCCCGCATGCAGAGGTTCCACACCCGGCACTTCAGACCAGATTTCCTAGTGCAGAATGGCTGGGTCGACACCTCAGCTCCTGGGGCCCAGTGCAGACTCCAATATATAGAGCCTGAGCTACAGCCAACCCGGCCCTCGAGAGCTCCGCCGCCTCCCTCCCTCCCACTGACTCTGACAGGATCTCTACACAGCAGCCCAGCCCACAGCCCACGGGGTAGTGCATGCTCTCACCTCTCCATTCTCTGATCAAAATATAAAGTTTCCTTTGCTTGTGAACCAAACTCAGTCTCGATCTGTTGGCCCCAATGACACTGGGCAGGGGGACACTTGTTGGGGTCCACTCTGGAGGATCAGTAACAGAAATTGAGACTATTGTAACCTCAATGAACAGATGTGTGAGCCAAACTGTAGTTAACATAGAACAGTGTATAAGGCTCGGGTAAAATAAGATGTTTTTAACACTTCCATTTGATATTTCCATCACTTTTTATAAGCAAGTTCAGTGAAAAGGTTTGTCTTATTTGTCAGGTCAATATTAGAGAAATGAAGTGATTTCTTTCCAAGGATGTACAGCTAATAATCTTGGTTAAACCTTCAATCTTGTTTTAAATGCTTTTCCATTGAAAATGATACCTCTCTTTCAGCTCCCCCATTTCTGAGAAGTATAAAATCTTATAATTTATTATTACCAAAGGGGAAAGGTGGGAGGAGGGATAAATTAACAGTTTGGAATGAACACATACACACTGCTATGTATAAAATAGATCATCAACAAGGAACTACTGTATAGCACAGGGAACTACACTCAACATTTTGCAATAACCTATAAGGGGAAATAATCTGAAAAAGAATAGATATTTTTATTGACATCATCTATCAATGACAGTTAAAGTGTAGCCTAAGGGAAGCTGGTGGTGAGTGCTTCTGACCCTGAAGACTTCAATCATCTAAAGTTTGGACTCTGCCTACTTCCCAAGGCCCTTAATGAACATATGTGTAGCCGTAGCTTAAAAACTTCCCCAGTTTGGGTTTCGGGGAGACACTGATTTTGAAAAAGCCCTGGTGTTCTCCTTACATGAATGGGACTCTTCCTACTGCTAAAACATGTCTGTCACACCCAGAGGATGGTATACCGTCTGATCGGGAAGAGTTTGGAAAAGGCATCTCATCTCCTCATCTCCTGGTGCTCGGGTTCACCCCTCCAGCGTCTTTACTAACAGTCTCCCCACTTGGAGATGTCAGCACTGTCAACATCCTGTTGCGTACAGTTTGGAATTTGTCCAGAGGATGAAGCGGAAGGATGAGGAACAATGAGAGACAAGTCCTAGGTGTTCAGACAGGCACATGTCACTCTAATTTCCAATCAGGAAGACGAATTGACCAAAGGCTAGGGTTGCCCATGGAAACAGTATAGGGCTTGAGGAAATCCCGCTGCTTTGTGGCCAGTTCCCATAAACACGAGTTGAACAATGGAACTCAGGGGCAGTAAAATTCACAAAACTGCAGAGTTGAAAATATCCATCACTGAAAAATGTCTTGAGGAAAGTCAGAGAAAAGGACTTGTAAGCAAGGGAGAATGGCAGGAAAGGGATTTGAGGAGGTAGAAAGGACTCGCCATTAAGCACAAGAAAAGGAGCTGAACATTGCCAACATTGCAGTTGGCCAAAAAGGGTGTATGCGTTCTTTTCTGTATATATTCAAGAAAAGGGCATACACTTTTTTAGCCAACCAAACAGGTGGGCACTGGAAGTCAATACTACAAAAGATATCACTTCACATCAGTCAGAAGAGCCATCCTCATAAAGCGTAAACAACAGAAATGCAGGACAGGGCAACGAGAAGAGGGAGCCCTGTGAGACTTATAGTGGAAATGTATATTGCCAACGGCCATTCTGGAGAAGTGTATTGTGTTTACTAAAGCATCCAAAAAATGAGCTACAGAGCATAGGGCACTTGCACTCATGGGCGTATATCTTGGGAAAAACAAAAATCGAGAGGACACAGGCACCCCAATGTTTATCCCCTCTCTGTTTAAAAGATCCTCGACTAGGATATAACTTAAATGTCTCTGGAGGGAAAAAATGGATAGAGATGTGGTACTTAGGTAGAGTGGAATATTATTCAGCCTGGAAATCAATGAAATATGGCCAGTTGTAACAACTCCGGAGGAGTCACATATGATCATTCTAAGTGACAGAATTCAAAAAGAAAAAGACACATATCATAAGATATCACTTAAAGGTGGAATCCAAAATGGCTACACATGAAATAAATTACAAAACAAAAACATAGTCAAATATGTAGAAAACACGCATAAGGCTGCTAAACGGGAAAGGTGGGGAGGGGTGAGGCATCATCCAGGAGGTTGAAATTAGCAAAGATACCATTCCAAATATCAAACTGATAATCAACAAGGCCTACACGGTAGCTAAAAGAACTGCACTCAGCACACTCAAGTCACCGGAAAAGAATATATACGACTGGTAAGAATCTGAAAAAGAATTTATTGATGTCTCTCTGTACGCGAATCAAGTGGATGTACAGCAGCAAGAAACAGAGCTTTGAAAATCAGCTGTAACCAATATAGTAATAAATTGAAAAAAATAAATGACAGAGAGACAGAGAAAACCTCTTACAACTTTTCCTCAGGGACGGTGATGCAACATGGATTGAACACATCTAGACCCACAGCAGGATGAGACATAAGGCTGGAAACTGTTTGCGCTAAGAGAAATGTGAGGTTGGGTGAGGAAATGCACACCCTTTAAAGTAATACTACCTGGTACCCATTCAATGGGTCCCAAATCTGCAGGTTCAAGGGATCTTCCTACAGCTAAAACATGCATGGAAAACCCAGAGGACTGTACACCATGTGATCGGGAGATGTGTCTAAAATGCACCTCATTTATCCTCTCCTGGTGCTCCTGTTCACCATTCCAGCCACGCTACTTAGAATCTCCCCACTTGGAGAATCAGCACATTTAAACTTCTGTTTCACACATTTTGCAAATTGTGAGGAGGATGAACGGGAAGAGGGGGAACCAATGAGAGAAGAGTTGTAGGGGTTTGGACGGGCACATATCACTCTAATTTCCCATTAAGAATAAGAATTAAAGAAAGGCTCAGCCTGCCTCGCCGGAGCCAAAATAGGGCCTGAAGCAATCCTGCGGGTTTGAGGCCAGCTCACAAAAGAGCAACTTAAAAAATGGAGCTCAGGGTCACTGCAATTCACAAAACTGCAGAGTTATAAATGAAAACTAACGTCCAAAAATATGTTGAGGTAAGGCAAAGAAGAGGATCTGAATGCAAGACAGAATTGCAAGAAACAGATTTCAAGAGATAGATTGGACTCGTCTTTAACGCACATGAAAAGCGGCAGAATTTCGACAATGATGCAGTTGGCCCAAAAGGGCGTATGCGTTTTTTCCTGATTATATCCAGGAAAAAACGCATACGCACTTTATGGGCAACGAAGCAAGCAAGCAATGCAAATGTGCACAACAAAGAAGTCTCACTTCCCACCGGTCAAAAGGGCCATCCTAAAAAATTGTAAAAACCAGAAATGCAGGACAGGCCATGGAGAACAGGGAGCCTTTATACGCTGATGGGCAGTGTGTGAACTGCCGAGAGCCACTCTGGAGAAGTGTATGGTGGTTCCTAAATCATCTAAAAAACAGAGCTACAGAGCATAGGACACTTCCAATCATGGGAGTATATCTAGGGAAGTCTAAAAATCAACAAGACACAAGCACACCACAGTTTAGGGCTACTCTGTTTACAAGAACCTCAACTTCAGTACACCTTAAATATCCCAGGAAAGAGAACAATGGATAAAGAAGATGTGGTACTTATGTACAATGGAATATCTCTTCACCATGAAATCAATGTAATAAGGCTAGTAGAAGGATAAAGAGTGGATTTAGGTCCGATAATACTACTTGAAATAAGTCAAACAGAAAAAGAAACATATCATAAGATATCACTTATAGAGGGAGGGTAAATATGGCTGCACAAGAAATGAATTACAGAACAGAACAGTGTCTCACATTTAGAAAACACACTTATGTCAGCTTAAGGGGAAAGGAGAGGTGGGGTGATGCATAAAACCAGAGTTTGAAATTAGCACAGATACCGTTCAATAAACCAAATAGGTATTAGACAAGATCTACACCTTGCTCAATGAACTGGCCTCAACACACCCTATACACCGCAGAGAAATATATCTGAGTAATAAGAATCCTAAAACCCATGTATTCATATATCTCCATAAGGGAATCAAGTGTGTGCAGAGCGGCACAAACACAGCAGTGAAAATGAGCTAAACCCCATTATAGAAATAAATTTTAAAAACAAAACGCTGAAACAATGAAAGAGAGAAAAATTCTTACAAAATTTGCTCAGGGGCTGTGATGCAACCTGGATTGACCACATATAAACCCACAGCTGGATAAGACATAAGGCTGGACACTTGGGGCTGACAGGATTGGTGAGCTTTGGTGAGCAACTGCCGAAAGTTTAATGCAATACTTCATGCTACTCAGTCCAAGGGTCCCAACACTCCAGGTTGAAGGGAATCTTCCTACAGCTAAACCATGCTTGGGAAACCCAGCGACTGGTATACCATATGATCGGGAAAGGTTTCTAAAACGCACCTCATTTTTCCTCTCCTGGGGCTCCGGATCGACATTCCAGCCGCTTTACTAACAACATCCCCACATGGAGTCAATGCCTTTAAGTTCTGGTATCGCACAGTCTGCAGTTAGTGCAGAGGATGAATGAGAATAGGGGGAACCAGTGAGAAACTAGCTGTAGCGGTTTCAATGGGCACATGTCACTCTAATATCACATCAGTAAGAAGAATTAACCAAAGGCACAGCAAGGTGCCCCAGAAGAAAAATAGGGCTTCAAGGAATCCTGTGGTTACGGGGCAAGACCACAAAAATAAGAGCTAAAAAATGGAGCTAAGGGCCACTGCAATTCAAAAACCTGCAGAGTTATAAAGGCCAACTATTTTTAAAAAATATATTGAGGTAAGGCTATGAAAAGGCATTGAAAGCAAGGCAGAATTGCAGGAAACCGATTTCAGGAGGTAGACTGGAATTGCATTGAAAACATATGAAGAGAGTCAGAAACTCGACAATGATGCACTTGGCCAAAAAGGGCGTATGCGTTTTTTCCTGAATATATTCAGGAAAAAACGCATACGCACTTTTTGGCCAACCAAGCAAGCTTGCAAAGGAAATCTGCACTACAATGAAGTCTCACTTCCACCTGGTCAAAAGGGCCATCTGAAAAAAGTGTAGAATCCATAAAGGCACGACAGGCCATGGAGAACTGGGAGCCTTCTTATGCTGATGGGCGGGATGTAAATTGCCAACAGCCACTCTGGAGAAGTGTATGGTGTTTCCTGAAACATCTAAAAAACAAAGCAACAGAGCCTAGGGCACTTCCACTTATGGTCCTATAGCTTAGGGAAATTAAAATCAAAAAGACACAGCCACCCCAAAGTTTGGGACGCCTCTGTTTACAAGAACCTCGTTTACGGTACAAGTTCAATATCGCAGAAAGTGAAAAATGGATAAAGAACTTGTGGTACTTACGTACAATTCAATATCACTCAGCAATGAAATCCATGTGATCAGGCCCGTAGCAGCATAATGAGTGGATTCCGCTATGATGATTCGAACTGAAATAAGTCACACAGAAAAGAAACATCATAAGGTATCACTAATACACAGAATGTGAACTTGGCTACACATGAACTGAATTACAAAACAGAACAGTGTCTCAAGTTTAGAAAACCAACTTACGCTTGCTTAACGGGGAAGGTGAGTTGGGGTGATGTATAAAACCAGAGATTGAAATGAGCACAGATAAAGTTCCTTAAGCCAAATAAGGAATAGACAAGAGCTACTCCTTGCTCAACGAAATGGACTCAACACCGCATATTAAACGCCTAAGAATGTACCTGACTAGTAAGTATCTTAAAACCTATGGATTGCTATGTCTCCAAAAGAGAATCAAGCGTGTGTACAGGGGCATAAACACAGCAGTGATAGGATTGGAGAGGTTCGGTGAGCAAATGAAGACCCTTTGAAGTCATATTGCATGGTACCCATTACACGGGTCTCAACTCTCCAGGTTTAAGGTATTCTTCCTTCAGCTAAAACATGTATGTGGAACCCAGAGTATGATCAACCATGTGAACGGGAGACGTGTTCAAATATGTCTCAGTTTTCCTCCCCTGGTACTCGGGTGCAACCTTCCAGACGCTTTACTAACACTCTCCCGACTTGGAGAGTCAGTCCCTTTAACCTCCTGTTTGGCCCAGTTTGCAATTTCTGCGGAAGATGAACAGGAATAGCGAGAACCAATGAGAGGCTAGCTGGAGGTGTCTGGACGGGCAAACTTAACTCTCATTTCCCACAAGAAGAGGAATTAACCAAAGTCTCAGCGTGCCGTGCCGGAACCAGATTAGGGCCTGAAGCCATCCTGCGGTGTTGCGGCCAGCTCACAAGAAAGCGAGTTGAAGAAAGGAGCTCAGGGGCACTGTAATTCACAAACCTGCAGAGTTATAAATGACAGCTATCGTCCAAAAATAGACTGAAGTAAGGCTGCCAAGAGGACTTGAAAGCGGGGCAGAATTGCAGGAAACCGATTTCAGGAGGTAGACTGGAATTGCATTGAAAGCATAGGAAAAGAGGCAGAACGTCCACAATGATGCACTTGGCCAAAAAGGGCGTATGCGTTTTTTCCTGAATATATTCAGGAAAAAACGCATACACCCTTTTTGGCCAACCAAGCAAGCTTGCAAAGGAAATCTGCACTACAAAGAAGTTTCACTTCCCCCCGGTCAAAAGGGCCATCTGAAAAAAGTGTAAAATCCAGAAAGGCAGGACAGGCCATGGAGAACTGGGAGCCTTGTTATGCTGATGGGCGGGATGTAAATTGCCAACAGACGCTCGGGAGAACTGTATGGTGTCTCCTGAAACATCTAAAAAACAAAGCAACAGAGCCTAGGGCACTTCCACTTATGGTCCTATAGCTTAGGGAAATTAAAATCAAAAAGACACAGCCACCCCAAAGTTTGGGACGCCTCCGTTTACAAGAACCTCGTTTACCGTACAAGTTCAATATCACAGAAAGTGAAAAATGGATAAAGAACTTGTGGTACTTACGTACAATGCAGTATCACTCAGCAATGAAATCTATGTCATCAGGCCCGTAGCAGCATAATGAGTGGATTCAGGTACGATGATTCTAACTGAAATAAGTCACACAGAAAAAGAAACATCATAAGATATCACTAATACACGGAATGTAAACTTGGCTACACAGGAACTGCATTCCAAAACAGAACAGAGTCTCAAATTTAGAAAACCAACTTATGCTTGCTTAAGGGGAAAGGTGAGTTGGGGTGCTGCATAAAACCAGAGATTGAAATGAGCACAGATAAAGTTCCTTAAGCCAAATATGGAATAGACAAGAGCTACTCCTTGCTCAACGAAATGGACTCAAC
This sequence comes from Delphinus delphis, assembly GCF_949987515.2. NCBI lineage: Eukaryota > Metazoa > Chordata > Mammalia > Artiodactyla > Delphinidae > Delphinus > Delphinus delphis. The sequence continues at coordinate 527,978 of NW_027192756.1, forward strand.
ACCCCATATTAAACGCCTAAGAATGTACCTGACTAGTAAGTATCTTAAAACCTATGGATTGCTATGTCTCCAAAAGAGAATCAAGCGTGTGTACAGGGGCATAAACGCAGCAGTGATAGGATTGGAGAGGTTCGGTGAGCAAATGAAGACCCTTTGAAGTCATATTGCATGGTACCCATTACACGGGTCTCAACTCTCCAGGTTTAAGGTATTCTTCCTTCAGCTAAAACATGCATGTGGAACCCAGAGTATGATCAACCATGTGAACGGGAGACGTGTTCAAATATGTCTCAGTTTTCCTCCCCTGGTACTCGGGTGCAACCTTCCAGACGCTTTACTAACACTCTCCCGACTTGGAGAGTCAGTCCCTTTAACCTCCTGTTTGGCCCAGTTTGCAATTTCTGCGGAAGATGAACAGGAATAGCGAGAACCAATGAGAGGCTAGCTGGAGGTGTCTGGACGGGCAAACTTAACTCTCATTTCCCACAAGGAAGAGGAATTAACCAAAGGCTCAGCGTGCCGTGCCGGAACCAGATTAGGGCCTGAAGCCATCCTGCGGTGTTGCGGCCAGCTCACAAGAAAGCGAGTTGAAGAAAGGAGCTCAGGGGCACTGTAATTCACAAACCTGCAGAGTTATAAATGACAGCTATCGTCCAAAAATACACTGAAGTAAGGCTGCCAAGAGGACTTGAAAGCGGGACAGAATTGCAGGAAACCGATTTCAGGAGGTAGACTGGAATTGCATTGAAAGCGTAGGAAAAGAGGCAGAACGTCCACAATGATGCACTTGGCCAAAAAGGGCGTATGCGTTTTTTCCTGAATATATTCAGGAAAAAACGCATACGCCCTTTTTGGCCAACCAAGCAAGCTTGCAAAGGAAATCTGCACTACAATGAAGTCTCACTTCCACCTGGTCAAAAGGGCCATCTGAAAAAAGTGTAAAATCCAGAAAGGCAGGACAGGCCATGGAGAACTGGGAGCCTTGTTATGCTGATGGGTGGGATGTAAATTGCCAACAACCACTTGGGAGAAGTGTATGGTGTTTCCTGAAACATCTAAAAAACTAAGCAACAGAGCCTAGGGCACTGCCACTTATGGTCCTATAGCTTAGGGAAATTAAAATCAAAAAGACACAGCCACCCCAAAGTTTGGGACGCCTCTGTTTACAAGAACCTCGTTTACACTACAAGTTCAACATCGCAGAAAATGAAAAATGGATAAAGAAGTTGTGGTATTTACTTACAAAGCAATATCACTCAGCAATGAAATCTATGTCATCAGGCCCATAGCAGCATAATGAGCGGATTCAGGTACGATAATTCTAACTGAAATAACTCAAACAGAAAAAGAAACATCATAAGATATCAGTAATACACGGAATGTAAACTTGGCTACACAGGAACTGCATTCCAAAACAGAACAGGGTCTCAAATTTAGAAAACCAACTTATGCTTGCTTAAGGGTAAAGGTGAGTTGGTGTGCTGCAGAAAACCAGAGATTGAAATGAGCACAGATAAAGGTCCTTAAGCCAAATATGGAATAGACAAGAGCTACTCCTTTCTCAACGCAATGGACTCAACACCCCATATTAAACGCCTAAGAATGTACCTGACTAGTAAGTATCTTAAAACCTATGGATTGCTATGTCTCCAAAAGAGAATCAAGCGTGTGTACAGGGGCATAAACGCAGCAGTGATAGGATTGGAGAGGTTCGGTGAGCAAATGAAGACCCTTTGAAGTCATATTGCATGGTACCCATTACACGGGTCTCAACTCTCCAGGTTTAAGGTATTCTTTCTTCAGCTAAAACATGCATGTGGAACCCAGAGTATGATCAACCATGTGAACGGGAGACGTGTTCAAATATGTCTCAGTTTTCCTCCCCTGGTACTCGGGTGCAACATTTCAGACGCTTTACTAACACTCTCCCGACTTGGAGAGTCAGTCCCTTTAACCTCCTGTTTGGCCCAGTTTGCAATTTCTGCGGAAGATGAACAGGAATAGCGAGAACCAATGAGAGACTAGCTGGAGGTGTCTCAACGGGCAAATTTAACTCTCATTTCCCACCAGGAAGAGGAATTAACCAAAGGCTCAGCATGCTGGGCCGGAACCAGATTAGGGCCTGAAGCCATCCTGCGGTGTTGCGGCCAGGTCACAAGAAAGCGAGTTGAAGAAAGGAGCTCAGGGGCACTGTAATTCACAAACCTGCAGAGTTATAAATGACAGCTATCGTCCAAAAATAGACTGAAGTAAGGCTGCCAAGAGGACTTGAAAGCGGGGCAGAATTGCAGGAAACTGATTTCAGGAGGTAGACTGGAATTGCATTGAAAGCATAGGAAAAGAGGCAGAACGTCCACAATGATGCACTTGGCCAAAAAGGGCATATGCGTTTTTTCCTGAATATATTCAGGAAAAAACGCATACGCCCTTTTTGGCCAACCAAGCAAGCTTGCAAAGGAAATCTGCACTACAATGAAGTCTCACTTCCCCCCGGTCAAAAGGGCCATCTGAAAAAAGTGTAAAATCCAGAAAGGCAGGACAGGCCATGGAGAACTGGGAGCCTTGTTATGCTGATGGGCGGGATGTAAATTGCCAACAACCACTCCGGAGAAGTGTATGGTGTTTCCTGAAACATCTACAAAACAAAGCAACAGAACCTAGGGCACTTCCACTTATGGTCCTATATCTTAGGGAAATTATAATCAAAAAGACACAGCCACCCCAAAGTTTGGAACGGCTCTGTTTACAAGAACCTCGTTTACAGTACAAGTTCAACATCGCAGAAAGTGAAAAATGGATAAAGAAGTTGTGGTATTTACTTACAAAGCAATATCACTCAGCAATGAAATCTGTGTCATCAGGCCCTTAGCAGCACAATGAGTGGATTCAGGTATGATGATTCTAACTGAAGTAAGTCACACAGAAAAAGAAACATCATAAGATATCAGTAATACACGGAATTTAAACTTGGCTACACAGGAAATGAATTACAAAACAGAACAGAGTCTCAAATTTAGAAAACCAACTTATTCTTCTTAAGGGTGAAGGTGAGTTGGGGTGCTGCATAAAACCAGAGATTGAAATGAGCACAGATAAAGTTCCTTAAGCCAAATATGGAATAGACAAGAGCTACTCCTTGCTCAACGAAATAGACTCAACACCGCATATTAAACGCCTAAGAATGTACCTGTCTAGTAAGTATCTTAAAACCTATGGATTGCTATGTCTCCGAAAGAGAATCAAGCATGTGTACAGGGGCGTAAACGCAGCAGTGATACGATTGGAGAGGTTCGTGAGCAAATGAAGACCCTTTGAAGTCATATTGCATGGTACCCATTACACGGGTCTCAACTCTCCAGGTTTAAGGTATTCTTCCTTCAGCTAAAACATGCATGTGGAACCAAGAGTATGATCATCCATGTGAACGGGAGACGTGTTCAAATATGTCTCAGTGTTTGTACCCTGGTACTCGGGTGCAACATTCCAGACGCTTTACTAACACTCTCCCGACTTGGAGAGTCAGCGCCTTTAACCTCCTGTTTGGCCCAGTTTGCAATTTCTGCGGAAGATGAACAGGAATAGCGAGAACCAATGAGAGACTAGCTGGAGGTGTCTGGACGGGCAAATTTAACTCTCATTTCCCACCAGGAAGAGGAAATAACCAAAGGCTCAGCGTGCCGTGCCGGAACCAGATTAGGGCCTGAAGCCATCCTGCGGTGTTGCGGCCAGCTCACAAGAAAGCGAGTTGAAGAAAGGAGCTCAGGGGCACTGTAATTCACAAACCAGCAGAGTTATAAATGACAGCTATCGTCCAAAAATATACTGAAGTAAGCCTGCCAAGAGGACTTGAAAGCGGGGCAGAATTGCAGGAAACCGATTTCAGGAGGTAGACTGGAATTGCATTGAAAGCATAGGAAAAGAGGCAGAACGTCCACAATGATGCACTTGGCCAAAAAGGGCGTATGCGTTTTTTCCTGAATATATTCAGGAAAAAACGCATACGCCCTTTTTGGCCAACCAAGCAAGCTTGCAAAGGAAATCTGCACTACAATGAAGTCTCACTTCCCCCTGGTCAAAAGGGCCATCTGAAAAAAGTGTAAAATCCAGAAAGGCAGGACAGGCCATGGAGAACTGGGAGCCTTGTTATGCTGATGGGCGGGATGTAAATTGCCAACAACCACTCGGGAGAAGTGTATGGTGTTTCCTGAAACATCTAAAAAACAAAGCAACAGAGCCTAGGGCACTGCCACTTATGGTCTTTTAGCTTAGGGAAATTAAAATCAAAATGACACAGCCACCCGAAAGTTTGGGACGCCTCTGTTTACAAGAACCTCGTTTACAGTACAAGTTCAACATCGCAGAAAGTGAAAAATGGATAAAGAAGTTGTGGTATTTACTTACAAAGCAATATCACTCAGCAATGAAATCTGTGTCATCAGGCCCTTAGCAGCACAATGAGTGGATTCAGGTATGATGATTCTAACTGAAATAAGTCACACAGAAAAAGAAACATCATAAGATATCAGTAATACACGGAATGTAAACTTGGCTACACAGGAACTGAATTACAGAACAGAACAGGGTCTCAAATTTAGAAAACCAACTTATGCTTGCTTAAGGGGAAAGGTGAGTTGGGGTGCTGCATAAAACCAGAGATTGAAATGAACACAGATAAAGTTCCTTAAGCCAAATATGGAATACACAAGGGCTACTCCTTGCTCAACGAAATGGACTCAACACCCCATATTAAACGCCTAAGAATGTACCTGACTAGTAAGTATCTTAAAACCTATGGATTGCTATGTCTCCGAAAGAGAATCAAGCATGTGTACAGGGGCATAAACGCAGCAGTGATAGGATTGGAGAGGTTCGGTGAGCAAATGAAGACCCTTTGAATTCATATTGCATGGTACCCATTCCACGGGTTTCAACTACCCAGGTTTTAGGTATTCTTCCTTCAGCTAAAACATGCATGTGGAACCCAGAGTATGATCAACCATGTGATCGGGAGACGTGTTCAAATATGTCTCAGTTTTCGTACCCTGGTACTCGGGTGCAACATTCCAGACGCTTTACTAACACTCTCCCGACTTGGAGAGTCAGTTCCTTTAACCTCCTGTTTGGCCCAGTTTGCAATTTCTGCGGAAGATGAACAGGAATAGCGAGAACCAATGAGAGGCTAGCTGGAGGTGTCTGAACGGGCAAATTTAACTCTCATTTCCCACCAGGAACAGGAATTAACCAAAGGCTCAGCGTGCCGTACCGGAACCAGATTAGGGCCTGAAGCCATCCTGCGGTGTTGCGGCCAGCTCACAAGAAAGCGAGTTGAAGAAAGGAGCTCAGGGGCACTGTAATTCACAAACCTGCAGAGTTATAAATGACAGCTATCGTCCAAAAATAGACTGAAGTAAGGCTGCCAAGAGGACTTGAAAGTGGGGCAGAATTGCAGGAAACCGATTTCAGGAGGTAGACTGGAATTGCATTGAAAGCATAGGAAAAGAGGCAGAACGTCCACAATGATGCACTTGGCCAAAAAGGGCGTATGCGTTTTTTCCTGAATATATTCAGGAAAAAACGCATACGCCCTTTTTGGCCAACCAAGCAAGCTTGCAAAGGAAATCTGCACTACAATGAAGTCTCACTTCCCCCCGGTCAAAAGGGCCATCTGAAAAAAGTTTAAAATCCAGAAAGGCAGGACAGGCCATGGAGAACTGGGAGCCTTGTTATGCTGATGGGCGGGATGTAAATTGTCAACAGACACTCGGGAGAAGTGTATGGTGTTTCCTGAAACATCTAAAAAACAAAGCAACAGAGCCTAGGGCACTTCCACTTATGGTCCTATAGCTTAGGGAAATTAAAATCAAAAAGACACAGCCACCCCAAAGTTTGGGACGCCTCTGTTTACAAGAACCTCGTTTACAGTACAAGTTCAACATCGCAGAAAGTGAAAAATGGATAAAGAAGTTGTGGTATTTACTTACAAAGCAATATCACTCAGCAATGAAATCTATGTCATCAGGCCCTTAGCAGCACAATGAGTGGATTCAGGTATGATGATTCTAACTGAAATAAGTCACACAGAAAAAGAAACATCATAAGATATCAGTAATACACGGAATGTAAACTTGGCTACACAGGAACTGAATTACAGAACAGAACAGGGTCTCAAATTTAGAAAACCAACTTATGCTTGCTTAAGGGGAAAGGTGAGTTGGGGTGCTGCATAAAACCAGAGATTGAAATGAGCACAGATAAAGTTCCTTAAGCCAAATATGGAATAGACAAGAGCTACTCCTTGCTCAACGAAATGGACTCAACACCGCATATTAAACGCCTAAGAATGTACCTGACTAGTAAGTATCTTAAAACCTATGGATTGCTATGTCTCCGAAAGAGAATCAAGCATGTGTACAGGGGCATGAACGCAGCAGTGATAGGATTGCAGAGGTTCGGTGAGCAAATGAAGACCCTTTGAAGTCATATTGCATGGTACCCATTACACGGGTCTCAACTCTCCAGGTTTAAGGTATTCTTCCTTCAGCTAAAACATTCATGTGGAACCCCGAGTATGATCAACCGTGTGAACGGGAGACGTGTTCAAATATGTCTCAGTTTTCCTCCCCTGGTACTCGGGTGCAACATTCCAGACCCTTTACTAACACTCTCCTGACTTGGAGAGTCAGCGCCTTTAACCTCCTGTTTGGCCCAGTTTGCAATTTCTGCGGAAGATGAACAGGAATAGGGAGAACCAATGAGAGACTAGCTGGAGGTGTCTGGACGGGCAAATTTAACTCTCATTTCCCACCAGGAAGAGGAAATAACCAAAGGCTCAGCGTGCCGTGCCGGAACCAGATTAGGGCCTGAAGCCATCCTGCGGTGTTGCGGCCAGCTCAAAAGAAAGCGAGTTGAAGAAAGGAGCTCAGGGTCTCTGTAATTCACAAACCTGCAGAGTTATAAATGACAGCTATCGTCCAAAAATAGACTGAAGTAAGGCTGCCAAGAGGACTTGAAAGCGGGGCAGAATTGCAGGATACCGATTTCAGGAGGTAGACTGGAATTGCATTGAAAGCATAGGAAAAGAGGCAGAACGTCCACAATGATGCACTTTGCCAAAAGGGCGTATGCGTTTTTTCCTGAATATATTCAGGAAAAAACGCATACGCCCTTTTTGGCCAACCAAGCAAGCTTGCAAAGGAAATCTGCACTACAATGAAGTCTCACTTCCCCCCGGTCAAAAGGGCCATCTGAAAAAAGTGTAAAACCAAGAAAGGCAGGACAGGCCATGGAGAACTGGGAGCCTTGTTATGCTGATGGGCGGGATGTGAATTGCCAACAGACACTCGGGAGAAGTGTATGGTGTTTCCTGAAACATCTAAAAAACAAAGCAACAGAGCCTAGGGCACTTCCACTTATGGTCCTATAGCTTAGGGAAATTAATATCAAAAAGACACAGCAACCCCAAAATTTGGGATGGGTCTTTTTACAGAAATCTCTTCTACGGCACAAGTTAAATATCCCAGAGAGCAAATAATGGATAAAGAAGTTGCGGTACTTATGTACAACAGAATACCACTCAGCAATGAAATCTATGTCACCAGGCCCGTACCAGCATAATGAGTGGATTGAGGCACGATGATTCTAAGTGAAATAAGTCACACAGAAAAAGAAACATCATAAGGTATCACTAATACACGGAATGTGAACTTGGCTACACATGAACTGAATTACAAAACAGAACAGGGTCTCAAGTTTAGAAAACCAACTTATGCCTGCTTAAGGGGGAAGGTGAGTTGGGGTGCTGCATAAAAGCAGAGTTTGAAATTAGCACAGATACCGTTCCATAAGCCAAATATGTAATAGACAAGAGCTACCCCTTGCTCAACGAAATGGATTCAACAATGAGGTATCACCTCACACCTGGTAGAATAGGCATCATTGAAAATCTACAAACAAAAAATGCTGGAAAGGATGTGGAGAAAAGGAACCCTCTTCCACTATTGTTGGGAATATAAATTGATACAGTCATTATGGAGAACAATATGGAATTTCTTAAGAAACTAACAATAGAATTACCATATGATACAGCAATCCCAGTACTGGACATATACCCAGACAAAACCATAAATCAAAAAGAGTCATTCACTGCAATGTTCATTGCATCACTATTTACAATATCGAGGTAATGGAAGCAACCTAAATGCCCACAGACAGACGAATGCATAAAGCTGTGGTACATATATAAAATGGAATATTACTAAGCCATGAAAAGGAATGAAATTGGGTCATTTGTAGAGACGTCGATGGATCTAGAGACTGTCATACAGAGTGAAGTAAGTCAGAAAGAGAAAAACAAATCTTGTATATTCATGCATATATGTGGAACCTAGAAAAACTGTACAGATTAACCATTTTGCAAGGCATAAACAGAGCAACAGATGTAGACAACAAACGTATGGACAACAAGGGGGGAAAGCTGTTGGGGGGGTGGTGGTGGGAGGAGTTGAGAGACTGGGATTGGCATGTATACATTTATATGTATAAAATAGATAACCAATAAGAACCTGCTGTATAAAAATATAAAATAAAATTCAAAATTAAAAAGAAGTAAAATTTAAAAAATAAAACAGAAAAAACAATTATTCCCTGCACATACATGTATTTATATGAATAAATTATTTCCATGCTTATATCTGTAAATACAAAAAAGAGGAATAAAATCTACCTTGAACCAAAAACGAAAAAGAGAAAAAAAACACAGAACCCACCAGTTACACAGAGGAAAACCGTATCAGGGCACTTGCTCCAGTTGTAAACAATTCTGAAGTTGGTCAGTGGTGGGGAATCGTCTCCCATTCAGCCAGCAGCCCCCACGCAACAAGCGTCCTCATTGCAAAGCTGGGGCACCGTGCCGAGGCATCTGTGAGTAAACGTGAGCTGAGCCCCAGGCCAGTTGCTGCTGAACTATTCCCACCCGTCCCAGGTAAAACACCTGAATATATACAAGGACTTGAAAGCCTAGAGGAAGGGCCATAGAGCCACACGAGTGACAGCATGCCGGCCGACTTGGTGCCTGCAGGCCAGCCAGGATGGTCCTGGCCCTGGGTGCTCTTCTGGAAGATTTCCATTTCCCTGCCTGAGATACCCGTCCTGTCCCTGCCCCCACTGCTTTTTTCCTTCCTCACCTCTGCCCAGGGAGAAATTCCAGCAGCAGGTATGGGTGACACATCCTCTTCTTTAGCAGGTGGCAGCCTGGCAACTGCTGCAGAAAGTCCAGCAGAGCCCCACTCACACTGGGCCACCCACAAAGCCGTGGCCTCTCACTCCCTCCCACCAGCCCAGCCCCGAGACTGCTGACAGGGCAGAGAAAATGGCGTCAGGCACGGCTGCAGGGGCTCTTGCTGCCTGGAGTGGTATTTATATTGATCTCAACCCAGGCACACCTGGGGAGGGCTGGCCGGCACGGTAAGGCTGCCCAGGTCAGCCAATCATCACCCCTCAGGGGCTCACAGTTGCAGAAAATGGAACTTGCTGAACCGGCCAGGTCCAAGGAACAGGTGTGGGCTCCTGAGAGTCAGGATAGACAAGGGGCTGCAGCTTTGGCTTGTTTTCTAATCATTTTATCTGGCCCATGAGTGGGAGACAACTTCAAGAAAACCCTCTCCTAATGAGAGGAACCCAGGAGTCAGGCAGAGGAGGGGTGGGTGGTGGTTGGAGACAGAGGCCTGGTGCCCCGGGTGCAGTGGAAGTCTCTGGAAGACCAGGTGGAGGGAGGCCTCACGGAGTGATGCCCAGGGTCACAGACCTGTCGCAGCTGCTGTTTGTTAGTTCAAGTCCTGCTCTGAGGTGCTCTGTGTCAGCTCTGAGCGACAGGTGAGCTGGGGGTGCTCTACAATGAGGGCTATGTGCATGGTTCCTGTGTGCCCAGCCCTGCCACGGTACCTGCAAGGGTAGCTCTGTATCCTGGGAGGGGCCTGACCACGAGAGCCCCGTGGGCTGGGGTGGGGGTGGGGTACCTGCCCAGGTGAGCTCCATATTCTGGGATTGGTCTGACCACGAGAGCCCCATGGGCTGCTGGGGACCTGGTAAAGGATGTCAGGACAGTCAGTGAAGCCACCGAGGATATACCTCCAGTTGCTCCTAATTCCTACACCCTGCTGGTCATTCTACCAACCACCAGGACATGGTATTCTGTATTAGTCTTCAATGATGCCTTCTTTTGTATTCCATTAGTCCCAGAGTCACAAGAAATTTTGGCTTGTGAGTGGCAGGACTCCACATACAACTAAAACAATACTTCCGGGCCGTCTGGCCCCAAGGGTGCAAAAATTCCCACACCATCTTTGGGGAAAGCTTAGCTAAAGACCTAAAAGTTCTACCTCTGGAAAAGGAAACCCTCCTTCAATATGCAGACGACATTCTGATCACCAGCCCTACTAAGGAGGCCTCTGAACTACCAAGCCAATAAAGGATAGAAGTTGTCCAAGAAAAAGCTCAAATATCACAGACTGCGGTGACCTGCCTGGGCTTCATTCTCACAGAAGGTCAGAGAAGCCCATCCCAGGAAAGGGAAGAAACCATTTTCAGCCTTACCCCTTTCTAAAACTAGAAGACAGCTTAGGGGTTCCTGGGGAGGCCAGGGTTTGCTGCTTCTGGATCCCTAGCTACAGTCTACTAGCTGGGCCTCTATATGAAACACTGAAAGGAAAAGATGATGATCCTTTTGAATAGAATCCAGAAGTGGCCTTTCAAGAATGGAAAGAGCAGTCAATTCAGACCCTTGCCCTGGAACTCCCTAATTTAGCTAAACCCTTTGACCTTTACATTCCCGGTGAAAGGTGAATCGCCATTGGAGAATTAGTGCAAAAACTGGGACCACTTGAAATGGAACAATGCAAGAATGCCATCCAGGTAGGATAAACTACGGTCACTAAGGGGCTTGGCCCACTGCCACATCTGGCCAAGATACTGGCGGTATCTAAAAACCTGGAAATCAGCAGCCCAAAAGGCCACCTCCCTCCTAAGGGAAAAGGACCCCACGTGGTGATCCTAACCACCAACCATGCCCTGAAGTTGCAGGGTTCGCTCCGTGGGCACACCGACCTCGAGTGAGGAGGCCCTCCAACTCCAACATCCAGAGAGATAACCGGGGGCAACAGGGCACCATGACGACTCGTGTGAACATCACTTGACCTGGAGTTTCTCTCATAAAACAACAAGAGTGTGTCCCAAAAGAGTAGACTACTGCTTGCAGGACTTACTGCACCCAGAGGGGAGCTAATAATCTTGGCGGGGGAACAGTATACCACACTGTCACCATAGAAAAGCCTACAGACACCGTGATGATGGTGGCCAATAAGACCGGCTGGACTCCTGTTTACTTCAAAAGGCTGTTGACTCAGTAGCCATCATGGTCCTTGGTCACCACTGACCCTGGACTGTCTGGGAGTTGAGCGGACAGGGCTCTGACACCTGGTGCTGTTTGTACGTTAATTCAGGGGCCTAATTGAAGAAAGCGCAGACTACTGGTCAGAGCATCTAGGCTGGCAGAGACGGTCAGCCTAAGGTGGCCGAACAAATGTGGGGCGGGGTGAAACCGGCCCCCACAGCATCTCTGCACATCTCTTTCCTGGACCCTTAAAGGTCATTAGAATCTATAACACTTCCAATGCTGGTGCTCAGGTGGACGAGCAGGGAGGCAGGGGTCCTGGGGACAACCAACGTCACCGGGAGGCTGCTGGGGAGAAGCTCTGACCCTCGCCCCAGGGTATGAGGGCTCCCAACTCAGCACTCAGCAGTTACAGAAGAAGGGTCTGCACCCTCAGCACTCCAAGAATGAGGAGCAGGACAAAAGGCAGAGGAGGGGTTTGTCCCCAGCAAAGCCCATTAAAAATCCCTGGGAGATAAAAATAGAATCTGGGCAATAAAGTCAAGTCTAACCTTTTTTATCCTTTGTGCTTTGTCTAATTTCACGTGCTCCTAGGGTCCCGCATGCAGAGGTTCCACACCCGGCACTTCAGACCAGATTTCCTAGTGCAGAATGGCTGGGTCGACACCTCAGCTCCTGGGGCCCAGTGCAGACTCCACGATATAGAGCCTGAGCTACAGCCAACCCGGCCCTCGAGAGCTCCGCCGCCTCCCTCCCTCCCACTGACTCTGACAGGATCTCTACACAGCAGCCCAGCCCACAGCCCACCGGGTAGTGCATGCTCCCACCTCTCCATTCTCTGATCAAAATATAAAGTTTCCTTTGCTTGTGAACCAAACTCAGTCTCGATCTGTTGGCCCCAATGACACTGGGCAGGGGGACACTTGTTGGGGTCCACTCTGGAGGATCAGTAACAGAAATTGAGACTATTGTAACCTCAATGAACAGATGTGTGAGCCAAACTGTAGTTAACATAGAACAGTGTATAAGGCTCGGGTAAAATAAGATGTTTTTAACACTTCCATTTGATATTTCCATCACTTTTTATAAGCAAGTTCAGTGAAAAGGTTTGTCTTATTTGTCAGGTCAATATTAGAGAAACGAAGTGATTTCTTTCCAAGGATGTACAGCTAATAATCTTGGTTAAACCTTCAATCTTGTTTTAAATGCTTTTCCATTGAAAATGATACCTCTCTTTCAGCTCCCCCATTTCTGAGAAGTATAAAATCTTATAATTTATTATTACCAAAGGGGAAAGGTGGGAGGAGGGATAAATTAACAGTTTGGAATGAACACATACACACTGCTATGTATAAAATAGATCATCAACAAGGAACTACTGTATAGCACAGGGAACTACACTCAACATTTTGCAATAACCTATAAGGGGAAATAATCTGAAAAAGAATAGATATTTTTATTGACATCATCTATCAATGACAGTTAAAGTGTAGCCTAAGGGAAGCTGGTGGTGAGTGCTTCTGACCCTGAAGACTTCAATCATCTAAAGTTTGGACTCTGCCTACTTCCCAAGGCCCTTAATGAACATATGTGTAGCCGTAGCTTAAAAACTTCCCCAGTTTGGGTTTCGGGGAGACACTGATTTTGAAAAAGCCCTGGTGTTCTCCTTACATGAATGGGACTCTTCCTACTGCTAAAACATGTCTGTCACACCCAGAGGATGGTATACCGTCTGATCGGGAAGAGTTTGGAAAAGGCATCTCATCTCCTCATCTCCTGGTGCTCGGGTTCACCCCTCCAGCGTCTTTACTAACAGTCTCCCCACTTGGAGATGTCAGCACTGTCAACATCCTGTTGCGTACAGTTTGGAATTTGTCCAGAGGATGAAGCGGAAGGATGAGGAACAATGAGAGACAAGTCCTAGGTGTTCAGACAGGCACATGTCACTCTAATTTCCAATCAGGAAGACGAATTGACCAAAGGCTAGGGTTGCCCATGGAAACAGTATAGGGCTTGAGGAAATCCCGCTGCTTTGTGGCCAGTTCCCATAAACACGAGTTGAACAATGGAACTCAGGGGCAGTAAAATTCACAAAACTGCAGAGTTGAAAATATCCATCACTGAAAAATGTCTTGAGGAAAGTCAGAGAAAAGGACTTGTAAGCAAGGGAGAATGGCAGGAAAGGGATTTGAGGAGGTAGAAAGGACTCGCCATTAAGCACAAGAAAAGGAGCTGAACATTGCCAACATTGCAGTTGGCCAAAAAGGGTGTATGCGTTCTTTTCTGTATATATTCAAGAAAAGGGCATACACTTTTTTAGCCAACCAAACAGGTGGGCACTGGAAGTCAATACTACAAAAGATATCACTTCGCATCAGTCAGAAGAGCCATCCTCATAAAGCGTAAACAACAGAAATGCAGGACAGGGCAACGAGAAGAGGGAGCCCTGTGAGACTTATAGTGGAAATGTATATTGCCAACGGCCATTCTGGAGAAGTGTATTGTGTTTACTAAAGCATCTAAAAAATGAGCTACAGAGCATAGGGCACTTGCACTCATGGGCGTATATCTTGGGAAAAACAAAAATCGAGAGGACACAGGCACCCCAATGTTTACCCCCTCTCTGTTTAAAAGATCCTCGACTAGGATATAACTTAAATGTCTCTGGAGGGAAAAAATGGATAGAGATGTGGTACTTAGGTAGAGTGGAATATTATTCAGCCTGGAAATCAATGAAATATGGCCAGTTGTAACAACTCCGGAGGAGTTACGTATGATCATTCTAAGTGACAGAATTCAAAAAGAAAAAGACACATATCATAAGATATCACTTAAAGGTGGAATCCAAAATGGCTACACATGAAATAAATTACAAAACAAAAACATAGTCAAATATGTAGAAAACACGCATAAGGCTGCTAAACGGGAAAGGTGGGGAGGGGTGAGGCATCATCCAGGAGGTTGAAATTAGCAAAGATACCATTCCAAATACCAAACTGATAATCAACAAGGCCTACACGGTAGCTAAAAGAACTGCACTCAGCACACTCAAGTCACCGGAAAAGAATATATACGACTGGTAAGAATCTGAAAAAGAATTTATTGATGTCTCTCTGTACGCGAATCAAGTGGATGTACAGCAGCAAGAAACAGAGCTTTGAAAATCAGCTGTAACCAATATAGTAATAAATTGAAAAAAATAAACGACAGAGAGACAGAGAAAACCTCTTACAACTTTTCCTCAGGGACGGTGATGCAACATGGATTGAACACATCTAGACCCACAGCAGGATGAGACATAAGGCTGGAAACTGTTTGCGCTAAGAGAAATGTGAGGTTGGGTGAGGAAATGCACACCCTTTAAAGTAATACTACCTGGTACCCATTCAATGGGTCCCAAATCTGCAGGTTCAAGGGATCTTCCTACAGCTAAAACATGCATGGAAAACCCAGAGGACTGTACACCATGTGATCGGGAGATGTGTCTAAAATGCACCTCATTTATCCTCTCCTGGTGCTCCTGTTCACCATTCCAGCCACGCTACTTAGAATCTCCCCACTTGGAGAATCAGCACATTTAAACTTCTGTTTCACACATTTTGCAAATTGTGAGGAGGATGAACGGGAAGAGGGGGAACCAATGAGAGAAGAGTTGTAGGGGTTTGGACGGGCACATATCACTCTAATTTCCCATTAAGAATAAGAATTAAAGAAAGGCTCAGCCTGCCTCGCCGGAGCCAAAATAGGGCCTGAAGCAATCCTGCGGGTTTGAGGCCAGCTCACAAAAGAGCAACTTAAAAAATGGAGCTCAGGGTCACTGCAATTCACAAACCTGCAGAGTTATAAATGAAAACTAACATCCAAAAATATGTTGAGGTAAGGCAAAGAAGAGGATCTGAATGCAAGACAGAATTGCAAGAAACAGATTTCAAGAGATAGATTGGACTCGTCTTTAACGCACATGAAAAGCGGCAGAATTTCGACAATGATGCAGTTGGCCCAAAAGGGCGTATGCGTTTTTTCCTGATTATATCCAGGAAAAAACGCATACGCACTTTATGGGCAACGAAGCAAGCAAGCAATGCAAATGTGCACAACAAAGAAGTCTCACTTCCCACCGGTCAAAAGGGCCATCCTAAAAAATTGTAAAAACCAGAAATGCAGGACAGGCCATGGAGAACAGGGAGCCTTTATACGCTGATGGGCAGTGTGTGAACTGCCGAGAGCCACTCTGGAGAAGTGTATGGTGGTTCCTAAATCATCTAAAAAACAGAGCTACAGAGCATAGGACACTTCCAATCATGGGAGTATATCTAGGGAAGTCTAAAAATCAACAAGACACAAGCACACCACAGTTTAGGGCTACTCTGTTTACAAGAACCTCAACTTCAGTACACCTTAAATATCCCAGGAAAGAGAACAATGGATAAAGAAGATGTGGTACTTATGTACAATGGAATATCTCTTCACCATGAAATCAATGTAATAAGGCTAGTAGAAGGATAAAGAGTGGATTTACATCCGATAATACTACTTGAAATAAGTCAAACAGAAAAAGAAACATATCATAAGATATCACTTATAGAGGGAGGGTAAATATGGCTGCACAAGAAATGAATTACAGAACAGAACAGTGTCTCACATTTAGAAAACACACTTATGTCAGCTTAAGGGGAAAGGAGAGGTGGGGTGATGCATAAAACCAGAGTTTGAAATTAGCACAGATACCATTCAATAAACCAAATAGGTATTAGACAAGATCTACACCTTGCTCAATGAACAGGCCTCAACACACCCTATACACCGCAGAGAAATATATCTGAGGAATAAGAATCTTAAAACCCATGTATTGATATATCTCCATAAGGGAATCAAGTGTGTGCAGAGCGGCACAAACACAGCAGTGAAAAGGAGCTAAACCCCATTATAGAAATAAATTTTAAAAACAAAACGCTGAAACAATGAAAGAGAGAAAAATTCTTACAAAATTCGCTCAGGGGCTGTGATGCAACCTGGATTGACCACATATAAACCCACAGCTGGATAAGACATAAGGCTGGACACTTGGGGCTGACAGGATTGGTGAGCTTTGGTGAGCAACTGCCGAAAGTTTAATGCAATACTTCATGCTACTCATTCCAAGGGTCCCAACACTCCAGGTTGAAGGGAATCTTCCTACAGCTAAACCATGCATGGGAAACCCAGCGACTGGTATACCATATGATCGGGAAAGGTTTCTAAAACGCACCTCATTTTTCCTCTCCTGGGGCTCCGGATCGACATTCCAGCCGCTTTACTAACAACATCCCCACATGGAGTCAATGCCTTTAACTTCTGGTATCGCACAGTCTGCAGTTAGTGCAGAGGATGAATGGGAATAGGGGGAACCAGTGAGGAACTAGCTGTAGCGGTTTCAATGGGCACATGTCACTCTAATATCACATCAGTAAGAAGAATTAACCAAAGGCACAGCAGGTGCCCCAGAAGAAAAATAGGGCTTCAAGGAATCCTGTGGTTATGGGGCAATACCACAAAAATAAGAGCTAAAAAATGGAGCTAAGGGCCACTGCAATTCAAAAACCTGCAGAGTTATAAAGGCCAACTATTTTTAAAAAATATATTGAGGTAAGGCTATGAAGAGGCATTGAAAGCAAGGCAGAATTGCAGGAAACCGATTTCAGGAGGTAGACTGGAATTGCATTGAAAGCATATGAAGAGAGTCAGAAACTCGACAATGATGCACTTGGCCAAAAAGGGCGTATGTGTTTTTTCCTGAATATATTCAGGAAAAAACGCATACGCACTTTTTGGCCAACCAAGCAAGCTTAGCAAAGGAAATCTGCACTACAATGAAGTCTCACTTCCACCTGGTCAAAAGGGCCATCTGAAAAAAGTGTAAAATCCATAAAGGCACGACAGGCCATGGAGAACTGGGAGCCTTCTTATGCTGATGGGCGGGATGTAAATTGCCAACAGCCACTCTGGAGAAGTGTATGGTGTTTCCTGAAACATCTAAAAAACAAAGCAACAGAGCCTAGGGCACTTCCACTTATGGTCCTATAGCTTAGGGAAATTAAAATCAAAAAGACACAGCCACCCCAAAGTTTGGGACGGCTCTGTTTACAAGAACCTCGTTTACAGTACAAGTTCAATATCGCAGAAAGTGAAAAATGGATAAAGAACTTGTGGTACTTACGTACAATGCAGTATCACTCAGCAATGAAATCTATGTCATCAGGCCCATAGCAGCATAATGAGTGGATTCAGGTATGATGATTCAAACTGAAATAAGTCACACAGAAAAGAAACATCATAAGGTATCATTAATACACAGAATGTGAACTTGGCTACACATGAACTGAATTACAGAACAGAACAGGGTCTCAAGTTTAGAAAACCAACTTATGCTTGCTTAAGGGGGAAGGGGAGTTGGGGTGCTGCATAAAACCAGAGATTGAAATGAGCACAGATAAAGTTCCTTAAGCCAAATATGGAATAGACAAGAGCTACTCCTTGCTCAACGAAATGGACTCAACACCCCATATTAAACGCCTAAGAATGTACCTGACTAGTAAGTATCTTAAAACCTATGGATTGCTATGTCTCCAAAAGAGAATCAAGCGTGTGTACAGAGGCATAAACGCAGCAGTGATAGGATTGGAGAGGTTCGGTGAGCAAATGAAGACCCTTTGAGGTCATATTGCATGGTACCCATTACACGGGTCTCAACTCTCCAGGTTTAAGGTATTCTTCCTTCAGCTAAAACATGCATGTGGAACCCAGAGTATGATCAACCGTGTGAACGGGAGACGTGTTCAAATATGTCTCAGTTTTCCTCCCCTGGTACTCGGGTGCAACATTCCAGACGCTTTACTAACACTCTCCCCACTTGGAGAGTCAGCACCTTTAACCTCCTGTTTGGCCCCGTTTGCAATTTCTGCGGAAGATGAACAGGAATAGGGAGAACCAATGAGAGACTAGCTGGAGGTGTCTGGACGGGCAAATTTAACTCTCATTTCCCACCAGAAAGAGGAAATAACCAAAGGCTCAGCATGCCGTGCCGGAACCAGATTAGGGCCTGAAGCCATCCAGCGGTGTTGCAGCCAGCTCACAAGAAAACGAGTTGAAGAAAGGAGCTCATGGGCACTGTAATTCACAAACCTGCAGAGTTATAAATGACAGCTATCGTCCAAAAATATACTGAAGTAAGGCTGCCAAGAGGACTTGAAAGCGGGGCAGCATTGCAGGAAACCGATTTCAGGAGGTAGACTGGAATTGCATTGAAAGCATAGGAAAAGAGGCAGAACGTCCACAATGATGCACTTGGCCAAAAAGGGCGTATGCGTTTTTTCCTGAATATATTCAGGAAAAAACGCATACGCCCTTTTTGGCCAACCAAGCAAGCTTGCAAAGGAAATCTGCACTACAATGAAGTCTCACTTCCCCCCGGTCAAAAGGGCCATCTGAAAAAAGTGTAAAATCCAGAAAGGCAGGACAGGCCATGGAGAACTGGGAGCCTTGTTATGCTGATGGGCGGGATGTAAATTGCCAACAGACACTCGGGAGAAGTGTATGGTGTTTCCTGAAACATCGAAAAAACAAATCAACAGAGCCTAGGGCACTTCCACTTATGGTCCTAGAGCTTAGGGAAATTAAAATCAAAAAGACACAGCCACCCCAAAGTTTGGGACGCCTCTGTTTACAAGAACCTCGTTTACAGTACAAGTTCAACATCGCAGAAAGTGAAAAATGGATAAAGAAGCTGTGGTATTTACTTACAAAGCAATAACACTCAGCAATGAAATCTGTGTCATCAGGCCCTTAGCAGCACAATGAGTGGATTAAGGTATGATGATTCTAACTGAAATAAGTCACACAGAAAAACAAACATCATAAGATATCAGTAATACACGGAATGTAAACTTGGCTACACAGGAAGTGAATTACAGAACAGAACAGGGTCTCAAATTTAGAAAACCAACTTATGCTTGCTTAAGGGGAAAGGTGAGTTGGGGTGCTTAATAAAACCAGAGATTGAAATGAGCACAGATAAAGTTCCTTAAGCCAAATATGGAATAGACAAGAGCTACTCCTTGCTCAACGAAATGGACTCAACACCGCATATTAAACGCCTAAGAATGTACCTGTCTAGTAAGTATCTTAAAACCTATGGATTGCTATGTCTCTGAAAGAGAATCAAGCATGTGTACAGGAGCATAAACGCAGCAGTGATACGATTGGAGAGGTTCGTGAGCAAATGAAGACCCTTTGAAGTCATATTGCATGGTACCCATTACACGGGTCTCAACTCTCCAGGTTTAAGGTATTCTTCCTTCAGCTAAAACATGCATGTGGAACCAAGAGTATGATCATCCATGTGAACGGGAGACGTGTTCAAATATGTCTCAGTTTTTGTACCCTGGTACTCGGGTGCAACATTCCAGACGCTTTACTAACACTCTCCCGACTTGGAGAGTCAGCGCCTTTAACCTCCTGTTTGGCCCAGTTTGCAATTTCTGCGGAAGATGAACAGGAATAGCGAGAACCAATGAGAGACTAGCTGGAGGTGTCTGGACGGGCAAATTTAACTCTCATTTCCCACCAGGAAGAGGAAATAACCAAAGGCTCAGCGTGACGTGCCGGAACCAGATTAGGGCCTGAAGCCATCCAGCGGTGTTGCGGCCAGCTCACAAGAAAGCGAGTTGAAGAAAGGAGCTCAGGGGCACTGTAATTCACAAACCAGCAGAGTTATAAATGACAGCTATCGTCCAAAAATAGACTGAAGTAAGGCTGCCAAGAGGACTTGAAAGCGGGGCACAATTGCAGGAAACCGATTTCAGGAGGTAGACTGGAATTGCATTGAAAGCATAGGAAAAGAGGCAGAACGTCCACAATGATGCACTTGGCCAAAAAGGGCGTATGCGTTTTTTCCTGAATATATTCAGGAAAAAACGCATACGCCCTTTTTGGCCAACCAAGCAAGCTTGCAAAGGAAATCTGCACTACAATGAAGTCTCACTTCCCCCCGGTCAAAAGGGCCATCTGAAAAAAGTGTAAAATCCAGAAAGGCAGGACAGGCCATGGAGAACTGGGAGCCTTGTTATGCTGATGGGCGGGATGTAAATTGCCAACAGACACTCGGGAGAAGTGTATGGTGTTTCCTGAAACATCTAAAAAACAAAGCAACAGAGCCTAGGGCACTGCCACTTATGGTCCTATAGCTTAGGGAAATTAAAATCAAAAAGACACAGCCACCCCAAAGTTTGGGACGTCTCTGTTTACAAGAACCTCGTTTACAGTACAAGTTCAACATCGCAGAAAGTGAAAAATGGATAAAGAAGTTGTGGTATTCACTTACAAAGCAATATCACTCAGCAAAGAAATCTATGTCATCAGGCCCTTAGCAGCACAATGAGTGGATTCAGGTATGATGATTCTAACTGAAATAAGTCACACAGAAAAAGAAACATCATAAGATATCACTAATACACGGAATGTAAACTTGGCTACACAGGAACTGAATTACAGAACAGAACAGGGTCTCAAATTTAGAAAACCAACTTATGCTTGCTTAAGGGGAAAGGTGAGTTGGGGTGCTGCATAAAACCAGAGATTGAAATGAGCACAGATAAAGTTCCTTAAGCCAAATATTGAATAGACAAGAGCTACTCCTTGCTCAACGAAATGGACTCAACACCGCATATTAAACGCCTAAGAATGTACCTGACTAGTAAGTATCTTAAAACCTATGGATTGCTATGTCTCCGAAAGAGAATCAAGCATGTGTACAGGGGCATGAACGCAGCAGTGATAGGATTGCAGAGGTTCGGTGAGCAAATGAAGACCCTTTGAAGTCATATTGCATGGTACCCATTACACGGGTCTCAACTCTCCAGGTTTAAGGTATTCTTCCTTCAGCTAAAACATGCATGTGGAACCCCGAGTATGATCAACCGTGTGAACGGGAGACGTGTTCAAATATGTCTCAGTTTTCCTCCCCTGGTACTCGGGTGCAACATTCCAGACCCTTTACTAACACTCTCCTGACTTGGAGAGTCAGCGCCTTTAACCTCCTGTTTGGCCCAGTTTGCAATTTCTGCGGAAGATGAACAGGAATAGGGAGAACCAATGAGAGACTAGCTGGAGGTGTCTGGACGGGCAAATTTAACTCTCATTTCCCACCAGGAAGAGGAAATAACCAAAGGCTCAGCGTGCCGTGCCGGAACCAGATTAGGGCCTGAAGCCATCCTGCGTTGTTGCGGCCAGCTCAAAAGAAAGCGAGTTGAAGAAAGGAGCTCAGGGTCTCTGTAATTCACAAACCTGCAGAGTTATAAATGACAGCTATCGTCCAAAAATAGACTGAAGTAAGGCTGCCAAGAGGACTTGAAAGCGGGGCAGAATTGCAGGATACCGATTTCAGGAGGTAGACTGGAATTGCATTGAAAGCATAGGAAAAGAGGCAGAACGTCCACAATGATGCACTTTGCCAAAAGGGCGTATGCGTTTTTTCCTGAATATATTCAGGAAAAAACGCATACGCCCTTTTTGGCCAACCAAGCAAGCTTGCAAAGGAAATCTGCACTACAATGAAGTCTCACTTCCCCCCGGTCAAAAGGGCCATCTGAAAAAAGTGTAAAACCAAGAAAGGCAGGACAGGCCATGGAGAACTGGGAGCCTTGTTATGCTGATGGGCGGGATGTAAATTGCCAACAGACACTCGGGAGAAGTGTATGGTGTTTCCTGAAACATCTAAAAAACAAAGCAACAGAGCCTAGGGCACTTCCACTTATGGTCCTATAGCTTAGGGAAATTAATATCAAAAAGACACAGCAACCCCAAAATTTGGGATGGGTCTTTTTACAGAAATCTCTTCTACGGCACAAGTTAAATATCCCAGAGAGCAAATAATGGATAAAGAAGTTTCGGTACTTATGTACAACAGAATACCACTCAGCAATGAAATCTATGTCACCAGGCCCGTACCAGCATAATGAGTGGATTGAGGCACGATGATTCTAAGTGAAATAAGTCACACAGAAAAAGAAACATCATAAGGTATCACTAATACACGGAATGTGAACTTGGCTACACATGAACTGAATTACAAAACAGAACAGGGTCTCAAGTTTAGAAAACCAACTTATGCCTGCTTAAGGGGGAAGGTGAGTTGGGGTGCTGCATAAAAGCAGAGTTTGAAATTAGCACAGATACCGTTCCATAAGCCAAATATGTAATAGACAAGAGCTACCCCTTGCTCAACGAAATGGATTCAACAATGAGGTATCACCTCACACCTGGTAGAATAGGCATCATTGAAAATCTACAAACAAAAAATGCTGGAAAGGGTGTGGAGAAAAGGAACCCTCTTCCACTATTGTTGGGAATATAAATTGATACAGT
Organism: Delphinus delphis; assembly: GCF_949987515.2. Classification (NCBI taxonomy): domain Eukaryota; kingdom Metazoa; phylum Chordata; class Mammalia; order Artiodactyla; family Delphinidae; genus Delphinus; species Delphinus delphis. Next base: position 550,764 of record NW_027192756.1, read on the forward strand.
CATTATGGAGAACAATATGGAATTTCTTAAGAAACTAACAATAGAATTACCATATGATACAGCAATCCCAGTACTGGACATATACCCAGACAAAACCATAAATCAAAAAGAGTCATTCACCGCAATGTTCATTGCATCACTATTTACAATATCGAGGTAATGGAAGCAACCTAAATGCCCACAGACAGACGAATGCATAAAGCTGTGGTACATATATAAAATGGAATATTACTAAGCCATGAAAAGGAATGAAATTGGGTCATTTGTAGAGACGTCGATGGATCTAGAGACTGTCATACAGAGTGAAGTAAGTCAGAAAGAGAAAAACAAATCTTGTATATTCATGCATATATGTGGAACCTAGAAAAACTGTACAGATTAACCATTTTGCAAGGCATAAACAGAGCAACAGATGTAGACAACAAACGTATGGACAACAAGGGGGGAAAGCTGTTGGGGGGGTGGTGGTGGGAGGAGTTGAGAGACTGGGATTGGCATGTATACATTTATATGTATAAAATAGATAACCAATAAGAACCTGCTGTATAAAAATATAAAATAAAATTCAAAATTAAAAAGAAGTAAAATTTAAAAAATAAAACAGAAAAAACAATTATTCCCTGCACATACATGTATTTATATGAATAAATTATTTCCATGCTTATATCTGTAAATACAAAAAAGAGGAATAAAATCTACCTTGAACCAAAAACGAAAAAGAGAAAAAAAACACAGAACCCACCAGTTACACAGAGGAAAACCGTATCAGGGCACTTGCTCCAGTTGTAAACAATTCTGAAGTTGGTCAGTGGTGGGGAATCGTCTCCCATTCAGCCAGCAGCCCCCACGCAACAAGCGTCCTCATTGCAAAGCTGGGGCACCGTGCCGAGGCATCTGTGAGTAAACGTGAGCTGAGCCCCAGGCCAGTTGCTGCTGAACTATTCCCACCCGTCCCAGGTAAAACACCTGAATATATACAAGGACTTGAAAGCCTAGAGGAAGGGCCATAGAGCCACACGAGTGACAGCATGCCGGCCGACTTGGTGCCTGCAGGCCAGCCAGGATGGTCCTGGCCCTGGGTGCTCTTCTGGAAGATTTCCATTTCCCTGCCTGAGATACCCGTCCTGTCCCTGCCCCCACTGCTTTTTTCCTTCCTCACCTCTGCCCAGGGAGAAATTCCAGCAGCAGGTATGGGTGACACATCCTCTTCTTTAGCAGGTGGCAGCCTGGCAACTGCTGCAGAAAGTCCAGCAGAGCCCCACTCACACTGGGCCACCCACAAAGCCGTGGCCTCTCACTCCCTCCCACCAGCCCAGCCCCGAGACTGCTGACAGGGCAGAGAAAATGGCGTCAGGCACGGCTGCAGGGGCTCTTGCTGCCTGGAGTGGTATTTATATTGATCTCAACCCAGGCACACCTGGGGAGGGCTGGCCGGCACGGTAAGGCTGCCCAGGTCAGCCAATCATCACCCCTCAGGGGCTCACAGTTGCAGAAAATGGAACTTGCTGAACCGGCCAGGTCCAAGGAACAGGTGTGGGCTCCTGAGAGTCAGGATAGACAAGGGGCTGCAGCTTTGGCTTGTTTTCTAATCATTTTATCTGGCCCATGAGTGGGAGACAACTTCAAGAAAACCCTCTCCTAATGAGAGGAACCCAGGAGTCAGGCAGAGGAGGGGTGGGTGGTGGTTGGAGACAGAGGCCTGGTGCCCCGGGTGCAGTGGAAGTCTCTGGAAGACCAGGTGGAGGGAGGCCTCACGGAGTGATGCCCAGGGTCACAGACCTGTCGCAGCTGCTGTTTGTTAGTTCAAGTCCTGCTCTGAGGTGCTCTGTGTCAGCTCTGAGCGACAGGTGAGCTGGGGGTGCTCTGCAATGAGGGCTATGTGCACGGTTCCTGTGTGCCCAGCCCTGCCACGGTACCTGCAAGGGTAGCTCTGTATCCTGGGAGGGGCCTGACCACGAGAGCCCTGTGGGCTGGGGTGGGGGTGGGGTACCTGCCCAGGTGAGCTCCATATTCTGGGATTGGTCTGACCACGAGAGCCCCATGGGCTGCTGGGGACCTGGTAAAGGATGTCAGGACAGTCAGTGAAGCCACCGAGGATATACCTCCAGTTGCTCCTAATTCCTACACCCTGCTGGTCATTCTACCAACCACCAGGACATGGTATTCTGTATTAGTCTTCAATGATGCCTTCTTTTGTATTCCATTAGTCCCAGAGTCACAAGAAATTTTGGCTTGTGAGTGGCAGGACTCCACATACAACTAAAACAATACTTCCGGGCCGTCTGGCCCCAAGGGTGCAAAAATTCCCACACCATCTTTGGGGAAAGCTTAGCTAAAGACCTAAAAGTTCTATCTCTGGAAAAGGAAACCCTCCTTCAATATGCAGACGACATTCTGATCACCAGCCCTACTAAGGAGGCCTCTGAACTACCAAGCCAATAAAGGATAGAAGTTGTCCAAGAAAAAGCTCAAATATCACAGACTGCGGTGACCTGCCTGGGCTTCATTCTCACAGAAGGTCAGAGAAGCCCATCCCAGGAAAGGGAAGAAACCATTTTCAGCCTTACCCCTTTCTAAAACTAGAAGACAGCTTAGGGGTTCCTGGGGAGGCCAGGGTTTGCTGCTTCTGGATCCCTAGCTACAGTCTACTAGCTGGGCCTCTATATGAAACACTGAAAGGAAAAGATGATGATCCTTTTGAATAGAATCCAGAAGTGGCCTTTCAAGAATGGAAAGAGCAGTCAATTCAGACCCTTGCCCTGGAACTCCCTAATTTAGCTAAACCCTTTGACCTTTACATTCCCGGTGAAAGGTGAATCGCCATTGGAGAATTAGTGCAAAAACTGGGACCACTTGAAATGGAACAATGCAAGAATGCCATCCAGGTAGGATAAACTACGGTCACTAAGGGGCTTGGCCCACTGCCACATCTGGCCAAGATACTGGCGGTATCTAAAAACCTGGAAATCAGCAGCCCAAAAGGCCACCTCCCTCCTAAGGGAAAAGGACCCCACGTGGTGATCCTAACCACCAACCATGCCCTGAAGTTGCAGGGTTCGCTCCGTGGGCACACCGACCTCGAGTGAGGAGGCCCTCCAACTCCAACATCCAGAGAGATAACCGGGGGCAACAGGGCACCATGACGACTCGTGTGAACATCACTTGACCTGGAGTTTCTCTCATAAAACAACAAGAGTGTGTCCCAAAAGAGTAGACTACTGCTTGCAGGACTTACTGCACCCAGAGGGGAGCTAATAATCTTGGCGGGGGAACAGTATACCACACTGTCACCATAGAAAATCCTACAGACACCGTGATGATGGTGGCCAATAAGACCGGCTGGACTCCTGTTTACTTCAAAAGGCTGTTGACTCAGTAGCCATCATGGTCCTTGGTCACCACTGACCCTGGACTGTCTGGGAGTTGAGCGGGCAGGGCTCTGACACCTGGTGCTGTTTGTACGTTAATTCAGGGGCCTAATTGAAGAAAGCGCAGACTACTGGTCAGAGCATCTAGGCTGGCAGAGACGGTCAGCCTAAGGTGGCCGAACAAATGTGGGGCGGGGTGAAACCGGCCCCCACAGCGTCTCTGCACATCTCTTTCCTGGACCCTTAAAGGTCATTAGAATCTATAACACTTCCAATGCTGGTGCTCAGGTGGACGAGCAGGGAGGCAGGGGTCCTGGGGACAACCAACGTCACCGGGAGGCTGCTGGGGAGAAGCTCTGACCCTCGCCCCAGGGTATGAGGGCTCCCAACTCAGCACTCAGCAGTTACAGAAGAAGGGTCTGCACCCTCAGCACTCCAAGAATGAGGAGCGGGACAAAAGGCAGAGGAGGGGTTTGTCCCCAGCAAAGCCCATTAAAAATCCCTGGGAGATAAAAATAGAATCTGGGCAATAAAGTCAAGTCTAACCTTTTTTATCCTTTGTGCTTTGTCTAATTTCACGTGCTCCTAGGGTCCCGCATGCAGAGGTTCCACACCCGGCACTTCAGACCAGATTTCCTAGTGCAGAATGGCTGGGTCGACACCTCAGCTCCTGGGGCCCAGTGCAGACTCCACGATATAGAGCCTGAGCTACAGCCAACCCGGCCCTCGAGAGCTCCGCCGCCTCCCTCCCTCCCACTGACTCTGACAGGATCTCTACACAGCAGCCCAGCCCACAGCCCACGGGGTAGTGCATGCTCCCACCTCTCCATTCTCTGATCAAAATATAAAGTTTCCTTTGCTTGTGAACCAAACTCAGTCTCGATCTGTTGGCCCCAATGACACTGGGCAGGGGGACACTTGTTGGGGTCCACTCTGGAGGATCAGTAACAGAAATTGAGACTATTGTAACCTCAATGAACAGATGTGTGAGCCAAACTGTAGTTAACATAGAACAGTGTATAAGGCTCGGGTAAAATAAGATGTTTTTAACACTTCCATTTGATATTTCCATCACTTTTTATAAGCAAGTTCAGTGAAAAGGTTTGTCTTATTTGTCAGGTCAATATTAGAGAAACGAAGTGATTTCTTTCCAAGGATGTACAGCTAATAATCTTGGTTAAACCTTCAATCTTGTTTTAAATGCTTTTCCATTGAAAATGATACCTCTCTTTCAGCTCCCCCATTTCTGAGAAGTATAAAATCTTATAATTTATTATTACCAAAGGGGAAAGGTGGGAGGAGGGATAAATTAACAGTTTGGAATGAACACATACACACTGCTATGTATAAAATAGATCATCAACAAGGAACTACTGTATAGCACAGGGAACTACACTCAACATTTTGCAATAACCTATAAGGGGAAATAATCTGAAAAAGAATAGATATTTTTATTGACATCATCTATCAATGACAGTTAAAGTGTAGCCTAAGGGAAGCTGGTGGTGAGTGCTTCTGACCCTGAAGACTTCAATCATCTAAAGTTTGGACTCTGCCTACTTCCCAAGGCCCTTAATGAACATATGTGTAGCCGTAGCTTAAAAACTTCCCCAGTTTGGGTTTCGGGGAGACACTGATTTTGAAAAAGCCCTGGTGTTCTCCTTACATGAATGGGACTCTTCCTACTGCTAAAACATGTCTGTCACACCCAGAGGATGGTATACCGTCTGATCGGGAAGAGTTTGGAAAAGGCATCTCATCTCCTCATCTCCTGGTGCTCGGGTTCACCCCTCCAGCGTCTTTACTAACAGTCTCCCCACTTGGAGATGTCAGCACTGTCAACATCCTGTTGCGTACAGTTTGGAATTTGTCCAGAGGATGAAGCGGAAGGATGAGGAACAATGAGAGACAAGTCCTAGGTGTTCAGACAGGCACATGTCACTCTAATTTCCAATCAGGAAGACGAATTGACCAAAGGCTAGGGTTGCCCATGGAAACAGTATAGGGCTTGAGGAAATCCCGCTGCTTTGTGGCCAGTTCCCATAAACACGAGTTGAACAATGGAACTCAGGGGCAGTAAAATTCACAAAACTGCAGAGTTGAAAATATCCATCACTGAAAAATGTCTTGAGGAAAGTCAGAGAAAAGGACTTGTAAGCAAGGGAGAATGGCAGGAAAGGGATTTGAGGAGGTAGAAAGGACTCGCCATTAAGCACAAGAAAAGGAGCTGAACATTGCCAACATTGCAGTTGGCCAAAAAGGGTGTATGCGTTCTTTTCTGTATATATTCAAGAAAAGGGCATACACTTTTTTAGCCAACCAAACAGGTGGGCACTGGAAGTCAATACTACAAAAGATATCACTTCGCATCAGTCAGAAGAGCCATCCTCATAAAGCGTAAACAACAGAAATGCAGGACAGGGCAACGAGAAGAGGGAGCCCTGTGAGACTTATAGTGGAAATGTATATTGCCAATGGCCATTCTGGAGAAGTGTATTGTGTTTACTAAAGCATCTAAAAAATGAGCTACAGAGCATAGGGCACTTGCACTCATGGGCGTATATCTTGGGAAAAACAAAAATCGAGAGGACACAGGCACCCCAATGTTTACCCCCTCTCTGTTTAAAAGATCCTCGACTAGGATATAACTTAAATGTCTCTGGAGGGAAAAAATGGATAGAGATGTGGTACTTAGGTAGAGTGGAATATTATTCAGCCTGGAAATCAATGAAATATGGCCAGTTGTAACAACTCCGGAGGAGTTACGTATGATCATTCTAAGTGACAGAATTCAAAAAGAAAAAGACACATATCATAAGATATCACTTAAAGGTGGAATCCAAAATGGCTACACATGAAATAAATTACAAAACAAAAACATAGTCAAATATGTAGAAAACATGCATAAGGCTGCTAAACGGGAAAGGTGGGGAGGGGTGAGGCATCATCCAGGAGGTTGAAATTAGCAAAGATACCATTCCAAATACCAAACTGATAATCAACAAGGCCTACACGGTAGCTAAGAGAACTGCGCTCAGCACACTCAAGTCACCGGAAAAGAATATATACGACTGGTAAGAATCTGAAAAAGAATTTATTGATGTCTCTCTGTACGCGAATCAAGTGGATGTACAGCAGCAAGAAACAGAGCTTTGAAAATCAGCTGTAACCAATATAGTAATAAATTGAAAAAAATAAACGACAGAGAGACAGAGAAAACCTCTTACAACTTTTCCTCAGGGACGGTGATGCAACATGGATTGAACACATCTAGACCCACAGCAGGATGAGACATAAGGCTGGAAACTGTTTGCGCTAAGAGAAATGTGAGGTTGGGTGAGGAAATGCACACCCTTTAAAGTAATACTACCTGGTACCCATTCAATGGGTCCCAAATCTGCAGGTTCAAGGGATCTTCCTACAGCTAAAACATGCATGGAAAACCCAGAGGACTGTACACCATGTGATCGGGAGATGTGTCTAAAATGCACCTCATTTATCCTCTCCTGGTGCTCCTGTTCACCATTCCAGCCACGCTACTTAGAATCTCCCCACTTGGAGAATCAGCACATTTAAACTTCTGTTTCACACATTTTGCAAATTGTGAGGAGGATGAACGGGAAGAGGGGGAACCAATGAGAGAAGAGTTGTAGGGGTTTGGACGGGCACATATCACTTTAATTTCCCATTAAGAATAAGAATTAAAGAAAGGCTCAGCCTGCCTCGCCGGAGCCAAAATAGGGCCTGAAGCAATCCTGCGGGTTTGAGGCCAGCTCACAAAAGAGCAACTTAAAAAATGGAGCTCAGGGTCACTGCAATTCACAAACCTGCAGAGTTATAAATGAAAACTAACGTCCAAAAATATGTTGAGGTAAGGCAAAGAAGAGGATCTGAATGCAAGACAGAATTGCAAGAAACAGATTTCAAGAGATAGATTGGACTCGTCTTTAACGCACATGAAAAGCGGCAGAATTTCGACAATGATGCAGTTGGCCCAAAAGGGCGTATGCGTTTTTTCCTGATTATATCCAGGAAAAAACGCATACGCACTTTATGGGCAACGAAGCAAGCAAGCAATGCAAATGTGCACAACAAAGAAGTCTCACTTCCCACCGGTCAAAAGGGCCATCCTAAAAAATTGTAAAAACCAGAAATGCAGGACAGGCCATGGAGAACAGGGAGCCTTTATACGCTGATGGGCAGTGTGTGAACTGCCGAGAGCCACTCTGGAGAAGTGTATGGTGGTTCCTAAATCATCTAAAAAACAGAGCTACAGAGCATAGGACACTTCCAATCATGGGAGTATATCTAGGGAAGTCTAAAAATCAACAAGACACAAGCACACCACAGTTTAGGGCTACTCTGTTTACAAGAACCTCAACTTCAGTACACCTTAAATATCCCAGGAAAGAGAACAATGGATAAAGAAGATGTGGTACTTATGTACAATGGAATATCTCTTCACCATGAAATCAATGTAATAAGGCTAGTAGAAGGATAAAGAGTGGATTTACATCCGATAATACTACTTGAAATAAGTCAAACAGAAAAAGAAACATATCATAAGATATCACTTATAGAGGGAGGGTAAATATGGCTGCACAAGAAATGAATTACAGAACAGAACAGTGTCTCACATTTAGAAAACACACTTATGTCAGCTTAAGGGGAAAGGAGAGGTGGGGTGATGCATAAAACCAGAGTTTGAAATTAGCACAGATACCGTTCAATAAACCAAATAGGTATTAGACAAGATCTACACCTTGCTCAATGAACAGGCCTCAACACACCCTATACACCGCAGAGAAATATATCTGAGGAATAAGAATCTTAAAACCCATGTATTGATATATCTCCATAAGGGAATCAAGTGTGTGCAGAGCGGCACAAACACAGCAGTGAAAAGGAGCTAAACCCCATTATAGAAATAAATTTTAAAAACAAAACGCTGAAACAATGAAAGAGAGAAAAATTCTTACAAAATTCGCTCAGGGGCTGTGATACAACCTGGATTGACCACATATAAACCCACAGCTGGATAAGACATAAGGCTGGACACTTGGGGCTGACAGGATTGGTGAGCTTTGGTGAGCAACTGCCGAAAGTTTAATGCAATACTTCATGCTACTCATTCCAAGGGTCCCAACACTCCAGGTTGAAGGGAATCTTCCTACAGCTAAACCATGCATGGGAAACCCAGCGACTGGTATACCATATGATCGGGAAAGGTTTCTAAAACGCACCTCATTTTTCCTCTCCTGGGGCTCCGGATCGACATTCCAGCCGCTTTACTAACAACATCCCCACATGGAGTCAATGCCTTTAACTTCTGGTATCGCACAGTCTGCAGTTAGTGCAGAGGATGAATGGGAATAGGGGGAACCAGTGAGGAACTAGCTGTAGCGGTTTCAATGGGCACATGTCACTCTAATATCACATCAGTAAGAAGAATTAACCAAAGGCACAGCAGGTGCCCCAGAAGAAAAATAGGGCTTCAAGGAATCCTGTGGTTATGGGGCAATACCACAAAAATAAGAGCTAAAAAATGGAGCTAAGGGCCACTGCAATTCAAAAACCTGCAGAGTTATAAAGGCCAACTATTTTTAAAAAATATATTGAGGTAAGGCTATGAAGAGGCATTGAAAGCAAGGCAGAATTGCAGGAAACCGATTTCAGGAGGTAGACTGGAATTGCATTGAAAGCATATGAAGAGAGTCAGAAACTCGACAATGATGCACTTGGCCAAAAAGGGCGTATGTGTTTTTTCCTGAATATATTCAGGAAAAAACGCATACGCACTTTTTGGCCAACCAAGCAAGCTTGCAAAGGAAATCTGCACTACAATGAAGTCTCACTTCCACCTGGTCAAAAGGGCCATCTGAAAAAAGTGTAAAATCCATAAAGGCAGGACAGGCCATGGAGAACTGGGAGCCTTCTTATGCTGATGGGCGGGATGTAAATTGCCAACAGCCACTCTGGAGAAGTGTATGGTGTTTCCTGAACCATCTAAAAAAGAAAGCAACAGAACCTAGGGCACTTCCACTTATGGTCCTATAGCTTAGGGAAATTAAAATCAAAAAGACACAGCCACCCCAAAGTTTGGGACGGCTCTGTTTAAAAGAACCTCGTTTACAGTACAAGTTCAATATCGCAGAAAGTGAAAAATGGATAAAGAACTTGTGGTACTTACGTACAATGCAGTATCACTCAGCAATGAAATCTATGTCATCAGGCCCATAGCAGCATAGTGAGTGGATTCAGGTACGATGATTCTAACTGAAATAAGTCACACAGAAAAAGAAACATCATAAGATATCACTAATACACGGAATGTAAACTTGACTACACAGGAACTGCATTCCAAAACAGAACAGGGTCTCAAATTTAGAAAACCAACTTATGCTTGCTTAAGGGGAAAGGTGAGTTGGGGTGCTGCATAAAACCAGAGATTGAAATGAGCACAGATAAAATTCCTTAAGCCAAATATGGAATAGACAAGAGCTACTCCTTGCTCAATGAAATGGACTCAACACCCCATATTAAACGCCTAAGAATGTACCTGACTAGTAAGTATCTTAAAACCTATGGATTGCTATGTCTCCAAAAGAGAATCAAGCGTGTGTACAGGGGCATAAACGCAGCAGTGATAGGATTGGAGAGGTTCGGTGAGCAAATGAAGACCCTTTGAAGTCATATTGCATGGTACCCATTACACGGGTCTCAACTCTCCAGGTTTTAGGTATTCTTCCTTCAGCTAAAACATGCATGTGGAACCCAGAGTATGATCAACCATGTGAACGGGAGACGTGTTCAAATATGTCTCAGTTTTCGTACCCTGGTACTCGGGTGCAACATTCCAGACACTTTACTAACACTCTCCCGACTTGGAGAGTCAGTGCCTTTAACCTCCTGTTTGGCCCAGTTTGCAATTTCTGCGGAAGATGAACAGGAATAGCGAGAACCAATGAGAGGCTAGCTGGAGGTGTCTGAACGGGCAAATTTAACTCTCATTTCCCACCAGGAAGAGGAATTAACCAAAGGCTCAGCGTGCCGGGCCGGAACCAGATTAGGGCCTGAAGCCATCCTGCGGTGTTGCGGCCAGCTCACAAGAAAGCGAGTTGAAGAAAGGAGCTCAGGGGCACTGTAATTCACAAACCTGCAGAGTTATAAATGACAGCTATCGTCCAAAAATAGACTGAAGTAAGGCTGCCAAGAGGACTTGAAAGCGGGGCAGAATTGCAGGAAACCGATTTCAGGAGGTAGACTGGAATTGCATTGAAAGCATAGGAAAAGAGGCAGAACGTCCACAATGATGCACTTGGCCAAAAAGGGCGTATGCGTTTTTTCCTGAATATATTCAGGAAAAAACGCATACGCCCTTTTTGGCCAACCAAGCAAGCTTGCAAAGGAAATCTGCACTACAATGAAGTCTCACTTCCCCCCGGTCAAAAGGGCCATCTGAAAAAAGTGTAAAATCCACAAAGGCAGGACAGGCCATGGAGAACTGGGAGCCTTGTTATGCTGATGGGCGGGATGTAAATTGCCAAAAGACACTTGGGAGAAGTGTATGGTGTTTCCTGAAACATCTAAAAAACAAAGCAACAGAGCCTAGGGCACTTCCACTTATGGTCCTATAGCTTAGGGAAATTAAAATCAAAAAGACACAGCCACCCCAAAGTTTGGGACGCCTCTTTTTACAAGAACCTCCTTTACAGTACAAGTTCAACATCACAGAATGTGAAAAATGGATAAAGAAGTTGTGGTATTCACTTACAAAGCAATATCACTCAGCAATGAAATCTATGTCATCAGGCCCTTAGCAGCACAATGAGTGGATTCAGGTATGATGATTCTAACTGAAATAAGTCACACAGAAAAAGAAACATCATAAGATATCAGTAATACACGGAATGTAAACTTGGCTACACAGGAACTGAATTACAGAACAGAACAGGGTCTCAAATTTAGAAAACCAACTTATGCTTGCTTAAGGGGAAAGGTGAGTTGGGGTGCTGCATAAAACCAGAGATTGAAATGAGCACAGATAAAGTTCCTTAAGCCAAATATGGAATAGACAAGAGCTACTCCTTGCTCAACGAAATGGACTCAACACCGCATATTAAACGCCTAAGAATGTACCTGACTAGTAAGTATCTTAAAACCTATGGATTGCTATGTCTCCGAAAGAGAATCAAGCATGTGTACAGGGGCATAAACGCAGCAGTGATAGGATTGGAGAGGTTCGGTGAGCAAATGAAGACCCATTGAAGTCATATTGCATGGTACCCATTCCACGGGTTTCTACTACCCAGTTTTAAGGTATTCTTCCTTCAGCTAAAACATGCATGTGGAACCCAGAGTATGATCAACCATGTGATCGGGAGACGTGTTCAAATATGTCTCAGTTTTCGTACCCTGGTACTCGGGTGGAACATTCCAGACGCTTTACTAACACTCTCCCGACTTGGAGAGTCAGTCCTTTAACCTCCTGTTTGGCCCAGTTTGCAATTTCTGCGGAAGATGAACAGGAATAGCGAGAACCAATGAGAGACTAGCTGGAGGTGTCTGGACGGGCAAATTTAACTCTCATTTCCCACCAGGAAGAGGAATTAACCAAAGGCTCAGCGTGCCGTGCCAGAACCAGATTAGGGCCTGAAGCCATCCTGCGGTGTTGCGGCCAGGTCACAAGAAAGCGAGTTGAAGAAAGGAGCTCAGGGGCACTGTAATTCACAAACCTGCAGAGTTATAAATGACAGCTATCGTCCAAAAATAGACTGAAGTAAGGCTGCCAAGAGGACTTGAAAGCGGGGCAGCATTGCAGGAAACCGATTTCAGGAGCTAGACTGGAATTGCATTGAAAGCATAGGAAAAGAGGCAGAACGTCCACAATGATGCACTTGGCCAAAAAGGGCGTACGCTTTTTTTCCTGAATATATTCAGGAAAAAACGGGTACGCCCTTTTTGGCCAACCAAGCAAGCTTGCAAAGGAAATCTGCACTACAATGAAGTCTCACTTCCCCCCGGTCAAAAGGGCCATCTGAAAAAAGTGTAAAATCCAGAAAGGCAGGACAGGCCATGGAGAACTGGGAGCCTTGTTATGCTGATGGGCGGGATGTAAATTGCCAAGAGACACTCGGGAGAAGTGTATGGTGTTTCCTGAAACATCTAAAAAAACAAAGCAACAGAACCTAGGGCACTTCCACTTATGGTCCTATAGCTTAGGGAAATTAAAATCAAAAAGACACAGCCACCCCAAAGTTTGGGACGCCTCTGTTTACAAGAACCTCGTTTACCGTACAAGTTCAATATCACAGAAAGTGAAAAATGGATAAAGAACTTGTGGTACTTACGTACAATGCAGTATCACTCAGCAATGAAATCTATGTCATCAGGCCCGTAGCAGCATAATGAGTAGATTCAGGTACGATGATTCTAACTGAAATAAGGCACACAGAAAAAGAAACATCATAAGATATCACTAATACACGGAATGTAAACTTGGCTACACAGGAACTGAATTCCAAAACAGAACAGGTTCTCAAATTTAGAAAACCAACTTATGCTTGCTTAAGGGGAAAGGTGAGTTGGGGTGCTGCATAAAACCAGAGATTGAAATGAGCACAGATAAAGTTCCTTAAGCCAAATATGGAATAGACAAGAGCTACTCCTTGCTCAACGAAATGGACTCAACACCCCATATTAAACGCCTAAGAATGTACCTGACTAGTAAGTATCTTAAAACCTATGGATTGCTATGTCTCCGAAAGAGAATCAAGCATGTGTACAGGGGCATAAACGCAGCAGTGATAGGATTGGAGAGGTTCGGTGAGCAAATGAAGACCCTTTGAAGTCATATTGCATGGTACCCATTCCACGGGTTTCAACTGCCCAGGTTTTAGGTATTCTTCCTTCAGCTAAAACATGCATGTGGAACCCAGAGTATGATCAACCATGTTAACGGGAGACGTGTTCAAATATGTCTCAGTTTTCCTCCCCTGGTACTCGGGTGCAACATTCCAGACGCTTTACTAACACTCTCCCGACTTGGAGAGTCAGTCCCTTTAACCTCCTGTTTGGCCCAGTTTGCAATTTCTGCGGAAGATGAACAGGAATAGCGAGAACCAATGAGAGACTAGCTGGAGGTGTCTGGACGGGCAAATTTAACTCTCATTTCCCACCAGAAAGAGGAAATAACCAAAGGCTCAGTGTGCCGTGCCGGAACCAGATTAGGGCCTGAAGCCATCCTGCGGTGTTGCGGCCAGTTCAAAAGAAAGCGAGTTGAAGAAAGGAGCTCAGGGGCACTGTAATTCACAAACCTGCAGAGTTATAAATGACAGCTATCGTCCAAAAATAGACTGAAGTAAGGCTGCCAAGAGGACTTGAAAGCGGGGCAGAATTGCAGGAAACCGATTTCAGGAGGTAGACTGGAATTGCATTGAAAGCATAGGAAAAGAGGCAGAACGTCCACAATGATGCACTTGGCCAAAAAGGACGTATGCGTTTTTTCCTGAATATATTCAGGAAAAAACGCATACGCCCTTTTTGGCCAACCAAGCAAGCTTGCAAAGGAAATCTGCACTACAATGAAGTCTCACTTCCCCCCGGTCAAAAGGGCCATCTGAAAAAGGTGTAAAATCCAGAAAGGCAGGACAGGCCATGGAGAACTGGGAGCCTTGTTATGCTGAAGGGCGGGATGTAAATTGCCAACAACCACTCGGGAGAAGTGTATGGTGTTTCCTGAAACATCTAAAAAACAAAGCAACAGAGCCTAGGGCACTTCCACTTATGGTCCTATAGCTTAGGGAATTTAAAATCAAAAAGAAACAGCCACCCCAAAGTTTGGAACGGCTCTGTTTACAAGAACCTCGTTTACAGTACAAGTTCAACATGGCAGAAAGTGAAAAATGGATAAAGAAGTTGTGGTATTTACTTACAAAGCAATATCACTCAGCAATGAAATCTGTGTCATCAAGCCCTTAGCAGCACAATGAGTGGATTCAGGTATGATGATTCTAACTGAAATAAGTCACACAGAAAAAGAAACATCATAAGATATCAGTAATACACGGAATGTAAACTTGGCTACACAGGAACTGAATTACAGAACAGAACAGGTTCTCAAATTTAGAAAAACAACTTATGCTTGCTTAAGGGTAAAGGTGAGTTGTGGTGCTGCATAAAACCAGAGATTGAAATGAGCACAGATAAAGTTCCTTAAGCCAAATATGGAATAGACAAGAGCTACTCCTTGCTCAACGAAATGGACTCAACACCCCATATTAAACGCCTAAGAATGTACTTTATTTGTAAGTATCTTAAAACCTATGGATTGCTATGTCTCCAAAAGAGAATCAAGCATGTGTACAGGGGCATAAACGCAGCAGTGATAGGATTGGAGAGGTTCGGTGAGCAAATGAAGACCCTTTGAAGTCATATTGCATGGTACCCATTCCACGGGTTTCAACTACCCAAGTTTAAGGTATTCTTCCTTCAGCTAAAACATGCATGTGGAACCTAGAGTATGATCAACCATGTGATCGGGAGACGTGTTCAAATATGTCTCAGTTTTCGTACCCTGGTACTCGGGTGCAACATTCCAGACGCTTTACTAACACTCTCCCGACTTGGAGAGTCAGTCCCTTTAACCTCCTGTTTGGCCCAGTTTGCAATTTCTGCGGAAGATGAACAGGAATAGCGAGAACCAATGAGAGCCTACCTGGAGGTGTCTGGACGGGCAAATTTAACTCTCATTTCCCACCAGGAAGAGGAAATAACCAAAGGCTCAGTGTGCCGTGCCGGAACCAGATTAGGGCCTGAAGCCATCCTAAGGTGTTGCGGCCAGGTCACAAGAAAGCGAGTTGAAGAAAGGAGCTCAGGGGCACTGTAATTCACAAACCTGCAGAGTTATAAATGACAGCTATCGTCCAAAAATAGACTGAAGTAAGGCTGCCAAGAGGACTTGAAAGCGGGGCAGAATTGCAGGAAACCGATTTCAGGAGGTAGACTGGAATTGCATTGAAAGCATAGGAAAAGAGGCAGAACGTCCACAATGATGCACTTGGCCAAAAAGGGCGTATGCGTTTTTTCCTGAATATATTCAGGAAAAAACGCATACGCCCTTTTTGGCCAACCAAGCAAACTAGCAAAGGAAATCTGAACTACAATGAAGTCTCACTTCCCCCCGGTCAAAAGGGCCATCTGAAAAAAGTGTAAAATCCAGAAAGGCAGGACAGGCCATGGAGAACTGGGAGCCTTGTTATGCTGATGGGCGGGATGTAAATTGCCAACAGACACTCAGGAGAAGTGTATGGTGTTTCCTGAAACATCTAAAAAACAAAGCAACAGAACCTAGGGCACTTCCACTTATGGTCCTATAGCTCAGGGAAATTAAAATCAAAAAGACACAGCCACCCCAAAGTTTGGGACGCCTCTGTTTACAAGAACCTCGTTTACCGTACAAGTTCAATATCACAGAAAGTGAAAAATGGATAAAGATCTTGTGGTACTTACATACAATGCAGTATCACTCAGCAATGAAATCTATGTCATCAGGCCCGTAGCAGCATAATGAGTGGATTCAGGTACGATGATTCTAACTGAAATAAGTCACACAGAAAAAGAAACATCATAAGATATCACTAATACACGGAATGTAAACTTGGCTACACAGGAACTGAATTACAGAACAGAACATGGTCTCAAATTTAGACAACCAACTTATTCTTGCTTAAGGGTAAAGGTGAGTTGGGGTGCTGCATAAAACCAGAGATTCAAATGAGCACAGATAAAGTTCCTTAAGCCAAATATGGAATAGACAAGAGCTACTCCTTGCTCAACGAAATGGACTCAACACCCCATATTAAACGCCTAAGAATGTACCTGACTAGTAAGTATCTTAAAACCTATGGATTGCTATGTCTCCGAAAGAGAATCAAGCATGTGTACAGGGGCATAAACGCAGCAGTGGTAGGATTGGAGAGGTTCGGTGAGCAAATGAAGACCCTTTGAAGTCATATCGCATGGTACCCGTTACACATGTTTCAACTACCCAGGTTTAAGGTATTCTTCCTTCAGCTAAAACATGCATGTGGAACCCAAGTATGATCAACCATGTGAACGGGAGACGTGTTCAAATATGTCTCAGTTTTCCTCCCCTGGTACTCGGGTGCAACATTCCAGACGCTTTACTAACACGCTCCCGAGTTGGAGAGTCAGCGCCTTTAACCTCCTGTTTGGCCCAGTTTGCAATTTCTGCGGAAGATGAACAGGAATAGCGAGAACCAATGAGAGGCTAGCTGGAGGTGTCTGGACGGGCAAATTTAACTCTCATTTCCCACCAGGAAGAGGAATTAACCAAAGGCTCAGCGTGCCGTGCCGGAACCAGATTAGGGCCTGAAGCCATCCTGCGGTGTTGCGGCCAGGTCACAAGAAAGCGAGTTGAAGAAAGGAGCTCAGGGGCACTGTAATTCACAAACCTGCAGAGTTATAAATGACAGCTATCGTCCAAAAATAGACTGAAGTAAGGCTGCCAAGAGGACTTGAAAGCGAGGCAGAATTGCAGGAAACCGATTTCAGGAGGTAGACTGGAATTGCATTGAAAGCATAGGAAAAGAGGCAGAACGTCCACAATGATGCACTTGGCCAAAAAGGGCGTATGCGTTTTTTCCTGAATATATTCAGGAAGAAACGCATACGCCCTTTTTGGCCAACCAAGCAAACTTGCAAAGGAAATCTGCTTTACAATGAAGTCTCACTTCTCCCCGGTCAAAAGGGCCATCTGAAATAAGTGTAAAATCCAGAAAGGAAGGACAGGCCATGGAGAACTGGGAGCCTTGTTATGCTGATGGGCGGGATGTAAATTGCCAACAGACACTCAGGAGAAGTGTATGGTGTTTCCTGAAACATCTAAAAAACAAAGCAACAGAGGCTAGGGCACTTCCACTTATGGTCCTATAGCTTAGGGAAATTAAAATCAAAAAGACACAGCCACCCCAAAGTTTGGGACGCCTCCGTTTACAAGAACCTCGTTTACCCTACAAGTTCTATATCACAGAAAGTGAAAAATGGATAAAGAACTTGTGGTACTTACGTACAATGCAGTATCACTCAGCAATGAAATCTATGTCATCAGGCCCGTAGCAGCATAATGAGTGGATTCAGGTACGATGATTCTAACTGAAATAAGTCACACAGAAAAAGAAACATCATAAGATATCACTAATACACGGAATGTAAACTTGGCTACACAGGAACTGCATTCCAAAACAGAACAGGGTCTCAAATTTAGAAAACCAACTTATGCTTGCTTAAGGGGAAAGGTGAGTTGGGGTGCTGCATAAAACCAGAGATTGAAATGAGCACAGATAAAGTACCTTAAGCCAAATATGGAATAGACAAGAGCTACTCCTTGCTCAACGAAATGGACTCAACACCCCATATTAAACGCCTAAGAATGTACCTGACTAGTAAGTATCTTAAAACCTATGGATTGCTATGTCTCTGAAAGAGAATCAAGCATGTGTACAGGGGCATAAACGCAGCAGTGATAGGATTGGAGAGGTTCGGTGAGCAAATGAAGACCCTTTGAAGTCATATTGCATTGTACCCATTACACGGGTCTCAACTACCCAGGTTTTAGGTATTCTTCCTTCAGCTAAAACATGCATGTGGAACCTAGAGTATGATCAACCATGTGATCGGGAGATGTGTTCAAATATGTCTCAGTTTTCGTACCCTGGTACTCGGGTGCAACATTCCAGACGCTTTACTAACACTCTCCCGACTTGGAGAGTCAGTCCCTTTAACCTCCTGTTTGGCCCAGTTTGCAATTTCTGCGGAAGATGAACAGGAATAGCGAGAACCAATGAGAGGCTAGCTGGAGGTGTCTGGACGGGCAAATTTAACTCTCATTTCCCACCAGGAAGAGGAATTAACCAAAGGCTCAGCGTGCCGTGCCGGAACAAGATTAGGGCCTGAAGCCATCCTGCGGTGTTGCGGCCAGCTCAAAAGAAAGCGAGTTGAAGAAAGGAGCTCAGGGGCACTGTAATTCACAAACCTGCAGAGTTATAAATGACAGCTATCGTCCAAAAATAGACTGAAGTAAGGCTGCCAAGAGGACTTGAAAGCGGGGCAGAATTGCAGGAAACCAATTTCAGGAGGTAGACTGGAATTGCATTGAAAGCATAGGAAAAGAGGCAGAACGTCCACAATGATGCACTTGGCCAAAAAGGGCGTATGCGTTTTTTCCTGAATATATTCAGGAAAAAACGCATACGCCCTTTTTGGCCAACCCAGCAAGCTTACAATGGAAATCTGCACTACAATGGAGTCTCACTTCCCCCCGGTCAAAAGGGCCATCTGAAAAAAGTGTAAAATCCAGAAAGACAAGACAGGCCATGGAGAACTGGGAGCCTTGTTATGCTGATGGGCGGGATGTAAATTGCCAACAGACACTCAGGAGAAGTGTATGGTGTTTCCTGAAACATCTAAAAAACAAAGCAACAGAGCCTAGGGCACTTCCACTTATGGTCCTATAGCTTAGGGAAATTAAAATCAAAAAGACACAGCCACCCCAAAGTTTGGAAAAGCTCTGTTAACAAGAACCTCCTTTACAGTACAAGTTCAACATCGCAGAAAGTGAAAAATGGATAAAGAACTTGTGGTATTTACTTACAAAGCAATATCACTCAGCAATGAAATCTGTGTCATCAGGCCCTTAGCAGCACAATGAGTGGATTCAGGTATGATGATTCTAACTGAAATAAGTCACACAGAAAAAGAAACATCATAAGATATCAGTAATACACGGAATGTAAACTTGGCTACACAGGAACTGAATTACAGAACAGAACAGGGTCTCAAATTTAGAAAACCAACTTATGCTTGCTTAAGGGGAAAGGTGAGTTGGGGTGCTGCATAAAACCAGAGATTGAAATGAGCACAGATAAAGTTCCTTAAGCCAAATATGGAATAGACAAGAGCTACTCCTTGCTCAATGAAATGGACTCAACACCCCATATTAAACGCCTAAGAATGTACCTGACTAGTAAGTATCTTAAAACCTATGGATTGCTATGTCTCCGAAAGAGAATCAAGCATGTGTACAGGGGCATAAACACAGCAGTGATAGGATTGGAGAGGTTCGGTGAGCAAATGAAGACCCTTTGAAGTCATATTGCATGGTACCCATTCCACGGGTTTCAATTACCCAGGTTTATGGTATTCTTCCTTCAGCTAAAACATGCATGTGGAACCTAGAGTATGATCAACCATGTGATCGGGAGACGTGTTCAAATATGTCTAAGTTTTCCTCCCCTGGTACTCGGGTGCAACATTCCAGACACTTTACTAACACTCTCCCGACTTGGAGAGTCAGTCCCTTTAACCTCCTGTTTGGCCCAGTTTGCAATTTCTGCGGAAGATGAACAGGAATAGCGAGAACCAATGAGAGGCTAGCTGGAGGTGTCTGGACGGGCAAATTTAACTCTCATTTTCCACCATGAAGAGGAATTAACCAAAGGCTCAGCGTGCCCTGCCGGAACCAGATTAGGGCCTGAAGCCATCCTGTGGTGTTGCGGCCAGGTCACAAGAAAGCAAGTTGAAGAAAGGAGCTCAGGGGCACTGTAATTCACAAACCTGCAGAGTTATAAATGACAGCTATCGTCCAAAAATAGACTGAAGTAAGGCTGCCAAGAGGACTTGAAAGCGGGGCAGAATTGCAGGAAACCGATTTCAGGAGCTAGACTGGAATTGCATTGAAAGCATAGGAAAAGAGGCAGAACGTCCACAATGATGCACTTGGCCAAAAAGGGCGTATGCGTTTTTTCCTGAATATATTCAGGAAAAAACTCATACGCCCTTTTTGGCCAACCAAGCAAGCTTGCAAAGGAAATCTGCACTACAATGAAGTCTCACTTCCCCCCGGTCAAAAGGGCCATCTGAAAAAAGTGTAAAATCCAGAAAGGCAGGACAGGCCATGGAGACCTGGGAGCCTTGTTATGCTGATGGGCGGGATGTAAATTGCCAACAACCACTCGGGAGAAGTTTATGGTGTTTCCTGAAACATCTAAAAAACAAAGCAACAGAACCTAGGGCACTTCCACTTATGGTCCTATAGCTTAGGGAAATTAAAATCAAAAAGACACAGCCACCCCAAAGTTTGGAACGGCTCTGTTTACAAGAACCTCATTTACAGTACAAGTTCAACATCGCAGAAAGTGAAAAATGGATAAAGAACTTGTGGTATTTACTTACAAAGCAATATCACTCAGCAATGAAATCTGTGTCATCAGGCCCTTAGCAGCACAATGAGTGGATTCAGGTATGATGATTCTAACTGAAATAAGTCACACAGAAAAAGAAACATCATAAGATATCAGTAATACACGGAATGTAAACTTGGCTACACAGGAACTGAATTACAGAACAGAACAGGGTCTCAAATTTAGAAAACCAACTTATGCTTGCTTAAGGGTAAAGGTGAGTTGTGGTGCTGCATAAAACCAGAGATTGAAATGAGCACAGATAAAGTTCCTTAAGTCAAATATGGAATAGACAAGAGCTACTCCTTGCTCAACGAAATGGACTCAACACCGCATATTAAACGCCTAAGAATGTACCTGACTAGTAAGTATCTTAAAACCTATGGATTGCTATGTCTCCGAAAGAGAATCAAGCATGTGTACAGGGGCATAAACGCAGCAGTGATAGGATTGGAGAGGTTCGGTGAGCAAATGAAGACCCTTTGAAGTCATATTGCATGGTACCCATTACACGGGTCTTAACTCTCCAGGCTTAAGGTATTCTTCCTTCAGCTAAAACATGCATGTGCAACCTAGAGTATGATCAACCATGTGATCGGGAGACGTGTTCAAATATGTCTCAGTTTTCGTACCCTGGTACTCGGGTGCAACATTCCAGACGCTTTACTAACACTCTCCCGACTTGGAGAGTCAGCGCCTTTAACCTCCTGTTTGGCCCAGTTTGCAATTTCTGCGGAAGATGAACAGGAATAGCGAGAACCAATGAGAGGCTAGCTGGAGGTGTCTGGACGGGCAAATTTAACTCTCATTTCCCACCAGGAAGAGGAATTAACCAAAGGCTCAGCGTGCTGTGCCGGAACCAGATTAGGGCCTGAAGCCATCCTGCGGTGTTGCGGCCAGGTCACAAGAAAGCGAGTTGAAGAAAGGAGCTCAGGGGCACTGTAATTCACAAACCTGCAGAGTTATAAATGACAGCTATCGTCCAAAAATAGACTGAAGTAAGGCTGCCAAGAGGACTTGAAAGCGGGGCAGAATTGCAGGAAACCGATTTCAGGAGGTAGACTGGAATTGCATTGAAAGCATAGGAAAAGAGGCAGAACGTCCACAATGATGCACTTGGCCAAAAAGGGCGTATGCATTTTTTCCTGAATATATTCAGGAAAAAACGCATACGCCCTTTTTGGCCAACCCAGCAAGCTTGCAAAGGAAATCTGCACTACAATGAAGTCTCACTTCCCCCCGGTCAAAAGGGCCATCTGAAAAAAGTGTAAAATCCAGAAAGGAAGGACAGGCCATGGAGAACTGGGAGCCTTGTTATGCTGATGGGCGGGATGTAAATTGCCAACAACCACTCGGGAGAAGTGTATGGTGTTTCCTGAAACATCTAAAAAACAAAGCAACAGAACCTAGGGCACTTCCACTTATGGTCCTATAGCTTAGGGAAATTAAAATCAAAAAGACACAGCCACCCCAAAGTTTGGAAAAGCTCTGTTAACAAGAACCTCCTTTACAGTACAAGTTCAACATCGCAGAAAGTGAAAAATGGATAAAGAACTAGTGGTATTTACTTACAAAGCAATATCACTCAGCAATGAAATCTGTGTCATCAGGCCCTTAGCAGCACAATGAGTGGATTCAGGTATGATGATTCTAACTGAAATAAGTCACACAGAAAAAGAAACATCATAAGATATCAGTAATACACGGAATGTAAACTTGGCTACACAGGAACTGAATTACAGAACAGAACAGGGTCTCAAATTTAGAAAACCAACTTATGCTTGCTTAAGGGGAAAGGTGAGTTGGGGTGCTGCATAAAACCAGAGATTGAAATGAGCACAGATAAAGTTCCTTAAGCCAAATATGGAATAGACAAGAGCTACTCCTTGCTCAATGAAATGGACTCAACACCCCATATTAAACGCCTAAGAATGTACCTGACTAGTAAGTATCTTAAAACCTATGGATTGCTATGTCTCCGAAAGAGAATCAAGCATGTGTACAGGGGCATAAACACAGCAGTGATAGGATTGGAGAGGTTCGGTGAGCAAATGAAGACCCTTTGAAGTCATATTGCATGGTACCCATTCCACGGGTTTCAATTACCCAGGTTTATGGTATTCTTCCTTCAGCTAAAACATGCATGTGGAACCTAGAGTATGATCAACCATGTGATCGGGAGACGTGTTCAAATATGTCTAAGTTTTCCTCCCCTGGTACTCGGGTGCAACATTCCAGACACTTTACTAACACTCTCCCGACTTGGAGAGTCAGTCCCTTTAACCTCCTGTTTGGCCCAGTTTGCAATTTCTGCGGAAGATGAACAGGAATAGCGAGAACCAATGAGAGGCTAGCTGGAGGTGTCTGGACGGGCAAATTTAACTCTCATTTTCCACCATGAAGAGGAATTAACCAAAGGCTCAGCGTGCCCTGCCGGAACCAGATTAGGGCCTGAAGCCATCCTGTGGTGTTGCGGCCAGGTCACAAGAAAGCAAGTTGAAGAAAGGAGCTCAGGGGCACTGTAATTCACAAACCTGCAGAGTTATAAATGACAGCTATCGTCCAAAAATAGACTGAAGTAAGGCTGCCAAGAGGACTTGAAAGCGGGGCAGAATTGCAGGAAACCGATTTCAGGAGCTAGACTGGAATTGCATTGAAAGCATAGGAAAAGAGGCAGAACGTCCACAATGATGCACTTGGCCAAAAAGGGCGTATGCGTTTTTTCCTGAATATATTCAGGAAAAAACTCATACGCCCTTTTTGGCCAACCAAGCAAGCTTGCAAAGGAAATCTGCACTACAATGAAGTCTCACTTCCCCCCGGTCAAAAGGGCCATCTGAAAAAAGTGTAAAATCCAGAAAGGCAGGACAGGCCATGGAGACCTGGGAGCCTTGTTATGCTGATGGGCGGGATGTAAATTGCCAACAACCACTCGGGAGAAGTTTATGGTGTTTCCTGAAACATCTAAAAAACAAAGCAACAGAACCTAGGGCACTTCCACTTATGGTCCTATAGCTTAGGGAAATTAAAATCAAAAAGACACAGCCACCCCAAAGTTTGGAACGGCTCTGTTTACAAGAACCTCATTTACAGTACAAGTTCAACATCGCAGAAAGTGAAAAATGGATAAAGAACTTGTGGTATTTACTTACAAAGCAATATCACTCAGCAATGAAATCTGTGTCATCAGGCCCTTAGCAGCACAATGAGTGGATTCAGGTATGATGATTCTAACTGAAATAAGTCACACAGAAAAAGAAACATCATAAGATATCAGTAATACACGGAATGTAAACTTGGCTACACAGGAACTGAATTACAGAACAGAACAGGGTCTCAAATTTAGAAAACCAACTTATGCTTGCTTAAGGGTAAAGGTGAGTTGTGGTGCTGCATAAAACCAGAGATTGAAATGAGCACAGATAAAGTTCCTTAAGTCAAATATGGAATAGACAAGAGCTACTCCTTGCTCAACGAAATGGACTCAACACCGCATATTAAACGCCTAAGAATGTACCTGACTAGTAAGTATCTTAAAACCTATGGATTGCTATGTCTCCGAAAGAGAATCAAGCATGTGTACAGGGGCATAAACGCAGCAGTGATAGGATTGGAGAGGTTCGGTGAGCAAATGAAGACCCTTTGAAGTCATATTGCATGGTACCCATTACACGGGTCTTAACTCTCCAGGCTTAAGGTATTCTTCCTTCAGCTAAAACATGCATGTGCAACCTAGAGTATGATCAACCATGTGATCGGGAGACGTGTTCAAATATGTCTCAGTTTTCGTACCCTGGTACTCGGGTGCAACATTCCAGACGCTTTACTAACACTCTCCCGACTTGGAGAGTCAGCGCCTTTAACCTCCTGTTTGGCCCAGTTTGCAATTTCTGCGGAAGATGAACAGGAATAGCGAGAACCAATGAGAGGCTAGCTGGAGGTGTCTGGACGGGCAAATTTAACTCTCATTTCCCACCAGGAAGAGGAATTAACCAAAGGCTCAGCGTGCTGTGCCGGAACCAGATTAGGGCCTGAAGCCATCCTGCGGTGTTGCGGCCAGGTCACAAGAAAGCGAGTTGAAGAAAGGAGCTCAGGGGCACTGTAATTCACAAACCTGCAGAGTTATAAATGACAGCTATCGTCCAAAAATAGACTGAAGTAAGGCTGCCAAGAGGACTTGAAAGCGGGGCAGAATTGCAGGAAACCGATTTCAGGAGGTAGACTGGAATTGCATTGAAAGCATAGGAAAAGAGGCAGAACGTCCACAATGATGCACTTGGCCAAAAAGGGCGTATGCATTTTTTCCTGAATATATTCAGGAAAAAACGCATACGCCCTTTTTGGCCAACCCAGCAAGCTTGCAAAGGAAATCTGCACTACAATGAAGTCTCACTTCCCCCCGGTCAAAAGGGCCATCTGAAAAAAGTGTAAAATCCAGAAAGGAAGGACAGGCCATGGAGAACTGGGAGCCTTGTTATGCTGATGGGCGGGATGTAAATTGCCAACAACCACTCGGGAGAAGTGTATGGTGTTTCCTGAAACATCTAAAAAACAAAGCAACAGAACCTAGGGCACTTCCACTTATGGTCCTATAGCTTAGGGAAATTAAAATCAAAAAGACACAGCCACCCCAAAGTTTGGAAAAGCTCTGTTAACAAGAACCTCCTTTACAGTACAAGTTCAACATCGCAGAAAGTGAAAAATGGATAAAGAACTAGTGGTATTTACTTACAAAGCAATATCACTCAGCAATGAAATCTGTGTCATCAGGCCCTTAGCAGCACAATGAGTGGATTCAGGTATGATGATTCTAACTGAAATAAGTCACACAGAAAAAGAAACATCATAAGATATCAGTAATACACGGAATGTAAACTTGGCTACACAGGAACTGAATTACAGAACAGAACAGGGTCTCAAATTTAGAAAACCAACTTATGCTTGCTTAAGGGGAAAGGTGAGTTGGGGTGCTGCATAAAACCAGAGATTGAAATGAGCACAGATAAAGTTCCTTAAGCCAAATATGGAATAGACAAGAGCTACTCCTTGCTCAATGAAATGGACTCAACACCCCATATTAAACGCCTAAGAATGTACCTGACTAGTAAGTATCTTAAAACCTATGGATTGCTATGTCTCCGAAAGAGAATCAAGCATGTGTACAGGGGCATAAACACAGCAGTGATAGGATTGGAGAGGTTCGGTGAGCAAATGAAGACCCTTTGAAGTCATATTGCATGGTACCCATTCCACGGGTTTCAATTACCCAGGTTTATGGTATTCTTCCTTCAGCTAAAACATGCATGTGGAACCTAGAGTATGATCAACCATGTGATCGGGAGACGTGTTCAAATATGTCTAAGTTTTCCTCCCCTGGTACTCGGGTGCAACATTCCAGACACTTTACTAACACTCTCCCGACTTGGAGAGTCAGTCCCTTTAACCTCCTGTTTGGCCCAGTTTGCAATTTCTGCGGAAGATGAACAGGAATAGCGAGAACCAATGAGAGGCTAGCTGGAGGTGTCTGGACGGGCAAATTTAACTCTCATTTTCCACCATGAAGAGGAATTAACCAAAGGCTCAGCGTGCCCTGCCGGAACCAGATTAGGGCCTGAAGCCATCCTGTGGTGTTGCGGCCAGGTCACAAGAAAGCAAGTTGAAGAAAGGAGCTCAGGGGCACTGTAATTCACAAACCTGCAGAGTTATAAATGACAGCTATCGTCCAAAAATAGACTGAAGTAAGGCTGCCAAGAGGACTTGAAAGCGGGGCAGAATTGCAGGAAACCGATTTCAGGAGCTAGACTGGAATTGCATTGAAAGCATAGGAAAAGAGGCAGAACGTCCACAATGATGCACTTGGCCAAAAAGGGCGTATGCGTTTTTTCCTGAATATATTCAGGAAAAAACTCATACGCCCTTTTTGGCCAACCAAGCAAGCTTGCAAAGGAAATCTGCACTACAATGAAGTCTCACTTCCCCCCGGTCAAAAGGGCCATCTGAAAAAAGTGTAAAATCCAGAAAGGCAGGACAGGCCATGGAGACCTGGGAGCCTTGTTATGCTGATGGGCGGGATGTAAATTGCCAACAACCACTCGGGAGAAGTTTATGGTGTTTCCTGAAACATCTAAAAAACAAAGCAACAGAACCTAGGGCACTTCCACTTATGGTCCTATAGCTTAGGGAAATTAAAATCAAAAAGACACAGCCACCCCAAAGTTTGGAACGGCTCTGTTTACAAGAACCTCATTTACAGTACAAGTTCAACATCGCAGAAAGTGAAAAATGGATAAAGAACTTGTGGTATTTACTTACAAAGCAATATCACTCAGCAATGAAATCTGTGTCATCAGGCCCTTAGCAGCACAATGAGTGGATTCAGGTATGATGATTCTAACTGAAATAAGTCACACAGAAAAAGAAACATCATAAGATATCAGTAATACACGGAATGTAAACTTGGCTACACAGGAACTGAATTACAGAACAGAACAGGGTCTCAAATTTAGAAAACCAACTTATGCTTGCTTAAGGGTAAAGGTGAGTTGTGGTGCTGCATAAAACCAGAGATTGAAATGAGCACAGATAAAGTTCCTTAAGTCAAATATGGAATAGACAAGAGCTACTCCTTGCTCAACGAAATGGACTCAACACCGCATATTAAACGCCTAAGAATGTACCTGACTAGTAAGTATCTTAAAACCTATGGATTGCTATGTCTCCGAAAGAGAATCAAGCATGTGTACAGGGGCATAAACGCAGCAGTGATAGGATTGGAGAGGTTCGGTGAGCCAATGAAGACCCTTTGAAGTCATATTGCATGGTACCCATTACACGGGTCTTAACTCTCCAGGCTTAAGGTATTCTTCCTTCAGCTAAAACATGCATGTGCAACCTAGAGTATGATCAACCATGTGATCGGGAGACGTGTTCAAATATGTCTCAGTTTTCGTACCCTGGTACTCGGGTGCAACATTCCAGACGCTTTACTAACACTCTCCCGACTTGGAGAGTCAGCGCCTTTAACCTCCTGTTTGGCCCAGTTTGCAATTTCTGCGGAAGATGAACAGGAATAGCGAGAACCAATGAGAGGCTAGCTGGAGGTGTCTGGACGGGCAAATTTAACTCTCATTTCCCACCAGGAAGAGGAATTAACCAAAGGCTCAGCGTGCTGTGCCGGAACCAGATTAGGGCCTGAAGCCATCCTGCGGTGTTGCGGCCAGGTCACAAGAAAGCGAGTTGAAGAAAGGAGCTCAGGGGCACTGTAATTCACAAACCTGCAGAGTTATAAATGACAGCTATCGTCCAAAAATAGACTGAAGTAAGGCTGCCAAGAGGACTTGAAAGCGGGGCAGAATTGCAGGAAACCGATTTCAGGAGGTAGACTGGAATTGCATTGAAAGCATAGGAAAAGAGGCAGAACGTCCACAATGATGCACTTGGCCAAAAAGGGCGTATGCGTTTTTTCCTGAATATATTCAGGAAAAAACGCATACGCCCTTTTTGGCCAACCCAGCAAGCTTGCAAAGGAAATCTGCACTACAATGAAGTCTCACTTCCCCCCGGTCAAAAGGGCCATCTGAAAAAAGTGTAAAATCCAGAAAGGAAGGACAGGCCATGGAGAACTGGGAGCCTTGTTATGCTGATGGGCGGGATGTAAATTGCCAACAACCACTCGGGAGAAGTGTATGGTGTTTCCTGAAACATCTAAAAAACAAAGCAACAGAACCTAGGGCACTTCCACTTATGGTCCTATAGCTTAGGGAAATTAAAATCAAAAAGACACAGCCACCCCAAAGTTTGGAAAAGCTCTGTTAACAAGAACCTCCTTTACAGTACAAGTTCAACATCGCAGAAAGTGAAAAATGGATAAAGAACTAGTGGTATTTACTTACAAAGCAATATCACTCAGCAATGAAATCTGTGTCATCAGGCCCTTAGCAGCACAATGAGTGGATTCAGGTATGATGATTCTAACTGAAATAAGTCACACAGAAAAAGAAACATCATAAGATATCAGTAATACACGGAATGTAAACTTGGCTACACAGGAACTGAATTACAGAACAGAACAGGGTCTCAAATTTAGAAAACCAACTTATGCTTGCTTAAGGGGAAAGGTGAGTTGGGGTGCTGCATAAAACCAGAGATTGAAATGAGCACAGATAAAGTTCCTTAAGCCAAATATGGAATAGACAAGAGCTACTCCTTGCTCAATGAAATGGACTCAACACCCCATATTAAACGCCTAAGAATGTACCTGACTAGTAAGTATCTTAAAACCTATGGATTGCTATGTCTCCGAAAGAGAATCAAGCATGTGTACAGGGGCATAAACACAGCAGTGATAGGATTGGAGAGGTTCGGTGAGCAAATGAAGACCCTTTGAAGTCATATTGCATGGTACCCATTCCACGGGTTTCAATTACCCAGGTTTATGGTATTCTTCCTTCAGCTAAAACATGCATGTGGAACCTAGAGTATGATCAACCATGTGATCGGGAGACGTGTTCAAATATGTCTAAGTTTTCCTCCCCTGGTACTCGGGTGCAACATTCCAGACACTTTACTAACACTCTCCCGACTTGGAGAGTCAGTCCCTTTAACCTCCTGTTTGGCCCAGTTTGCAATTTCTGCGGAAGATGAACAGGAATAGCGAGAACCAATGAGAGGCTAGCTGGAGGTGTCTGGACGGGCAAATTTAACTCTCATTTTCCACCATGAAGAGGAATTAACCAAAGGCTCAGCGTGCCCTGCCGGAACCAGATTAGGGCCTGAAGCCATCCTGTGGTGTTGCGGCCAGGTCACAAGAAAGCAAGTTGAAGAAAGGAGCTCAGGGGCACTGTAATTCACAAACCTGCAGAGTTATAAATGACAGCTATCGTCCAAAAATAGACTGAAGTAAGGCTGCCAAGAGGACTTGAAAGCGGGGCAGAATTGCAGGAAACCGATTTCAGGAGCTAGACTGGAATTGCATTGAAAGCATAGGAAAAGAGGCAGAACGTCCACAATGATGCACTTGGCCAAAAAGGGCGTATGCGTTTTTTCCTGAATATATTCAGGAAAAAACTCATACGCCCTTTTTGGCCAACCAAGCAAGCTTGCAAAGGAAATCTGCACTACAATGAAGTCTCACTTCCCCCCGGTCAAAAGGGCCATCTGAAAAAAGTGTAAAATCCAGAAAGGCAGGACAGGCCATGGAGACCTGGGAGCCTTGTTATGCTGATGGGCGGGATGTAAATTGCCAACAACCACTCGGGAGAAGTTTATGGTGTTTCCTGAAACATCTAAAAAACAAAGCAACAGAACCTAGGGCACTTCCACTTATGGTCCTATAGCTTAGGGAAATTAAAATCAAAAAGACACAGCCACCCCAAAGTTTGGAACGGCTCTGTTTACAAGAACCTCATTTACAGTACAAGTTCAACATCGCAGAAAGTGAAAAATGGATAAAGAAGTTGTGGTATTTACTTACAAAGCAATATCACTCAGCAATGAAATCTGTGTCATCAGGCCCTTAGCAGCACAATGAGTGGATTCAGGTATGATGATTCTAACTGAAATAAGTCACACAGAAAAAGAAACATCATAAGATATCAGTAATACACGGAATGTAAACTTGGCTACACAGGAACTGAATTACAGAACAGAACAGGGTCTCAAATTTAGAAAACCAACTTATGCTTGCTTAAGGGTAAAGGTGAGTTGTGGTGCTGCATAAAACCAGAGATTGAAATGAGCACAGATAAAGTTCCTTAAGTCAAATATGGAATAGACAAGAGCTACTCCTTGCTCAACGAAATGGACTCAACACCGCATATTAAACGCCTAAGAATGTACCTGACTAGTAAGTATCTTAAAACCTATGGATTGCTATGTCTCCGAAAGAGAATCAAGCATGTGTACAGGGGCATAAACGCAGCAGTGATAGGATTGGAGAGGTTCGGTGAGCAAATGAAGACCCTTTGAAGTCATATTGCATGGTACCCATTACACGGGTCTTAACTCTCCAGGCTTAAGGTATTCTTCCTTCAGCTAAAACATGCATGTGCAACCTAGAGTATGATCAACCATGTGATCGGGAGACGTGTTCAAATATGTCTCAGTTTTCGTACCCTGGTACTCGGGTGCAACATTCCAGACGCTTTACTAACACTCTCCCGACTTGGAGAGTCAGCGCCTTTAACCTCCTGTTTGGCCCAGTTTGCAATTTCTGCGGAAGATGAACAGGAATAGCGAGAACCAATGAGAGGCTAGCTGGAGGTGTCTGGACGGGCAAATTTAACTCTCATTTCCCACCAGGAAGAGGAATTAACCAAAGGCTCAGCGTGCTGTGCCGGAACCAGATTAGGGCCTGAAGCCATCCTGCGGTGTTGCGGCCAGGTCACAAGAAAGCGAGTTGAAGAAAGGAGCTCAGGGGCACTGTAATTCACAAACCTGCAGAGTTATAAATGACAGCTATCGTCCAAAAATAGACTGAAGTAAGGCTGCCAAGAGGACTTGAAAGCGGGGCAGAATTGCAGGAAACCGATTTCAGGAGGTAGACTGGAATTGCATTGAAAGCATAGGAAAAGAGGCAGAACGTCCACAATGATGCACTTGGCCAAAAAGGGCGTATGCATTTTTTACTGAATATATTCAGGAAAAAACGCATACGCCCTTTTTGGCCAACCCAGCAAGCTTGCAAAGGAAATCTGCACTACAATGAAGTCTCACTTCCCCCCGGTCAAAAGGGCCATCTGAAAAAAGTGTAAAATCCAGAAAGAAAGGACAGGCCATGGAGAACTGGGAGCCTTGTTATGCTGATGGGCGGGATGTAAATTGCCAACAACCACTCGGGAGAAGTGTATGGTGTTTCCTGAAACATCTAAAAAACAAAGCAACAGAACCTAGGGCACTTCCACTTATGGTCCTATAGCTTAGGGAAATTAAAATCAAAAAGACAGAGCCACCCCAAAGTTTGGAAAAGCTCTGTTTACAAGAACCTCCTTTACAGTACAAGTTCAACATCGCAGAAAGTGAAAAATGGATAAAGAACTTGTGGTATTTACTTACAAAGCAATATCAATCAGCAATGAAATCTGTGTCATCAGGCCCTTAGCAGCACAATGAGTGGATTCAGGTATGATGATTCTAACTGAAATAAGTCACACAGAAAAAGAAACATCATAAGATATCAGTAATACACGGAATGTAAACTTGGCTACACAGGAACTGAATTACAGAACAGAACAGGGTCTCAAATTTAGA
Source organism: Delphinus delphis (assembly GCF_949987515.2). Taxonomy (NCBI): domain Eukaryota; kingdom Metazoa; phylum Chordata; class Mammalia; order Artiodactyla; family Delphinidae; genus Delphinus; species Delphinus delphis. The sequence continues at coordinate 582,640 of NW_027192756.1, forward strand.
AAACCAACTTATGCTTGCTTAAGGGTAAAGGTGAGTTGGGGTGCTGTATAAAACCAGAGATTGAAATGAGCACAGATAAAGTTCCTTAAGCCAAATATGGAATAGACAAGAGCTACTCCTTGCTCAATGAAATGGACTCAACACCCCATATTAAACGCCTAAGAATGTTCCTGACTAGTAAGTATCTTAAAACCTATGGATTGCTATGTCTCCGAAAGAGAATCAAGCATGTGTACAGGGGCATAAACGCAGCAGTGATAGGATTGGAGAGGTTCGGTGAGCAAATGAAGACCCTTTGAAGTCATATTGCATGGTACCCATTACACGGGTTTCAACTACCCAGGTTTAAGGTATTCTTCCTTCAGCTAAAACATGCATGTGGAACCTAGAGTATGATCAACCATGTGATCGGGAGACGTGTTCAAATATGTCTAAGTTTTCCTCCCCTGGTACTCGGGTGCAACATTCCAGACACTTTACTAACACACTCCCGACTTGGAGAGTCAGTCCCTTTAACCTCCTGTTTGGCCCAGTTTGCAATTTCTGCGGAAGATGAACAGGAATAGCGAGAACCAATGAGAGGCTAGCTGGAGGTGTCTGGACGGGCAAATTTAACTCTCATTTCCCACCAGAAAGAGGAAATAACCAAAGGCTCAGCGTGCCCTGCCGGAACCAGATTAGGGCCTGAAGCCATCCTGCGGTGTTGCGGCCAGGTCACAAGAAAGCAAGTTGAAGAAAGGAGCTCAGGGGCACTGTAATTCACAAACCTGCAGAGTTATAAATGACAGCTATCGTCCAAAAATAGACTGAAGTAAGGCTGCCAAGAGGACTTGAAAGCGGGGCAGAATTGCAGGAAACCGATTTCAGGAGGTAGACTGGAATTGCATTGAAAGCATAGGAAAAGAGGCAGAACGTCCACAATGATGCACTTGGCCAAAAAGGGCGTATGCATTTTTTACTGAATATATTCAGGAAAAAACGCATACGCCCTTTTTGGCCAACCCAGCAAGCTTGCAAAGGAAATCTGCACTACAATGAAGTCTCACTTCCCCCCGGTCAAAAGGGCCATCTGAAAAAAGTGTAAAATCCAGAAAGGCAGGACAGGCCATGGAGACCTGGGAGCCTTGTTATGCTGATGGGCGGGATGTAAATTGCCAACAACCACTCGGGAGAAGTTTATGGTGTTTCCTGAAACATCTAAAAAACAAAGCAACAGAACCTAGGGCACTTCCACTTATGGTCCTATAGCTTAGGGAAATTAAAATCAAAAAGACACAGCCACCCCAAAGTTTGGAACGGCTCTGTTTACAAGAACCTCATTTACAGTACAAGTTCAACATCGCAGAAAGTGAAAAATGGATAAAGAAGTTGTGGTATTTACTTACAAAGCAATATCACTCAGCAATGAAATCTGTGTCATCAGGCCCTTAGCAGCACAATGAGTGGATTCAGGTATGATGATTCTAACTGAAATAAGTCACACAGAAAAAGAAACATCATAAGATATCAGTAATACACGGAATGTAAACTTGGCTACACAGGAACTGAATTACAGAACAGAACAGGGTCTCAAATTTAGAAAACCAACTTATGCTTGCTTAAGGGTAAAGGTGAGTTGTGGTGCTGCATAAAACCAGAGATTGAAATGAGCACAGATAAAGTTCCTTAAGTCAAATATGGAATAGACAAGAGCTACTCCTTGCTCAACGAAATGGACTCAACACCGCATATTAAACGCCTAAGAATGTACCTGACTAGTAAGTATCTTAAAACCTATGGATTGCTATGTCTCCGAAAGAGAATCAAGCATGTGTACAGGGGCATAAACGCAGCAGTGATAGGATTGGAGAGGTTCGGTGAGCAAATGAAGACCCTTTGAAGTCATATTGCATGGTACCCATTACACGGGTCTTAACTCTCCAGGCTTAAGGTATTCTTCCTTCAGCTAAAACATGCATGTGCAACCTAGAGTATGATCAACCATGTGATCGGGAGACGTGTTCAAATATGTCTCAGTTTTCGTACCCTGGTACTCGGGTGCAACATTCCAGACGCTTTACTAACACTCTCCCGACTTGGAGAGTCAGCGCCTTTAACCTCCTGTTTGGCCCAGTTTGCAATTTCTGCGGAAGATGAACAGGAATAGCGAGAACCAATGAGAGGCTAGCTGGAGGTGTCTGGACGGGCAAATTTAACTCTCATTTCCCACCAGGAAGAGGAATTAACCAAAGGCTCAGCGTGCTGTGCCGGAACCAGATTAGGGCCTGAAGCCATCCTGCGGTGTTGCGGCCAGGTCACAAGAAAGCGAGTTGAAGAAAGGAGCTCAGGGGCACTGTAATTCACAAACCTGCAGAGTTATAAATGACAGCTATCGTCCAAAAATAGACTGAAGTAAGGCTGCCAAGAGGACTTGAAAGCGGGGCAGAATTGCAGGAAACCGATTTCAGGAGGTAGACTGGAATTGCATTGAAAGCATAGGAAAAGAGGCAGAACGTCCACAATGATGCACTTGGCCAAAAAGGGCGTATGCATTTTTTACTGAATATATTCAGGAAAAAACGCATACGCCCTTTTTGGCCAACCCAGCAAGCTTGCAAAGGAAATCTGCACTACAATGAAGTCTCACTTCCCCCCGGTCAAAAGGGCCATCTGAAAAAAGTGTAAAATCCAGAAAGAAAGGACAGGCCATGGAGAACTGGGAGCCTTGTTATGCTGATGGGCGGGATGTAAATTGCCAACAACCACTCGGGAGAAGTGTATGGTGTTTCCTGAAACATCTAAAAAACAAAGCAACAGAACCTAGGGCACTTCCACTTATGGTCCTATAGCTTAGGGAAATTAAAATCAAAAAGACAGAGCCACCCCAAAGTTTGGAAAAGCTCTGTTTACAAGAACCTCCTTTACAGTACAAGTTCAACATCGCAGAAAGTGAAAAATGGATAAAGAACTTGTGGTATTTACTTACAAAGCAATATCAATCAGCAATGAAATCTGTGTCATCAGGCCCTTAGCAGCACAATGAGTGGATTCAGGTATGATGATTCTAACTGAAATAAGTCACACAGAAAAAGAAACATCATAAGATATCAGTAATACACGGAATGTAAACTTGGCTACACAGGAACTGAATTACAGAACAGAACAGGGTCTCAAATTTAGAAAACCAACTTATGCTTGCTTAAGGGTAAAGGTGAGTTGGGGTGCTGTATAAAACCAGAGATTGAAATGAGCACAGATAAAGTTCCTTAAGCCAAATATGGAATAGACAAGAGCTACTCCTTGCTCAATGAAATGGACTCAACACCCCATATTAAACGCCTAAGAATGTACCTGACTAGTAAGTATCTTAAAACCTATGGATTGCTATGTCTCCGAAAGAGAATCAAGCATGTGTACAGGGGCATAAACGCAGCAGTGATAGGATTGGAGAGGTTCGGTGAGCAAATGAAGACCCTTTGAAGTCATATTGCATGGTACCCATTACACGGGTTTCAACTACCCAGGTTTAAGGTATTCTTCCTTCAGCTAAAACATGCATGTGGAACCTAGAGTATGATCAACCATGTGATCGGGAGACGTGTTCAAATATGTCTAAGTTTTCCTCCCCTGGTACTCGGGTGCAACATTCCAGACACTTTACTAACACACTCCCGACTTGGAGAGTCAGTCCCTTTAACCTCCTGTTTGGCCCAGTTTGCAATTTCTGCGGAAGATGAACAGGAATAGCGAGAACCAATGAGAGGCTAGCTGGAGGTGTCTGGACGGGCAAATTTAACTCTCATTTCCCACCAGAAAGAGGAAATAACCAAAGGCTCAGCGTGCCCTGCCGGAACCAGATTAGGGCCTGAAGCCATCCTGCGGTGTTGCGGCCAGGTCACAAGAAAGCAAGTTGAAGAAAGGAGCTCAGGGGCACTGTAATTCACAAACCTGCAGAGTTATAAATGACAGCTATCGTCCAAAAATAGACTGAAGTAAGGCTGCCAAGAGGATTTGAAAGCGGGGCAGAATTGCAGGAAACCGATTTCAGGAGCTAGACTGGAATTGCATTGAAAGCATAGGAAAAGAGGCAGAACGTCCACAATGATGCACTTGGCCAAAAAGGGCGTATGCGTTTTTTCCTGAATATATTCAGGAAAAAACGCATACGCCCTTTTTGGCCAACCAAGCAAGCTTGCAAAGGAAATCTGCACTACAATGAAGTCTCACTTCCCCCCGGTCAAAAGGGCCATCTGAAAAAAGTGTAAAATCCAGAAAGGCAGGACAGGCCATGGAGACCTGGGAGCCTTGTTATGCTGATGGGCGGGATGTAAATTGCCAACAACCACTCGGGAGAAGTTTATGGTGTTTCCTGAAACATCTAAAAAACAAAGCAACAGAACCTAGGGCACTTCCACTTATGGTCCTATAGCTTAGGGAAATTAAAATCAAAAAGACACAGCCACCCCAAAGTTTGGAACGGCTCTGTTTACAAGAACCTCATTTACAGTACAAGTTCAACATCGCAGAAAGTGAAAAATGGATAAAGAACTTGTGGTATTTACTTACAAAGCAATATCACTCAGCAATGAAATCTGTGTCATCAGGCCCTTAGCAGCACAATGAGTGGATTCAGGTATGATGATTCTAACTGAAATAAGTCACACAGAAAAAGAAACATCATAAGATATCAGTAATACACGGAATGTAAACTTGGCTACACAGGAACTGAATTACAGAACAGAACAGGGTCTCAAATTTAGAAAACCAACTTATGCTTGCTTAAGGGTAAAGGTGAGTTGTGGTGCTGCATAAAACCAGAGATTGAAATGAGCACAGATAAAGTTCCTTAAGTCAAATATGGAATAGACAAGAGCTACTCCTTGCTCAACGAAATGGACTCAACACCGCATATTAAACGCCTAAGAATGTACCTGACTAGTAAGTATCTTAAAACCTATGGATTGCTATGTCTCCGAAAGAGAATCAAGCATGTGTACAGGGGCATAAACGCAGCAGTGATAGGATTGGAGAGGTTCGGTGAGCAAATGAAGACCCTTTGAAGTCATATTGCATGGTACCCATTACACGGGTCTTAACTCTCCAGGCTTAAGGTATTCTTCCTTCAGCTAAAACATGCATGTGCAACCTAGAGTATGATCAACCATGTGATCGGGAGACGTGTTCAAATATGTCTCAGTTTTCGTACCCTGGTACTCGGGTGCAACATTCCAGACGCTTTACTAACACTCTCCCGACTTGGAGAGTCAGTCCCTTTAACCTCCTGTTCGGCCCAGTTTGCAATTTCTGCGGAAGATGAACAGGAATAGCGAGAACCAATGAGAGGCTAGCTGGAGGTGTCTGGACGGGCAAATTTAACTCTCATTTCCCACCAGGAAGAGGAATTAACCAAAGGCTCAGCGTGCTGTGCCGGAACCAGATTAGGGCCTGAAGCCATCCTGCGGTGTTGCGGCCAGGTCACAAGAAAGCGAGTTGAAGAAAGGAGCTCAGGGGCACTGTAATTCACAAACCTGCAGAGTTATAAATGACAGCTATCGTCCAAAAATAGACTGAAGTAAGGCTGCCAAGAGGACTTGAAAGCGGGGCAGAATTGCAGGAAACCGATTTCAGGAGCTAGACTGGAATTGCATTGAAAGCATAGGAAAAGAGGCAGAACGTCCACAATGATGCACTTGGCCAAAAAGGGCGTATGCGTTTTTTCCTGAATATATTCAGGAAAAAACGCATACGCCCTTTTTGGCCAACCAAGCAAGCTTGCAAAGGAAATCTGCACTACAATGAAGTCTCACTTCCCCCCGGTCAAAAGGGCCATCTGAAAAAAGTGTAAAATCCAGAAAGGCAGGACAGGCCATGGAGACCTGGGAGCCTTGTTATGCTGATGGGCGGGATGTAAATTGCCAACAACCACTCGGGAGAAGTTTATGGTGTTTCCTGAAACATCTAAAAAACAAAGCAACAGAACCTAGGGCACTTCCACTTATGGTCCTATAGCTTAGGGAAATTAAAATCAAAAAGACACAGCCACCCCAAAGTTTGGAATGGCTCTGTTTACAAGAACCTCATTTACAGTACAAGTTCAACATCGCAGATAGTGAAAAATGGATAAAGAACTTGTGGTATTTACTTACAAAGCAATATCACTCAGCAATGAAATCTGTGTCATCAGGCCCTTAGCAGCACAATGAGTGGATTCAGGTATGATGATTCTAACTGAAATAAGTCACACAGAAAAAGAAACATCATAAGATATCAGTAATACACGGAATGTAAACTTGGCTACACAGGAACTGAATTACAGAACAGAACAGGGTCTCAAATTTAGAAAACCAACTTATGCTTGCTTAAGGGTAAAGGTGAGTTGTGGTGCTGCATAAAACCAGAGATTGAAATGAGCACAGATAAAGTTCCTTAAGTCAAATATGGAATAGACAAGAGCTACTCCTTGCTCAACGAAATGGACTCAACACCGCATATTAAACGCCTAAGAATGTACCTGACTAGTAAGTATCTTAAAACCTATGGATTGCTATGTCTCCGAAAGAGAATCAAGCATGTGTACAGGGGCATAAACGCAGCAGTGATAGGATTGGAGAGGTTCGGTGAGCAAATGAAGACCCTTTGAAGTCATATTGCATGGTACCCATTACACGGGTCTTAACTCTCCAGGCTTAAGGTATTCTTCCTTCAGCTAAAACATGCATGTGCAACCTAGAGTATGATCAACCATGTGATCGGGAGACGTGTTCAAATATGTCTCAGTTTTCGTACCCTGGTACTCGGGTGCAACATTCCAGACGCTTTACTAACACTCTCCCGACTTGGAGAGTCAGCGCCTTTAACCTCCTGTTTGGCCCAGTTTGCAATTTCTGCGGAAGATGAACAGGAATAGCGAGAACTAATGAGAGGCTAGCTGGAGGTGTCTGGACGGGCAAATTTAACTCTCATTTCCCACCAGGAAGAGGAATTAACCAAAGGCTCAGCGTGCTGTGCCGGAACCAGATTAGGGCCTGAAGCCATCCTGCGGTGTTGCGGCCAGGTCACAAGAAAGCGAGTTGAAGAAAGGAGCTCAGGGGCACTGTAATTCACAAACCTGCAGAGTTATAAATGACAGCTATCGTCCAAAAATAGACTGAAGTAAGGCTGCCAAGAGGACTTGAAAGCGGGGCAGAATTGCAGGAAACCGATTTCAGGAGGTAGACTGGAATTGCATTGAAAGCATAGGAAAAGAGGCAGAACGTCCACAATGATGCACTTGGCCAAAAAGGGCGTATGCGTTTTTTCCTGAATATATTCAGGAAAAAACGCATACGCCCTTTTTGGCCAACCCAGCAAGCTTGCAAAGGAAATCTGCACTACAATGAAGTCTCACTTCCCCCCGGTCAAAAGGGCCATCTGAAAAAAGTGTAAAATCCAGAAAGGCAGGACAGGCCATGGAGAACTGGGAGCCTTGTTATGCTGATGGGCGGGATGTAAATTGCCAACAACCACTCGGGAGAAGTGTATGGTGTTTCCTGAAACATCTAAAAAACAAAGCAACAGAACCTAGGGCACTTCCACTTATGGTCCTATAGCTTAGGGAAATTAAAATCAAAAAGACACAGCCACCCCAAAGTTTGGAACGGCTCTGTTTACAAGAACCTCATTTACAGTACAAGTTCAACATCGCAGAAAGTGAAAAATGGATAAAGAACTTGTGGTATTTACTTACAAAGCAATATCACTCAGCAATGAAATCTGTGTCATCAGGCCCTTAGCAGCACAATGACTGGATTCAGGTATGATGATTCTAACTGAAATAAGTCACACAGAAAAAGAAACATCATAAGATATCAGTAATACACGGAATGTAAACTTGGCTACACAGGAACTGAATTACAGAACAGAACAGGGTCTCAAATTTAGAAAACCAACTTATGCTTGCTTAAGTGTAAAGGTGAGTTGTGGTGCTTCATAAAACCAGAGATTGAAATGAGCACAGATAAAGTTCCTTAAGTCAAATATGGAATAGACAAGAGCTACTCCTTGCTCAACGAAATGGACTCAACACCGCATATTAAACGCCTAAGAATGTACCTGACTAGTAAGTATCTTAAAACCTATGGATTGCTATGTCTCCGAAAGAGAATCAAGCATGTGTACAGGGGCATAAACGCAGCAGTGATAGGATTGGAGAGGTTCGGTGAGCAAATGAAGACCCTTTGAAGTCATATTGCATGGTACCCATTACACGGGTCTTAACTCTCCAGGCTTAAGGTATTCTTCCTTCAGCTAAAACATGCATGTGCAACCTAGAGTATGATCAACCATGTGATCGGGAGACGTGTTCAAATATGTCTCAGTTTTCGTACCCTGGTACTCGGGTGCAACATTCCAGACGCTTTACTAACACTCTCCCGACTTGGAGAGTCAGCGCCTTTAACCTCCTGTTTGGCCCAGTTTGCAATTTCTGCGGAAGATGAACAGGAATAGCGAGAACTAATGAGAGGCTAGCTGGAGGTGTCTGGACGGGCAAATTTAACTCTCATTTCCCACCAGGAAGAGGAATTAACCAAAGGCTCAGCGTGCTGTGCCGGAACCAGATTAGGGCCTGAAGCCATCCTGCGGTGTTGCGGCCAGGTCACAAGAAAGCGAGTTGAAGAAAGGAGCTCAGGGGCACTGTAATTCACAAACCTGCAGAGTTATAAATGACAGCTATCGTCCAAAAATAGACTGAAGTAAGGCTGCCAAGAGGACTTGAAAGCGGGGCAGAATTGCAGGAAACCGATTTCAGGAGGTAGACTGGAATTGCATTGAAAGCATAGGAAAAGAGGCAGAACGTCCACAATGATGCACTTGGCCAAAAAGGGCGTATGCGTTTTTTCCTGAATATATTCAGGAAAAAACGCATACGCCCTTTTTGGCCAACCCAGCAAGCTTGCAAAGGAAATCTGCACTACAATGAAGTCTCACTTCCCCCCGGTCAAAAGGGCCATCTGAAAAAAGTGTAAAATCCAGAAAGGCAGGACAGGCCATGGAGAACTGGGAGCCTTGTTATGCTGATGGGCGGGATGTAAATTGCCAACAACCACTCGGGAGAAGTGTATGGTGTTTCCTGAAACATCTAAAAAACAAAGCAACAGAACCTAGGGCACTTCCACTTATGGTCCTATAGCTTAGGGAAATTAAAATCAAAAAGACACAGCCACCCCAAAGTTTGGAACGGCTCTGTTTACAAGAACCTCATTTACAGTACAAGTTCAACATCGCAGAAAGTGAAAAATGGATAAAGAACTTGTGGTATTTACTTACAAAGCAATATCACTCAGCAATGAAATCTGTGTCATCAGGCCCTTAGCAGCACAATGAGTGGATTCAGGTATGATGATTCTAACTGAAATAAGTCACACAGAAAAAGAAACATCATAAGATATCAGTAATACACGGAATGTAAACTTGGCTACACAGGAACTGAATTACAGAACAGAACAGGGTCTCAAATTTAGAAAACCAACTTATGCTTGCTTAAGTGTAAAGGTGAGTTGTGGTGCTTCATAAAACCAGAGATTGAAATGAGCACAGATAAAGTTCCTTAAGTCAAATATGGAATAGACAAGAGCTACTCCTTGCTCAACGAAATGGACTCAACACCGCATATTAAACGCCTAAGAATGTACCTGACTAGTAAGTATCTTAAAACCTATGGATTGCTATGTCTCCGAAAGAGAATCAAGCATGTGTACAGGGGCATAAACGCAGCAGTGATAGGATTGGAGAGGTTCGGTGAGCAAATGAAGACCCTTTGAAGTCATATTGCATGGTACCCATTACACGGGTCTTAACTCTCCAGGCTTAAGGTATTCTTCCTTCAGCTAAAACATGCATGTGCAACCTAGAGTATGATCAACCATGTGATCGGGAGACGTGTTCAAATATGTCTCAGTTTTCGTACCCTGGTACTCGGGTGCAACATTCCAGACGCTTTACTAACACTCTCCCGACTTGGAGAGTCAGCGCCTTTAACCTCCTGTTTGGCCCAGTTTGCAATTTCTGCGGAAGATGAACAGGAATAGCGAGAACCAATGAGAGGCTAGCTGGAGGTGTCTGGACGGGCAAATTTAACTCTCATTTCCCACCAGGAAGAGGAATTAACCAAAGGCTCAGCGTGCTGTGCCGGAACCAGATTAGGGCCTGAAGCCATCCTGCGGTGTTGCGGCCAGGTCACAAGAAAGCGAGTTGAAGAAAGGAGCTCAGGGGCACTGTAATTCACAAACCTGCAGAGTTATAAATGACAGCTATCGTCCAAAAATAGACTGAAGTAAGGCTGCCAAGAGGACTTGAAAGCGGGGCAGAATTGCAGGAAACCGATTTCAGGAGGTAGACTGGAATTGCATTGAAAGCATAGGAAAAGAGGCAGAACGTCCACAATGATGCACTTGGCCAAAAAGGGCGTATGCGTTTTTTCCTGAATATATTCAGGAAAAAACGCATACGCCCTTTTTGGCCAACCCAGCAAGCTTGCAAAGGAAATCTGCACTACAATGAAGTCTCACTTCCCCCCGGTCAAAAGGGCCATCTGAAAAAAGTGTAAAATCCAGAAAGGCAGGACAGGCCATGGAGAACTGGGAGCCTTGTTATGCTGATGGGCGGGATGTAAATTGCCAACAACCACTCGGGAGAAGTGTATGGTGTTTCCTGAAACATCTAAAAAACAAAGCAACAGAACCTAGGGCACTTCCACTTATGGTCCTATAGCTTAGGGAAATTAAAATCAAAAAGACACAGCCACCCCAAAGTTTGGAACGGCTCTGTTTACAAGAACCTCATTTACAGTACAAGTTCAACATCGCAGAAAGTGAAAAATGGATAAAGAACTTGTGGTATTTACTTACAAAGCAATATCACTCAGCAATGAAATCTGTGTCATCAGGCCCTTAGCAGCACAATGAGTGGATTCAGGTATGATGATTCTAACTGAAATAAGTCACACAGAAAAAGAAACATCATAAGATATCAGTAATACACGGAATGTAAACTTGGCTACACAGGAACTGAATTACAGAACAGAACAGGGTCTCAAATTTAGAAAACCAACTTATGCTTGCTTAAGTGTAAAGGTGAGTTGTGGTGCTGCATAAAACCAGAGATTGAAATGAGCACAGATAAAGTTCCTTAAGTCAAATATGGAATAGACAAGAGCTACTCCTTGCTCAACGAAATGGACTCAACACCGCATATTAAACGCCTAAGAATGTACCTGACTAGTAAGTATCTTAAAACCTATGGATTGCTATGTCTCCGAAAGAGAATCAAGCATGTGTACAGGGGCATAAACGCAGCAGTGATAGGATTGGAGAGGTTCGGTGAGCAAATGAAGACCCTTTGAAGTCATATTGCATGGTACCCATTACACGGGTCTTAACTCTCCAGGCTTAAGGTATTCTTCCTTCAGCTAAAACATGCATGTGCAACCTAGAGTATGATCAACCATGTGATCGGGAGACGTGTTCAAATATGTCTCAGTTTTCCTCCCCTGGTACTCGGGTGCAACATTCCAGACGCTTTACTAACACTCTCCCGACTTGGAGAGTCAGCGCCTTTAACCTCCTGTTTGGCCCAGTTTGCAATTTCTGCGGAAGATGAACAGTAATAGCGAGAACCAATGAGAGGCTAGCTGGAGGTGTCTGGACGGGCAAATTTAACTCTCATTTCCCACCAGGAAGAGGAATTAACCAAAGGCTCAGCGTGCTGTGCCGGAACCAGATTAGGGCCTGAAGCCATCCTGCGGTGTTGCGTCCAGGTCACAAGAAAGCGAGTTGAAGAAAGGAGCTCAGGGGCACTGTAATTCACAAACCTGCAGAGTTATAAATGACAGCTATCGTCCAAAAATAGACTGAAGTAAGGCTGCCAAGAGGACTTGAAAGCGGGGCAGAATTGCAGGAAACCGATTTCAGGAGGTAGACTGGAATTGCATTGAAAGCATAGGAAAAGAGGCAGAACGTCCACAATGATGCACTTGGCCAAAAAGGGCGTATGCGTTTTTTCCTGAATATATTCAGGAAAAAACGCATACGCCCTTTTTGGCCAACCCAGCAAGCTTGCAAAGGAAATCTGCACTACAATGAAGTCTCACTTCCCCCCGGTCAAAAGGGCCATCTGAAAAAAGTGTAAAATCCAGAAAGGCAGGACAGGCCATGGAGAACTGGGAGCCTTGTTATGCTGATGGGCGGGATGTAAATTGCCAACAACCACTCGGGAGAAGTGTATGGTGTTTCCTGAAACATCTAAAAACAAAGCAACAGAACCTAGGGCACTTCCACTTATGGTCCTATAGCTTAGGGAAATTAAAATCAAAAAGACACAGCCACCCCAAAGTTTGGAACGGCTCTGTTTACAAGAACCTCATTTACAGTACAAGTTCAACATCGCAGAAAGTGAAAAATGGATAAAGAACTTGTGGTATTTACTTACAAAGCAATATCACTCAGCAATGAAATCTGTGTCATCAGGCCCTTAGCAGCACAATGAGTGGATTCAGGTATGATGATTCTAACTGAAATAAGTCACACAGAAAAAGAAACATCATAAGATATCAGTAATACACGGAATGTAAACTTGGCTACACAGGAACTGAATTACAGAACAGAACAGGGTCTCAAATTTAGAAAACCAACTTATGCTTGCTTAAGTGTAAAGGTGAGTTGTGGTGCTGCATAAAACCAGAGATTGAAATGAGCACAGATAAAGTTCCTTAAGTCAAATATGGAATAGACAAGAGCTACTCCTTGCTCAACGAAATGGACTCAACACCGCATATTAAACGCCTAAGAATGTACCTGACTAGTAAGTATCTTAAAACCTATGGATTGCTATGTCTCCGAAAGAGAATCAAGCATGTGTACAGGGGCATAAACGCAGCAGTGATAGGATTGGAGAGGTTCGTGAGCAAATGAAGACCCTTTGAACTCATATTGCATGGTACCCATTCCACGGGTTTCAACTACCCAGGTTTAAGGTATTCTTCCTTCAGCTAAAACATGCATGTGGAACCTAGAGTATGATCAACCATGTGATCGGGAGACGTGTTCAAATATGTCTCAGTTTTCCTCCCCTGGTACTCGGGTGCAACATTCCAGACGCTTTACTAACACTCTCCCCACTTGGAGAGTCAGTCCCTTTAACCTCCTGTTTGGCCCAGTTTGCAATTTCTGCGGAAGATGAACAGGAATAGCGAGAACCAATGAGAGACTAGCTGGAGGTGTCTGGACGGGCAAATTTAACTCTCATTTCCCACCAGGAAGAGGAATTAACCAAAGGCTCAGTGTGCCGTGCCGGAACCAGATTAGGGCCTGAAGCCATCCTGCGGTGTTGCGGCCAACTCAAAAGAAAGCGAGTTGAAGAAAGGAGCTCAGGGGCACTGTAATTCACAAACCTGCAGAGTTATAAATGACAGCTATTGTCCAAAAATAGACTGAAGTAAGGCTGCCAAGAGGACTTGAAAGCGGGGCAGAATTGCAGGAAACCGATTTCAGGAGGTAGACTGGAATTGCATTGAAAGCATAGGAAAAGAGGCAGAACGTCCACAATGATGCACTTGGCCAAAAAGGGCGTATGCGTTTTTTCCTGAATATATTCAGGAAAAAACGCATACGCCCTTTTTGGCCAACCAAGCAAGCTTGCAAAGGAAATCTGCACTACAATGAAGTCTCACTTCCCCCCGGTCAAAAGGGCCATCTGAAAAAAGTGTAAAATCCAGAAAGGCAGGACAGGCCATGGAGAACTGGGAGCCTTGTTATGCTGATGGGCGGGATGTAAATTGCCAACAGACACTCCGGAGAAGTGTATGGTGTTTCCTGAAACATCTAAAACACAAAGCAACAGAGCCTAGGGCACTGCCACTTATGGTCCTATAGCTTAGGGAAATTAAAATCAAAAAGACACAGCCACCCCAAAGTTTGGGACGCCTCTGTTTACAAGAACCTCGTTTACCGTACAAGTTCAATATCACAGAAAGTGAAAAATGGATAAAGAACTTGTGGTACTTACGTACAATGCAGTATCACTCAGCAATGAAATCTATGTCATCAGGCCCGTAGCAGCATAATGAGTGGATTCAGGTACGATGATTCTAACTGAAATAAGTCACACAGAAAAAGAAACATCATAAGATATCACTAATACACGGAATGTAAACTTGGCTACACAAGAACTGAATTCCAAAACAGAACAGGGTCTCAAATTTAGAAAACCAACTTATGCTTACTTAAGGGTAAAGGTGAGTTGGGGTGCTGCATAAAACCAGAGATTCAAATGAGCACAGATAACGTTCCTTAAGCCAAATATGGAATAGAGAAGAGCTACTCCTTGCTCAACGAAATGGACCCAACACCCCATATTAAACGCCTAAGAATGTACCTGACTAGTAAGTATATTAAAACCTATGGATTGCTATGTCTCCAAAAGTGAATCAAGCGTATGTACCGGGGCATAAACACAGCAGTGATAGGATTGGAGAGGTTCGGTGAGCAAATGAAGACCCTTTGAAGTCATATTGCATGGTACCCATTCCACGGGTCTCAACTCTCCAGGTTTAAGGTATTCTTCCTTCAGCTAAAACATGCATGTGGAACCCAGAGTATGATCAACTGTGTGATCGGGAGACATGTTCAAATATGTCTCACTTTTGGTCCCCTGGTACTCGGGTGCAACATTCCAGACGCTTAACGAACACTCTCCCCACTTGGAGAGTCAGTGCCTTTAACCTCCTGTTTGGCACAGTTTGCAATTTCTGCGGAAGATGAACAGGAATAGGGAGAACCAATGAGAGACTAGCTGGAGGTTTCTGGACGGGCAAATTTAACTCTCATTTCCCACCAGGAAGAGGAAATAACCAAAGGCTCAGCGTGCCGTGCCGGAACCAGATTAGGGCCTGAAGCCATCCTGCGGTGTTGCGGCCAGCTCAAAAGAAAGCGAGTTGAAGAAAGGAGCTCAGGGGCACTGTAATTCACAAACCTGCAGAGTTATAAATGACAGCTATCGTCCAAAAATACACTGAAGTAAGGCTGCCAAGAGGACTTGAAAGCGGGGCAGAATTGCAGGAAACCGATTTCAGGAGGTAGACTGGAATTGCATTGAAAGCATAGGAAAAGAGGCAGAACGTCCACAGTGATGCACTTGGCCAAAAAGGGCGTATGCGTTTTTTCCTGAATATATTCAGGAAAAAACGCATACGCCCTTTTTGGCCAACCAAGCAAGCTTGCAAAGGAAATCTGCACTACAATGAAGTCTCACTTCCCCCCGGTCAAAAGGGCCATCTGAAAAAAGTGTAAAATCCAGAAAGGCAGGACAGGCCATGGAGAACTGGGAGCCTTGTTATGCTGATGGGCGGGATGTAAATTGCCAACAACCACTCCGGAGAAGTGTATGGTGTTTCCTGAAACATCTAAAAAACAAAGCAACAGAACCTAGGGCACTTCCACTTATGGTCCTATAGCTTAGGGAAATTAAAATCAAAAAGACACAGCCACCCCAAAGTTTGGGACGCCTCTGTTTACAAGAACCTCATTTACAGTACAAGTTCAACATCGCAGAAAGTGAAAAATGGATAAAGAAGTTGTGGTATTTACTTACAAAGCAATATCACTCAGCAATGAAATCTGTGTCATCAGGCCCTTAGCAGCACAATGAGTGGATTCAGGTATGATGATTCTAACTGAAATAAGTCACACAGAAAAAGAAACATCATAAGATATCAGTAATACACGGAATGTAAACTTGGCTACACAGGAACTGAATTACAGAACAGAACAGGGACTCAAATTTAGAAAACCAACTTATGCTTGCTTAAGGGTAAAGGTGAGTTGGGGTGCTGTATAAAACCAGAGATTGAAATGAGCACAGATAAAGTTCCTTAAGCCAAATATGGAATAGACAAGAGCTACTCCTTGCTCAACGAAATGGACTCAACACCCCATATTAAACGCCTAAGAATGTACATGACTAGTAAGTATCTTAAAACCTATGGATTGCTATGTCTCCAACAGAGAATCAAGCGTGTGTACAGGGGCATAAACGCAGCAGTGATAGGATTGGAGAGGTTCGGTGAGCAAATGAAGACCCTTTGAAGTCATATTGCATGGTACCCATTCCACGGGTCTCAGCTCTCCAGGTTTAAGGTATTTTTCCTTCAGCTAAAACATGCATGTGGAACCCAGAGTATGATCAACCGTGTGATCGGGAGATGTGTTCAAATATGTCTCAGTTTTCGTCCCCTGGTACTCGGGTGCAACATTCCAGACGCTTTACTAACGCTCTCCCGACTTGGAGAGTCAGTGCCTTTAACTTCCTGTTTGGCCCAGTTTGCAATTACTGCGGAAGTTGAACAGGAATAGGGAGAACCAATGAGAGACTAGCTGGAGGTGTCTGGACGGGCCAATTTAACTCTTATTTCCCACCAGGAAGAGGAAATAACCAAAGGCTCAGCGTGCCGTGCCGGAACCAGATTAGGGCCTGAAGCCATCCTAAGGTGTTGCGGCCAGGTCACAAGAAAGCGAGTTGAAGAAAGGAGCTCAGGGGCACTGTAATTCACAAACCTGCAGAGTTATAAATGACAGCTATCGTCCAAAAATAGACTGAAGTAAGGCTGCCAAGAGGACTTGAAAGCGGGGCAGAATTGCAGGAAACCGATTTCAGGAGGTAGACTGGAATTGCATTGAAAGCATAGGAAAAGAGGCAGAACGTCCACAATGATGCACTTGGCCAAAAAGGGCGTATGCGTTTTTTCCTGAATATATTCAGGAAAAAACGCATACGCCCTTTTTGGCCAACCAAGCAAGCTTGCAAAGGAAATCTGCACTACAATGAAGTCTCACTTCCCCCCGGTCAAAAGGGCCATCTGAAAAAGGTGTAAAATCCAGAAAGGCAGGACAGGCCATGGAGAACTGGGAGACTTGTTATGTTGATGGGCGGGATGTAAATTGCCAACAGACACTCGGGAGAAGTGTATGGTGTTTCCTGAAACATCTAAAAAACAAAGCAACAGAACCTAGGGCACTTCCACTTATGATCCTATAGCTTAGGGAAATTAAAATCAAAAAGACACAGCCACCCCAAAGTTTGGGACGCCTCTGTTTACAAGAACATCGTTTACCGTACAAGTTCAATATCACAGAAAGTGAAAAATGGATAAAGAACTTGTGGTATTTACGTACAATGCAGTATCACTCAGCAATGAAATCTATGTCATCAGGCCCGTAGCAGCATAATGAGTGGATTCACGTACGATGATTCTAACTGAAATAAGTCACACAGAAAAAGAAACATCATAAGATATCAGTAATACACGGAATGTAAACTTGGCTACACAGGAACTGAATTACAGAATAGAAC